>NW_003852442.1:8975507-8980895 GCF_000181295.1 Otolemur garnettii
CCGGGCTGGGGATTTGAACCCGCCACCTTAGGTGTACGTGGCTGGCCCCTTAGCCGGTTGAGCCATAGGCACTGAGCCCCCACCTGCTCTGGGGAAAGAGCTCAATCGTGATAGCACGACTGCTGAACAATGAACTTGATGTTAGCAACACTCATAAAGCCTATAACTGAGAGAGATGAACCTCATATTCAGGATTTTGTATTGCGAAGCATGGCCCCAAAGCATAATTATCCAAATTCTTCAGTTTCTTACCTTAGCAGCATATTATTGCAAGGTATTACAGTAGGAGTCCTGGATAAGCAAATTGGGGGGGGGGGATGGTATTTGCTTTAATGTATTTGAACTATGATACACACAAGGTGTTTAAAATCCTGTTAAAAGAATGGCTAGGAATTCCACTGATGCAAGTATATATGCGATTATATACTTAGAGTGAATGGTGAATTCTACAAAAAGCTCAGTTGATAATTACCCAAGCGAATCAGTTGTAATTTCTTCCTTAAAGAAGAGTGGAATTCTAGTTCTTAACACCCTGTGTCCAGCAGAACACTCACCGTTGCTTAGCATTGCATGATGCTCAGAATTCCTGATGGAAAATGGGATCAGAAGTTTTAGGGATCTCTAGGAGTATCTGGTTTTAGTTTATGGATTCTGACTGTTAATAATGCGGAATAATTCACTTAGTTCTCGTACGTAGCCCCTCGTCTTAGGTAATCATGAAAGTCTATGAAACGGGGCATCATTTACTCACAGATTGAAAGATCTCTCATTTCTGAGTCAGTTCAAGGCCTCTACGTGGAGACATTCTGCTGTGTAAGGAGCGCCTACACTGGGCTGAATAAATTACAGCTTCTGTGGTCCTACATCACCGCAAATCAGGGAAGAGGGCAGACCCGCCTGGTTTAGCGGTGGCTTTCTCTTGTCCTAGGCAGTGTTTGGAATGCCAAGGATAACAGCTTGTATTGGTTAGAGAAAAGGGGCTGCAAAAAAAATTCAGTCATTACTTAGGCTAAAGTCAAAGGGTCCTTGAATCCCAAGATAAAAGTTCACTTAAAGTGAATCTGCCTTCAATGAAGACCTAATACCACAGTCTATGAGATAGGGGCTGGGGAAAGGGGTATTGATGACCTTTAAAAAGAAACTGAAAAAGGGCGGCGCCTGTGGCTCAAGGAGTAAGGCGCTGGCCCCATATACCGAAGGTGGTGGGTTCAAACCTGACCCCGGCCAAAAAAAAAAAAAAAAAAAAAGAAAAGAAAGAAAGAAATTGAAAAGTATTCAAACTGAAGATCAAAATTGTGTACTGATTCTTAAATTGAACAAATAATGAAGCAAGTGGTGCCATTTTTTGCACACGTGTGTAGTTTTTCTGACAAAACTGTATGGATACATAGTGTGGCACCTCTGACCATTCAGAGCGTGGTCACAAAAAGGGTCATTTTGGCAAGGGTGTTTAAGGGCTAAGGGTCTCTCTTGAGCCTTTGATAAACCAATCAATAATCTCTTTGGAAGGGCCTCTTCCCTTTGTTAATTATCTATCTTCTGGTATTAATCAGTCTAACTTTGTCAGATCCTTATTTGGCCGTGGAGTTATAAGTCACATAGTTCTCTATGGCATTTATTGACTTCATCAAAGTTTTTTCATTTTGGCATTAATTTTTAATTTCACTTTGTTTTTTTTTTTTTTGACAGAGCCTCAAGCTCTCCCCCTGGGTAGGGTGCCTGTGGCATTACAGCTCACAGCAACCTCCAACTCCTGGGCTCAAGCGAGTCTCCTGCCTCCGCCTCCCAAGTAGCTGGGACCACAGGCGCCCGCCACAACGCCCGGCTATTTTTTGGTTGCATGCGTCATTGTTGTTTGGCGGGTCCGGGCTGGGGATTCGAACCCGCCACCTTAGGTGTACGTGGCTGGCACCTTAGCCGGTTGAGCTATAGGCGCCGAGCCTAATTTCACTTTGCATTTCACATTGTATAGTTATTGTCAGACGATTGCAGCCACCAACCATGAAAGGGAGAACACTTTGCCTAGACAGGTGGGGCAGGGTTAGGGGAGGAGTGGTCAGTGTCTGAGCAGGGACTAAATTTATAAACCAGGAGTTGACTGGTGTTTATTTACATGTTGAGATGATTTTTGTTGCCCTTTGCAACTTGACCTTCAGGGACTCAGATAAAGAACACTCAGATAACCATGATCCCTATAAAACTGAAAGTTCAGATCTTAAGTGTGTATAGCAATTTACATTTTTAAAGTATTTTCCCACAGATTACCATTCGAATCTTTAGGTAGCTGGAGAAGAGGGAGGAATCTGCAGCTCAGATAGCTCCTGGGATATGAGTCTCCGGGCACCCACTGTTTCTAAGGCTTACCCACTGGGGATGAATCTTAGGCATGAGGTTAAGCCAATTAAGCAAATATATTTCCTTTGGAACCAGGAGGGCTGAGGTGCAATTTAGGGTCCCCTTTGATTCTTCTGACTGAGCTAAAGTCAGGCCTCTAAATAAAGGAGGAGACGGATCCTTAGGCTGAACTTACTTGTTTTCTGGACCCATAAACCACCTCTGTCTTCTAGGATGGTGTGTGCTGATGTGTGTACAGAGATTTCCAGAGGGGAGCAGCCGCTCCTTTCTCTGCACGTGATCAGTCCCTGCACGTTCGGTTACTGATTAATCAGTGGGTCAGACACTCCGGTCTCCTGGCAGCTGCCCTTCTATAGGGTGAGGAGGTGGAGGTCAAAGTGTGAGATGGGGCGGTGTGTTGGGTTGAAAAATGTTTATCTGGAGAGATGGGCAGGTAGAGGATCCTTGTTTGCCATAGCTGTACCCTGAAGCCTGTCATTTAAAATTAATTCTAGCTAGGAAAATACTAATTCTAGGCCAGGAAAGTACTTCCTCCATGAGCAGTGGGGCCTCTGAAACCTTGAATCTGTGGGGAACTTGAAGTAGTAATGATTTGTGGTCCGCAGAATGCTCCTGCAGGGGCCTGATGTACTACATCTAAGTGTGTTTTGCTTGGAGGTCATTCATGTCTGACCTAAGCTGCAGCGGAGGTGCAGGGGTGTTTGGGGAGTGGACGATTCTGTCCCTTCTGTTGTATGTGGAAGGGGAATTGCTAGCTCAGGAGGGCAGCTGCTAAGCCAAGGTTCCTGTCCACTTTGTCCTTGTGTGGCTCAGGAGGGGCCATTTAGGACCCGGTGATGACTTTGTAGACCCTCATCTCTTCCCTCAAAAACTTGCCATTGAGTCTCAATATGCCACTTCTTGGGGCAGACCCCAAGGGGGGGAAAGGGACACAAAGGAGGTAGGGAGGCCGTGCTTCTCTTCTCCAAGATGAAAGTCCTGTCTGGTGGACATGGAACGGTCCCCCATCTGAGCTATACTGCCAATCAGTAGCCCATGGCCATGCAGTCTCTGGTCAGTGGCCAGCCCTCCCAGCCTGCATGGTGGTGACTCTCTAAACCACCAAATCCAGGAGTGCATTTACCTCTGGAACGAATGCCACACTAGGCAGAGGTGGCCCTCCAAGGGGAAGCGAGAGTTTTCAAATGTTTTTTCTGTTTAGGTCTCTCTTGTTTTTGTCCTTTAGGAAAATTTGTTGACATACATATATGCAATGCATTTGAGCTCATCAAGCAGACTTAAGAGCAAAGTTTTTAGCAGGAAGGGGGAAAAGAAGGAGTAGGGGCTGCTTGCTTCTTCCTCCTTGACACTTGAACTCACCCACAAGGGTGAGTTCACCTGATGCCCTGAGTGATTGGAGCTGGTCTCAGCCAATCTGCCAGTGGCATGTTCTTGCTTCATAGCCAGGAAAAGCCCTTCTCATCCATCAGGCCCAGGGCCCTCAGTGTCAGGCTTTCCCTAGAGTGCCAGCTGATCTGACTTCGATTATGTGTCACAAATGTAAAGAATGCGGGATGTGTGTTTGGTGATATTAAAGACTGATGTAGAAATTCCCTTATAGAAATAAATGAGTTCAGGCATAGTGGCTCACACCTGTAATCTGAGCACTTTGGGAGGCTAAGGTGGGAGGATGGCCTGAGGGCAAGAGTTTGAGACTTGCCGGAGCAACATAGAAAGACCCCATCTCTATAAAAAAAAATGTCAAAAACTTATCCAGGCATGACCAGCTACTTGGGAGGCAAAAGGAGGAGGATCACTTGAGCCCAGAGCTTGAAGTTACAGTGAACTATAGTGACACCACAGACTGTAATCTAACCCTGGTGACAGAGCACGATCTTGTCTAAAGGGGGAGGTGTGGTGGCACGTGCCTGTAGGCCTAGCTGAGCTGGGAGGGTTGCTTGAACCCAAGAGCCTGAGGTTACAGTGAACTATGATGACACTACCACACTCCAGCCTGTCTCAGCAAGACCCTGTCTCAAACAGAAAGGAAGGAAGGAAAAAAAAGGAATCCCAGATTTTTGATTCCTGGTTCCTTTTCTAAGTATCTTCTCTGTACTAGGATCAGAGTATATAGAATGCCCCAGACGAGATGTGACTATACGTCAGGAGTCTAGAGAGAACCTGCCAGGGATAGGGGCGTGGCGTGATAGGGTGAGAGACCAAGGAGAGGTATGAACTTTGGTGTGGAGCCCGGCAGCCAGCGTGATTGGGAGCAGAGTTTGCAGGCAGCTACCTGGCTTTGAGCCTTGCATGTAGCCACGATCCTACAGCCTTCAGGAGGGCTCCCTCAGAATATTCCAGATATAGGATGTTGTACCTGCCAAAGGGCTAGGAAGGCCTTTTGTCCTGGGCTGTTTCAAGTCTACCATGTCCCATAAACTCTCATTGTCATTAACATTAATCAACATGACTGCAGGCATTTCGTTAGGATAGATAACAAAGGTTTATCACGTTCATTAGGGGAGGATCCCACAGTTGCTTAAAATTAGGTTCTATCCCTTCTTTCCTGTCACAATAGTTACATGGGAGCGTAGTTAACAAAAATTTCAATAGTTAAAAGGAACGTGCAGGGCGGTGCCCATAGCGCAGTGGGGAGGGCGCTGGCCACACGTACCCAGGCTGGCAGGTTCTAACTGGCCCAGGGCTGCTAAACAACAATGACAACTGCAATAACAATAAAAAAGGAATGTGCAAAACAATTTCTTTCCCTCTCACCCTAGTCCCTCTATAAATGCCATTAACAATTTTTTTGTACAGTCTCACAGACATATTCTGCCCATATACACACATATATTATATCTTTTTATTTGCCACATACAAGAATCATTTGCTACATACTACTTGGCAACTTCCTGACTTTTTCCATCAATAACGTATTTTAAACTTCTTTCCATATGGATAAGTTTACTTTATTTATTTATTTATTTTGAAACAGAGCCTCAAGCTGTCACCCTGGGTAGGGTGCCGTGGCATCACAGCTCACAGCAACCTCCA
>NW_003852442.1:8981637-8983895 GCF_000181295.1 Otolemur garnettii
ACAGCTCACAGTAACCTCCAACTCCTGGGCTCAAGCAAGTCTTCTGCCTCAGCCTCCCAAGTAGCTGGGACCACAGGCACCCACTACAACGCCCGGCTATTTTTTTGGTAGCAGCTGTCGTTGTTTGGCAGGCCCGGGCTTGACTCAAACCCACCACCTTAGGGTTGGTGGCATCTTAGCCACTTGAGCCACAGGCACCGAGCCATTAGTATTTTTTGATCTTTGCCAATGGAAGAAAAAAATTGCTCCCCGTTTAAATTTTTATTTATATAAAATATAAGGGAGGTTCGATGTATTATTTTATAAATATATATATTTTTTCTTTTCTAAACCCCTTTTTACAGATGGGTGCAGTGGCTCATGCCTGTAATCCTCAGCATCTGTTAGGCCGAGGCGGGTGGATGAGCTCACAGGTTGGAGACCAGCCTGAGCCAGAGTAGGACCCCCATCTCTAAAAATAGCCAGCCATGATTGCATTAATGTACCAGGATTGCATTAATATACACAGTTATGATTTAATAAAAATAAATAAATAATAAATAAATAAAAATAGCCGGGTGTTGTAACAGGTGCCGGTAGTCTCAGCTACTCAGGAGGCTGAGGCAAGAGAATTACGTAAGCCCAAGAGTTTGAAGTTGCTGTGAACTAAGATACCACTGCACTCTACCAAGGGTGACAAAATAAGACTCTGTCTCAAGAAAAAAAAAGCCTTTGATAAAGCGTGATCAATGTCTTTTGATATGTTTCTAAGCTACTCGCCTGTTCTGATAAACTGCCTTTTCATACCCTTTGTCTATCTGTCTATTCGATAGTTGGTCTTTATCTATTGATTTATAGTCATTTGTTAGATATAAAGAGTGTTCCCTATTTTCCGTCATCTGTATCGCTGTTTTCCTCATTTCTCGTTTGTCTTTGGCTTGTTAAATATTTTTCTCTATCTAAATCCTTTAAATATTCCATGTAGTAAACGATGCCAATCTTATTCTTGAAAAGACCGCCCTTACTTTAAGATTTTTATGCATAAAAACAAAAAGATTTCGGTATCCTGCTCACAATTTCATTGCTTAATGTTTTTCTTATTGTTTGGTTGTTTGGGTCTTGCGTAAATGTTTTACTTCCTTGGACTATTTGGGGGTAAGGAACAGGATCCAGATTATTTTAGGTTAATATTTTTCCAAATGACTGTTTGGCCCAGTAGATTTGTGGAAGCTACCTCTTTCCACCAATTTTTTAATAATCCCACCTTTATCACTTATCATTTACATACATATTTACGTCTGGCTTTGCACTCTATTCTGTACCAATATGACCACTACTTTTTAATGAGGTTTTAGCCATTATTTTCTTCGTTCTGTTCCATTCCAGCTAAGATTCTCCTCCGCTAGAGAAAGCAAAGTGCAGGATGGACGGGAGGTGAGGGTCACTCTGGAGCAGGCTGCTGGCCTTGGCACATAGCAAGGTCTGACTTTCAAAGACTGAGGCTACTTGCCTTGGCCTGGGCCCTGATGTCACCTGGTTGGAGTAGACAGGATAATGCTTCAGGGAAACCCATGCAAGTGACAGGCCCCAGTCAGCAAACCTGTGGGGTTGGTCCCAGGTGGGCATCTGTCCAATGGAATGGCAGCAATTTCAGCCAGGCAAGGAAGAGATGTGGAGGGGGTGGCAGCCTGGCCCTTAGAAGTTGGCATTCGGGTGGGTCCTACTTACCCTTCCCGGTCTGTGTTCACAGACTATGGTTGGTTGGTGGGAGGTAAGGCCTGCAGGTTAATTTCCACGTGTGTGTGTATAACCAGGCAAGTAGAAATCTGGGAGGCACTCTGGGAGGTCAAGATGGGTGGATTGCTTGACCTCAGGAGTTTGAGAACAGCTTGAGCCAGAGAAAGACCCCATCTCTACTAAAAATAGAAAAACTGAGGCAAAAGGATCACTTGAGCCCAAGAACTTGAGATTGCTGTGAGCTCTAGTCTGGTCATCAGAATGAGACTCTGTCTCCAAAAAAAAAAAAAAAAATCACAGATATGTTCTTAAAGAATAAATGGAAAAATTAAGGCTGGGCACGGTGACTCACGCCTGCAATCCTAGCACTCTGGGAGGTGAAGGCGGGTGGATTGCTTGAGCTCAGGAGTTTCAGACCAGTCTGAGCCAGAGCAAGACCCTGTTTCTAAAGAATAGCAGGCATTGGCTCGGCGCCTATAGCTCAACCGGCTAAGGCGCCAGCCACGTACACCTAAGGTGGCGGGTTCGAATCCCCAGCTTGG
>NW_003852442.1:8984052-8987540 GCF_000181295.1 Otolemur garnettii
ACTCTTGTCTAAAAAAATAATAATAATTAAAAAAAAAAAAAAAGAATAGCAGGCATTGTGGCAGGAGCCTATAGTCCTAGCTACTCAGGAGGTTGAGGCAGGAGAATCACTTAAGCCTAGGAGTTTGAGATTGCTGTGAGCTATGACACCACGGCACTCTACCCAGGGTGACAAAGTGAATGGTTACATGTATCCCAAGATCACATTTCCAGGGATGATATGTTATTCTCCAAAGGCTGCTAAAACAACAGAAATTTATCCTCTTACTCTCGTAGAGGCTAGGCCGCTGGCGTCAAAATATTGACAGAATTGGTTCCTTCTGGAGGCTCTGCGGGAGATCTTTTCTGTGCCTGCCTCCCACCTTCCAGTGAGGCTGCTGTCCCCGCAGCCTGTGGCCAGTAGACAGCTCTCTACTCTGCCTCCATCTTTACCACGTCTTCCTCCCTGTGGCCCTGTGCCTATGTCTGCAAATGTCCCTCTGACAAAGACACCGATCATATTGAAGTTAGAAGTCAATCTAGCCTTGTATGACCTCATTTAACTTGATTATGAGTCAAAGATCCTTTTTTCAAATAACACCATGTTCACAACTTCTGGATGGGCACAAATTTGGGGGGAGAAAGGGGAAAACCCTGTTCCTCCCAATATACATATCATAAAACAACTTCTGCCACTCAATCGACCTGGATGGAAGTGACTATGAACCCTCACTGTGTGACATTTCAGGAAAATGATGCTAATAGTGACATATTTTAGTATTGAAATCTCATAGGAAAAGTTTGATGCTTCACTTAAGTGAAAACAATGATATGTTAACTAAAGAATTAATTAGGATAGGTGTTAAAAAAAAAAAAAAAGATTCTTGGGCCACTCTCCAAACCTCAAAAATCAGAATCTCTGGAGTCAAGACCCCAGAAACCTATACTTTTAACAAGTGTTCTGTGCGACTTGGGAGCATCAGACTGTTTGCCACTCACTGTCCTAGAAGGTAAGGGACAGAAGAATGGAACGGGGGTGGGGGGGGACTGGAGACCCTGGATGTAGCTTGGCAGGGACTTTCATGGGAATATTAAAGAATCGGTGTTCTCGAGTTCCCAGCGTGGTGCTCAGCGCAGAATGGTTTCACCATGGACCAGGCACCTCACCCCGTTGCCTTCAAACAAGAGAAGGGAGCCTGGAGCCCAGAGATTGTCCCCCAGTCCTGGCTGTGCATTGAGTGGCTTTGTGGCTTTGAGTGAGTCATTTAACCCCTCTGAGCCTTGGCTTCCTGACGCCTGCCTCCCCTGCCGGAGTTGTGTGCCTCCAGTGAGGTCGCAGGAGCTTTGTAAAACAGGATGTGTGGACCACAGTCCAACAGGAGGGTGAGGCTTCAGCTCCCTTCAGCTCCAGCTTCTGCTGAGAAGGGGGCAGATTGCTGCTAGGCGACGAGGGGTAGATATCGTCAGAATCTGAGTTACTTTGTGCTTGGATCTTCCTGGGCAAGGCCTCCATCCCCTGGAGGAGCTTGAGAATGGTGACATTCCAGCTCCTCCCTATTGACCTTTCCCTTCCCCCAGGCCAGGGCTGCACTGACATGTCTGCTTCCTGTCTTCACCCAGACAGGTGCAGCCCTGGACCTGGGAAACTCACTCTGGTCAGGAAAGGACAGTCTCCAAGACGAGGCCAGCCAAGGCCCCAGGTGTCCCAGGGGCTGGCAAGGCTGCTGCCTTCTCACCATTCCATCCTCTAGGCAGCCACAAATAACATAGTGATGTGTCCTCCATGCCAGGCACTGTGCTTGATGCAGGGGACAGAGAGACATTGCACTCCTGGGGATTACCACAGCAGAGGGAGACAGACACAAAAATCACAGGTGGCAGAGTACAAATATTCTGTGTGTGCGTGTGTATGTGTATATGTGTGTGTGTATATGTATACACATACATCAGAATAACAGAGTAGATCGTATATTTGAGGCCAGGGTGCTGGGAATAGAATTATAGCTGCAGCCTTTGACCGTGGTAGTGAGGGAAGGTCTCTCTGAAGGGGAGCTATTCCATGGATGAGAAGGAACTGTCTGTCATAAGAAGAAATGAGTAACAAACATTCCAGGCAAAGAGAATAGCAGATACAAAGGCCCTGAGGCTTGACCCGACTGAAAGGAGGCTCTGGTGTTGCTGGAGCGCGGGGGCCGGGGTGAGGCTGCAGTGGCCGGGGTGAGGCTGCAGTGGCCGGGGTGAGGCTGCAGTGGCCGGGGTGAGGCTGCAGTGGCCAGGGTGAGGCTGCAGTGGCCGGGGTGAGGCTGCAGGGGCAGGGAGGCTGGATCCCTGACTCGGTGGGGCTGCTGATGGGTCATTATCAGGGATTTAGATAGGATTCTGAGAACAGTGAGAAGCCTTAAACCAGAGGGATTTCAGCATTAGATTGACAAAACTGGTCTAGAGTTTATTAGATATCTCTAGCTGCCATGTAGAAGGTGGATGGGGTGGGGGGGAAGAGTGGAAGTGGGAAGAGAGTGAAGAGCCTTGGACAGTGCCCATCACTGTTGACCAGGTGATGGAGGGGCAGGGCCTGGACTGAGTGTCCCTGAGGATGGAGAGAATTTGGTATGTTTTAGGTGCCTTGAGTGTTTTGTTTGTTTGTTTGTTTGTTTTGTCTTAGAAGCAGAACCACTAGAACTTGCTGATGGATCAGATGTCAACAGTTAAGGGAAAGGGAGAAGTTGAGGATGAGGCTGAGGTTTTGGGCTGAGCACTTGCCCGGTTTGATATATGGAAATAATTAAGATTGGAATGGGGGCCCAGTTCATTGGGGTCATGTTAGCTTTGAGATGCCAAGGAAAACACCCAAGGAGAGGTATCAAGTAGCGGTTGAATACACGGGTATGAGTCCAGATCTGTGCCATCCAATGTGGTAGCCACTGGCCACACGTGTCTATCAAAACTTCATTAAAATCAAATAAAAATTCATGTCCTCTGTCACACGCACATCTCCAGTGTTCAGTAGACACGCTTGGCTTGTGGCTATGAGCACTTTCATCACTGGGGAAAAGCTGCCGGGCAGTGCTGGGCCCAAGCCACAAGCATTTCTCTCTGGGGTACGGTGGTTCCGCTCTAGGAAACCATTGTCCCCGCATCTTTCACAAATGGCTCTTTCGTGCCCTCTCTGCATCACCTAATCAGTGATGTCCCTCACCTATGGCCATGTCAGGTAGTCATTGACCACCTAGAAGGACACCTTGCTCTGAGGCCAGTGGAGGAAGTCATCCCTGGGACTGAAGCACTGTTGTAGTGACGGGCTAAAACGTGGAGTATAGGCTGTAGCTCATCAGAAGTGATGAGATCTAGGACTGGCCGTGTAGACTTCGCTAATTTAAGAAATGTGCAGGCTCGGCGCCTATAGCTCAACCGGCTAAGACGCCAGCCATGTACACCTAAGGTGGCAGGTTCGAATCCCCAGCCCGGACCCATCAAAACAACAATGACGGCTGCAACCAAAAAATAGCCGGG
>NW_003852442.1:8988120-9029735 GCF_000181295.1 Otolemur garnettii
AGCTCACAGCAACCTCCAACTCCTGGGCTTAGGCGATTCTCTTGCCTCAGCCTCCCAAGTAGCTGAGACTACAGGCACCTGCCACAACGCCTGGCTATTTTTGTTGCAGTTTGGCCGGGGCCAGGTTCAAACCCGCCACCTTCCGTATATAGGGCCTGGCGCCCTACGCCCTGAGCCACAGGCGCCACCCAGATGTTTTGTACAGTTTAAGTCAAGTTGTAAGTGTGCCCCTTACCCAGATTATTGTTTAATATGCAAACAATGACAAAAACAGCAATTATTTTTCTTTCTTAAATGACTCAGTTACGAAAGACAAATTTAGGAATAGTATTTCTGGAAATGGTATGTGAGGTTATTTTTAAACCTATGGTCTTGTTTCTCCTTTGAAAAGTAGCAAAAACAGTATTGTGAGGATAATCCTTACTGATCAGAGTGTTACACACTAGACGTAAAAAATGGTTTTGCTATAGATGTAGGGTCAATGGGGAGATGATGTGTTTTAGGTGCCTTGAGTGTGTTTTCCTTGTGCACAGCACACCCCAAGAACCCACCTGAGGCACCTCGAGGCCTGCAGCCTAGCAGTTACCTTATCATGCCCAGAAAAGAATGTACCTCGAGGAACTCACGTTCTGTGAGCTCCTGGAGCTGGAACTCAGGTCCCACCCCACCACCGTCACAGCTCCAGGCAGGATTTTGACCCTATGAATCCTTTTATTTACCCCGACCAAGCCAGGTCATGCCCCCACGCCCATTGATCCCAGGAGGAGGGTTTTCCTCTCTGGCCTCTCCAAATCCCCAGGTCAGGCAATTGTTGGAAGAAGCCACCTCTCCTCGGCTGGGTGCATTCCTGGAAATGTTGCCCTGGTCCAAGGTTAGAGGCCAGAGGGAGAGGATCCATGTGAACACACAGTCCCTGGCAGCATTTGGTAATGGATCAAGTTAGTGGCCTGAAAACCTGTTGGGGGTACCCTTTGGAATGGTAATTTAGTATTTTCAAACCGGTGGCTCCCTTCTCTGATGTCCTGGAGTGCCTAGTTGTACCAGCTTCTGCCTCTGGCGGCAGGGTTGCTGGTGATGGCATCAGAGGGGCCTCATTTTATGCGCAGAAGGAATGCTGGGTCCATGGAGAGCTGAGTCAAGCACCCGGGGGCAGGGACCAGCTTCTGGTCCTTTTCCACACGGGTGAACAAGAGGGGTTGGTCACCCCTGAGGCACAAGTTCCCTTTTTTCCTTTCTTCATCCTATTGCAAATGCAGGGAATATGGCCTGCAGAGCTAATTATTTTGCAGTGACAGGGAGGCTTGTCAGGCATGGTGTTTTAGGCCACAGAAGGGTGTCCTGAGCTCACCTTGCTGGGCCTGGCTTCTGATTTGGACTCAGCAAGGCAGAGGGCAGTTTGGTGGAGGTTGGAGGCAGATCCTGTTGCCTTCATTTTAGTGAAAGCTTTGGCTGCCAAAAGCAGCTGGCTCTCAGTCCCCCGGAGCCATGGACATGGGCTCTGAAAGGCAAAGTGCCTCTTCCCAAAGTCTCCTGCACCAGATGTGGCTCCGATTGCCCCAGCAGCATCCTCTTCCTCCACCCTGCCCCTTTCCACCTGCTGGCCTATGTGCTCATCAGGACACCTGGAGCTCCCACCACACCCTGGTCCTCTGTGGGGTGGGGGCAGCTGGACACAGAGCCCAGGGTACCATCTTATTTCAGAAAAAGGATTTTCAAGCAAAACCCAGGCTGTAGGATAAAAAGGCATCTGTCCGTCCCTTGGTGCCCAGCCCCAGCTTTCTCAAACAACATCCCTTTATGCCAGCACCCCCGCCCCCCCCAGCCCCCGCCACTGCACACTGCCTCCTTTCAGCGCCTCTGTGGGGGACTTGTTTGTTTGTGCTGCAGAGCGCAGACTTTCTGTTGTTCTTCCCTGTTCTGTCCCCCAGGCACCCTCCAGGCACACCCTCTCTAGGGCAGACAGGGGCCTGGAGCTCAGGCAGAGACTAGCCCAGGACCTGGGGCCTGCCCCCCCCCAGTTCCCCAAGGAGAGAGGTGTGCAGAGCATCTCCCTGGGGACATCACTGGACTAGACCCCTGCTGGGCCCTTGTAGTGATCATTTGAGAGACCTTGAATGAGTGAGTGGGTCCCTCTGTGCCTTGATTTTCCTGTCTGTGCAATGGCTCCTGCCAACCTTCATCCCAGCAAGATGCTGCCACTGCCCGTGCCCTGTGGTGAAGCCTTGGAGGTGGCACAGATGTTCCAGCTGCCTTGCAATGAGGGTAGGGAGGTGTGGACAAAGTTTGTGCTAATGAGGGTAGCAGCATTTTCATGTGGGGAGAACTAGGCATTAACTTCTCAGCCCCCAAAGGGAAATGAGGCCACCCCTGGCTTAAGTGAAGAGGTATCCATGAGTGCCCATTCCCCAGAGCCCTCGGGGGGACTGGGGGGCAGGTAAAGACTGCCAGACCCTGAGAAGGTGGTTTCTGCCACCTTCTCAGCCTAGGATGACACATGCAGGCTCCTGGCTCCATGTCTCCTTGGCCACCTCCCTGGCGGTTCTGTCCTGGCCGAAGTCCCTCTCTGTTACCCGATGAAGAGGGTCTGGCCACCTTCACTGTCCAGCCAAAATGCAGAGACAGAGTTTAGGTCCAAACAAGCTTTATTATCAGAAGGCCAGCAATTCTGGAGAATAGCAAGAGGATTATTAACTCGAATAATTTTTATAGTGGGAATACCGGGAAACGAACCTGGACAATTTTAACTTTATCCAACAGAAAACAGCATCCAAGTAGCCTTCACTTTTAACAATGTAAAATGTTTAGATAACATTAAGGTAATTTTCACTTTAACAAGGTGATCTAAGAGAGAAAGAACACACCATGTTTATCAAAGTAACTTTTATTCTACCAATATCACAACACCTAATGTCAATGTGTGACTACCCCCTCAAAGTCGCCTGAGACAAACATCCTCAAAGTCGTGGTGACACCTTAACTAGGTGATCACGGGGCTGGGAGGTAGGGGGAGGAATGTGAGCTACGCAGCCAGGGTTAGCCTTGCTGCTTCTCAGACTCCCATCTTGCAGGCGGCTTCTCTGGCTCCATCGCTTCCTGTGGCCCTGGCTTGATCCCTGGCGAAACCAGTCTAGGCCTTGTGTTAGTTTCTTCCAGCTGCTGTAACAAATCCCCAGAAACTGGGTGGTTCAACCAACAGAAACGTATTGTTGCACAGTTCTGGAGGTGAGAAGCCCCGAGATCAAGGCGTCAGTAGCGTCAGTACCTTGGGAGGACGCTGAGGGACAATCTGTTCCATGCCTCGCCCTGAGCTCTTGGTGATTTAGGGGCCATCCTTGGCTTGCAGACAATCACCACTATCTCTGCCCTCATCTTCACGACGCGTTCTCCCCGTGTGCCTGTCTGCCTCCAAATTTCCCCTCTGTATAAGGACATCAGTCATATTGGATTAGGACCCACCCTAATGACCTCATCTTAATTAATTGCATCTGCAACAACCCTCTTTTCCAGATAAGGTCACATTCTGAGGTACAGGGGTTAGGACCTAAACACATGAATTTGGGGAATGGGGGACAAACGTGCTTCAACCCGTGACAGGGCTGTATGGTGGGAAGTGAGACCCTGGAGGTAAGATCCTTGGGGCGTGGCCTGAGTCTCTGCTGTGGTTCTTTTGCCCTCACGTAGTTTATCTCCTTTCCAGACACAGGGGAGGAGAGGCGTAAACATCAGTGTCCAGTACCCACTTTTGCTCCTTGTCATCTTAGACATGAGGGAGGAAGAGGTCCAGGGCTGCCCTTTAGTGGGGCTCGCTGGGGTTGCTCTGGTGCCAGCTTGTCCCTCAGCCCATTAAGGACCTGGGCACAGCTAGCCCTATGGGCCTCCTCTCTGTATGTGCATCCCAGGCTCCTGGTCTGAATCCCCTGCTCTGGGAATTATGGGGAGAAGGAAATCCCTGCTCTTGCCTGTCCCTGCCACCCCTCTCTGTGAATGGGGCATCTCGTGGAGCAGGGGAGAGGCCTGTGGCCTGAGGTTTCAGACTGGCGCACCAAGAGCTGCATTTATATCCACATTGTTTGGCTTATGCAAATCAAATTTAAAAATCTGGAGATTTCACTTCAAAGTCTAATTTCCCAGCTTTCCTTAGAAATCAGAAGAGCACTGAGCCCCGTCCTCCCATGACATGGACCTAACAGGGCCCAGCCTTATAACAGGACAGGGACCCACTATCTCGCTGTAGTCTGCGCCATTCCCAATGAAAAACAGAAAACTAGCCAGGCATTGTGACGGGTGCCTGTAGTCCCAGCTGCTACTCAGGAGGCAGGAGGATCACTTGAGCCCAGGAGTTTGAAGTTGCTATGAGCTGTGGTGATGCCACTGTGCTCTACCCAGGGCAACAGAGTGAGACGCTGTCTCAAAAAACAAAAAAAAAATTTTTTTTTTTAGTTGAGCATCTTTGTAGAAGTGAAGACTATTCCTAAATGATTAATATGCAAAGAAAATAAGTCCATGATATGAATCACACCCTGCCTGCTTCGCTTGATGGTGTCACCATCCTAGTATCTAATGACAGAGCAGGAGGTTGGGGTGCTCTTGCCAGAGAGAAGCAACTTCTTGTCCAAGATGAAGCTCTTGAGGTCACACACAGGTTCGTAATGGAGCCTGGCCTAGCGCTATGTCCCTTAGTCTAGAGCCAAGTCTGTAGAGTCCAGAACTAGGTGCTGGCCCTGGATTCTTCTCCTACCCCAGGCAGCTGAGAGTCAGGTGTGTTAGAGAACCTCGCTGGGGACCTCAGGGAGCTGGCAGGGAACAGCTCCCGGGTGCATGTACATTTGGGTCTGAGGGTGCTGACCTCAGTGACAGAGAGCTGGGCAGGGGTGTCAGCAGGCCTGTCCCCATTAGAGAGGAGTTGTTCTTGGGCTGACCAGCTGGAGCTTGGTGTTGTGCTAGAAGTGAGGCTTGGTGCTCTGTCTTACAGGCTCTCTCCCAGGCAGCCTCAGACTGTGACTGGAAGACACTAAGGGGCCCAGAATGCCCTCCTTGCCCGCCCCCAACAGCCCATTCATGGCTTTTGGCTTAGAATGGGTGATGTCTGCCTGCCCACTCCGTCTCCTTGGAGAAATACCCGTCTTCCTCTCTCCAAGCAGACACGGGCTGTGGAAGGCATTGGGTGGCTGCTTTCCTGCCACCCACCCGCACACTAGTGGATCATTCTGGAAGTGCTGCATGCCTAGCCCAGGCTCGGTGCTGGGGACCCAGTGGTAACCAAGACAAGCAGGGTCTCTGCTGCACGAGGGTCACATTCTAGCCTGGGAGACACCAAAGAGTGACTATGACACCACTCTGACAAACATCCCTGGGCCTGGCCACCAAAGCACTTCTCCTGTGTCCCCCACCTGCCTTCCCAATGTGGAGAGGCCAGGAGGGGCCAGGATGAGGACGCCTGTCCTCGGCACCATGCTTACTGCCCTCCTATGAGTCTTGTGTCCTTCTGGTTGGCCTCCTGAGAAAGCTGTCACCAAACACAGGTGAGCTGGACACACCCTGTCAAACCAGACTCCTTATCCCTGGTGCTGATCATTCCCGTGAACGCCAATATGAGTCTGACTGTAAGATTATTCACTTCCTTTACCAAAGATTGAAACAACCCAAAGGCATTGCCTAGAACAACTTGTAAATACTCAAGAAAAAACAAACCCACTGTTCATTTGGGAGGCACTTCTTGCTTTTTAAAGCTCCCTCTGGCTTGCTTCCAGGGTCAGGAGAATCCTTAAAGAATGCATTGCAGAAGTTTCCCGGGAACTTTTTTAAAAAGCCTTTTAAAGTCGGGACCATACCCTAAGTCCCTAGGAGTGACCTTTGCACACTTCTGATTCATGAATGGTGTTTGCCTGTGGAATTCCAGGGTGAGCCCAGCTCAACTATAAAGTAAACACTGGGGCCTAGAGCCTGGAAAACGTGGCCCCGACCAGCGTGTGCCACACCTGGCAAGACACAGTTCCTCGAGTCCTCCCTGGAGTGGAAGTGGGAGGCCATCTGGCGGGGGTGGGGGAACTTTTGTGTGTGCTACCCACGGTGAAGGTTTTTAGTCCGGGAACCACCCAACTTGAGAAAAAGAATCAGTGAGAGATGTGCTGGGGGACACATCCTACCCCTGAGCGTTCCTGCTACTGGTGCTGCCCATGTGACACTGGTGCGGGCTCTCCTTGGAGTCCCCTCCTTCATGGGAGGTGTGTCTACTCTTGTGATAAGGAACTAGGCTTTGGCCAGGAAGGGGTGTGGTCCCAACAAGGCCACCAGAAAATACCTTGCTTATGTGGTCACTTGTGACATTGGTCCCCTGTGGCCTGAGGCTCCTCAAGGGATGATTAAGGTGGGGCAGCACAGCAGGGAAGAGGAGGACAGAGAGAAGACACACCCACTGCCTTCCCCTTTGTCCCTCTTTTCCTCATCCTCCATGGGAGGGCACCCCTGCCACCCCTCAGGCTGTGCTGCTCCACGATTCACAGGAGATCCGGAGAGGGAGACCAGGCCTGCTCCACGCTGGGGGGGACTCAAGTCTAAGCCCCACTCTGGTCACAGCAGCCCCCTTCTTCCTGTCAGTCAGAATAATTCCAATATAATGAAAAAGCCTTAAAAGTGCTGTTTCTAATTACGAAAGTGGATGCTTGTCGCAGCTGAAGTAGGACCTCAGAACTAGGATGCAGTGAACATGTGCTTGCCGTCTACAGACAGATCAGAGAGCCCCACGTCAACCAGCTTCAACCAAGAAACCAACGATGCACAGCTAATGCTCACAGAACAAGATTTTAAGTTGGTAATTTTTATTGGAGGGCCCAGCACCATATGCTCATGCATATAATATTAGCACTATGGGAGGCCAAGGTGGGTGGATCACTTGAGTTCAGGTTTGAGACCAGCCTGAACAAGAACCAGACCCCATCTCTAAAATTAGCTGGGCATTGTGGCTGGCACCTGTAGTCCCAGCTACTTGGAAGGCTGAGACAAGAGCATCACTTGAGCCCAGGAGTTTGAGGTTGCTGTGAGCTATGATGCCACAGTGCTTTACTGTAGAGAGTGACAGAACGAGACTCTTTCCCCAAAAATAATAATAATAATAATTTTTAATTTGGAAAAATCTGGTGCTGGCAATCTCACATCAGCCTTATATACTTTTAGTTCTGCTTATGCCTGTCCTATGTACTAGGCCAAAGGACACAGAGAATCCATGGTTTAGATTGTTGGAATTTTGATCCTTTTATCTGGGTACTGCCTTATCCTGCACAGAGTGGCATTCCAGGATGGCATGCTAGGTGTCATGGGCCACCCCTCCCTCGGGGCAGAGAGCCACATCTCCACACTCATGATGGCGCTTAGCAGATGTGCCCTTATATTCATTTCCCGCTTCCAAGCAGCATGAACCCTGCAGAACCTCAGAGCTTCAGCCCCAGCATCCAGGCCCGCCGTGCTGCAGGAATCTCAGGGGGTTGGCTGCTTTGCAGAGATCCAGCACTAAAACATGGCCCACTGAGGAAATATGGGCGGGCCAGCTAGTATTTGCAAGAGCCCATCATGGCACCAGGAGAAACCGGAAACAGTAACCTACAAGGTCTCTGTCCTGTTAGAAACTATAACACCATTGGACAAATAAGACAGTCACCCCAACACTTGAAAACGCATAAGAGGCATGAAATTATAAATACCAAAGGAGCAAAAATCATATATCTAAAGTATGATTCCTTTTAAAGTTGGGAAATGAGCAAATCACTTCTAGTCAGAACGTTTGGAAAGGTCATGATGGTAAAGAGGATATTCCAGAGTCCCACAGTTGGCTCGACCCCTCACTAGCTGTGGGACTGCTCCATAGGTGAGTTCCATCATCTGTTAAATGGGATTGATCATTGTGCCAACTCTATACAGATGCTAAGGAGATTGAGGAGTTGAGCATATAGTAAACATTCATGAAATATTAACCTCTGCCCTCATTCTGGTCAGTGTGACACTGAGAAGGAATGTGTGTAAGACACATTTAGAAAATAGCAAGTCGAGTGGTGCCTGTGGCTCAGTGGGTAGGGCACCAGCCCCATATACCGAGGGTGGTGGGTTCCAACCCGCCCCAGCCAAACTGCAACAAAAAAATAGCCAGGTGTTGTGGCAGGTGCCTGTAGTCCCAGCTACGTGGGAGGCTGAGGCAAGAGAATCGCTTAAGCCAAGAGCTGGAGGTTTCTGTGAGCTATGATGCCCCAGCACGCTACTGAGGATGACAAAATGAGACTCTGTCTCTTAAAAAAAGAAAACAGCAAGTCATCCATCTGGCTAGAGGGGGAAAAAATACAGGGTGTCCAAAGAGTTGCCATAGATAGAAGAAAATTTTTTTTTTTTTTTTGCAGTGTTTTGGCCAGGGCTGGGTTTGAACCACCTCCAGCATATGGGGCCAGCACCCTACTCCTTTGAGCCACAGGCACTGCCCACATAGAAGAAATTATAACAACAGATATCTTGGAATGTGTTCGCCATGAATGAGAGAGATTTTGGTGTGTGTATAGAAAGAGGTGGCCAACACATGGAGAATACTTTGTAAAATTTTGTAATGGATGTTTCATAAATAAAGATACATGTAGCAAAAAAAAAAGGTGGGGGGGGATACATGGTTGCTATGATTTTCCATTTTCCCTCTAGATGGCTACTTACAGGACACCCTATAGAGTTAATCAAAAGCATAATAGGAGAGGAATTTGGGAATTTGGGGAATGAACTTTAAATTATAGAGAAAGCAAGGTTAAACTGATCTTCAAAGGACGATACTGTGTAGACTTCTAGGAATGATGTCTCAGAAATGGTAGCACTTAACAACTTTGACTCAAACTGTACAAAATCAATTCACATAAACAAAATATTTGTTCTCCACCCCCTCCTTAAGATTCTGAAATTTTTTTTTTTGAGACAGAGCCTCAAGCTGTCCCCCCTGGGTAGGGTGCCGTGGCATCACAGCTCACAGCAACCTCCAACTACCGGGCTCAAGCGAGTCTCCTGCCTCAGCCTCCCAAGTAGCTGGGACCACAGGCGCCCACCACAACGCCCGGCTATTTTTTGGTTGCAGCCATCATTGTTGTTTGGCGGGTCCAGGCTGGGGATTTGAACCCGCCACCTTAGGTGTACGTGGCTGGCGCCTTAGCCGGTTGAGCTATAGGCGCCGAGCCGATTCTGAAATTTTTTAAAGTGACAGCAGGCACTCGGTATTAGACTATGAGGTGGGAAGTTGGAAACATTCTTCCAGGGCAGGATGGAGGCCAGTGTCAGAGATTCAAGAAAGAGTCTTCTGAGCTGATGCTTCTTGTACACTGAGGAGGCTCCAACCTGCGTGTCAAATGAGTTGAATGAGTGAATGGAAGCAGTGGATTTGCGTGAGGGAGGAGGATGGGGCCATGGTGATCCTTGGCCAGACCACCAGCCCCTGAAGAGGAGGCTGGCAGGCAGCCGGGGCTTCCTGTCCCTGGAACTGCCCCCACGACCTCACTGCTCAGGCTCTCCCTGTCTGCACTGCCCACTGCTCTCCTATTCAGCACTACACTAAGAGTCCAAGTTTTCATTACACATCTTTTGTGGCACTTCAGGGAACAGGCCTGCAGATGCAGGTCAGCTTCTAGACCATGCCAGCTCTCCACACCAGGCAACAGTTGTAGTCCCTAAGAAAAAGTTCTGGTGGCCATAGGCTAAGTGAATGACCTACATGGTGTGGTGGCCCAAGAGACTGATTTGCTCAGTTCCCATGAGCAGAAATATGATGCTCTATGAGAGGCAGGTATAAGCTGTGCTGGGCTGTGCACTGGGCTCATCACACCTTGGCTTGGAGGAGGAACGTGGACCAGCTGGTGTATGTGGAGACTCCACCGTGTCCCAAGAAGGTCCTGGAGGAAGGCAGATGACGAGGAGAGAGTATTGGATGTCCTCCAATAGTTATAGGCCTGTGCAGGCCTAGAAGGGAAGACCCAGGAGAGATACCAGAAGCCTGAAGGGGGCTAGCTGAGCACAAGGGAGACTTTTCTGAGGGTTGCAAACACGAGTTGGATGGACGAGTGCTTTGTGTCCAGGCCTAAGAGGTGACAAGGGACATGCCCTCCCTTCAGGTTCTGGTGGCTGTTTAGGTGGATGTACCCAAAACAGATTTGTGTCTGCCACTTGGGGATGTCTGAAAAGTATAGAATAGACGGAAACATTAAGTGGTAATAGGGGCTAAGCACCTATAGCTCAACCGGCTAGGGCACCAGCCACATACACCAGAGCTGGCGGGTTCAAATCCAGCCCAGGCCTGCCAAACAACAATGACAACTGCAACCAAAAAATAGCCGGGTGTTGTGGCAGGCACCTGTAGTCCCAGCTACTTGGGAGGCTGAGGCAGGAGAATCACGTAAGCCCAGGAGTTGGAGGTTGCTGTGAGCTATGATGCCACGGCATTCTGCCCAGGGTGACAGCTTGAGGCTCTATCTCAAAAAAAAAAAAGAAAGAAAGAAAAAAGAAAAAAAGTTCAGGTATTAGCTTGATGACGCAGACTAAATATGCAGATATACACAGACCAAGACAGGGCTACAAAAGGCCACTTTTATTTGGGTTCCATACGGGTTTTCCCAGAAAATGCCAACGTGGTCATTGTCACCATCGAGTTCTCTTGAGCTCATTTGGAAACAAAAATGTAAGAATTGTGACAGTCGCCTCTTGCCAGCACCCAGCTTCCAAGGGCCCCTTTGCACCACCAGTACCGAGGTTTCCTTTAATCACCAGGACTCAGGAAAGGTCAGCGCTCTCCCGCCCTTCCTTCGTGCCGGCAGGAGTTTTACCTATGTGCCAGTCTGCTCTCTCGGGCCTCACCCCATGTGACGTCAGACCGAGCTAAAGCTGTGTGACTTTCCCAGCACATTCCATTTCCTTCTGACCTTCCCACTTTGCTAGTTCCATTTAACCTTGAACCTACTTAGGCACTCCCCGGCCAATTCCACCCCGCTGACATGGGATCGCTCCCTGCTGCCTTTCTTTCTTGTGGGCAGGTGGACCTAGAAGCCCATCCTGTGACTCATGGGCTCTATTGAATAGCCAGGAAGGCAGGATAGTCACTGGGCGTGGCACAGTGAGCCCCACCAGTTGCCCTGGGTGCTACGCTGTGACTCCCTTTGCCTGACACCTGCCAGGGACCTCCTTCCTGAAACACACCTCTAACCACTCTCATTTTCCTTTCGCTTTCTCCCCCAGACCTTCCTGCCTGTTTTGTTTTCCACAGACATCATTTTTTCTAAGAGAGAAGTTCAGAGAAGAATACTGCCCACACCAGTGTCCCTCTGCTTTCCAGAGTACTCAGTGTCCTAGAATTCCGCCCACCCTGCCCCACCATGGGGCTCTCACGGCTCCTGGCTTCCTCCTCGTGGGGCAGCCAGGGCTCTACCTTGCCTCCCCCTCGGCTGTAAGTAATGCTCTGGTACCTTCTCTTTGCAGGGTTCTGTGGAGAGTGAGGCTGTAGCGTCTGAGGAAACGCAGAAGACAGACCCTGCCATTGAACCACGGTTCAAAGTGGTGGATTGGGACAAGGTATCTGGTATGGGATGGAGTACGGTGATGACCAGGGGTTGTTGGGGGTTAGGGGAGGGTGCGTGGAGCCGAAGTCCAAGGTATATATGACACGTGCCCCAGGGAGATGAGGACGGATGGGGAGGCAGGTGCCCACAGCTCACAAGCAGGACCTGGGGGGCCAACCTAGGCAGAGGTTGTGGGGGGAGCCCTCATTGTAGGGGAGCACTCAGAAAATGGCACATAAGGTCTCTGCACAGAGATAGGCCCCAAACGCCTTAGAGAGGAAGAGTTCTCCCACCAGGACCCCTGAAGCTGAGAAGGGGGCAGTGATAGGGTGACAGGCCAGAAAAGCCCAGTTTTGCCAGTGTGCAAGGCAGAACTGGCCCAGGCTCTTGTGATCACTCAGAGAGTCACTGGCCAGGGCAGGACATGGACGCGTGCTGAGTCCAGGCAGGAGACGGGGCTGAAGCCATCCTCAGTGTTTGGGAGAAGGCCCAGGTGTCTGTAGAGACTTGTCACAATCCTCTTTCAGTGACTAGAAGTCTGCTGTGGCTTAGCAGACCCATCTGTTGGTGAGGGAAGCCCTGGAGGAGCTGGGGGTCTCAGATGGAATTGGAGGGGGCTCTGTAGGGAACCAGGCTTGGGTGTCATTTCCCTCCAGTTTGGATCACAGGACTGTCCCAACGTCATGGAACAGGAACACATGTACACATCCAGAAATTCCCACCCTGTGTGCTTTCTGCCTGTACCAGGCACTGGAGACACAGAAATGAACAGGACTGCCCCCCTCCACCCGCCACCAAAGCTCACAGCCTGGTGGGGAGGAGAGTGAACAGCTACTACAATGGGAGGCAATGGGACTCACGCCCAAGGAACATGAGTGACCAGGAGATGGGGCAGGGGCCTCTACAAAGCTGATGCTTGCTGGTCTTCTTTGGCCCTGACCCCAGGTGTCGTATAAGATTGCCACCACCTCTGGGAGAATTTTGGACATCCTACCAAAGAGGCCAGAAGAGATCATTCCATGCCCCCAGGCCCAATCCCTTCCAGAGAGGCACATAACCAAGAGGAGAATGGAATGCCCCTCCCCCCACCAGTTCCCTGGGACCTGCTGTCCTAGCCTCCACCCCTGGCTTGGGCACAGGTGGGCGTGGATGATGCTCAGGCCAGGGAAGACGACTTGGTGGGGAGAGTCTCGGTATAAACGACAGATTTCTTGGGAAGTGCAGGGGGATTTGGCTTGCTCTGCACACATGTGGGACAGAAGAGAAACCAGACCACTTGAGTGGGTCAAAGACCCCAGGAGCTGGTGGGGTCAGGACTTCAACTTGGAACAGAAAAAGCTTCTGTGAGTGAGGATGAGACCAAGCTGTCCCCAGCTCAGGGCATGAATGGCCAGTGGACGGTTCTGAAAGGAGCAGCAAGCTGTGAGCTTAGCTTAGGGCTGGAATGTTGGAAAGAAAATACTCTGAAGAGGGCGGCGCCTGTGGCTCAAAGGAGCAGGGCGCCAGCCCCATATGCCGGAGGTGGCGGGTTCAAACCCAGCCCTGGCCCCCCCAAAAAAAATTATGAAAAAGAAAATACTCTGAAGAGAGCTGAGCAGTGTGGGTGAATGTGGCAGCCACCAGGGCTGGGAGGATAGAGAGATCCATCCCGGAGGGGAGGAGCTGCGGTGTGAGCCGGCAGGGCATAGCCATATTCTACACTGCTAGCCATCTGGGGAGGGCTCCTCCCAGCCACCTGTGCTGTGGTTCCAGGGGTTCCAGCGGCAGGGCTGGGGAAGAGGGTGACACCTCCCTGGGCCTGCTCCCTGCTGGGCTGCTGACCCCTGAGTCACCTTCCCTGCCTTTCCTCCTCCTCCCTCACTTTCTCTCTTCCTCCCCTTCCTCCTGTGTCACTGGGCTGAGAGAGGGACAGGGCTCAGAGCTGGGGCATGGAGACCCACCCTGCAACCAATCACCCCACTGGGTTCTGCTTGGGAGCCATCCCCAATGGGCGTCTGGGATTCCCAGATGGGCTGGACCATGCTTCACTATCTTTCTTTTCTTTCCTCTTTTTATTTAAAGACAAAAAAAGAAAGAAAGAAAGAAAGAGTCCTCCTGTCTCATTCAGCATGTGCTCAATCCCCAGCCCCTTTGGAGGGAGCAGAGAGGTGGAGAGAGCCAGCAAATCTAAGTTGAACCCCATGCCTGTTTCGGGTGGGAGGAGTCTACTGGGTCTGGGCTTGAGGAGCTGTGGGAAAAGGCTGAGAAGGCAGCGGCTCTGCCTCAGCTGAGGGTCCCCAGGCCTGGGGAGAATTTACACATCTGCTCTTGGGGCCAAAGGACTTTGCATTCAAGGTAAGTCAAGTCCTCTGGGTGCAGCCAGAGGAAGGGATCTTGTTTTCCCAGCCCTAGTAGCTGGGCACAGGGTGAACCATCTGGAAAGGGTGAGGGGAAACCCAGATGGGGGACCTGGGGCACAGGCTGGGACTACAGGCGTGTGCCTCCATGCTTGGCTAGTTTTTCTATTTTTAGTACATACGGGGTCTTATTCTTCGCTCAGGCTGGTTGGTCTCCCCCTTCTGAGCTACTTCGGCCTCCCAGGGTGCTAGGGTTACAGGTGTGAGCCACTGCACCCGGCCTGTGCATGGAATTTTACCAGAACAGTTTCTAAATCATCCCTTCAAACACCCAGTCAGGCAGGCCCCAGGCTGCCCTGTGGAGCAAGAAACCAGGTTATAGTGAGCTCTCCCTGTTTCCTGGGACCTAGGCAGCCTGGTTAGTTCACTGGCACTGCCCACCATGCTTGGTTTCTGGGTATACCTTTCCCTTTTTGTCCAGTGGCCTCTTTTTTGCCACTTTGCTGTGTTCTTTTCAGAGCCCTCTCCAGCCTTCCCACTTTGGGAAACCAGAGGGGGCAGGTATGATTTGAGGGGTTTGCAGAAGTTCCCTACCCAGATACTCCTGGAGGGCGCAGTTAGCATCGAATTAATGATCCTTTTACTGAGCTGTTCCCGTGTTCCGAGCACTTTAAAGGTAATCTGTTATCTGATTTAATCCTGTTGAAAATGCGACTAATTATCTTGATTTAACTGATGAGGAAGCGCTTAAGTCTCCCGTCCAAAGTCACTTCTGGGCAGATTAGCAGCCCTCAGCTGCTCCTGCCACATGTCCTGGAACCCTTCCACGCTGACAGCTGTCCAAGAGTAAGACTCTAAGGCCCACAGCCAGGGCTGGGGCAGAATGGAGGGAAGTGTCTCCAAAGCCAGCCACATCCTCTTCCCCAGCCTCCCTCAGGCTGAGCCAGGGTCCAGCCTAGCCAGGATCCCTCCAGTTCCACCAGGCCTGTCAGTGGGTGTGGCCACCCTCTTCCCTCAAAGGGACAGGTGGGTCACAAAACAAATGCAGAAGCCGGCTCTCCAGAGTCCCTGTCTCCTGCCCCCCCGCCCCAATTCAAGGGCTATTCCAAGGGTCCCCCGGAACTGGCAGAGGTATTGACAATAGCCATAGGGTTTTACCCTTTTAGGCCTCTGTGATAATTTGCTCTGAACTGGAGAAAACAGTACCCCTGTTGGTACGAGGGCCCTCTGGCCAACCTGCCTCTGAGGAAGGACCAGCCCTGATGTGAGGGTGCTGACCTTACCACCAGACCCTCTACCTCCCTAGTGACCTCAGGCCACCTTTCTCCTCACAGCCCCTCCCCCAGAGCAGGCTCTGGATGATCCAGCATCCACAGGCCCTCCCTAAGATCGTCCTTCCTGGGTGTAGGGTCTGCTAGCCTCCTCACTGGAGCTCACAGTGCTCAGAAAACACCCTAGGGCAACAACCAGGCAGCAGGCAGGCAGGCTGGACTGGCCTCTGCACCCAGAGGTCTTTAGATGCCCCGGGGGTGCAGTGGACAAGAGCAGGCTGGGAGGCAAAAGATGCCACAGGTGGGCAACCATCAGCAGCCCTAGCGCATCACTTCCTGTGTCACCTTGCAGTGTGGGGTCAGAGGAAGGCCTGGTGGTGTGCCCAGGGGGGACCAGAAAGTGTGCTTCAAATGGATAGAACCCTGCCCAGTAGTAGGATAGGGCCTGGGACAGCCCCTGTGCTGGTCTTCAGCCCCAAGATGGAGGCCACACCTCTCTGCTCCCTGTCACTGTCATTGGCTTGAGGCCACCCCCAACCCATAGCCTCACATGCCTCAGCTGAGGAGAGGGTCATAGGATGGGGACAGGTATTGCAGAAGCACTTCTGTGGGCTTGGGCTGGTCACAGGCATACTGCACAGGCCCCTGCGAGGCCACTGGGGGTCCCACTGACCGAGCGCTGGACACTGCATTGAGGTTCTGCAAAGCCTCAGCACTGCAGAAGTACCCACAGGGGAAGTCACAGCCGCAGTCACAGTCACACCCGCGGCGGGCCCTCATTCAGCCGGTAGGAGCCTCCAGCAGCTGTGAAGACCCAGGGTCTTGCCCTGCTGCAGCACCTCCATCTATGCACCCGACCCTCCTCCTCATCTGTGAGATGAGGTCCACACAGGCCCCATCTCTCAAAATTAAGGGTTACAAGGCATGGTAGACATGAGGCCCCAGCCTGGGATGACCAGCACCAGGACACAGTGCCAGTCATCACCAGGATTCTTGTGGAGCTTCTTGTCCTTAATCCCCGCCCCACCAGCCCACTGCTTGGAAGCACATCCTCCTCCTCCTCTCTGGCTGAGCTTTGGGCACACATTTCTTTAGACAATTGCCTTAGCTCATAGCCGGGGTGGTAGGAGGAGTCATTGGCACCATTAGCTGCCCCCTCTCCCTACATTTGCCACCCTGGGGAGAAGCAGACTCTGAGTGCATCATTCTGGGCTCCCCCAGGAGGGTGTCCTGTGCCACTGGGACCCGTGCTGCCCAGAGGGAGAGGGTCCTGGGGGTGGTAGGAAGAGAGCAGAGGAGGCCCCCTCCCCACCCTGGCAGCATGCCCATCCTCCCACCCTCTGGGCAGCAGGCTGACCTTTCCCCTGTGGGTGCTGTTCCAAGCTGCATTCCTGGCATAGCCTGGGAGAGGCCTCCTTCCCTGGGGGGGCAGGGCAGAGCCAGGGGGCAGAGACACAGGCCCATACAGTTGGCACAAGATGCTTCAGCCAAATGCACCCCAACTTGCATGTGGTTCTGGGGCCCAGCCTATTGCTCTGGTCCTCCCAGAGCTGGGCAATCCTGAGTGCTGGGCTCACCTTCTCTGAGTACCAGGTTCCACAGCTGTAAAAGGAGAATCTGTAATTGTGACATTAGCCAGGGATTCCCACACACTTTGGAACTGGAGGCTGGTCAGTGGCCTGTTCTCCCAGTCTTCCCATCCACCACCAACTTCCTACAGGGAATGCAGACCTTAGTCCACCCTTCTCTGTGTCGCCCAAGCTTTAGGAAGTAAGGGTGGGTGGGACCAGGGCCAGGCCCCAACTGGGAGGAAGACAGTCATTTGTGTTGGGAGGCTGAGGGCCCCCAAGGTCTCTGGCCAGGAAGAGTAGAAACTGAGAGCCCATCTGGATGGGTCCTGAGCAGTTATTCGCCATCTTCCCTTCTCAAAACCAGGTCTTAGAAGCGACTAGCAAGTGAGAGTCCTGGAATCCATTAGCACGCAGCTGGACTTCCTCTTTCAGTGATCAGGACTGGGGGAGAATTGGGAAAGGACACCCTGTCAGTGCATGTGCCACCCAAAGCTAAGGTGGAGCACACAGGGTGAACGTCTTGGCTCTGTGTGGAGGGGCCTGCAATCTGCAGGAAGTGGGGAGAGAGGTTCCCACTCCAGGACCGATCAACCCCATCTCAAAAGTTACTTAACCTCAAGGTCCTCTGTATCCCCATCTGTAAAATGGGGAGGAGATCAGCAGCCCAGTTCTGCACAGGTATGGAAGGCTCACTTCAATTTCCCCAGAAGAGCGGGACAGAGGTCCTGACAGTAGAATTACAGGCCTTAGAAGACATTTGCAGGGGGAATGAAGGCTTCTTGGGATTCCTCCGGAGTTGCCTTCCCTGGGCGCCACAGAGGGTCCCTCACAGAGATGCAATGGGGGCTAGATATGGAACTTGGGTTTGGCCTTTCCAAGGCCACAGGCGGAGCAGAGGCAGCCTTGGGACTGACGCAGACAGCAAGCCCACCATTTGTACAGGTGGCCAAGGCCTGCTGGTCTTCCCAGGGAGTAACCAGATCATGTGCTGAGGTCATATTGGCAACAGCAGAACCTGTGTTGGGGGCTCTGTTCCCACCACTCCTGTGACGCCCGTTCCACCCTCTAGCCCCAGTTTCTCTACTTGCTCTATCCTTTTGTTCTGTTTCCTTCACAACCAGGCCTGAGGTTTAGGCTGGAGTCTTTGCTTGTGGCTTACCTAGGTATTTCTTCTGTTTCAACTGAATTACACTTATGAATCATATACTGTTCTCTAATTGTTGTACAAAATAAGGGCAAAATGGATCAATAGATAAAAATTTGCACAAGCCACTGCTAGGCTGAGAGCAGGGGGCCTGCCTGGCTGCATCCCTGTACAATAACTGGAAATATTCCTCGTCTAAGGGAGCTAAGTCCAAATTAAGTGTCCAACTGGAACACAGGCAGAAGAGTTCTGTGTGTCACAAACAAAAGTGGGACATATAAAACCAGGGATTTCATTCGAGATAGATGGTGAAAAGGATGTTATTCTTGTAGGAACAACAGAGGATAAAATACAAAACGGCATAGCTGAAAAGCCAATAGAGGAAATAATATGGAGCACTTTAAAATAGTTAATTCAAACAAGAGAAGAAGAACAGAGGGGACAAAAAGAAAATAGCACAAGGGTAGACTACCCCAACATTAAGTGTAAATAGACTAAACACTTCAGTTAAAAGGCAGAGATTGTCTAAGTAGGTTAAAAAAGAAAAAAAAAACCCTAAATATATGCTACCTGCAAGAGATGCCTTTTTTTTTTTCTTTGAGACAGTCTCTGTCATCCTTGGTAAAGTGCCATGCCATCATCATAGCACACAGCAACCTTATTCTCTTGGGCTCAAGCAATCCTCTATTTTTAGTAAATATGGATTCTCACTCTTGCTGGTCTCAATTCCTGAATTCAAGCAATCCACCTACCTCTGCCTCCCAGAGTGCTAGGATTACAGGCGTGAGCCACTATGCCCAGCCAAGAGATGCAATTTAAATGTAAAGACATACATAGGTTGAAAGTAAAAGAGTGGAGAACACCAGGGACACAGCAAGCTTCGGGAAGCTGATGTGGCTCTATTACTATCCAAGTAGACTTCATGCCAGGCAAGTGGCTCAGGCCTGTAGTCATAGCTCTCTGGGAGGCTGAGGTAGGAGGATCGCTTGAGCTCAAGGGTTCGAGACCAGCCTGAGCAACAGCGAGACCCCCGTCTCTATTAAAAACAGAAAAACTAACCAGGCCTGGTGGTTCCCACCTCTAGTCTCAGCTACTTGAGAGGCTTGTTTGAGTCCAGGAGTTTGAGGTTGCAGTGAGCTACAAGGATGTCACTGCACTCTACCTGTGGTGACAGAGTGACACTCTGGCTTAAAACAAACCAAAAAACCCCAACAAAGTGGACTTCAGAACAAAGTATTACTAGGGACCAAGATGGTTATTTCCCAACTCATCAAGGAGACATAACTGGGCAACCTTAGGTTGGTTACTTAGCCTCAGTTTCCCCATCTCCAAATGCCCATTATTATTAGAGTGCCTGCCTATCTAGAGGTATGGTGAGGATCAAATGTTTTTTTTTTTTTTGAGACAGAGCCTCAAGCTGTCCCCCTGGGTAGAGTGCTGTAGCATCATAGCTCACAGCAACCTCCAACTCCTGGGCTCAAGCGAGTCTCCTGCCTCCGCCTCCCATGTAGCTGGGACCACAGGCGCCTGCCACAACACCTGGCTTTTTTTTGGTCGCAGCCATTATTGTTGTTTGGCAGGCCCAGGCTAGATTCGAACCCGCCACCTTAGGTGTATGTGGCTGGCGCCTTAGCCACTTGAGCCACAAGTGCCGAGCCAATCAAATGGTTGAATACATGTTGGGTATTTAGAATCATGCTGGACACACGACCAGGGCTCCGTGAGTGTCAGCTGTCGGTGTTACTACAGCTGGGACAAAGTCTCAGTGGGACTCTGGCCCAGCTTCTTCTAAGGTGGGGCTATGCAGGCTGCTGCAAGGTAAAGCATAAACACAGGCTATCAGCTGGTTCCTCTAGTTCTTCTTCCTGGTGGTGCTGGTGTGGGGTGTGTGCGTGTGTGTGTGTGTGTGTGTGTGTGTGTGTGTATTTGTTTGAAGACCTAGGGTGGAGGAATGGAAGGAATGAGACTATACACATCCAGTAAATCCGTTTGCTGCTAGACCTGGGGCTGAGTTCAAGGAGGCTGGGTCAGGCAGAGTGCAGCAAATAGGTGGGGTTTGGACAATTGCCTGACTCCATGCCGGGGCAGGATGGCTCCTGGCTGACCTGGAGAAGCAGGAAGTGACCTTCCCCACCTTCCCCCACGCACAGGCCACTAGAAAGCAGCCTGCACCTGCAACCTGCCAAGTTCACATGGCCACAGTCATGAGCTTCTTGGGCCTTTCACCCTGGGCGCAGGCACAGAGAAAGCTGTTCCAGGACCCGCACGCCCCTGTCCCAAGGCTGTGGTGGAGATGAGCTTCACCTCCAGAGGAGCCGGGAGCTCAGGAAAGCCAGTTTCTGGGAAACCCATTGGGGCTGAGGCAGTGCAGGCAGGGAGGTGGGTGCAAGGCTGAGATCCAGCCAGGGTCATGGGAAGGCAGGTTTCCAGAGTCTGCATTGGCTCTTTCTCCCCTTACAGTCCTTCACCTTCCCCTCTCCTTGCTGCCACTCCCATCCTTTCCACCTGCAGTGGAAACTCCCTTATACTGGAGATGGAACACCACCATGTGACACCCTCATCCTCACTCCCACTGTGGGTGGTGGGTGGCCTCACAGATGAGAGAGCTGAGAAGGTAAAGATGCTTGCCCAGGATCCCACAGCCAATAAATGGCAGAGCCAGGTGGTCCCCAGACTGCAAGTTCACTGCCTCTACTGATTTTAGACCAGATTGATCTTCAATACACGGACTCATCACAGATCTTTAAGGGCTTCCCACTGCCTAGAGCAGCAGTCTCTAAACTTTTCTGTTCTTGCAACCCTATCAGGAGCTCTTTTTCAGCACACACTCCATGCTTTTTTGTTGTTGTTTGTTTTGTTTTGAGACAAGGTCTTGCTCTGCTTCCCGGGTTAGTGTGCAGTGGCATCATCATAGCTCACTGCAACCTCAAACTCCTGGGCTCAAGTGATCTTCCTGCCTCAGCCTTCCAAGTACCTGGGACTACAAGTGCATGCCACCACACTTGGCTAATTTTTCTATTTTTTGTATAGATGAGGTTGGTTGCTCAGGCTGGTCTCAAACTCCTGGCCTCGAATGATCCTCCTGCCTCAGCATCCTAAAGTGCTGGTATTACAGGTGTGAAACACTGTATCTGGCGTGTCCATTTTGATTTATCTATAAAGGATTTGCATGTGCTAATGTAATCTTCTGTGCTTTAGAATATGTTCAAAGGTGAGATAAAACCGGGCAACCAGCTACTTAGGAGGCTGAGACAGGAAGGTTGCTTGAGCCCAGGAGTTTGAGTCCAGCCTGGGCAACATAGCAAGATCTTTTATCTGGGGGGGGAAATATCCTCCTGGTCATATCCCTGGGTCTGGTACAGGGTATTCTGTTATCAAAGTCCTCAGCTGATTTCCTCCTACTGTCCACAGACCAGTGTCAAGGTGCCAAATGGGCCACACTTGTTCTCAACTTTAGGCCTATGCCCACATTCCCCTCTGTCCCTTCCTCTTTCCCGCTTGCCAAATCCTCCATGTTGTATGAACTCCGACCCAAACTCTAGGTCCTCTGCAAAGCCTTCCTTGCCTACCCTGGATCCAGGGATTTGTACCAATTATTCTTTCTCTGGATCTCAGCCTGCCTTGAATCGCCACTAAACATCTTGCTGAGCATGGTACTGTTAATGCAGGTACTGTTATTATTACTTCTGTTTTATAACTGGGGAAACTGAGGCCCAAAGAGGCTAAGTACTTTTCCTAAGGTTGCACAGTATGTAGTGGAGCCAGGATTTGTCCCCAGGCCTGACTCCAAAGTCTGAACTCTGATTAAGCACTAAGCCATATGAGACAAAGATGGTCTCTTTTGCTCCTGCTGAATCTTCTCGGCACTAGCATAGGTGTGTGTGATATATTAAACCAATTAGTGATTGTTTGCATATGGATGAATGAATGAATGAATTACCCAGACCAACACCAAGAAGAAAGCCTGTGATAGAGGGGGAAGGGCCTGCTTCATTCCTGATACAGAATGTGTTGCCTCCTATACCTCAAGAGTCCTGGGCAGACTTCAAGCCTTGGGTGTGGCTGAATCTGGGTGCTCAGGTATCACCACTAGGATTCTGTATCTCTAGCTCTTGGACTTGGCCTTCCTCTGTGCTGGCTGAGTCTCCAGGCAGGCTCCACTTGCAACTCCAGGCTCACACCTACCAACTTAGCAACTCCAGCAAGAAGAGAGGGTGTCTGATGGCTCATTGCACTACCTTAGGTTACAAGGCTGCACTGGCCCCCACTGCTATGGCCAGGGGCCTGGTGTGAGCAGCTTAGTTCACTCAGTTGCATCCCCAAAGTGCGTGGGTGCCCCACAAAGACCACATGAGCTGAAGTGGAGGGTGGGGATTGGGATACTATAACTGGGAGATGGAATAGCGAATGTCAAGGATGAGTTTCAAGTGTCCACTTGACTTTGTCTCCTGCAGGACCTGGTGGACTGGCAAAAACCACTTCTGTGGCAGGTGGGCTACTTGGGAGACAAGTACGATGAGTGGGTCCACCAGCCAGTGACCAGACCCATCCGCCTCTTCCACTCAAACCTCATTGAGGCCCTCTCCAAGACTGTCTGGTGAGCTCCTCCCTGAGCCTGTGGCAGGCTGTCCCTCTCTCCTGATGTGCCAATCAGATATGGAAGAGGAAGGGGGCAATTGGGTCCCTCTTCAGAGCCCAGTCCTGTGCTGTAAGCTCATGGGGAAGGTGGAACACGCCATAGGCATGATTCATTTCTATGCATGGTGTTGTCTACTGATGGGATGACGGTCCAACATGTAGACAGAAACCTCTCTGAATGCCACCCATGATCTATTCTGGACTCCTACGAGTGCTTTCTAACCTCTAATGCCAATGGGAATGATTTTGCCTGCAAATTGCTCCTCTGCCACAAGTGGTCAGCACCCATCTATTAAGGTGCATAGTCAGTAGCCATGAGGACACAGTTCTTTTCTGCTAATAACTCATCTCAGGAGGCAGATGGACTCTCTTCCCCATCCCCCACACCTGTGTCCCTTCACCCAGGGTCTCCAAATGCTTTCTGCATGTGCTTTGGTGCCATCTTGTCCCCACCTCTGGTTGAGGAAAGCCGGACCCTGCTGAGCCCCTGTACATCTGTCCCTCTCACCCTGACGCCCTCCTGCAGGTACAGTGTCCCCATCATCTGGATACCCCTGGTGTTATACCTCAGCTGGTCCTACTACAGAACCCTGGCCCAGGGCAATGTCCGACTCTTCACGTCTTTCACGTCAGGTAATGCCAGCTTCCCTCTTGGTGTACTTGCAGGGATCCCGGAGGCGGGAGACCTCAGTGTTCTCCCCACTCCTGAGTTTCTGAGAGCACAGAACCCCAAGCCCCACCACACACATCTCTCAGTGAGGACTCTCTCTAGAATGTGTCCTATTCCCACCCTCCCCAGATAAATACAAAACCCAACAACACATCAACAGACACTAAATGAAACCGTTTTGTCAGGTGGTGGAGCAATTTAAAAAAAGAGAGAAGAAAGAAAGGCCTTCTCCCTGAGTCTAATGCCAGAAAACGTATGACTTGGGGTTCTCCAGAAAGAAATTAAAGGCAAATCAAATCACTTCACCAGGTGACACAGCGGGGAGCTGGACTCGAACGAGTCCATGAACGTAGCAGAGATTGGCAAAAAGCTTGCGAGGGAAGGATCTCGTGGTGTCCTGTAGGGTCTCTGGGGCAAAGGGTCCCACAGCTGAACCCAGACTGGGATTAACAGCCCACTGACCTCTGTGAGGCACTGACTGTGTGCCAGGCCACGTGCCTTCCCGGGGCTACATTGTATATCCCCCCAGCCAGCCCCATGTGAAGGATCTTATATTGTCCCCTTTTAGAGTTGAGGACATGGAGCCTCTGAGTGTCAGGGTCACATGGCTGGGATGTGGGTGCCAGGTGCTCCCAGCTTCTAGTTGGGGGGCAGGGGAGAGAGACAGGGGCGGATAGAAGGCAATGTCCAAAGAGCCTGTGGGGCTGAGTCAGGGCTATGGTAGCTTAGATGTGACCTCCTGCCAGCTGCCTGCCTGGGGCCCTCAGGTTCAGCCATCTGCCTGGGTGTTCTGTCCATCCAGGCACAGCGGCCTCAAGGAGGCACTGGGAGCATAGTGCCTGTCAGGCGGGCTCTCCTCCCTGCTCACTCCCCACAGTCCTGACTCTCCCTCTGAGCCACATCCCGAGGTGTCTCTCCTGCCACCTCTCCTGGGAACTGCAAGTCCAGGGCTTGAATGGTGGTAGGGGCAGGGGCTACAGTCACAGCATCAGGAGCTTCAGTTTGTCCACCTGTCCTAAGATGGGTAGGGGATAGCACGTTGCAAGAAGCCCCCCAGCCCAGCCCTGAACTGCTCCTGGTCACCAAGGGCTCCTGCCATGAGCCAAGGTTAGCCTTTTCTGCCCACACTGAATAGCTTGGGCACAGCACAGGCTTGTCGCTCAGAGTCCTGCTCCCTGAATCGCCCACTGTCCGCCCGACACTCCTCTAACAATCACAAACCATGGCAGGGTGGCCAGGGCTGGCCGCCAGAGGGGGAAGGGGACACTGAAGCTTTGGCCCAGGTCCCTCTGCCGGATTCCTCCAGAGATGCCACTCAGTACCAGCTCCAGCCGGATGGGCAGACAGGGGTGATGCTGGGGTGAGGGGGCGGGCAGAGGCTTGACCTATAGGAGGTGATTTTCTGCACGGTAGGGAGGGTGATTCGAGGGCCACGTCTGCCTTGCAGGCCTCTGCAGAGAGCTAAAATGTGCCTATCATATAAAGGTCCAGTGTGGGAGGTTTGTAAGCCTGTAACCACGATGCCGGCGGTGGAGGCACGAGAACTATGTCTCCACATGCCTCCGTCATCCCCCAGCTTGTCATGCAGAGCACAAGCCACGGGCAGAGAAAATAAGAGCCCACAAAGCCAGGCGAGGGGAGACTCGGCGGGGTCCCAGTGCAGCTGCTGGACAAAGCCGTGCTGGAATAAATGCTGAAGACTCAGAGTGCTAAGTGGCAGTGGGAGCTGCACAGAGACAGTGGTTCAGGGCTGAAATTCCTAGATGCTTGCATGAAAACACTTTGAAAAGCCAGAGGGGTTCTGGAAATTTGGGATGGCCCCCAAGCAGTTCCTGAGAGCATGTTGGGGGAGCACTGAGCCACTGTGTCACCATGCATGAGGATGTGGGCTCCCAACAGCGAGGTGTTAGGGGTGCCCTGGCAAAGTCAAGGCCAAAGTCTATGGCCAGGGAATGCTCCTGGGTGTCCTGTCCTTTCTCTGTAGACAGGAGACCTAAGTGGCAAGGAAGGTGACTCAGCTCTGGGCAAGGAAAAGCCAGGTGGCTGGGAAAGCAGCCCCTCCCTCAACCCAGACCCTCTAGAGCTCTGCAAGGAGAATCCATAGAAGGTAGAGAAAAGCAGGAATGCTGATTGGGGCCGAGACAGGTGGATTTGGACTTACGTTTAGAAATTAGAGTACTTGGCTCAGTGCCTGTGGCTGAAGTGGCTAAGGCACCAGCCACATACACTCAAGGTGGCAGGTTCGAATCCAGCCCGGGCCTGCCAAACAACAATAATGGCTGCAACCAAAAAATAGCCAGGCATTGTGGTGGGCGCCTGTGATCCCAGCTACTTGGGAGGCAGAGGCAGGAGACTCGCTGGAGCCCAGGAGTTGGAGGTTGCTGTGAGCAGTGAAGCCACGGCACTCTACCCAGGGGACAGCTTGAGGCTCTGTCTCAAAAAAAAAAAAAGAAAAAGAAAAAAGAAATTAGAGTACTTATTAAATACCAAGAGGACTATATTATTGTAAGTTTTATATAATATATACTCAATATAAAATCAAATATTTTATTACCTCCATCCTAACAACAACTATGTCAAGATGGGCAGGCTATTTTACTGTTGAGAAAATTACAGCACGTAGGTGGCACAGAGGCAAGATTTGAATTCAAGTTTGGAAATCCAAAGCATGTGCCCTGGGCACTTCACCAGAGTGTTTTGAAGGACCCCAGAGGTGTCAGGCCTTCCCTGGAAGCAGGGTCTCTTGACAACCAGAGCAGCCCAGCCAAGACCAAATGGCTACCTGCAGGGCAATCAAAATCAGCCACATGGGTAGGCAAGCATCTTGGGCCAAATGAGGTAGGCCCTCCAGATGAGAGCTGTCAGACCAGCTTGAAACCTGATTTGAGAGAGGTGGATCCTTTGGAATCCAATCCTGGCTGTATCAAATGTTAGTTCCCAAGTGAGATGTAAAAAATATTTTCACTGCACAGAGATTCATTTAGAACCATGTGTCAGGATGGAGCTTGGCCTAGAACCTAGTCCTGAGAGCCTGGAAGGTCACCTCTCCCTCTGCCTTCCTGGACTTTCTCGCTTCCTCAGCAGCCACCCGTGGTCACTCGTCCTGGGCCTGCCAATAGCGTGCATACAGCTGGAGCCCTTCAGAAGCACACCCTCTTAGCTGAACCCGAAGCTGTTGCCTTCAGGCCTTGTTCTGCTCTGGAACGGCACAGATCATGCCTCATCCAGGGAGTGCCCTTCAGAGAGGTCCTTTACCTGTCCTTCTCCCTGCAGGCCTCTGAGCACCTGCTGTACTAAACACTAAAGATATAAAGTGAAGGACGCAGACTCTGCCCGTAAAACGCTCATGACCTAGTGGGAGTGGGGGGCACAAATGAGCAAAGCAATAGGCACAGTCCAGCATGATGGTGGGAGGGACAGGAGAGGCCACATACCCAGCGGGGCAGTGAAGGGCATCTGCACAGCTTCCCCTGAGGCTGAATCTTCAAGGTTATCTGCAGGGAAGGCAGCGAGGGAATGCCAGCAAAGGAGACACGAACAGATGTGTGGAGCTGGGGGCGCACGAGGCACATCCAAAAAGCCACATGTGGTTTGGCTTGGCCCTCGTGCAGAGTGACCAGAAGAGGCAGGGGTGTGGCTGGTAGGGTCAGGTCTCCAGGGACCTTGAGTGAGGGTTAGGGCCTTGCCTGAAGGCCAAGAGGCACCACAGCAGGGTTTGAACAGTGAGTGGAGACAGGAAGGGGTGATGGGAGGCTACTGCAGCCATGGGGGCATGAGATGACAAGGTCACCCAGGAGATAGATATGTATGCATATATCTTTAATTGAGGTGAGAGTCATATACAATCGATCATTTAAAGTAAACAGCTTGGCTCGGCGCCTGTGGCTCAAGCAGCTAAGGCGCCAGCCACATACACCTAAGGTGGCGGGTTCGAATCCAGCCCAGACCCACCAAACAACAATAATGGCTGCAACCAAAAAATAGCCGGGCGTTGTGGCCGGCGCCTGTAGTCCCAGCTACTTGGGAGGCTGAGGCAGGAGACTGGCTGGAGCCCAGGAGTTGGAGGTTGCTGTGAGCAGTGAAGCCATGGCACTCTACCTAGGGTGACAGCTTGAGGCTCTGTCTCAAAAAAAATAAAATAAAATAAAGTAAACAGCTCAGTGGCATTTAGTATATTCACAATGCTGTGCAACTCCCACCCCTGTCTAGTTCCAAAACATTTTATAATTCCAGCAGGAAATCCTGCACCTGTGAGCAGTCACTCCCCACTCCCCCTGGAAACTGCCAGTCTGCTCTCTATTTCCATGAATTCACCTATTCTGGATGTTTCTTATAAACGGAAGCATGCACTCTGTGGCTTTCGTCTGTTGTCTGTCTTCGTCTGCTTTGCCAAGAAGACTCAGGAGCTGGAGCCAGCAGGGCTTGGTGACCCATCGGATATGTGGGGAGGGCTGACTAGAGCCTGACGCCTCGAATAATATGTGGATGTCAGGTCCCCACTAAGAAAGGGACACCAAGAGAAGCAGCCTGCAGTGATGGGGTGGGCAGGAAAAGGACGTTGCCTGGCCTTGTTTGGCAGATGTGAAGCTTTAGGGCTGTGGATGACCACAGGGAGATGCCCAGTAGCAAAGAGCTGTCCAGAGCTAGGGGAGGTGCAGGCTCCAACTCTGGGAACAAGTGGTTTCTACACTGGAGCTTGAGCAAGGCCCGACAGGTAGCATTGAAGGTCTTACAGAGGTTGAAGGCACAAACCACAGCTGGGCAACTCTCCCTCTGTGCTCAGCAGCTTGAGTGTGGGGTGAGGAGGCTCATACTGACCCTGGGTTGGGGGTTTGTGGATGCAGGTGAGGGAGATGGAGCGAAGGTTAAAAGAGAATATTGACCAGGCATGGTGGCTGATGCCTGTAATCCCAGCACTTTGAGAGGCTGAGGCGGGAGGATTGCTTGAGCCCAGGAATTCAAGGCTAGACTGGGCAACATAGTGAGACCCCTATCTTGACAAAAATAAGCAAAAATTAGCCAGGCATGGTGGAGCACATCTTCAGCCCCAACTACTTGGGAGATTAAGGTAGGAGGGTCCTTTGAGCCCTCTGTTGCAAGCTGCAATGAGGTCTGATTGTACCACTGCACCCCAGCTGGGGAGACAGAAATCCTCTCCCCTCAAAAACAGTGAGAATGGCTAGCTTTGGAAAGCAGTCTGGCCATTCCTCAGAAGGTTAAACATAGAGTTACAATATGACCCAGAAATTGCACTCCTAGGCATGTACCCACAAGAAATCAAAGCATCTGTTCACACCAAAACTTGTACACCAGTGTTCATAGCAGCATTATTCACAGTACCCCAAAAGGTGCAGATGGCCCAGACGTCCATTAACTGGAGAATGGGTAAAGAAAATGTGGAACAGCCACACAGTGGGGTATCTTTCAGCAGTAAAAAGGCGTGAAGTAGGGCGGCACCTGTGGCTCAAAGGAGTAGGGCGTCAGCCCCATGTACCGGAGGTGGTAGGTTCAAACCCAGCCCCAGCCAAAAATTGCAAAAGAAAAAAAAAAGGCGTGAAGTACGGGTACATGCAATGTCATGGATGAACCTTGAAAATATTAAGTAAAAGAAACCAGGTAAAGGAGCCGGCATATTTTGTTATTCCATTATATGAAAGGTCCCAAAGAGGCAAATTCAACAGAAAGTGGATTAGTTGTTGCCAGGGGATGGATAGAGGGGTAATGGGCAGGGATTGCCGATGGGCACAGGGTTTTCTCTCGGGGGTGATAAAAATGTTCTAAAACTGTACTGACAGTTGCACAGCTCTGTAAATATACAAAATATACCCTGAATTGTACACCTTATATGGGTGAGTCGTATGGTACATGAAGTGTATTTTGATAAAGCTGTTCTTTAAGAAGAGAGAAAGGGTGGCTGAAGCTGTGCCTTGTGAATCCGAGAAGTAAAGCGGTGAGGGTGAGGCTGGGCGTGGAGAACACCCCGGGAGGTCAAGGAGGGAACCAAGTGGAGAAAAGGATTGAGAGCTGCAGGGACTGTGGGTGCTCGTCAGAGGGATGGGTTTAGGGACCCTGGCACGTGAAGGTAACAACTCCTGGTCCCCAACCATGCCGTCTCCTTTAGTTTTTTCGAGGCTTCCTCCTAGGCAGTGATTTCAAGTCTCATCTGTTGAGGTTTCTGTGCGTGCTTTCGCTTGTCCTCCCTGCCCCGTAGCCCCTGCTGGTTCCCATTGTCCATCAGTAACTCTCTAGGCTCAGAAGTGTCCCCATCTCATCCCCTGCACTCTTGGGGCAAGGTTAGGCAAAGGTCTCGCTACTGTTGCTCTAAGGAAGACATCAGATCCCATAAAGGACCCTTCAGAGCCAGTCTGGAGCCTTCCAGCCTCCTCGAGTCAACCCAAGGGGCCCGGTGGTGCAGCCTGACCCCACAGCTGCAGGGCAGAGGGCGGCAGCTTACCAGGGTGGCAAAGCAGAGAGTATAGAGCCACCAAGCATCAGCCCATGGGGGCCATTGTCTGACACAGCCGCTCTCCACCACTCTGCAGAGTACTCGGTGCAGGTACCGGGGTCGGTGTTCCCCGGCCTCTTCGTGCTGGGCGCCTTCCTCTGGAGCCTCATAGAGTACCTCATCCACCGCTTCCTGTTCCATATGAAGCCCCCCAGCGACAGCCATTACCTCATCATGCTGCACTTCGTCCTGCACGGTCAGCACCACAAGGTGAGAGGGCAGTGGCCCGGCACAAGCAGCCCCTCCAGCAGCTGTGGAGCTTCCTGGGAATCAGGTTGTGGCTTAGGATGCTGCTCAGATGGGCGGTTGGGTCGGGAATCCTGATCTGAGCCAGGCGGAAACAGGGCGAGTGTGTGTGTGTGTGTGTAGGTGCGTGTGCATGCACACAGGCCAACGTCGTTCACACCAGGCACTCTGCACCTTTGCACACCTTCCCTAACCCTCCCAACTGCTCGTTCTCTCAGCAAACGTGCTGTGCCTGGCGCCACTCTGGACATCACTGAGCAAAACAGTAAAACTCCTCACTCTGGTGGAGCCTCCTTCTGAAGGTGGAGATGAGGTTCTCCCCCATTCCACAGAGCAGGAAACTGAGGCTTGGGGAGATGAAGGAACTAAGGAATTTGCCCCAGTACACCCCTCACACAGCCAGGATGTTGGACTCCAGCGTCTGTGCTCAAACCAGCCACCACCCTGGGACTCTTCAAGGACGGTCCCCAAAGCTGGCGCTAGCAGAGAGGGCCACCCCACCCCCCAAGAGGCTTCTCTATCCCTGCCCTGCGCTGCCCTTGGCCTGTCACGGGGTCTCCAGGAGGCCCCACACTCTGGACTTTTTCTTCCATTTCCATCTCCTCGAAAGTGAGTTCTTCCCTCCACACTCTGCTCTCTGCTGGGTATAAATCAGAGAAAATGTGGCAGATGGGACACTTTCAGGACATGAGTTCAGATGTGGAAAACAAACAAAGACGCTTACGTTGCTGATACTGAACTTAGAGCTCACCTTGGTTTCCTGGCAGCTCGGTCTGGTTCATCTGAATGAGCCCAGTTCTGGGTTTCATCAGATGCCTGGGAGAGTTCCCAGATTCGCCAGTTACATCACCTTCCTGCGCTCTAGGGGACTTTGGTGGCAGCCAGGATTGGGTGAGCATCCAGTCCTGGGCCAGCCTATCACTCAGACATGCTCTAAAAGGGACCACAGCGAAGGCCTGGCCAGTGTCTCCCCTCCATGTCAATGTCCACGCCCACCTGGCCTCTGCTCTCCAGGGCTTGTGGCACCACTGCCATGTCCCCTACTCCCTTAGAGATACCTTATCAGATCTGCTGCTTCCTCTCAGCTAACTTTCCTACCCTCAGGGCACGAAAGAACCTTCTGGAGGCCTTGTTAGGCCACTCTGGGGCCCCAGGGCCTGTCTCAGGCTCCTTCCTCTGAGACGTTCCCACACCAATATATCCAGTCCCCTGCTGCCAGACCATGAGAAGAGAGGAGCTTATTCCTGTGGCCAGTGGGTTTCTAGTCAGGAACATATTCTCAGATCTCCAAAACTATCCATCTGAGGGTCCTGATCCCACTGAGACCAGAGCATGAGAACAGCTGTGCACTTCCCAGCTCTACTTTAAGTGATGTCGGAGTCGAGTATTTACACCATGGGAATCAGCAAACTCTACGAATCAGCCCTCCCTCCCTCCTTTCTTTCCTCCCTTCTTCCCTTCCTCCTTCCCTTCCTTTTTCCTTTCCTCCTTCCTTCTTTCCCTCCTTCCCTTCCTCCTTCAGAGAGGTTTCCAGCACACCACTGGTCCTGCTGCTCCCAGTCTGAGGGGAGGGAAGCCCACACCAGCGTACGGCTGCGTGACTGCTGCCTGCTTGCTTTCTTGCTGCTCTTCCGACCCAGAGAGGGTCTCTGTCCTCTCGGAACACTCACCAAGCAGAATCAAACATGTTACTTCTATGCCAGGCCATCGGCTTTTGAAGCTCAAGATCCAAAGACTCGGCTCGTTTGTTCTCTGGTGTCCCGTGACAACACCCCCCAGAGGCCTCCTGTTCACATGTGGGGATGGAGACACCATCTCTAGTTATCGTCCCAGGACCATCCCAGCACAGACAGTGCATTAAGCTGAGCTTGCTGACGCGTTGCCCTCCCAGACAGCATCAGGCCTCAGCCTAGGTGCCCTGTCCTCTAGCCAGGGGCATGGTATTAGGGGACAGGGTTCCCATCCAGCACCTAATAAATTCCAGAGCCAAAGTGGCCCCTTGAGCATGAGGCGGGCTCTTAGCTACCAGCACACCCAGCCCCTCCTGCCTCATGTCCCTCCTGTCCCTGTCTGTGTTCCTGGGCAGTTTGCCAGGTCCCATTCTGGCTTGCATACAGGGAGCAGGAAAATCTCTCCAGGTCTTTCAGGCCTGGTAGCCTGCCCTCCCCAAAACCACCAAAGGTGCCAAGCCTACTCACGACAGGCCACTGGAATGTCTAGACTGCTCCACCCCATCCTCTGCAGAGGATGTGTCTGGCTCTGCATACTGTGACCACAGGCAGGCCCTGGGGCCCAGGGGCCCAGCGCCACCTTCTGATGCCTCTCCATCCACAGGCACCTTTCGATGGCTCCCGCCTGGTCTTCCCCCCTGTGCCAGCTTCTCTAGCGGTCGGCAGCTTCTACGCACTCTTACGGCTCATCCTGCCTGAAGCGGTGGGGGGCACGATATTTGCAGGGGGCCTCCTGGGCTACGTGTTCTACGACATGATCCATTACTACCTGCACTTCGGCTCGCCGCACAAAGGCTCCTACATGTACCACATGAAGGCCCACCACGTGAAGCACCACTTTGCACATCAGAAGTCAGGTGAGGATGGATGGCCACCTCCACGCTCCCTTGCGTGTTCACTGATTTATTTGACAAACGCCATCAAGCCCACTCAGGGCCAGGCAGGCACTGTCTTGGGTATTAGGCAGACACAGAGGGCTCTCTCGGTTTTACTTGCTGCTGCAGGCGGCTGTGTAGAGACAGGCAAGGAACTCAACCAACAGCAAAGACAATTCAAGACAGTGATGCAAGCTACAGAGAAAATAAATTGAGGTGATATCCAGGGAACCATATAGGTGGGGACATGGGTCCAGCACTGTCCAATAAAAGATTATGCAGGCCAGGTGTGTGATTTTTAAGAAATTAACATAAAAGAATAAACGTCAGATAGCTCATCCATGATTTTTAAATGTCGATTACACATTGATATAATATTTTGGTCATATTGGATCAGTATATTATTGGACTTATATTTGCATTTTTTAAAGTTTTGTTGTAAATACTGTATCTATATATCTGTTATTTATTTTGAGACAGTCTCAAGAGATTGCCCTAGGTAGTGCCATGGCATCATAGCTCACAGCAATCTCCAACTCTTGGGCTCAAGTGATCCTCTTGCCTCAGTTTTTCTATGTTGAGTAGAGATGGGGTCTTGCTCTTGGTCAGGCAGGTCTTGAACTCGTGAGCTTAAGCAATCCACCCTCCTCAGCCTCCCAGAGTGCTAGGATTCACAGGTGTGAACCATCGCACCCAGTCTATATATCTAGATTTTATAAAATTTGCAATCAAAAAAGTAGATTCAGGCTCAGTGCCCGTAGCACAGTGGTTATGGTGTCAGCCACACTCACTGAGGCTGGCAGGTTCAAACGTGGGCAGCTAAACAACAATGACAACTGCAACAAAAAATAGCCGGGTGTTGTGGGGGGCACCTGTAGTCCCAGCTACTCGGGAGGCTGAGGCAAGAGAATCACTTAAGCCCAAGAGTTTGAGGTTGCTGTGAGTTGTGACGCCATAGCCCTCTACTGAGGGTGACATTACAAGACTCTGTCTCAAAATAGAAAAAGTAGATTCACATACATAAGTTGCTCCAAACATACTTAAAATTTTTCCAGTAAGTGAGTGAATTGAGGATCAGTTTTTACATTGAAACTTAGATTTTTTTTTCTTGAGATAGTCTCACACTGTCACCCTGGGTAGACTATAGTGGTATCATCATAGCTCAAGGCAACCTCAAACTCCTGATTTTAAGTGATCCTCCTGCCTCAGCCTCCTGAGGAGCTAGGACTACAGGGGTGCACCATCACACCTGGCTAATTTTCTTTTTCTTTTTTTTTTTTTCACATCAGACTGGTAATGTGCCAACGTAGTAACAAGATTTGTTACAGATGCACATGAAAACCCAGTCATCCCACTTAGGAACTACAAAGGATCCTGGCTAATTTTTCTATTCTAAGTAGAGATGGGGTCTTGCTCTTGCTGAACTCCTGAGCTCAAATGATCCTCCTGCCTCGGCCTCGCAGAGTACTAGGATTACAGGCCTGTTTCCTCTCACCTGGCCGGGGCTGAGACCCAAGAGAAGGCAGCATCCAATTTCTGGGGAAAGAGCAGTCCAAGAGCAGCTGGTGCAAAGCCCTGAGGCAGGAATGAACTTAGTCCCCCAAGGAAGGAGAGATGGTGAGAGAGGGGGCAGTGGCAGGCCAAGGCCAGGCATTCCAGAAAGACAGGTCCGATAAGGAACTGGGGTTACTCCAGCTACATCCTGAGAACACTAGAAACACAGGAGCCTGTCCTCAACTCCTGCCAGGCTGGCCCTGGGTGTCAGGAAGGCAGGGATAGATCTAGCCCTGCCCTGGCTCCCTTCCCCAGCAGCTTTGTCTCTGCTCGAAGTGCCTCAACTTTTCCCCATTTGTCTCCCTCTAGGATTTGGCATCAGCACTAAATTGTGGGATTACTTCTTCCACACCCTCATCCCGGAAGAATCCCACCCGAAGACACAGTGACAACTCCCAGCCCTTCTGTCCCGCCCCCAGCTTGGCCTCGGCCCTGGACCCCGCCCTGACCCCTACCTCCCATCCAGACCCTGCTAAGAAGATTGGCTCGGCTGGGGCAGGACTACCCTCCCCACCCGCCCCAGGAGGGTCTTGTCCTTTCGGTGTCCAGATGGCCCTCAGGACCAGGTCTTTCCTGGAGCATCCTACCTAGAGCAGACCCCATAGGACTGCCTCAGGACCTGGCCAACAGTAACAGCCCCAAGGGGAATGAAGAAACCTGACCCCTGGGCCACCCCAGTGTCCCACCTGTGCCTTAGTGCCTCAGGCTCCCTAGAAGTTTCCCCTTGAGGTCTGGCTGTGAGTTCACAGCCAGGGGGAAGAGTCTGTGGGGACTGTGGCCCCATCTCCCTCCTGCCCTTCCTGGGGAGGGTTTGGTGGCTCTGAGGTGGAGAAGGACTCTCACAAGGAGAGACAGCATGAAGCCTCGCACGAGCCAGCCCCGAGCACGGGGGCAGCCCTGCTGGCCACTGCCAACACAGATGCCAGCTGTACTGCCAGCTGCCCCAGCGGCCACGCATTGGTGCTCACATGGCCAAGCCTCCCCTGCCTGTGCCATCGGGTCCCTTTTAGAACCACTGGCTTCCCTGCCTCCAGAATCACAACCTTCTCCCAAGAGCAGTGGAAGAGGTGCCTGCGTTGGTGGCAGCCCCACCCATCCCTGGCCATTCTTGGTCTCCACCTGTCACAGGTGGACCCCAGCCCCCTCCCCCACTCAGGACCCTCCCAGCAGTGCCTTACCTCCCTGACAGATGAGGTTCCCGGCCCTTCCTCCTTATAACCAAAACCCTCACTGCTCCGAAGAGGGTCTTATTTATAAGCAATATAAATATTCTTTGGGCCCAGACCAAATAACTGGTCCCATGGCCCTTTCTAATCCTACATGTTGAGCTTGTATAAAAAAAATGTTTTGTCCTGTTTTTTGTTCTCTTCTTACCCACAAACCATTACTACTTGAAACTTTTTAAAAACTCGCTGAGCGTAAAAGCTTAAAAGAAGCAGTTTTGCCCAATCTTGTGATTTGTACTGTTTACTGCAGAGCTATTTAAAGATTTTGGAATAAATATACAAAACGACATGGTGGAATAAAAATTAAATAAATTGTATATTTTGAAAAATAAAACATTGAAAAGAAATCAACAAAGAGTCGTTGCTCACTGGACAACTAAAGAAACTTAGAGTTGGCTCGGTGCCCATAGCTCAGCGGTTGGGCCGGTGGCTACATACACCGAGGCTGGCGGGTTCAAACCTGGCCCAGGCCCGCCAAACAACAATGACAACTACAACAAAAAAACAGCCAGGCATTGTGGTGGGCGCCTGTAGTCCCAGCTACTTGGGAGGCAGAGGCAAGAGAATCACTAGAGTCCAAGATTTTGAGGTTGCTGTGAGCTGTGACGCCATGGAACTCTACCAAGGGCAACATAGTGAGACTCTGTCTCAAAAAAAAAAAAAAAAGAAAGAAAGAAAGAAAGAAACTTAGAGTCTATCCCGATTGGGAAGGGGTAGTGACAGGGGAGGTCAGTACATCCCGAGGCGTATTTCATCACTGACCAGGAGGATGCATGGAACTGCTGGGACATCGTGGTGACAGCTCACTGGCCCTTATTCTCTTCTTTGGCTTTATTACTGTTGAGACAGAGTCTCACTCTTTCACCCTGCGTAGAATGCCATGGAGCCATTGCAGCCCACAGCAACCTTAAACTCAGGCTCAAGCGATCCTCTTGCCTCAGCCTCCCTAGTAGCTGGGATTACAGTGTCTGCCATGATACCTGGATAGTTTTTCTATTTTTTTAGTAGAGACCAGGTCCTACTCTTGCTCAGGCTGGTCTCGAACTCCTCAGCTCAAGCAATCCACTCACCTCGGCCTCCCAGAGTGCTAGGGTGACAGGTGTGAGTCACTATGCCTGGCCTTTATTACTGTTTTAAAATTGTCTGCAGACAAGCATCTCCCCTTATTGCCTGCACCTGGGGGTGTTGCGCCCACAAACCTTGACACAATGCTGGGGAGGAGGTCTTTTCTGGAATTAGTTTACCCCAGCTGAGCCTCTCATTGACTTTCCTAAAACAAAGCAGGAAAGGCTATAGCAACAAATGCCCACAGTGGGGACTGGAACTTCAGGCCAGGTCAGTGAAACCGTTCCTCAGGACGTCTTCCTGCACCAGCATTGGAGAACCAGCTGGGAGGTAGCTGCTAAAGCGCAGCTGGGAGGCCTCATGCTCAGAGTCTAATTCAGTGGGTCTGAAGGTGTTGGGCCTGGATTCACCTGTCCAAGGATGCAGAAGCCTCTCCCTATTCGGGCACCATGCAGGCAGCTTCATCTCTGTAGCTCCCAGCCTGAAGTTAAGTGGGACCTGACTGAGACGCATTTAAGTGCGAGTTCCTAGAACCTATCACCAGAACCTGGCCCATCCAAGCAGCAGAAATTACTCCGTTTACTAGATGGTGCTGAAAATCTGCCCCTCAAGCACACCACTCCTAAGGGAAGAGGAAACGGAAGAGGAAACGGAAGAGGAGGAAACAAGGAGTTTGGCTAGCTGCCAACACGCAAGTCCACAGAGGAAAGTCATTTTCTCACTCCATCTCCCAGGCTGGGGTGCATTGGAGCAATCAGAGATCACTGCAGCCTCCAACTCCTGGGCTCAACTTTGAGAATAAAACAGGCTAGGTTCACTTTGGGAGGCTGAAGCAGGAGAATCGCTGGAGCCAGGAGTTTGAGACTGCGGCGAGCTATGATCATGCCACTGTACTCCATCCTGGGTGAGTGACACAGATAGAAAAAAAAAAAGAGCCAAAATACAACTGAGTTTGTAGTGTGGTGGTAAGGAGCAACGGGAAGGTTTAGGGGGAAAAATCAGAAAACACAAAACCAAGCCAGCCTATTCATGAAAAGGTCTAATCAGTGAACATCTGACAGATCCCCCAGAGCTCCCGGATGTGCTATGACTTCCCAGTGGGGTTAGGAATGATCACGGGCCTTGGAGAGAGTGCAAGTCCCATCCTGCAGGTGGCAGTGAGTAATCATCTGAGTCTGCACAGAAGAGCAAAATACAGGAAGGGCTTTGAGGCCCTCCACCTCGAGGTGACTGGTGCTCATGGTGTCCCCACCATCAGCGCCCACCTGGAGGAACTGGAGAATCTTAGCAGTGTCAAGGCCAACGATTGGATGCAAAAGCAAGCATGGGACATTATCAAAATGCCAACACATCTAGCACAATAGGAAAAGCCTAGACCATATAACATGATTGTGTTTATTTCTGTATTAAGAGAAAACAAAAACAGCTTGGCACCTGTAGCTCAAGTGGCTAGGGCACCAGCCACATACACCAGAGCTGGCGGGTTCAAATCCAGTCCGGGCCCACCAAACAGCAATGATAACTACAACCAAAAAATAGCCGGGCGTTGTGGAGGGCGCCTGTGGTCCAAGCCACTGAGGAGGCTGAGGCAAGAGAATCGCTTAAGCCCAGGAGTTTGAGGTTGCTGTGAGCTGTGACACCACAGCACTCTACCCAGGGTGACAGCTTGAGACTCTGTCTCAAAAAAAAAAAAAAAGAGAGAGAAGGCAAAACTCCATCAAAAACAAACGTTTAATGTTTACTGGTGGGGTGGGGGATTTAAGTTCTGATTGGTGTAAACTAAATTGATTGTCTTCAATCATCGTAGCAATTTGCCTCACCTCATTCTCTGGCAGTGACCCAGCTGTCCTGGCCAAGGACAGGCCCATAGCCATAGTGTTTATTTCTGGTATTGTGTTTGGACTCCAGGACGCAATGTCTGGGTGTTCCCTGGCTGACCTGAAGAACTGCTCTCTTAATTCAGCTCTCTCCTACTACTTTATTTCCTCTGGCCTCTGACCTCTGCCTTTGAACTTTGTACAAATTTTTTTCTTTTTTTTTGAGACAGAGTCTCACTTTGTCACCTTTGGTAGAGTGCTGTAACATCACAACCTCCAACTCTTGGGCTTAAGCAATTCTCTTGCCTCAGCCTCCTGAGTAGCTGGGACTACAGGTGCCGGCCACAACACACAGCTATTTTTTGTTGCAATTCTGATTGCTGTTTTAGCTGGCTGGGACCGGGTTCGAACCCGCCACCCTCGGTATAGGGGGCCAGCGCCCTACCCATTGAGCCAGAGGCGCCGCCCTGAACTTTGTACAATTTTTTATTGTTCCCAGCACAATGACCAACTTGTAACAGTGCCCATTAAATGCCAGCCTTGTCTCCATCGAATCTCTGGCTGGCAGCATTAACTGGGCCTTCCCTCTCCACCTGTTCCTGGCCTCTGCTGCCCTCTGGTGGCAGAATGCATCCCTATCCATTATTACTGCCTTCACAGGAAGGGCTGAGGCAGCAGGTAGGTGTGATTTCAAAATTTCAGCACTTTCTTTAACTGTTCTTTTGACTTACTTTCTTGACTCATCTGCCATTTGTGATAGGTAGCCAGAACTATGTTCGTGAACTTTCCAGTTCAAACTTTCCAAACAGTTATAATGGCTGCAAAATTTCAACTAGATTTTTTTATATAATTAAGTGCTTTAACCAGTGAATATATTTTATTTGTTAAAGGATGCTACAAGATGAATATAAAATTCAGAAAATGTCAGGATTCTTTTTTTGTTTGTTTGTGTTTTGGCCGGGGCTGGGTTTGAACCCACCACCTCTGGCATATGGGACTGGTGCTCCCCTTTTGAGCCACAGGGACCACCCCAAATGCCAGGCTTCTTATCTTTACTCTATCCCACATACCTCCTGGAGAGGAAAAGAAGAAATTAGAAATAAGAAAAATATATTGTTCTGGCAAAAGCATAAAGGTAGAATTCCATCTTTAGGTTCTCTAAAAATAAAAATCAAGGCCAGGCGCAGTGACTCATATCTATAATCCCAGAGTTTTTGGGAGTCTGAAGAAGGATCACTTTAGCCCAGGAATTTGAGACCAGCCTGGGCAACATTGCAAGACCCCATCTCTATAAAAAATCTTTAAAACTAGCTGGGCATGTGGCTCAGCGCCTATAGCTCAGCAGCTAGGGCGCCAGCCACATACACCAGGTGGGTTCAAGCCAGCCTGGGCCTGCCAAACAATAACAACCACAAGAACAACAAAAAGAAGAGCCAGGCATTGTGGCAGGCACCTGTAGTCCCAGCTACTTGGGAGGCTGAGGCAAGAGAATCACTTAAGCCCAAGAGTTTGAGGTTGTTGTAAGTTGTGACGCCCTGACACTCTACTGAGGGCAACATAGTAAGACTCTGTCTCAAAAAAAAAAAACCTAGCTGGGTGTGGTAGTGTATGCATATAGTCCCAGCAGCTTGGGAGGCTGAGGCAAGAGGATTGTATCTTTTATTGTTGGTGCACAGAAACACAACTGACTTCTGTGTGTTTAATTTGTACCCTGTGACTTTGGTGAATTCATTTATTAGTGTGAAAGTTGTCGGCTTGGCGCCTGTGGCTCAAGTGGCTAAGGCACCAGCCACATATACCTAAGGTGGCGGGTTCGAATCCAGCCGGGCCCGCCAAAAAAAAAAAAACCGACAGCTGCAACCAAAAAAAATAGCCCAGTGTTGTGGCGGGTACCTGTAGTCCCAGCCACTTGGGATGCTGAGGCAGGGGACTTGCTTGAGCCCAGGAGTTAGAGGTTGCTGTGAGCTATGATGCCACAACACTCTACTCAGGGGGATAGCTTGAGGCTCAAAAAAAAAAAAAAAAGAAAAGTTGTCAGAATCAAAATAGAGTCCCTAGTGTTTAAAAAAAAAAATCCCTACCAGGCGAGGTGGCTCACACTTGTAATCCTAGCACTCTGGGAGGCTGAGGTGGATGAATTGTTTGAGCTCAGGAGTTTGCGACCAGCCTGACCAAAAGTGAGATCCTATCTCTAAAAAATAGCTGGGCATTGTGGCAAACACCTGTAGTCCCAGCTACTTGGGAGGTAGAGGCAAGAGGATCACTTGACCCCAAAAGTTTGAGGTTGCTGTGAGCTATGACGCTACAGCACTCTACCAAGGATAACAAAATAGGACTGTCTCAAGAAAAAGAAAATTAATCTTGGCTCGGCGCCTGTGGCTCAAGTGGCTAAGGCGCCAGCCACATACACCTAAGGTGGTGGGTTTGAATCCAGCCCAGGCCTGCCAAACAACAATGACAGCTGCAACCAAAAAATAGCCAGGTGTTGTGGCGGGCACCTGTAGTCCCAGCTACTTGGGAGGCTGAGGCAGGAGACTCGCTTGAGCCCAAGGAGTTGGAGGTTGCTGTGAGCTGTGACGCCACAGCACTCTACCCAGGGGGACAGCTTGAGGCTCTGTCTCAAAAAAAAAAAAAAATTAATCTTGATTTCATTTTGGTTACATGTGTCTAATTTTGGAGGAAAACATTGTTTTTCTAGACCAGTGGTTCTCAACCTTCCTAATGCTGCGACCCTTTAATACAGTTCCTTTTTGTTGTAACAAAAATAATTTTATGGTTGGGGGTCACCACAACGTGAGGAACTGTATTAGAGGGTCGCAGCATTAGGAAGGTTGAGAACCACTGTTCTAGACCTTTAAGATAAACATTTCAACATCAGGTCATACCAGCAGAATTAGAATTGGAGAATAAAGGTTACAGGAGTTGATGAAAAGATTTTTTTTTTAATTTATGAATAGTTCTTCTGGTTTCATGTCTAAGAATTCTTCACCTAGTCCGAGATCCTGAAGGTTTTCTCCTATATTTTCTTCTACAGATTTTATTTATTTATTTTTATTTATCTTTTTTTTCTTTTTTGACATAGAGCCATTCTGTTGCCCTGGGTAGAATGCTATGGCATCATCATAGTTCACAGCAACCTTGATTCTTGGATTCAAGCAATCCTCCTGCCTTAGCCTCCTGAGTAGCTGGGACTACAGGTGCCCACAACCACTCCCAGCTAATTTTTCTATTTTTAGTAGAGACACTGAGGGCAACATAGTAAGACTCTGTCTCAAAAAAAAAAAAACCTAGCTGGGTGTGGTAGTGTATGCATATAGTCCCAGCTACTTGGGAGGCTGAGGCAAGAGAATCACTTAAGCCCAAGAGTTTGAGGTTGTTGTAAGTTGTGACGCCCTGACACTCTACTGAG
>NW_003852442.1:9029767-9040352 GCF_000181295.1 Otolemur garnettii
TTTTTTGTAGTCTTTGGCCGGGGCTGGGTTTGAACCCACCACCTCCAGCATATGGGGCCAGTGCCTTCCTCCTTTGAGCCACAGGCGCCACCCTTAAATATTGTACATTTTTGTATGAATATTTATTATAAAATAGACTAAATCTCTTCCAAAAATTTATATTTTTTTAACAGAAAGAAACCGTTAATACTGCTTATTTCTCTCCACTTTTTTCCAAAAGTTTCATAATTTGACATTTAAATCTATGATCCTTTTGGATAATTTTTATATAAAACATGAGGTTTAGGTCCATCACCATTTGGACATCACATATCCAACAAAGAATTAATAACTGGGCGATGCCTGTAGCTCAAAGGAGTAGGGCACCAGCCCCATATACTGGAGGTGGCGAGTTCAAACACAGCCCCGGCCAAAAACTGCAAAAAAAAAAAAAGAATTAATAACTAAAATATAAATCTCAAAATCCAACAATTTATAAAAAATCCAGATACTTCACCAAAGAGGCTATACAGATGGCAAACAAGCACGTGAAAAGATGTCCAACATTGGCATGGTGCCCATAGCTCAGTGAGTAGGGTGCTGTGCTGGCCACAGACACTGAGGCTGGCAGGTTTGAGCCCGGCCTGGGCTTGCTAAACAACAATGACAACTGCAACCAAAAAATAGTCGGGTGTTGTGGCGGGCACCTGTAGTCTCAGCTACTTGGGAGGCTGAAGCAAGAGAATCGCTTAAGCCCAAGACTTTGAGGTTGCTGTGGGCTGTGACACCATGGCACTCTACCGAGGGCAATGTAATGAGACCCTGTCTCAAAAAAAAAGATGTCCAACATCATTAGGCACTAAGGAAATGCCAATCAAAACAATGACGACAGATCACTCACCTATTAGAATAGCTAAAATCATAAATAGTGGCTGGACACGGTGGCTCATGCCTGTAATCCTAGCACTCTGGGACGCCGAAGCAGGAGGATCGCTTGAGGTCAGGAATTCAAGACCAGCCTAAAAGCAATATCAAGACCCTGTCTCTACTAAAACTAGAAAAACTGAGGCAAGAGGATTTCATGAGCCCAAGAAAGGGTGCTGTGAGCTATAATGCAGGCACTCTAGTCAGGGTGCCACAGTGAGACTCTCTCTCTCAAAAAATAAAATAAAACAAAATAAAATCATAAATAGTGACCCCAAAATGCTGGTGAGGATGCAGAGAAATGGGATGTCTTGAATGCTGGTGGCAGGATAGTGAAAAACAACACTGTCAACAAGTTATACACTATATGATTTTATTTATATCAGAATAGCATACCCTTCCCACGGCTGCTGTTGACCACCACAGCTGCCCCCTTGTCTGGAGAACTGCCCTGGGCAGAATGGAAGCTGCCCCTTGTTCCAAAGCTTCCTCTTCCAGACTTCCCCACAGAATATGGCTGAATCTAATCTCCACCGAGACCACATCCTTGGTTAGCGTTTTCTCCCCGCTGCTCGCTGAGCTGAGAGGCTTTCTTCATTAAATCACACGTACCTGAAGCTCCTGACCCAAGACGGGAAGAAAAGTGAGAGTGCAGCGATGGAGGACAATAGCGGGGACAAATAAACGAGTAAGCCAAGACCTCAGGCATCCTCTACCCTGAGCCTCTCCAACGGAAACAGTCTCTTCCTACAATCCAGTTCTGTCCTTTTAGATGAAAACAGTCCCCGAAGTAAATGAATAACATTACTTAGACTTTGCAGCTGAGGACTTAGCAAGTTTTAATGAAACATGACTCACAGCCTAACAGAAAGTTCTGGGATGGCCTAGAGGAGGAAGTGTATTTCTTCCTTCCTCCTCCCTCCCTCCTTCCCCCCCACCTTCAATATTACTCAGCCCAGGGAAGCGGACACAGAATCACCTCTCCAACTTCAACGCCGCCCACCATCTTCCCATACCGTGTCCTGAGCACAATAGTTCCCGGGGACCTTATTCCTATCTGAATCCCCAACCCCAAGCAGAAGGCCTGGCACGGGTGAGTACTCCGCTAACCGCTACTTAAGTGAATTTCGGGAATGTCTGGAAGAGTGTGGAAGGCGGGGAAAGAAGCCTGGCTGGGAAGGGAGCTCCACCGTGAGCCTGGCTGTTGCCTGCTTGCCCGGGGTGGGGGTGGCGAGGATGTCACAGCCCTCCCTTCAGACGTCCCAGACCTGGGGCGGTGGCCCCCGGAGGGCGCAGGACAGGAACGGCCGTCCAACAGGCTGATTGGAGTGACGCTGCTGGGGCGCAACTGTGTGGCCGCGTTTCACTCCGAAAGGACCGGGACCGCCTTGTCACCGGCAGCCACCTGTGGAGTTCTGCACCGCCAGCCGGAATGCAGAACGCCGGGCACCTGAGGGAGGGGGCGCAGGGGACCTCCGCTGGGGGTTCACCTTCACCAACTTCTCCCCGGGCAGGAGGCAGCAGGCGGAGAGGAGCCGGAGCAGCGGTCTTTCCGGAACTGTGCCCCGGGCAGATTAGACGCACATCCCTGGGGAGGGACTGGGGTGAGCCCGGGGTTCCCGGGGCGCTTGCGGTCCCGGGAAGCGGCGGCCGAGCAGAGGAGAGGCAGCAGGAGTCCTGGGCAGCGAGGGGAGGATGGGGTGCGGGTGGGGGCGTGATGCGCGGTACGATTTCCAGGAACTCCGAGTTTGTTTCGTTTCCTCCGCTCTGGTGGTGGAGCTGTCTGCTCCGATTTTCGCCTTCAGCCCAAGCAAAACGCGGGGATCCCCGAGGGGCAGGGGTCTCGGGACCCGGCTCAGAACTGTTCAAGCAGCCCTGGACAACGAACTCCAGGGTGGTCAGTGCAGAAATTTCCGAGTTAGATGATTCCAGTTCTTAAGAATCAACACCCTCTTTGGTTTCTGGGGCCATTTCTGGTAAACTGGTGTGAAGTGGCATCACTTTTTGCGGGGAGACGGTGTTGGAAGGACTTATGTTCTTCCTACCATTTTAAGATATTTCATTGTAAAGATTAACAACCTGTTTCCTCGTATTCTTGGTAGTGTTAGTTTTACATGTTATATTAACAGCGCGCAATGAACATCATGGTATCCATCTATCTGCACTCATACAAGCTTTGACTGCATAAATTCCTAGAAATTCAAATTGCTGAGCCAAAATATGTGTGTATTTATATTCCCTTTCTTCCTTCCTTCCTTTCTTTCTTTCCTTCCTTCGTTCTTTCCTTCTTTCCTTCCTTTCTTCTTTCCTTCTTTTTTTTTTTGACAGAGTCCCACTCTGTCACCCTTGGTAGAGTGTCATTGTGTCATAGGAACTTCAAACCCTTGAGCTCAAGCAATCCTCTTGCCTCAGCCTCCCCAGTAGCTGGGACTACAGGCACCTGCTAGGACTCCTGGCTAGTTTTTCCATTTTTAGATTTGAAATTGCTTGTCACTTCTCTAAGTGGGTCTCACTCTTGCTCAGGCTGGTCTTGAACTCCTGAACTCAAGCAATCCACCCACCTCAGCCCAGCAGAGTGCTAGGATTACAGGTGTGAGCCACGGTGTCTCGCCTGGCCGTATATTTCTTTTTATCCCTTGGATATCCTTATCATATACTCAGTAGACTTTAAACAATTTTACTCATTGCAGCTTTTACTATACTGTATTTTAATATCTCATAGGTAAGTTCCTTTAAAAAAAAATCCTGATTATCCCTATTACTCTCCTGTTTCAAATGAACTTTAGGATCATTTGGTTTCAATCCCAAAGTAGATCATTGGGAATTTTCTTGGAACCGCATTAAGTTTGGTTTACATTTGAAAAAGATTGCTGAGTTTGTCATTTTTAATCTTCCCAACCAGAAATATGACACATCGTTCTATCTCTTCAAGCTTCGTTTTGAACAATTTCCTCTTTTTTTTTTATTATAATTTATTTTATTTAACAATCTAGGAAGTTCGCAGCCATCAGCAGTTCCAGTGCAATTTCAAGTGCAATTGGGAATTCAGGAATCTCCTTGTAGCTGTTAGTGCAGCCAACTTTGTAGATAAAATACGTGCATACTTTTGCTAGCCCATGTGAAGGGATCTCTCTAAAATTGACCTCACTGGTTTCATTCTCAGCAAACTGACCTGGGCCACTCAACATGGCTTTTATTGTTCCTGATGTCAGTGCATGTTCTCTTTTTACGATAAGTTCATGACCATCAGAAGATATCAATTTGACATACATGGCATCAGGGCCTTCACAGCCACCATAGGTTGTCTCCACTCCATCCATAATGTCCTCAGTAAATTCTACATTGCTTCCTTGGGAACATCAGTAATTTCCTGGTGGGGTGGGGATGCAGAGTCTCCTGCTCACTTTGACTGGAGGAAGTGCATAGAGCTCCCTCCCCCTCCAGCAACACAGGCCAGTGTCTTGAACAGTTTTCTTAGACCACACCATCCCTTTTGGTGTAAAATTTATTATTTTAAATTGTTCGTCACCTCTCTGAGTGGGAATGTGTTCCCCATTATCCTTTCTGATTAGTTCTTGTAGAGAGATGGCTTGTGATGAGGCTGGTAATCGGAGAATTGGAAATTGGAGGTAGGAAGCTGAAATCTGCACGATTCCTTGAGCAGCATTCTCACGTCTATTTGTGTCTCTGGTGAAACAGAGAAAATGTTTAAAAAGCCCTTTGTCTTCACAAGTCCCAAGAAATGGCCTAGAAGACAATCTGCTCAGCAACTGGGACTAGTGGGGTAGCCTGAGATACATTTCTTTTTAGAAGTGTCTTAATACCTGTCACCTCCCTTGTCAGATCAATATAACGCTCAGGCAACAAAACCACAAATGTATCAATTGCTCACTAATTTGGTTTCACTTCTGCATTTTAATGCCAGCTGTGGGGCCCAGCTCAGTTATTTTCTCCAGGATAGTATCCGAATTGTAAAATGTTTGTACTACTTAACCTACCTGTTTCAGAGAACTTAAAAAGATTGACTTTGTTTTAAAGTACTTTGAAAACTGTTTCTGTGACCTTGTACTTAGTCGAATGCCGCCTCCCAGACCCTCAGTATCTTCATCTGTTAAATGAAGATAACCATGGCAACCTCAGACCTCCAAAGCACTTAGGATGTAATAGAGGAAGAGAGATTTGTCTTCACTGTTATCATCATGATTCATTACGAGACACAGCTGCATTTAGTTACAAGTAGATCAAACATGATTCAAACTGGCTTAAACAATAAGGGAGGTTATTTGTTCATGAAACCCGTAGCTGAGGTTTGGGGAAAGCTTCAGAGTGAGTTCGAACCAGCAGCTCAATGTTGTCATCAAGGACTCAGATTCTTCTCTGCTTTCCATTCTACCATCCCCAGGTTAACCTCATTCAAGCCTTAGGACCAGGCCTCCGTGCTTTCTCACTCACATTCAGGGAAGAGAGAGAGGCTGAGAGTAAGAAGCTGGCTTCCTGGGCTCTCTTAGAGGTGCCAGGAACCTCCTCAGCAAACATTCCCTTATGCCCAAATTAGCTCAAATGCCCAGTTTCGAACCAATCACTATGGCAGGCTGTTAGGAATTCTCTGATGGTTTAGATCTGACGTTTGGGGCTGGATAATTCTTTGTTATGGGGGCTACACCTCTGGCTTCTTCTTTCTAGATGCCAGGAATGCCCCTCCTCCAGATGGGGTAACCAAAAAGGTCTCTAGACATTGCCAGATGTCTCTTGGGGGAATCATCACCCTTGACTGAAAAGCACTGGGGCTTAGACTTATCAAGTCTCACCCGTGAAACCAAGGGTGGGCTCAGTTCCCCCCAAATGCATTGTTAACTTGGGGAGGAGCAGATGCCCACTGAAAATCTGGGCAGTAATAGGAAGTAGAGAGGCTGGGCGTGGTGGTTCACACCTATAATCTTAGCACTTGGGAGGCCAAGGCAGGTGCATTGCCTGAGCTCACGGGTTCGAGACCAGCCTGAGCCAGAGTGGGACTTCGTCCTGTAAAAATAGCTGGATGTTGTGGCAGATGCCTGTCGCCAGTAGTCCTAGCTACTTGGGAGGCTGAGGCAAGAGAATTGCTTGAGCCCAAGAGTTAGAGGTTGCTGTGAGCTATGACACCACAGCACTCTATGAAGGGTGATGAAGTGAGACTCTCTCTCAAAAAAAAAAGAAAGAAAGAAAGAAAAAGTAGAGAAATAGATTCTTCAGAGGCAACATGATTCCTCTAGACCTGGAAAATCTCTGAATCTTTCACTGCAAATACCTCTAAGAGGGACAGCACTTATAAAACACTCTTTCTGATGTCCAGGCCAAGGGGTGGAGGAAGGTTGAACAAATTTTTAGCTGGCTACAAATACAACAGAGAGGGCTGGGAGTGAGGACAAGGGAGGCAGAGATGCTCAGGTAGTGGGAAAAGAGAAAGAAAAACAAGTTTAAGATTGGCAGATGTTAACTCTTATTGCAATCCTGCATATCCTTGGCCAGCTGTGGTCAAGGCTGCAAACTGTGGCTGCAGCTGTCTCAAAATCTGCTGAGAAAGAGAAAGTTAGGTTTATAGAGTAAGAGCAAAGTGTAGGCTCACAGAGCAAGATGTTCACCATAGACAATGAAGAGGGGGTGGAGGGGTGGTGCATTGTCACCACATAGAAAAGGCAAACAGGTTCTCTGCTGGCCCTTAAATCACAAACCTTGTTGTTGTTGTTTTTTCCTTTTTTTAGGCGTGGCAGCTCACACCTGTCATTCTAGCACTTTGGGAGGCTGAGGTGAGTTGATTGCTTGAGTTCAGGAGTTCAAGACCAGCTTGAACAAGAATGAGACCTATCTCTACTAAAAATAGAAAAACTAGCTGGGCGTTGTGGCTGGCACCTCTCGTCCCAGCTATTTGGGAGGCTGAGGTAAGAGGATATCTTGAGCCCAAGACATTGAGGTTGCTATAAGCTATGATGATGCCATAGTACTCTACCCAGGGTGACAGTGTAAGACTCTGTCTCTAAATAAATAAATCACAGGGCAGCACCTGTGGCTCAGTGAGTAGGGCGCCGGCCCCATATACATATACCGAGGGTGGCAGGTTCTAACCCTGGTCCCGGCCAGGTATTGTGGTGGGTGCCTGTAGTCCCAGCTACTTGGGAGGCTGAGGCAAGAGAATTGCCTAAGCCCAAGACCTGGAGGTTGCTGTGTACTGTGATGCCACAAAGTGAGACTCTGTCTCTAAATAAATAAATAAAAGTTCCATCACAGATGCAACGTTCTTCCATATAATTGTGCTAACAACAAAAACATAAGTTTTAAAAAAAAGAATACAAATAAATAAATAAATCACAAACTTTTTATTTATTTATTTATTTTTAGAGACAGAGTCTCACTTTGTCGCCCTTGGTAGAGTGCTGTGGCATCACAGCTCACGGCAAACCCCAGCTCTTAGACTTAGGTGATTCTCTTACCTCAGCCTCTGGAGTAGCCAGGACTACAGGCACCCGCCCGCAAATGCCTGGCTATTTTTTTATTGCAATTTGGCTGGGGTTGGATTCGAACCTGCCACCCTCGGTGTATGGGGCCAGAGCCCTACTCACTGAACCACAGGTACTGCCCAAATCACAAACATTTTTGACCCTCCCTTAGCTAAGTAGTAAATATGCAGGGGATTCTGGGACCTCACCAAACTCCATCCCTGTCTTTCAGGTATGGAGAAATTGGGGCAGATCATTTCCTTAGGCCACCTCATCTACAAACAGTGTCAAGAGATGAAATACTGCCAGAGACAGTGTCAACGTCTAGGGAAACGTGTGAAGGGCCTGCTGCCGTCTCTGCAGACGCTGCAGGACCAAGGAAGGAGGAACCTGCCCTCTAAGAAGATAGCCAACGCCCTGGACCGTTTGGAGGCTGTCCTGGAGGAGGCTAAGAGGCAGATAGAGAAGTTCAAAAATAAGTCCAATGTGTTGAGTTTCCTAACAGCAGGCCAAAACAAAATACTCTTCAGTGAAGTGAATGAGGAGCTGAGCCATGTCTGTGAGGAGCTCTCACTGCTGCTTCAGGCTGATCAATGGGTGTCCGTTTCAAGCCCCTGGTCAGAGCAAGATCAGCGGGACGCAGAGGCAGACAGGCGAGATTTCCAAAGGAGTAAGTTGGACTTTGCTGGGGAGGGTGGGGGTGCAGCTGGGGGGGCATTTTAGTCTCACTTGAATTCACCAAAGGAGCAGGATGAAGTTTGAGCAGCTGTGTTGTACTCGTGGCTCAGATCTCCTAACATCTCTGGGCTTAGCTCTGGTGAGGGCCAGTGAAATTTGGGCAAGCCAGTGTGTGGAGGGGAGAAAATACCGACAGAGGAGTCTCTGTTGACTCTGCATTCTCTCCCTGATGTGATACTTGGAATTCCAGAAGCTCCTTCCAGCCTTAGTTTTCCCAGAACCCTCAATTAAGATGTAAACTGTCAGGCCAGATGCGGTGGCTCACAATCCTCACATTCTAGGAAGCAGAGGCGGGTGGATTACCTGGAGTTTGAGACCAGCCTGAGCCACACAGCATAACAAACCACTCCAAACTCAGAGACTTAAAACAATAATCATTAACTCTCACGTTCATGGGTCTGCAGATCTCTTGGGATTTTCCTGGGCTTGCCTGGGCTTGGCCGGGCTTAGGCACCAGGTCAATTTTGAGTCCCTTCTTCATGTCTCATTCTGAAGCTCGTTCTAAGGAACAGTGAGTACCTGATGAATTGCAAGAAGACAAGCCCCACTGGGTAGCACATTCCAAACCTCTGCTTGTGTCACATCCACTAAAATCCAAAGCAAGTCATATGGCCAAGCCCAGTGGGAAAAGACAGGGCAGGCTCAGCGCCTATAGCTCAGCAGCCAGGGCGCCTGCCACATACACCTGGGGCTGGTGGGTTCAAACCCTGCCAGAGCCTGCTAAACAACAATGACAACTACAACCAAAAAATAGCCAGGCATTGTGGTGGGCACCTGTAGTCCCATCTACTCAAGAGACTGAGGCAAAAGAATCGCTTAAGCCCAGGAGTTTGAGGTTGCTGTGAGCTGTGTTGCCACAGCACTCTACTCAGAGTGACATAGTGAGACTCGTTCTCAAAAAAAAGGAAGAGACAGGGCAGTAGTCTGTGCCCACCTCAAGGCTATGGCAAGGATGTGGACAGGTGGTACTACTATACTATTACCTGGGAGTGAAGAATTAACAATTCAACCTGCCTCCAGTGCCACAGTGGAAGTCTGAGCCCAGTTAGGAGACTACATTAGAGGCTAGGTAAATGGTAACAGTGGCTTGAACTAGTTAGATTTAGTCGGGAAGAGGGGAAGGCCCTAATGAGAAGAGTCGTGGGCTTGGTTTGAGGTAGGGGAAGGGAGCAGAGCCTGAGCCACCAGAAGAGGGAAGAGAGGGGAAGGCTGAAAGCAACGTGGCCCAGTTAACTTCTGCAGATCCTTCAGACCCTTCCCTCTCATAAGGACTGTGGGTGGAAGAGAGAGAGAGGAAAGCGTGAGGCATACATGGATGAATCTGCTGGGTACAGTCAGCAGCCACTCAGCATCTTAGGAGACAAGTTTATGTCTCATCCAAGCAAAGTCCAGGAGATTCTCCCCAGTGACTGGGTAACTGTCCTCTTTCTAGACTGCTTTTTATAGTGTGGCACTTTCGTGTCAATACGAATTTCCCCTTGTTCCCAAAACAGATTGGAACCTTGAGCAGAGTCAATTAAATGGTCCCTAAAGAAAGTGACAGACACCTCTTTCACTTGGTTTCTTGGCCAAAGCAAGTCACATAGCTACACTTCAAGGCACTTTTTTTTTTTTTGAGACAGAGCTTCAAGCTGTCGCCCTGGGTAGAGCACCATGGCATCACAGCTCACAGCAACCTCAAACTCTTGGGCTTAAATGATTCTCTTGCCTCAGCCTCCAAAGTAGCTGGGACTAGAGGCATTCGCCACAATGCCCGGCTATTTTTTGGTTGTAGTTGTTGTTGTTTGGCAGGCCCGGGCTAGATTTGAACCTACCAGCTCTGTTGTATGTGGCTGGTGCCCTAGCCGCTGAGCTATAGGCACTGAGCCAAAGGCATTTTCTATGTACTTAGAAGTGGGAAACTGGATATTGATGAGCAATAGTAATTTCTACTACAATGAATATGACAGGTAAAAAATGGTATCTCAGTGCTTTTAATTAATGTTTTGGTTTTGATTGGCATGTGGTTTTAATTAGCATTTCTATTTTTGAGTATGTGTTGCTCTTTTTTCCTTCAGGACATGAATTGAAGGAATTGAGGGAGGTGAAAAGGAGCCTAGAAGGATTAACAGAAAGCATTAACCAATGTAAGTTATCAATCAGGTGCCCTGCTGTTTCCAATAGTTCCCCAAACTAGAAGTCATTATTTTCCTGGAGCTCCAGCCTCCCCCAGCCCTGCCCTTGTCGTTTGCTGTGGTGGATGGCAGGAAGCAGCCCACAGGTTTGGGGATCCTTTCATAGCTAGCCTAGGCTTCCAATCCGCGTGGTAACATTGGAAGGGGGCTTCTCAACCACGAAGCACCTGCCAAAGTGCTAAAAACTTCTCTTATCACTGCTTTAATTCACTTGCTGAATTTCCAAGAAGAAATTCAAGTAAAACTTAAAGTGTTTATTCATTCATTCATTCAACAAAACTCTGTCTGCTTTTTTTTTTT
>NW_003852442.1:9040447-9053411 GCF_000181295.1 Otolemur garnettii
GTGCCGTGGCTTCACTGCTCACAGCAACCTCCAACCCCACCACAACACCCGGTTATTTTTTGGTTGCAGACATTATTGTTGTTTGGTGGGCCTGGGCTGAATTCAAACCCTCCACCTTAGGTGTATGTGGCTGGCGCCTTAGCCGCTTGAGCCACAGGCGCCGAGCCAACCTCAAAGTCTTGAGCTTAAGAGATTCTCTTGCCTCAGCCTCCCAATTGGCTGGGACAACAGGTGCCCACCACAATGCCCTGCTTTTTTTTTTTTGTAGTTGTCGTTGTTTAGCAGGCCCAGGCCAGGTTCGAACCCACCAGCCTGGGCGAATGTGGCTGGCACCCTAACTGCTGAGCTATGGACGCTGAGCCAAAACTATATCTGCTTTAAGCCAGAGGCTGTGCACAGGGGGAGCTATGACCAACATAGAGAAAGACACTGGCTTCCAGAAGCTCCTGCCCATAGTTGGAGGAGGGGAGAGGAAAGACAGACAGTGAACATACAACAGCAGGGAAGTTACTGAACTTGGACTTTGTCCCTAACTATGAGATCTGAAATGACTAGGCCAGATGCTAGGGCTCAAGTGCCAGGAGGAGAGAGAAGGGTCTAGATGGGGGTTAAGGCTGGAGAGATGGGCAGGCTTCGGAGAGGAGGGGGAAGATGTGCAGGACACAGTGTCTGTTAACTATGCAGTCAACTCAGAGGCATCGGAACCTCTTCCTGGTTTGAGTCAACCACAAGCTCCAGCCAGGGCCAGCTCTGGCTCATGGTGAAGAGCTTCCCACTGAGGATCACCAAAATGCAAACTTCCCTGAGGACCCTGTCCTCAGCTCATTTACTCTTTATCTTCTTTTGTCATGGAAGTAAGGTCAGATTTACGACCTTACTTACCCTTGCCCAAGATCCCAGGATATCCAATCAAGGAGATTAAGAAAGAGGAGCTTTCAGGCGCCCCATGGATCCCGATCAAGAGAAGTGAATTCAGCACACTTTATAAAGGAGAATATCGCAAATCTCAAGTGTCCATAGAAGTATTCAACAATACCCAGGTCGGAAGCATTGGGTGAGTCATTTTATATGGTTCTCTCCATATCCATATAGATCAATAGTTACTATCACCCCCCAAGGGGAGAGGCGTATTGTCACCATTTTCAGGTGGGGAAACCTGGGCCTCAAAGGGTTAAATCACCTGCCTTCTGCTATTAAAAAGCATAGTCTTGATGCCTTGATTTTAAAGTCTTCTGTCCTTTATCCATGTATTTATGTATTTTTAAAAGTTTGTTCCTTGGGTGGCGCCCTCAGTGAGTAGGGCACCGGCCCTATATACAGAGGGTGGTGAGTTCGAACCTGGCCCTGGCCAAACTGCAAAAAAAAGAGCTGGGCATTGTGGTGGGTACCTGTAGTCCCAGCTACTCAGGAGGCTGAAGCAAGAGAATCGCCTAAGCCCAGGAGCTGGAGATTGCTGTGACGCCACAGCACTCTACTGAGGGTGACAAAGTGAGACTCTATCTCTAAAAAAAAAATTAATAAATAAAATAAAAGTTTGTTCTCTATCAGTCCACAGACAATAATTCTAGCAGGCTTTGTTTGCACATCTTCTTGTAAAATGGGGTCATGCTTTTTTAATTTTCATAACTAGTCATGTGATGTACCCTTTGCCCACTTTCCTTACTCTTTTCACTCAGCATCACGGGACACATTCTATACCTGGAATCTTTTCCTACTGTTTGCCATCCATGGTGTAGATCCACATTTGGCCTATTTTTCCAACAATGGAATCTGGTCTATTTCCAGCAATGGAACTCAGTCTGCTTCCAACTTTCCCCTACTAAAAATAATGCTGCATAGATCTCCCTTTATGGATCTATATGAGAATTCTTTGGGATATAGCGCCAGGAGAGAATATGGATCATACATATAGTATGTATGTATTAAATTAACTAAGAAATACCAGGCAGCTCCTCTAAATGCCTACACTTCCACCGGCAGTGCAAAAGGGCCCCTGTACCACACATCTCCACCTACTCTTGGTGTTGCCCAGCTTTCTAACTTGTTTTATCCTTCTCGTTATAAAATTATTACTACCTTAGCTGGGTGCGGTAGCTCACGTCTATAATCCTAGCTCTCTGGGAGGCCAAGGTGGGTGGATTGCTTCAGCTCAGGAGTTCGAGACCAGCCTGAGCAAGAGTGAGACCCCCGTCTCTAAAATAGTCAGGCCGGGGCGGCACCTGTGGCTCAAAGGAGTAGGGCACCTGCCCCATATGCTGGAGGTGGCAGGTTCAAAATCAGCCCCCGCCAAAAACTGCAAAAAAATTAAATAAATAAATTGTCAGGCCTTGTGGCAGGCATCTGTAGTCCCAGCTACTTGGGAGGCTGAGACAAGAGGATCTTTTGAGCCCAAGAGTTTGAGGTTGCTATGAGCTAAGATGCCACGGCACTCTACCCATGGCGACAGATTCTGTCTCAAAAAAAAAAAAAAACAAAAAACAACTAAGTCTATGAGGCTGTATGAACAGGTATTAGCAAGCACCTTTACTATCTCACAGACCCTTAGGGACTAATTCTGCTGCCATGTACATCTGAGGGGTCCACATGCTGCCATCAGTAGTCAAGGATGTCACCACACTAATTTTCCTCCCCAGGAGATGCTGACAATCTCCCCCCCCCATATACACAGGGCCACTACACTAAATATTCTCTAAGGAATCTTCCACTTCTTAAATCTGAATTTCCTCTTTTATTCTCGTAGACTAGTGAGGAGTTATTTCAAGGATGAGATTGAAACCATGAAGAAATTTACTTCTCCCAATGTCCTGCACATATTTGGGATTTGCATTGATGAAACAAGTAAGAGGTGCTCCTGGGGCGGAGAAAGGTTTGGAGGACCTGGAATATACCTTCTGTGTTTTAGTGTGTTGCATTTTTTTAAAGAGCCGCAGAAAAGGTGGAGTCTACACACTGTGATTATTAGCAATGTTCTTTTTTTTTTTGCATCCTAAGATGCATGTTTCCATCTTCTTTCAGGAAAGCAGGGCTGAAGCCTGAGGGTTATTTTGCACTAATGTGGCCACTTCTTTCAGTCCACAAGGGTGTGTGTTCAGGTGCCAGCATGGATGAGAGGTGCATTTTGTTGCTACAAAACATTATACTGCCCGGGTGCAGTGGCTCACCTGTAATCCTAGCACTCTGGGAAGCAGGCAGATGGTTTGAGCTCAGGAGTTCGAGACCAGCCTGAGCAAGAGTGAGACCCCACATTTACTAAAAATAGAAAAGCTAGCTGGGTGTTAAATGGCCTTGTAGTCCCAGCTACTTGGGAGGCTGAAGCAATAGCATTGCTCAAGCCCAAGAGGTTGAGGTTGCTATAAGTTGTAATGATGTCATGGAACTTGACCCAGGATGACAAAATGAGACTCTATCCTAAAAATAAAATAAAATAAAATATAAACCACCTGACCCAAACCAGGAAAACACCCTTAGTCACCTACACCCCTAGTGGAGACCAAATCTAAAATCAAAAACAAGTTGCCCTTTTACCAAGATCCTGGTGTGTCAGGTTCTTTATTTTTACTTTTTAATGTGGCTACATTTTCTCTTGCAGCATGACCTCTCCTGCTACTCTTACGTACAGAGAGGACAGAGCAACTCCCATCTTATCCGCTCTGGAAGTTTCTCCACAGACTTAGGACAACCTGATTTCAGAGCTTAGAATCCCAGTCTACAGGCAAGCTTTCAGTGAGATGTATTCTCTGGGTGACCGCTGAGGTGGCTGACTCACACTCATTGTGTATCGGTTTTGCATTTCAGATCCATGAACTAAAACTTGACTTCTTCTTTCTTTCTTATTTTTTATTTTTTATTTTTCCCCTCCCAGTATATGGGGTGGGAGTCCTACTTCCTGAGCCACAGGCGCCGCCCTCTTTTTTTATTTTTTAAAGATAGAGTCTCACTTTCTTGCCCCTGGTAGAGTGCTGTGGCATCATAGCTCAGCAACCTCCAACTCCTGGGCTTCAGTCCTCTTGCCTCAACCTTCTGAGTGGCTGGGATTATAGGCATGTACCATTATATTTGAATAACATTTTTTACAGGGATAAGGTTTCACTGTGTTATCCCGGCTAGTCTTGAACTCTTGGGGTCAAGTGATTTCCCTGCCTCATTCTCCTCAAGTGCTGTGATTAATTCTTGATCCACTGTGCTGGGCTAATCACTTTATTTCTTTTTCTTTTTATTATTTTTTTTGCAGTGTCACTTTGTTGCCCTCAGTAGAGTACCTCATAACAACCTCACACTTGGGCTCAAGCCATCCTCTTGCCTCAGCCTGGCAAGTAGCTAGGACTACAGGTGCCCGCCATAATGCCTGGCTATTTTTAGAGACCGGGTCTAACTCTTGCTCAGGCTGGTCTCAAACTCCTGAGCTCAGGCGCGATCCACCTGCCTCAGCCTTCCAGAGTGCTGGGATTATGGGCGTAAGCTTGTGTGCCTTGCCTGAAACTCGACTTCTTGTCTGAGTTCCCCTCACCAGCCCTGCCACCTGTGCACCATTTATTCCTTGTGAACATAGTAGACACATTTCCTGCCCTCTTGGATCTTATCGTTGAGTGGGGAAGACATTACCCAAACAACTACTCAGACAAATGTAGAATTAAAACATGCCAGACACACTGGCGGTGCCCATGGCTCAGTGGGCAGGGTGCTGGCCACGTACGCTGAAGCCGGCAGGTTCAAACCCAGCCCAGACCAGCTAAAACAACAATGACAACTGCAACAAAAAAATAGATGGGCATTGTGGCTGGTGCCTGTAGTCCCGGCTACTTGGGAGGCTGAAGCAAGAGAATCACTTGAGTCCAAGGGTTTGAGGTTGCTGTGAGCTATGACAGCACGGCACTCTACCCAGGGTGACAGCTTGAGACAAAAAAAGAAAAAAGCCAAACACTATGTAGAAGATGATGGACATTCTAGGGGTATTTGAGCCTTTCCAGGAGATCAAGGAGCAAACTATGTGGGTTGGTGTTGGAGGAGAATGAGACTCACAGCAGACCCAAGTCTATCTCTGCACAGGAGGAGAGGGGGGCTGCAGACAGTAGGAGCTCTGGGTGGGGCTGGGTCTTCATGGTGTCTGGCTCCTTCCTTCAGTGGCTCCTCCTCAATTCTCCCTCGTCATGGAGTACTGTGAACTTGGGACCCTGAGGGAACTGTTGGATGAAGAAAAGAACCTTGAGTTCGCTGTGCGTATCTTGCTAGTCCAGGAGGCAGCCATGGGCTTATACAGGTACCAGACGGGGTAAAGGGCACTGAAGGGCTGGGTGAATCTGTACACTACTGATAATCCCAGAGGTTAAGAGAGAATAGGCCAGGAGCCCCAGGCAGCCTCCCTTCCATACAATGTTCTACTTTCTACTTTTTACTCTGATCACAGATAAGAGGGGGGGAAGGAGGTTTAACTAGTGAGCAAGAGCTTATAGAATTAAAGGTTGAATTTAGTGTCCACCTCATTCTTTCTTGTAGAGCTGGACAGGCCCTAATCTTAGAGCAGCCAGATTTAACAAATAAACATATAACATAGCCGGCAGTGCCCGTAGCTCAGTGGGTAGGGTGCCAGCCACATACACCGAGGCTGGCAGGTTCGAGCCTGGCCTGGGCCTGCTAAACAACAATGACAACTGCCACCAAAAAACAGCCAGGCATTGTGGCAGGTGCCTGTAGTCCCAGCTACTCGGGAGGCTGAGGCAAAAGAATTGCTTAAGCCCAAGAGTGTGAGGTTGCTGTGAGCTGTGACATCACGGCACTCTACTAAGGGTGACATAATGAGACTCTGTCTCTCTCTCTCTCTCTATATATATATAACATAGCCAGTAAAATTTGGATTTTAGATAGGTAACGAATAATTTTTTAGGATAACTATATCCTAACTATTCCATAAGATATACACTAATTTCAGATAAGCAATTTTTTTTTGGTATAACTATGTTTCATGCAATTTGGGGACATACACTAAAAAACAGTATTCATTATTTATCTGAAACTGAGATTTAACAGAGTATACTGTATTTTATTTGGCAACTTTACTCTCATGCAGAATCTAGGGGTCCTAAAGGACCTTTCTTAAAACTAACTCCTCCTAAGGCAGGAGGATTTAAAACTAACTCCCAAATCACCTGCAGGGTTTTCACCATATCCACAATACCAACAGTGTTATTTACTCAACATTTTCTTTTAAATCGACTCACTATAAAAAATCTAAAGGAAGTTTTTAAAGGCAAGTGCCCGTAATCTTAACTCTCTGGGATGCTAAGGCAGAAGGATTGCCTGAGGTCAGGAGTTCAAGACTGCTCTGAACAGTGGGACCTGTCGGAAAACGGAAAAACTTATCCAGGGATTGTAGCAGGTGCCTATAGTCCCAGCTACTTGGGAGGCTGGGGCAGGAGGATCACTTGAGCCCAAGAGTTGGCGGTTGCAGTAGCTGTAATGATGCCACAGTACTCTAGCCCAGGCAACAAACCCTGTAAGAAAGGACAGAGGAGAGGGAGAGGGAGAAGAGTTAGTTTCTAAAAAGGACCCACTTGTGCAACACATCTTAGCTCTGCTGTATACTCCCAGAGCACAACTGTCAACCCTGGCCTTTGCCCCGCTGTCCATGGGCGGCCACCCGTGAGGAAAGCATGGCACTGAGCAGCCTCATTATCCCAGTCATGACTGTGAAGCCTCCCAAGATAGTCTGGGCCAAGGTCATTAATGCCCTGTCTTTGGTTGTGTCAGCCTACACCATTCGGAGGTTCCTAAACTCCATGAAAACATCACCAGCGAGAACTTCCTGGTAACTGGACGCTACCAAGTGAAAGTGAGTACCTTTCAGGGTGTTCTTTGGGTCAAACCTGCATGACTGTTTGGTGTTGGGAGAGGGAAACAAGTGCCTCAGAAAGGCTATGCCTGTTTCTTTCTCACCTCAATTTTAATTTTATTTATTCTTTTGAGACAGAGTCATAGCTCACAGCAACCTCAAACTCTTGGGCTCAAGCGATTCTCTTGCTTCAGCCTCCCAAGTAGCTGGGACTGCAGGCACCGGCCACAACGCCCAGCTGTTTTTAGAGACAGGGGTCTCATTCTAGCTCAGGCTAGTCTTGAACTCCTCAGCTCGGGCCATCTGCCTGCCTTAGCCTCCTGAGTGCTGGGATTACAGGCATAAGCCACCATGCCCGTCCTCCATGTCATTTTTTCATCTGTTTCTAGGAGAAAGCTAGCCACATGGTGGCTCCCTGCATGAACCCCTCTGCACCCTCAGAGCTCAGTCTTTGACTGAGAACCCCTGTGTCTAACACAGTAATACTAGCAACCACTGCAACTTACCAAGTCTTTCAAGGGCTTAATAACCATTATCTCAGCTCGGCACCTATAGCTCAACCAGCTAAGGTGCCAGCCACGTACACCTAAGGTGGCGGGTTCGAATCCCCAGCCCGGACCTGCCAAACAACAATGACGGCTGCGACCAAAAAAGCCAGGCGTTGTGGCAGGCGCCTGTGGTCCCAGCTACTTGGGAGGCTGAGGCAGGAGACTCGCTTGAGCCCAGGAGTTGGAGGTTGCTGTGAGCTGTGATGCCATGGCACTCTACCCAGGGGGACAGCTTGAGGCTCTGTCTAAAAAAAAAAAAAAAAAAAAAAAAAAACATTATCCCAAGTAATCCTCACTACCCATTTTATAGAGGAGAAATCTTTCTTTGTGTTTCTTTTGGTGACTGAACTATAACAAGGTGAACCCATAATGTTAACCAATAGAGTAGCCACACAAATGGAAGGCAGTATTGGAAATAAATCTATAAGGGAAAAAGTCAATTCTCTGGCAATTGGAGCACCAACCCCTCCCACCCAACATCTCGCTGTTACTTTTTGTCTCTAAGTCACCTCTTTATCTAGCTTGCAGGATTTGCATTCACGAAAACAAAGACTTCTATCAGTCAGAAAACTAAGAGAAAAGAGCGAAAGAGAGTCAATTCAGAGGCATATTTCTCACCTCAGAGGCTAGAAAATCTTTTTTGTAAATACGATGTACAAGTTGAAATATACAGGTAGGTTAATGTTCTTTTGCAGATTCTAACTCAGATGAGCAATATAGGCAAGCCCATGTCAAATTCTTCCTCCAGGGACCATCTTAACTTTGTTGAATGAATTTGAGTGGCAAAGCGCCCATAACACAGTGGTTACAGCGCCAGCCACGTACACCGAGGGTGGCGGGTTCGAACCCAGCCCAGGCTAACCAGCTAAACAGCAATGACAACTGCAACAAAAAACAGCCAGGCATTGTTGCAGGTGCCTGTAGTCTTGGGAGGCTGAGGCAAGAGAATTGCTTAAGCCCAAGAGTTGGAGGTTGCTGTGAGCTGTGATACCACGGTACTCTACTGAGGGCAACGTAGTGAGACTCTGTCTCAAAAAAGAAAAAAAGAATTTGAGTGGCATCAGAAAATACACTGAGTTTTCTGGAAATGGTGTGGGGCAGGGGAAAAGGAAAAACTGTTATGGTTGTTTAGTTTCTTGTTTTGTTTTTTTTTTTTAGCTTTGGAATCGTCCTCTGGGAAATCGTCACTGGAAAGATTCCATTTGAAGGTGAAGAATGTGAAGGCTGATTCAGCGGGTGCTGGGATTGGGTCCTCTTCCGATAAATTTAGAAATTCCCTAGGCATTGAGTTTTCCAATCTGGAAACTGCTTGGGCTGGTCCATGGGATCAGTGGAAACTCTCGTTTCCATACTTAAAGTCCCTGGGTCTGATGTCGGCCATCGGCATCCAGACAGATGTGCAAGTCCCAGATGAATTTTTTTTGTTTGTTTGTTTTTTTTTTTTTTTTTGAGACAGAGCCTCAAGCTGTCCCCCTGGGTAGAGTGCCGTGGCATTACAGCTCACAGCAACCTCCAACTCCTGGGCTCAAGCGAGTCTCCTGCCTCCGCCTCCCAAGTAGCTAGGACCACAGGCGCCCGCCACAACGCCCGGCTATTTTTTGGTTGCAGCCGTCATTGTTGTTTGGCGGGTCCGGGCTGGGGATTCGAACCCGCCACCTTAGGTGTACGTGGCTGGCGCCTTAGCCGGTTGAGCTATAGGCGCCGAGCCCCCAGATGAATTTTTAAAGCTACCATCCTGTTATTTCCATGCCAGGACATGATTTTAAGAAGATCCGCCAGTTAGTGGTTGAGGACCGGAAGCAGGAGCCATTGGGTGAAGACTGCCCTCTAGTGCTGCAGGAGATCATTGACAAGTGCAGGGCCTATGAGCCTTCTGAGCGGCCCTCCATGGATGGTAAGGTTTCTTCTGGCATAAAAAGCATGAACCTTGGCTTGGCACCTGTAGCTCAGTGCCTAGGGTGCCAGCCACATACACTGGAGCTGGTGGGTTCAAATCCAGCCTGGGCCTGCCAAACAACAATAACAAGTATAACCAAAAAATAGCCAGGTGTCATGGCAGGTGCTTGTAGTCCCAGCTACTTGGGAGGCTGAGGCAAGAGAATCACATATGGCTCAAGCGGCTAAGGCGCCAGCCACATACACCTGAGCTGGTGGGTTCAAATCCAGCCCTGGGCCCACCAAACAACAATGACGGCTGCAACCAAAAAAATAGCCAGGCATTGTGGCAGGCACCTGTAGTCCCAGCTACTTGGGAGGTGGAGGCAGGAGAATCACTTGAGTCCAGGAGTTGGAGGTTGCTGTGAGCTGTGATGCTATGGCCCTCTACCCAGGGTGGCATAGTGAGACAGAAAGAAATATTTCCTTTTCTCAAGCTCCAAAGCAATAGTTTGTATCAAAGTGATTTTACCCTCCAAGGGACATTGGTCATGTCTGAAGATATTTTTGGTTGTCACAAATCTGGAAAGATAGGATGAGGCACGCTACTGGCATCTAGTAATAAAGGACAGGGATGGCACTCAGCATCCTGATGGTACAAAGCATAACACTGCCTTTCACAACAGGAATATCCAACCCAAATGTCAATAATGCAGGGCTTCCGAAACTCTGCCCTAAGGGCATTGCTTAATCTAAAGTGGTTTGGAAAGGCAAATTATTTTTCTCCAGCCTATTTCCTTCCTTTCTTTTTGTCCATATTTTTCTTTCTTTTTAAAAATTATTTACCTGAGGGCATTGGCTCCTGCCTGTAATCCTAGCACTCTGGAACACTGAGGTAGGTGGATCCCTTGAGCTCATGAGTTGGAGACCCTCCCGAGGAAGAGTGAGACCCCATCTCTCCTAAAAATAGAAGGACTAGCTGGGCATTGTGGCAGGTGCCTAGAGTCCCAACTACTTGGGAGGCTGAGGAAAGAGGATCTCTTGAGCCCAAGAGTTTGAGGTTGCTGTAAGCTATAATGCCACAGCACTCTCCTGAGGGCAACAAAGTAAACTGTGTCTCAAAAGAGAGAGAGGGGATCTTTCTATGTTACTCAGGCTGGAGTGCAATGTCCATTCACAGAGCACTCTGCAGTCTTGAATTGCTGTGATCCACTTGCTTCAGCCTCCCACGTAGCTACCATGTTTCCCCGAAAATAAGACACTGCCTTATATTTATTTTTTCTCAAGAAGACCTAGGGCTTACTTTCAGGGAATGTCTTTTTTTTTTTTCTAAGACAGGAACCTCAAGCTGTCCCCCTGGGTAGAGTGCTGTGGCATCACAGCTCACGGCAACCTCCAACTTCTGGGCTCAAGTGAGTCTCCTGCCTCAGCCTCCCAAGTAGCTGGGACCACAGGCACCTGCCACAATACCCAGCTATTTTTTGGTTGCAGCTGTCATTGTTGTTTGGCAGGCCCGGGCTGGATTCGAACCCGCCACCTTGGGTGTACGTGGCTGGCGCCTTAGCCACTTGAGCCACAGGCGCCAAGCCGGGATGTCTTATTTTTAAGGTATTCCAGTCTTCCTTACCACTGCGCCAAGATGCATGGTGTGGCTATGCAGATACACCACATAGCCACACCCATTACTAGGTCTTATTATCGGGGTAGGGCTTATATTTAACAAATGCATAGAAATCCTGCTAGGGCTTATTTTGGGGGTATTTTCGGGAAAACACAGTAGGATGACAAGTATGTACCACAACACCAGGCTCTCTCTTTCTTTCTTTCTTATTATTTTTGTTTCTTCTTCTTTCCCTCCCTCCCTATCTTCTTTCTTTCCTTCCTTCTCTCCTTTTTTCAAGATCCTTGGTTTATTTCCTTGACTCAGATTTTTATCTCGTTATGTCATCAGCTGCTTCTCTGAAGCTTCATTCCCCAGTGTCTCCCTCCCTGGGAGTAACTCCCTCCCCTACTCTAGTTCCAAATCTCCCAGACGTTCCACAAAGTCCAGACAAAAGAGAGAGTTCACATGCAGCATCCCTGGATTGGAGAAGCGATTCCCCTGAAGTTGTGACAAAGCTCAAAAGACCCAAATACAGTAGCCCGCATAGCATATGGCTAGGAGGAGTGAGAGTTCTAAGAAATACCTGTATAGCTCAATAATGGAACTCCTTGGTGAAAAGGGCATGGAGAGGGATTTAGCTCTCCTAACAAGCATGAGAGCTCGTGAGATGAGAGCATTGGTGAATTGGCAGTCTCTACACCTGTGGTGTTGAGCGGCACGAGATCAGCCTTATATTAGGCTGCAGGAGAAGGCAGTTGGAGGGCATGTGCATTCTATCACGGACCTGCTTACTGTGACTCTGTCTCCTCTCCTGCCTGCAGAACATGGCATCTCTCTCCTGAAGATTACCAAGCTCTGCTAAAGACTAAGATCTATCTTTCTAAGAAGACTGCCTCCCTCAAAGACTCTCTCTCTCTCTCTCCTGCTAAGGCACCTAAGAGACCTGAGCAAAGTAGCTTAGCGGTCTGCGTCTAGAACCTAGTTAAGCTGGGCCCAAGACCTGGCCAGTCCCAGGGCCTGACACGCAGTGGCAGGAGTGGAATGTGTCACCCAAAATTATTTTTTTCTTATCTTTATCATGATATGGATGATACTACCGCAGTACATAAAATATATATGTGCAGTTAAAATAGCAAAATAAAAGAATACCACATAGCCACACTTCATTAAGAAATAGAACATTGCCACTTGCTCGAAGCTTCCTGAGGAATTGGCCCTTGGGGTTTGTCTCCTTCAACACTTTTGTCTTCTTCTTCCCTCTTGTACTAGGCTCCCTTGCACCCCAATGTCCTCTTGGTATTAGAGAACATAATACCAGAGACTAATTCACACTATGATGTAAGTTTGCCCCTCCTGTGAAGTTTTAAAGGTAAATCAAGTAGAACTTCTTATCACAAAGGCATAAGTGCAAATGGTAATTGACTAGTTCGACACCAGTCAGACTGAGGAGGATGCAGTTTCCACTCTATTGTGTAGTCAGAAATATCTTTATGTTTTTAGCTTAGCTCTTACCTCCCTTCTTTTACCTAAATTTCTGTTTTTTCATCCACAGAAATCCTAAAGAAACTGTCTACCATTACTGGAGAGTATCAAAACCAAACCCCAGGCTCAGCACCTGTAGCTCAGCGGCTAGGGCACCAGCCACATACACCGGAACTGGCAGATTCGAACCCAGCCAAGGCTGCCAAACAACAATGACAACTGCAACCAAAAAATAGCCGGGCATTATGGCAGGCACCTGTTGTCCCAGCTACTTGGGAGGCTGAGGCAAGAGAATCACTTAAGCCCAAGAGTTTGAGGTTGCAGTGAGCTGTGACGCCACGGCACTCTACCGAGGGTGACATAGTGAGACTCTGTCTCAAAGGAAAAGGAGAGAAAAAAATAAAAAAAAACTGAACCCCAACCTGAGTAAGAGCAAGACCTCGTCTCTACTAAGAACAGAAAAATTGGCTCAGCGCCTGTGGCTCAAGTGGCTAAGGTGCCAGCCATGTACACCCAAGGTGGCGAGTTCGAATCTAGCCCGGGTCCGCCAAACAACGACGGCTGCAACCAAAAAATAGCCAGGCGTTGTGGCGGGCGCCTGTGGTCCCAGCTACTTGGGAGGCTGAGGCA
>NW_003852442.1:9054055-9057578 GCF_000181295.1 Otolemur garnettii
CCAGCTACTTGGGAGGCTGAGGCAGGAGACTCACTTGAGCCCAGGAGTTGGAGGTTGCTGTGAGCGTGATGCCATGGCACTCTACCCAGGAGGATAGCTTGAGGCTCCATCTCAAAAAAAAAGAAAAGAAAAGAAATGAGGTGTGTAGGAAATGAGGGAGAGACTGGAAAAGTAGCTATGAGGTTAAGCACAAGTCTAATAAAATCCATTCAAAAAAGGTCATTATTTTTTTTTTTTGAGACAGAGTCTCACTTTGTCACCCTTGGTAGAGTGCTGTGGAGTCATAGCTCACAGCGACCTCAAACTCTTGGGCTTAAGGCATCCTCTGGTTTCTGCCTCGGGAGCTGGGATTGCAGGCACACATCACAATGTGGGGCTGAGGTCTTGCTCTTGCTCAGGCTGGTCTCAAACAGTGAGCTCAGGCAATCCACCCGTCTGGGCCTCCCAGAGTGCTAGGATTACAGGTGTTAGCCACTGTGCCTGGCCTTCAGCTATTTTTTTGAATGGCTTAAAAGAACACAAGTGTATTCTTGTGAATCTTACAGTTTCATAAGTTAGAGGTCTGACACAGGTCTCACTGAGCAGGACAAAATTCCTTTCTAGAAGGTTCTACGGAGAATTCTTTGCCTTGCCATTCCCAGATTTTAGAAGCTATCCACATTCCTGGCCTATGTCCCTCTTTGTCCATCTTCAAAGTATATTTTTGACCATTCTCTGTAGTCACAGCTTTCTCTGACTTTCAATTATTTATGCTCTCCTGATACTAATTTCGCTAAAAACTGGCCACCGAGTTAATAAAATTTAGGCAATGGGCAGTCTAATTACATAGAGGTTATTTTTAGGTCTTCCTCCTAAAAGCAAAATTTCGTCTTTCAGCAAGATACTTCAAAAATGTTTGCAGTTAAGTCATGCGACGATTGCTTAGTATAAAGCGATTTAATGCAGTGGTTTGATATTGAAGAAAGAGATCACATGGGCAAATTCTTTTGCCAGAGCTCCTCAACCCCCTGAGATACATATGAACTGGATTGTTCCACACCTCTTTACAGGAATTCTGGGGGAAATACGGTATTTTCAAAATATTCGATTAGCTACTATCGTTTGGATAAATATAAATCCTTCACTGTATAAGCAGAAAGGAGAAGCAGCAGGAATCGCAGTTTTAGTATTTTCTTTTCTTTCTAAGACAGACTAATTCTATTGCCCCAGGCTGGAGTGCATGACGTCATAGCTCACAGCAACCTCAACCTCCAGCGCAGCTGGGACTACTGGCGTGAGCCACCACGCCCCACTAGTTTTTCTATTTTTAGTAGAGACCCGGGTCTCTTGCTCAAGCCAGTCTTGAACTCCTGAGCTCAAGTGATCCACCCACTCCGGCCTCACAGAGTACTAGGATTAACAGGAGTAAGCCACAGGACCAGCCTAGTTGTATTATTTTCGTCTCCATTCCAAAATGGTACAACACATCTTATGACTTCCTCCCGCGGAAAGTTCAAATAAAGAGCGCTAAAAATATTCTCCGGATCTGCTCTTTGGGGGCTGGGCGTATGGTGACAGTCATGATTTCTACCAATTGCATGAGGCCTCCTTGTACGTGGTCCCGCCTACTCAGTTGAAGAGCCAACGAGAGCACCGCTGTTTCAGCGCACGGGGACCTATGGAAGAAGAAGTGAGGCTATTGGTTACCTGCTGGGGCTGTGCCCAATGGGAGCAGTCCGGGCCCACGTCTGTGCCCCAGTGGACTAGCTGCTCCGGAAGGGGCAGTTGGCGTCCGCGCGTTTCGAGTTGTTCTCAAGTAGCTGCTGAAACTTCGGCTGGCTACCTGGCCAGCCGGCCAGCCGGGCTGCTTCCTTCTGACTTCAGGTGAGGAAGGTGCTTGCTTCTCCCTAGGCCTCTAGTTTGGCCTCTAGTTTCGGGATAACGTCCCCGGTTAGGTCACTGGATGCGGGGCCCAGGGACGCCTAAAGTGGGCTGCGAGTGGGCTGGGACCCCGGCGAAATGACGAGGCTGGGGCTCCCCAGGGGCCCCCAACCGAGTGGACTGAGCGGCTCGAAGCCGCGTTCTTTCGGGGTTGCTGGAGGTGGGAGGCGGGAGGCGGGGAAGGCAGGAACCGCAGGGGATCTCGCAAGGAGCTGAGTTTGCTGCCGCCGGGCCTGACGTGGCTACACGCCGGGGTCAGGGGTCTCCCGGCCGCCGCACCTAACCCCCGGGAGCCTCGCTTCGGACTCCTCATTTGCAAATAATTGTTATCACATCAGGTGCCGATTACTTGCATCCTTTTCAGGTTAACGGAAGAAGTTAATTTTTACCCCTAGCAACTCTGCAATGTAAATATTTCTGTTGTCCTTGTTTTACGGGTGAATCAGTTGAACCATGAGCTTCAGAAACGCCCCTAAGGTCGTCCCAGCTGGTAAATAAGGGAGCTCGGATTTGAACGGAGGTCTGGCCGACTCCCCACGGTCTCATCTCCTCCTGTTACGGGGAAGGGGGTTGTCTTCCCCGCCTGCTATGGTCTCCGGACTGAAACTTAGACGACTGATGGGGGCGCCATTTTGAGCGCCACACTTGCTGGCGCGCATGGAAAGTGGCATTTGCGTGCCTGCGGACCTCCAGCCTATGGTCTCTTTTCTGGTCCCTCCGGTTTGCCCGCACTTCTCCAGAATTGTGCAGTTGGGTAGAACTGTTCTGAGACGACGAAAATGTTCTGTATTTCTGCTGCCTGCAGGGTGGGTTTGGAGGACTTGAAATGTTGAGGAACTTAATTTCTATGTTATTGTTTATTTGTTTACTTTTCTTTCTTTTCTTTTTTTTTTTTTGGAGACAGACTCTCACTTTGTCGCCCTTAGTAGAGTGCTGTAGCGTTGTAGCTCACAGCAAGCAATCTCAGGCTCATGCGCTTAAGCAAATTCTCTTGCTTTCAGCCTCCTGAGTAACTGTGGCCACAGGCACCTGCCACAATGCCTGGCTATTTGTAGAGACCGGGTCTCGCTCTTGCTCAGGCTGGTCTGGAACTCTTGAGCTCAGGCCATCCACCCCTTTCCGCCTCCCAGAGTGCTAGGATTACAGGTGTGAGCCACCGGGCCTGGCCTTGGGAACTTAATTTTTAATTTTATCTGGTTTAAGTAGCCATACGAGTGATGGCTATTAGAGAAGACAGTGCAGCTCCCTAGATTCTTATCTGACCCATGGTTCTTGGGAGGCTGTCTTTGTACTCTAGAAACATCAAAAGTTTTAACATTGTCTTATAGGTGTAGCTAGCAATTTATTATTTATTAGGCTTACTAGCATTGTTTTTGTTTTGTTTTGTTTGTTTTCTGTAGACAGTTTCACTTTCTTACCCCAAGTAGAGTGCAGTGGCATCATAGCTCACAGTAACCTCCAACTACTGGGCTCAAGCGATTTTCCTGCCTCCACCTCCTAAGTAGCTGGATTATAGGCGCCCACCACAATGCCCAGCTATTTTTTGGTTGCAGCCATCATTGTTGTTTGGCAGGCCCGGGCTGGATTCCATCGAACCCGCCAC
>NW_003852442.1:9067480-9069144 GCF_000181295.1 Otolemur garnettii
TATATGGGGCTGGCGCCCTGCTCACTGAGCCACAGGCGCCGTCACTCTTTTTCAAAGAACAAACTAGAAAACTGCTTGTAAGTGCTTGTTAAGGAGAAAAAAAGTTGATTACCAAACACTTCTGACTTAAAATAACATCTTCTCAAACCCTCATTTTTTGCTAAGAAGGATCCTAAACAAATTCAGGAAGAGTAGATATGCTTATATCAACTATATACCATGTTTTCTCTATTTCACTAATAACTTTGGGCAAATGTTGTTTCTCCAGTGATGGCTCATGAATCATCAGTGGAACATGATCTTGAAGTGCAGTTAGATCGCTATGCTATGGAACTGCCACCTGTGGAAATGGCCAGCAGCCAGGGTATCTTGCCTCTACTCCGACCTGTTCCTACTGAACAGGTCAACAGCCAAGGGTTACCACTGTTGCTCCAGCCTGCTCCACAGATGTCCATTGACCTGACAGAGGAAGAGGAGCTCTCTGTACAAGAGAGTGTAGAGACCAGCAATCCAGGATATTCAGAGGAGCAAAGGCAAGGATCTGGTGCTGCCCACATCATCCATGCATCTGCAGTGGATTCAATGAGCAGCTTCATCAGTGGGCTGCAGAGACTTCATGGCATGCTGGAATTCCTGCGACCTATACCTTCAGACCATAGTGTGGGGCCAGTGAGAGCAAGGAGGAGGAGAGGATCTTCACGGAGGGCCAGAGCTGGAGGGTCTCAGAGGACAGACAGTGCCAGGTAAATGTATGTCTAAGTCCTGTGATTAGTGTTATACCAGGAATTATGAAACTTGGGCTCTGATCATACCCCCAGTGCTGCCCAGGACTAGCAATATTAACTTCTGGCAAGTTAGATAACTTTTCTGAATCCTAATTTCGTCATAAATCAGGTGGAAATAAACGTGTTTTTTTTACTTTATAAAGTAGTTGAGAGGCTCAGTTACTCCAGTGTGCTTTGAAAACTAGACGATAGTTTGTTGACAACAATTTCTATAGAGGATGGATCTACTTTATCACCTAATCGTAAGTTCAGTGTCAGATTCTTAACTTCCTGTAGCCTCAAGTGATCTTCCTACCATCGCCTCCCAAGTAGCTAGAAAAAATAGGTGTATGCCACCATGCTTGGCAATTATTTTTTTCAGACAGTCTCACTCTGTTGCCCTTGGTAGAGTGTTGTGGTATCATAGCTCTTAGCAACCTCAAACTCTTGGGCTCAAACAATACTCTTGCCTCAGCCTCCTAAGTAGCTGGGACTATAGGTGCCCTGCATGATGCCTGGCTAGTTTTTCTATTTTTTTAGTAGAGACAGGGTCTCGTTCTTGCTTAGGCTGATCTGGAACTCCTGGGCTCAGGCCTCAGACTTCTAGAGTGTTAGGATTACAGGTGTGAGCTACCATGCCCAGCCTCCCAAGAAGTCTTGAGTAAATGGACTCGGTGTAGTCAGGTTACAATTTGGTTTTATACGTTTCAGGGAGATAGGAATTATAGGTGGCAATTTATTTTTAATTATTATTACTTTTTTTTTTTTTTTTTTTTTTGAGACAGAGTCTCAAGCTGTTGCTGTGGGTATAGTGCCATGGTGGCATAGCTCACAGCAACCTCCAACTCTTGGGCTCAAGCAATTCTCCTGCCTCAGCCTCCCAGTAGCTGAGACTACAGG
>NW_003852442.1:9069164-9070838 GCF_000181295.1 Otolemur garnettii
CTCACAGCAATCTCCAACTCCTGGGCTCAAGTGATTCTCCTGCCTCTGCCTCCCAAGTAGCTGGGACCACAGGTGCCTGCCACAACACCTGGCTATTTTTTGGTTGCAGCTGTTATTGTTGTTTGGCGGGCTTGGGCTGGATTTGAATCCGCCAGCTCAAGTATGTATGTGACTGGCGCCTTACCCACTTGAGCCACAGGCACCGAGCCTTATTTTTTTTTGAGACAGAATCTCACTATGTCACCCTTGGTGAGTACTGTGACATCACAGCTCACAGCAATCTCAACTATTGGACTCGAGATCCTCTTGCCTCAGCCTCCCAAGTAGCTGAGACCATAGGCACCCACCACAATACCCGGCTATTTTTTTGTTGCAGTTGTCATTGGCTGGCTGGCCTGGGCGAAGTTCCAACCAACCGCCGAGGTGGCAGTTTTTTTAAGACGTGGAAGGTGAGACGTGAGGGCTGAGGCCACAGCTACCCCACTGTGCGTATATGGCAATTTTTTATTTTTTTTTATTTTTTTAAGGAGAAAGGGTCATGCTATGTTGCCAGGCTAGTCTCAAACTTCTGGCCTCAAATGATCCTTCTACCCTGGCCTCCCAAAGTGCTCAGATTATAGGGGTAAGCCAGAGCACCCAGCCAGTGTTGGTCCTTTAGATCATTTGTGTTTTGTCCTCCAAAAAATATTTCTTAACTTGCAAGACTATTTCACTCATCCAATATTCATTGTTTAGTAGCACTCCACTTAGAGGTGCAACAAAAGGGATTTAGAAAAGACTTGTGAAAAGTGGAATGTGGGCCAGGTGTGGGCCATGGTGGCTTACTGATGCCTGTAATCCTAGCACTCTGGGAGGCTGAGGTGGGTGGATTGCCTGAACTCATAGGTTTGAGACCAGCCTGAGCCAGAGCAAGACCTTGTCTCTAAAAACAGCCGGGTATTGGGATGGGTGCCTATACTCTAGCTACTTGGGAGGCTGAGGCAAGAGACTCACTTAAGGCCAAGAATTTGTGGTTGCTGTGAGCTGGGACACCATAGCACTTTACCAAGGGCAACAAAGTGAGACTCTGTCTCGAAAAAAGAAAAGTGGTATGTGAGTTAATTTACTTCCTATCTAAGTAATTGAGAAACATTCAAGCCCTTAGAATGTGTCATAGATTTGAAAGTAATTTTATTTCATAGTCTTTGATTTGAACTTGGGTCTTAGATGTTAATTTTTTCTTTATTTTTCTTTTGAGGCAGAATCTCACTATGTCACCCTCAGTATAGTGCTATGGTGTCATAGCTCACAGCAACCTCAAACTCTTGCGCTTAAGCAATTGTCTTGCCTCAGCCTCCCGAGTAGCTAGGACTACAGGCACCCACCACAGGGCTCAGCTATTTTTTTGTTGCAGTTGTCATTTAGCAGGCCCAGGTGTATATTATTTGTCAGTAAAGTACAGCCATATTAAAAATAAAAATTTTTCTGTGTGAGCAGTCTCCAACAGTATTTCTAGGTAATATCTTAATGTCATAACAGCAGTTATTAAAACTTAAAAAGATTGGCTCGGTGCCTGTGGCTCAAGTGGCTAAGGCACCAGCCACATACACCTAATATGGCGAGTTCAAATCCAGCCTGGGCCTGCCAAACAACAATGACAGCTGCAACCAAAAAAAAAAAAAAAAATAGCCGGGC
>NW_003852442.1:9072472-9076217 GCF_000181295.1 Otolemur garnettii
CTTGCTTGAGCCCAGGAGTTGGATGTTGCTGTGAGCTATGACGCCACGGCACTGTACCCAGGGGGACAGCTTGAGGCTCTGTCTCAAGGAAAAAAGAATACAGAGCCTCAAGCTGTCCCCCTGGGTACAGTGCACAACGCTCGGCTATTTTTTGGTTGCAGCTGTCATTTTTTTTGGCGGGCCTGGGCTGGATTCTTACCCTCCATTTGAGCCACAGGCGCTGAGCCACCCTTTTGATTTTTAGTGCAGGTTTTTGTTAATTATGAACATATGTACAGTATGGTTTCTTATCTAAGGAGTGAGGGAAACTGAGGTTTAGTAGGGGTTATAGCTAAAACTCAGCCAAGTGGAATGGATTGAAAGTGTTACATGTGGTCCCGGGTCTTGACTGACACATGGCCATGACTGCTGAACAAGGTGAAGTTTAAAGATTGACACATGGCCAAAGGCCAGTAAAATAGAATTGAGTTTTAGCAGAAGGATCAAGCTCCATTGTATACTAGTATAGCAATAATTGAATACAAAGACAATATCCAGGAAGCCAGCTTCTGCGTCAGCTTTCCTTTTTTGAGACAGAGTCTCCCTCTGTTGCCAAGGCTAGAGTGTTATGGTGTCAGCCTACCTCATAGCAGCCTCAAACACCTGGACCTAAGTGATCCTCCTGCCTCAGCCTCTGGAGTAGCTAGGACTACAGGTGCCCACCACAGCGCCCAGCTAATGTTTCTGTTTTTAATAGAGATGGTGGTCTCACTCCTGCTCAGGCTGGTCTTGAACTTGTGAGCTCAAGGAATCCTCTCACCTCAGCCTCACAGAGTGCTAGGATTATAATTGTGAGCCACTGCTCCTGGCCACTTCAACTTTCTTTCTTTTTTTTTTTTAGCTGAGGCTGGGTTCGAACCTACCACCTCCGGCATATGGGGCCGGCGCCCTACCCTTTTGAGCCACAGGTGCCACCCCCCACTTCTTCAACTTTCAATGGAAGCATTTAATGGCCCAGAGATGGGTTGCAATGGTAGAATTTACTCAAATAACTGTGGATTTTTTGGTAATGATGGTCTTTCCCACTTGATTATGTTGTCTTATCTTTATACATAGGTTGAGAGGACCATTGGCTGCTTACTTTCAGGCAAGCAGGACCCAGCCACACATGCCAGATATTAGAGATCTTCCTGTGCCTGAAGACTTGGAGGTGTCTAGTAGTTCTGATTCTGACAGTGACAGCTCTATGGAGGATGGAGAAGTAGTTGCCCAAGCAGGGGAACCTGGAGCTGTAGAAGGTAAGTATTTCATCCAGGTTTGGATTTAAGGCTAACATCCACAAAGCCTAGACTTCAGAAAGCTGGAAACTTGAGATTTGTACTTTGATACTTTCTCTTTTCTCCCCCAAATGTTATAGATTCCTGCTTTATACTATAGAGCTTTCACTGGCTATAATTATGTAAGAAAGATTTGATCTGACTCACAATTTAATGTGGTTTGAAACTCAGTGAGTCAGTTGCTTATAATGGCATTGTACATTCCGTTTTATTTTCTTAAACATCTTAGACAGAAGTAGATTCCTTAATTAAAAAATGTTTTGTAAATTAGTGCTCTCTGTAGGCTGCCATTTTCAATTCCTAATATAATATTATGTATTATGCAAGTGGAACTTTATTTAGCAGTAGGTAGGCAGACACCCCTAAAATAGATGTCCTGCTTACATTAAGAACCTAGGTTTTTAAGTGCGGTCTTTTATTTTACCATTAAAAGAACCAAAGACTTCTTGGAGAAATGGCTTTCTAGGTCTGACATAGGAAATATACAAGATTAGCTTAGGACATTTTATTGTGCTAGAAAGCAAGGAAGCCATCTGAATCTCATATTTAGGTCAGTAGGCACAAGAACTACCTTGACGGAACTTTGGGAGACCTAAATGGCATGATTTGAGCATCAGAATAAATATATAATTCTTGGATCATGGGCTAAAATACATCAAATGTATGAAAATCTGTTAAGTATATAGTTTTGTAATTTTCAATGTATATAATATCTCAAATGTAATAATTTGAATCTAAAATGTAAGAGATCCTACAAATGGAACATTAGGAAGAAGACTTAAATGTTTATGGAAATCTAGTGCATTAGAAAGTAATAAATCAGTGGGAATAAGTAGTACTTTTTTGAGACAATCTCTGTTTTGAGACAGAGTCTCACTTTGTCACCCTCGGTAGAGTGCCGTGGTGTCACAGCTCACAGCAACCTCCAGCTCTTGGGCTTAGGCGATTCTCTTGCCTCAGCCTCTCAGGTAGCTGGGACTACAGGCGCCCACCACAATGCCTAGCTTTTTTTTTTTTTTTTTTTGGCAGTTTTTGGTGGCTGGGGCCGGGTTTGAACCCACCACCTCCAGTATATGGGGCTGGCGCCCTACTCCTTTGAACCACAGGCGCTGCCCAGCCCAGCTATTTTTTTGTTTCAGTTTGACCAGGGCTGGGTTTGAACCCGCTGCCCTCGGTATATGGGGCTGGCACCCTACTCACTGAGCCACAGGCGCCGCCTTTAGTATTGTTATTAAAACTGGATAGCAAACTGGATAGCTAACTGGAAACTGGTAAAATTGGATTCATTCGTCAGAGATCTAAAGAGTTAGAAGAATACACGACTAATACATTCAAGTGTTAGAAGAATACATGAGTGATAAAACCCAGGAGTAGGGAGTGCTTTGAAATCTAGAAGCAATAAAGGAATGGTATGTATAGGTTTTTTTAAGTTTTGTGTAACAGTAATAAACCATTATAGATAGTTCATGATTCGACTTGTATAAAATGTCCAGAAAAGAAAAATCTATATAGACAAGATCAGTGGTTGCCTAGGGCTATAGGTACAAATGAGAAGGGACTTCAAATGAGCTTAAGGGAACTTTTTTTGGCTGACAGAAATATTTTAAATTGGATTATGGTGATGGTTGCCCAATTCTAAATTTGCTATATTTAAAAATTAAACAGGGCGTGGCACCTGTAGCTTAGCAGGTAGGGCTCCAGTCACATACACTGGAGCTGGCGGGTTCAAATCCAGCCTGGGCCCGCCATACAATAATGACAACTACAACCAAAAAATAGCTGAGCATTGTTGGCGAGCACCTGTAGTCCCAGCTACTCTGGAGGTTGAGGCAAGAGCTGTGATGCCATGGCACTGTACCCAGGGTGACATAGTGAGACTCTGTCTAAAAAAAAATAAATAAATAATTTAAACAGTATCATGAAAAAGCAGTCTGCCAAATACAGGATATGTGGGACATTACTTAAGAGAAGTAACTGAATTTCCCCAACATACCAGTGACCAAGGATTCAAAAAAATCGGTAAGAGAGAATTGTATTAAAATGAAAAAGACTTAAGAGACCTAATAGTCTATGTCATTGTGGAGGTCTTTTTTATATTTTGATTGCACTAAATCTGTAAAGAACAGCTTTAAAATTATTGGGATATTTTGAATATGAACTATATGTCTATAAGTATTGTATATTACATGTATTAGAGCAGCGGTTCTCAACCTCTGGGTTGCGACCCACTGGAACTGTATTAAAGTGTTGAGGCATTAGGAAGGTTGAGAACTATTGTGTTAAAGGATTATTGTTAATTTAGTAGGTATAATGATACAGCATTTATGTTAAAAAAAAGAATCCTTGGGCTCGGCGCCTATAGCTCAACCGGCTAAGGCGCCAGCCATGTACACCTAAGGTGGCGGGTTCGAATCCCCAGCCCGCACCCA
>NW_003852442.1:9076439-9082143 GCF_000181295.1 Otolemur garnettii
ATGGCACCAGCCACACACACCAAAGGTGGCAGGTTCTAGCCCAGCCCCAGCCAGCTAAACACTAATGACAACTGCGACAAAAAAATAGCCGGGCATTGTAGTGGGTGCTGTAGTCCCACCTGAGGCAAGAACATTGCTTTAACCCAAGAATTTGAAGTTGCTGTGAGCGGTAATGCCATAGCACTGTACTGAGGGTGACATAATGAGACTCTGTCTCCAAAAAAAAAAAAGAATCCTTACCAGTGCTACCATTTTTTCTACTTTTATGTATGTTCAAGAATATCCAAAGTAAGTTAAAAATTCACTGATGTTACTCGGGAAAATTGTTATCCCTTTTACAGGAACACTACCAATTAGAAATGGAAAGCCGTAGTGAGTCAGACTCTGTCCTGCTAGCTTCTTATACCTGACTTATATCTTCTTTTGTATATTACCTATCTTACCATTTCTGGAAACAACTTGGCAGAGCAAGGAGGTATCTCAGCAGAGCAAGAAGTTACATCTGTCAGTGGAGATGAGCCCCTCCCCAAAAAGGTAATAAGAACATTTTTTCATAAAAGGCTTAAAGTTTTATTTAAAAATGGGGCTGTAGGTTAAAATGGAAATCTAAATCTTGCAGGCTTTGTAAGCAGGTCCAGATGTGAATCCTGTCCCAGTGACTTGTTATTTGTGTGACTGTTTCCTCTCAGCTTTAATCCTTTGTATAACGCTCTGAAAGGAAATGGCCACAGGCATTGTTCAAGACAAATGCCATAAGTGGTTGCAGTCAAAAGGTTACAAATGGGAGACTAAGAAGAAGGATAACCTGTCCTGCCAACTCAATAAGGTTAAGAATCAGTTGAAAAAGTTGGTGTACTTTATATATAAACTACGAAGCAGAATCTGATTATTACTTGATAAAATTTGTTTGGTTTTGGCTGGGCACTCCTGGCATTTTGGGAGGCCGAGGCAGGAGGATTGCTTGAGCTCACAAGTTTGAGACCAGCCTGAACAAAAGTGAGACCCTTAAAAAAAAAAAATAGAAAAATTAGCTGGGTGTGGTCAAACCACTTGTAGTTCTAGCTGCTTGGGAGGCTAGACTGGAGAATCACTTTACCAGGCGTTTAAAGTTGCAATGAGCTGAGATGATGCCACTGTACTCTACCTAGGGTGACAGTGAAACTAGGTCTCAACAACAACAGAAAAAATTACTCATTTTTGACAGAGTCTCACTCTTGCCCTGAGCAATGTGGCATCGCTCACAACTCTTGGGTCTAGGTTATCCCTTTCTGAGCCTCTCAACTAGCTGGGACTATAGGCACCTGTACTGTAAAGAGGCTGGGCAAGGTGGCTAGTCAACGCTCAGCTAGATACTCTATTTTTGGTAGAGACAGGGTCTTGCTGTTAGGCAGGCCTCAAACTCCTCAGCTCAAGCAATCCACCCAACTCGGCCTCCCAAATGCTAGGATTATAGGTGCGAGCTACCATGCTGAGCCCTTATGTGAGAGATAATTACATTTGCTATGAATTCTGTCAATTTTAAAACATGTTTTCATATGCTCTTTGTTTTTATCCCCTATCTGGAACATAATTTAGGTGCATGCAAATCTGTTTGTATATATAAATGTTCTTTTTAAAAATTTATGCAGGCTCGGCGCCTATAGCTCAACCGGCTAAGGCGCCAGCCACGTACACCTAAGGTGGCGGGTTCGAATCCCCAGCCCGGACCCGCCAAACAACAATGACGGCTACAACCAAAAAATAGCCGGGCGTTGTGGCGGGCGCCTGTGGTCCCAGCTACTTGGGAGGCGGAGGCAGGAGACTCGCTTGAGCCCAGGAGTTGGAGGTTGCTGTGAGCTGTAATGCCACGGCACTCTGCCCAGGGGGACAGCTTGAGGCTCTGTCTCAAAAAAAAAAAAAAAAAAAAAAAAATTTATGCAAAAGATGGTGGGTACCTGTAGTCCCTAGCTACTTTTTTTTTTGCAGTTTTTGGCCAGGCCAGATTTGAACCCACTACCTTCGGTATATAGGGCCAGCTTGTTACTCCTTTGAGTCACAGGCACTGTGCTAGTCCCAGCTACTTGGGAGGCTGAGCCCAAGAGTTGCTGTGAGCTATGATGCCATTGCACTCTATTGAGGGCAATTAAGTGAGACTCTGTCTCCAGAAAAAAAAAAAAAGAAAGAAAGAAAACACCGGCTCTGGCTCCACACCCATAGCTCAGTAGTTACGGTGTTGGCCACATACACTATATGCACTGGCAGGCTGACGGATTCGAACATGGCCTGGGTCCCCTAAACAACAATGACAACTACAACAACAACAAAAATAACGAGGCATTGTGGCGGGCGCCTATAGTCCCAGCTATTTGGGAGGCTGAAGCAGGAGAATAGCTTATGCCTAAAAGTTTGAGGTTGCTGTGAGCTGTGTGAGGCCATAGTACTATACCAAGGGCAACATGATGAAACTCTATCTCAGGAAAAAAAAAAAAAAAAACAGGGCAGTGCCTATAGCTCAGTGGGTAAGGTGCCGGCTAATATCTCAAGGCTGGCAGGTTCGAACCTGGCCAGGGCTGGTTAAAACAACAATGACAACTTCAACAAAAAAATAGTCGGGCGTTGTGGTGGGTACCTGTAATCCCAGCTACTTGGGAGGCTGAGGCAAAAGAATCACTTAAGCCCAAGAGTTTGAGGTTGCTGTGAGCTGTGACACCATGGCACTACCTAGGGCCATAGCTTGAGACTCTGTCTTTAAAAAGAAAAAAAAAAACAAACACTTATTAATTATTCTTTGTAAGCTATTTGTGTCCTTTGTTTCTTTGTTTTCCTTTTTTCCCTCTGCAATTCATTTATAAGCTAAATATCTTAGAGCTACCTGAGTTGACAATGAACCTAATTGAATATATAAATGAATTTACTATTCCCTATTCTTGGCTGTCTTGGAAGTTTCTTTGGTTTGTTTTTTATATATTTGTACAGATAGTTAACTTTTCTATATTTGAATGAAAAAAAATATAAGAAATTCACAAGATCACAAAGTAATAGTGTTTGTTTTCATAGCTTGTGTTGCATTTTGCCAGATTGCCTTCTAGGAAGAATAAGTAATTCATAGGTGTTAGAATTTTTCTGCAGCCTTTTCCATTAGGTTTGTATTACTTTTGTACACTTTTTTGTTGTTGTTGAGACAGAGTCCCACCCTATGCCCCTGAGCAGAGTGCAGTGGTTTGGTAGCTCACTGCAACCTCATACTCCAGCTTGTGGGTTTCCCGCTGCCTCAGCCTCCAGAAGCTGCTGGGATTACAGGCGCTCTCCATGGCACCCAGCTGGGTTTTTCCATTTTTTTCATGAGTCAGGGGTCTCACTCTTGTTCAGGTGAGTCTCGAACTCCTGAGCTCAAGCAGTTGTCCCTCCTTAGCCTTCCACAGTGCTGAGATTACAGGCGTAAGCCACCGCACCCAGCTTTTGTGCACTTGGTAGAGTTGTATATCCTCTTCAAGGTTGATTTTATATATGTTCCAATTTGAATATATTCCGGTTTCTGTTCACCAGCAGTCTCCCCAGAAGCCCAACCCTTTTCGGCCTTCTGCTTCTATGGATGAGGAAGAAGGGGAAATTTGCACAATATGTTTGGAACAGTGGACAAATGCGGGAGACCACCGGCTCTCAGCATTACGCTGTGGGCACCTCTTTGGGTATTGTTGCATTTCTAAGTGGCTGAAAGGGCAAGCACGAAAATGTCCCCAGGTAAGAACCATAGGTAATAACTCACATGTTAAGTCAGGAGAATTCCCAGCCCCACACTAATTGTGTCCTATTGGGCTTTTTAGTGCAACAGGAAAGCCAAGCATAGTGACATCGTTGTGCTTTATGCCCGAACCCTGAAAGCTTTGGACACTAGTGAGCAGGAGCGCATGAAAAGGTAGGTGGTGAGAGTGTGCCTAGGGATCCTATTGCCTTGGCTTCCCCAAGTGCTGGGATTACAGGTGTGAGCCCCCTTGCCCAACCTCTTTACATAGGTTTTTAACCTATCTGAAATAATAGTTTTGTGGATAATTAGTTGTAGCATAATTTATCAAATAGTATATTCTTTCTGTGTAAATTTTCATTTCTGTTCTGAATTAAATTTCCATATATGAATGGATTACACTAGTCCCTACTTACCCATAGAAGATACTTTCCAAGATCTCCAGCTTTTAACATGCCACTTTAATTTTTTATAATTTGCCTTAGGTCAAGCAAGCACTAAGTTGGCTTTGTTTCTTCATTTTGCCTATGGCATTTTTACTTTTATTTTATTTTATTTTATTTTTATTATTTTTGAGACAGAGTTTCACTTATTAACCCGCGGTAGAGTGCTGTGGCATCACAGCTGAAAGCAACCTCCAACTTCTTGGGCTTAGTGATTCTCTTGCCTCAGCTTCCCAAGTAGCTGGGATTACAGGCGCCCACTACAGTGCCCGGCTATTTTTTTGTTGCAGTTTGGCCAGGGCTGGGTTTGAACTCGCCAGCCTCAGTATATGGGGCTGGCGCCTTACCCACTGAGTCATAGGCACCACCCTATTTTTTTTCTTTTCTTTTTTTTTTTTTTTTTTGAGACAGTCTCACTATGTCACCCTTGGTAGAATGCCGTGGCGTCACAGCTCACAGCAACCTCCAACTCCTGGGCTTAAGTGATTCTCTTGCCTTAGCCTCCCAAGTAGCTGGGATTCTGGAGTATGCTTAACACTAACACTTAGGACTTTAGTCCTGGGTGCTAGTCTTCTGTAGTGTTTCTGGACTTGAGAAACACTTATATTTTATTCATTATTGTGACATTTACAACAAACTGTGAGTATCATAGTATGTCTTTTTTTTTTTTTTTGAGACAAGATCTTGCTCTGTTACCCATGCTAGAGTGCAGTAGTTTCATGATAGCTGACTGCAACCTCAAAGTCCTGGGCTTGAAAGATCCTCCTACCTCAGCCTCCCAAGTAACTGGGAGCATAACCATGCCCAGCTAATTGTTCGTTACATTAGGGTCTTACCCTTAGTTAGCCTGGTCTCAAGCTATCATCCTCCTCGCTCTCCCAAAGTGTTTGATTATAGGTATGAAGTGCTGTGCTCTGCCCTATACCTTTTTAATGGATAGTTTTCTGTAGCCTTGCTAATCTCCACCTGTTGCTGACTTACCCCCTCTAGTTCTCTACTGAAGGAACAGACGCTAAGAAAGAAGGCCGAGTTAGAATCAGCACAGTGCCGGCTCCAACTTCAGGTTCTCACAGATGAGTGCAGTAAGCTTCACAATCGTGTTCAGGTAAGTTTGTCCTTTCTAACTCAAAGAACTTTTTGAATATAATCTGAAGAGGAATCCAAATATTACTTAGGTTTATCTCCAGTGCAAACAGGATTTACTTGTTATTTAGGAAATAAACATGATCAACTGTACAGCATTTCTGATGAGGGCATTTGTCTAAAACTTACATACTTTATAATGAAATGTACTGTTACGTGAATTTTATTTATTTATTTTGGAGACAGAGTCCTACTTTGTTGTCCTTGGTAGAGTTCTGTGGCATTATAGCTCACAGCAACTTCAAACTCTTGGACTCATGCTGGAACTATAGGCGCCCACCACAATGCCCAGCTAAAGGAATTTTTTTTTTTTTTTTTTTTTTTTTTTGAGACAGAGCCTCAAGCTGTCCCCCTGGGTAGAGTGCCATGGCATCTCAGCTCACAGCAACCTCCAACT
>NW_003852442.1:9082773-9084925 GCF_000181295.1 Otolemur garnettii
GTCAAATGAGAAAGCTTTGCATTGGCTCAGCATCTGTAGCTCAGTGAGAAGGGCATCAGTCACTGAAGCTGGCATGTTGGAACCTGACCTGGGTCTGCTTAACAACAATGACAATGGCAACCAAAAAAATAGCCAGGTGCTGTGGCAGGTGCCTGTAGTCCTAGCTATTTGGGAGGCTGAGGCAGGAGAATTGCTTAAGCACAAGAGTTTGAGGTTGCTGTGAGCTGTGATGGTACGGCACTCTACCGAGAGTGACATAGTAACACTCTGTCTCAAAAAAGAAAAGAAAAGGCTTTGCATTTATAAAATCATTTTCATTTTAGGACTTGCAAAAACTTATTGTGCAGCATCGGAGTCAGATTGTACAGGAATCCAGCAGCTCCCAAGGACGTTTGCTGAGTGGCCTGCCCTCCAGCCAGAGCCAGCACAAGTACCACTTCCAGAAGACCTTCACAGTGTCTCAGACAGGAAATTGCCGAATCATGGCATACTCTGATGTTCTGAGCTGCCTGGTGGTGTCGCAGCCTTCCCCTCAGGCCTCCTTCATTCCAGGTACAACAATCCAGACCTTTAGCTTTCATGTTTATTATTGGACTCCATTTAATGTTCTTTCCTTTTCCCTTCTGAAGGATTCAGAACTCAGTAGTGGGTGAATGATTGGCCTCAGCCCATCAGATCCCCATTTCCTGTCATTTGTTAATGCAGGTACTTGAGGGCGTTGTTTCTGTAAATTTAGTCAAGAGGATAGAAATACTGATAACCATGGTAAAGAGAAGATGAGGTACTTGGAAGGTTGGTTACTGTTAAAGTCCAAGGAGAAGGACATCACTTCCTGTATGTCCCTTTCAACTTACAGACTGGAAATGTTTGACAAAATACTACCCAAAGGCCAGGCTAATTCACAGTGAGACAAATTTCGTTTAATAATTTATTTACTTATTTATTTCTTTGAGAAAGAGTCTCACTGTGTCACCCTGGGTAGAATGCCATGGTGTCATATTCACAGCAACCTCTAATTCTTGGGCTCAAGTGATCCTCTTGCCTCAGCCTCCCAAGTAGCTGGGACTGTAAGCCCTTGCCACAATGCCCAGCTAGTTTTTTTCTGTTTTCTTTAGTAGAGACAGGGACTTGCTTTTGCTCAGGCTGGTCTCAAACCAGCAGTTCACCTGCCTCAGCCTACCAGAATACTGGGATTATAGGCATGAGCCACCATACCCAACCAAGATAAAATTTAATACTTATTTTCAAGTATTACTTAGTATTTCAAGTAATACTTTGTATTCAAATTGACAAATTCTTTCTCTTTTTTTATCTTATTAATACTATGTTAATTTTTTTCTCTTAACATAATTTTGTGCTTTTTAAGCTTAATTTTAGACTGTCTTAGTGTTTAAAGCCAAATCTTTTTTTTTGGCTTTATTGCCCTGGGTAGAGTGCCATGGCATCACACAGCTCACAGCAACCTCCAACTCGTGGGCTTAGGTGGTTCTCTTGCCTCAGCCTCCCGAGTAGCTGGGACTACAGGCGCCCACTACAACGCCTGGCTCTTTTATGGTTGCAGTTCGGCTGGGGCTGGGTTTGAACCCTCCACCCTTGGTATATGGGGCAGGCACCTAAACCCAAATCTTTTCACATGTTCAATCAAGTCACTTCTAAAGGTTACAGATATTTCTTTCTACTGTCTTACCCATACCATTTCTACCAACCATGAGATCTCCTTTCTTCAGACTGATTTCTTCTGTTTTCCCACCTAGAAATTCCATTGAAATGCTTCAAAAGTATGTCCTCTAAACTTAGGCATATGAAGTGTTGGGAAGGGAATCTCTAGATTAGCATATATCCTTCAATTAAGGGGAAAGCAAAAAGATTGTATTGTTCCTGTATCCTATCTAAGTTATTTTTGTTTATGAGACACTCTCATTATGCCTCCCTGGTAGAATCCCGTAATGTCATAGCTCACAGCAACCTCAAGCTCTTGGCTCAGCCTCTCAAGTAGCTGAGACTATAGGTACCTGCCACAATACCCAGTGAGTTTTTCTGTTTTTGGTAGAGATGGGATAACACTCTTGTTTGGGCTGGTCTTGAACTCTTGTTCAGGTGATGTGCTGCCTTGGCCTTCCTGAGTGTTAGGATTACAGGTGTGAGCCACTGC
>NW_003852442.1:9085120-9090168 GCF_000181295.1 Otolemur garnettii
TATTTTTTGGTTGCAGCCGTCATTGTTGTTTGGCGGGTCCGGTCTGGGGATTCGAACCCACCACCTTAGGTGTACGTGGCTGGCGCCTTAGCCCGTTGAGCTATAGGCGCTGAGCCTCCCATCTAAGATTTTAATAAAAAGATTTGTTATCAAGTAAAAGCTTTCCCACAGCGGAAGCGGTGGCTCACACCTATAATCTAGCACTCTGGGAGGCCAAGGCGGGTTGATTGCCTTGAGCTTATAAGTTCAAGATCAGCCTGAGTGAGACACTGTCTCTAAGAATAGGCCAGGCGTTGTGGTTGGCGCCTATAGTCCCAGATGCTTGGGAGGCTGAGGCAAGAGGATCTCTTGAGCCCAAGAGTTTGAGGTTGCTGGGAGCTGTGACGCCACGGCATTCTACTGAAGGTGACAAAGTGAGACTTTGTCTCAAAAAAAAAAATTCCCATGAATTGGAAAAATACTGTATTTCTTGTAATGTTTCCCAAATTGGGTATGTGTTCTATTGCTTTTTTGTGTGTGTGCAGTTTTTGACCGGGGCTGGGTTTGAACCGCCACCTCTGGCATGTGGGCCTGGCACCCTACTCCTTTGAGCCACAAGCGCCACCTGTTCTATTGTTTTTTCTTAGTGTCCACTTCATTCTGCACAGCTAGCTCTGCTTGATAACCTTCTGCTGCTAATTTATTCTTGTTTTTGGGAGGGTGCCTGTGGCTCAATGAGTAGGGCACCGGCCCCATATACCAAAGGTGGTGGGGTTCAAACCTGGCCCTTGGCCTTGGCCAAATTGCAACCAAAAAAAATAGCCAGGTGTTGTGTCGGGCTCCTGTAGTCCCAGCTACTTGGGACCCTGAAGCAGGAGAATCACCTGGGCCCAGGAGCTGGAGGTTGCTGTGAGCTATGATGTCACAGCACTCTACCAAGGGTGACAAAGTGAGACTCTGTCTTTAAAAAAAAAATTTATTCTTGTTTTCCTTAATGATTAGACATCTATTCATGTTCCCTTATTGATTTAAAGCTTATAGTCTCCTTTTTTGTCTGTCTCCTATTTCTGTTTCAGAAGAAAACAGTAAATATTTTCATACTTGATTTCTTGGAGAAGCTGAAGGCTATTTTGAATCTAGAATTTGCCAGAGTCTTCCTTTTTACCAATTCAGATATGTAGTGATAATAGATACTTAGTAAAAATAAATCTGTCAGGGTACAGTAGGCAGTATTTCTCCCTGAAATTAAACGAAACAGAAGACATTTCGAGTACTCTGTCGATGTGTAACATTCCGGGGGTGGGGTTAGGAGGAGAGACAAAAACTTTTCCTTTTTAAATTATTACTTTGTTCTCTTACTAGGCTGTGATAGCAAATTGATTGATTTTTCTTTCTTTCTTTTTTTTTTTTTTTTTTGTATAGAAAGGGTTTAACTCTGTCATCCAGAATAGAAGGCAGCGGCACAATCGTAGCTCACAGTTACCACAAACTCCTGTTTTTTCTATTTCAAGCACTCCTCCTGGCTCAGCTTCCCAAGTAACTAGGAGTACAGCCATGTACCATTAGCCATGACTAATTCATTTATTTATTTATTTTTTGAGACAGAGTCTCACTATGTCGCCCTCAGTAGAGTGCTCTGGCATCACATCTCACAGCAACCTCAAACTCTTGAGCTTAAGCGATTCTCTTGCCTCAGCCTCCCAGGTAGCTGGGACTACAGGCATGCACCACAATGGCCAGCTATTTTTTTGTTGTAGTTGTCATTGTTTAGCAGGATTGGGCCAGGTTCAAACCTGCTAGCCCCAGTGTACTGTGGCTGGCATCCTAGCTGCTGAGCTACAGGCATTGAGTCAATTTTTTAAATTTTTGTAGAGATAGTTCACATTATTTTGCCCAAGCTAAAACTCCTGGCCTCAAGTAATCCTCCTACCTCAGTCTGCCGAAGTGCTGGGATTGCAGGTGTGAGCCATTGTACCTGGTCCAGGTGGAATATTCTTACTTACACATATCCTCTCTCATACAACAGCTTTATTAAAATATAATTGACATGCAATTAACTGTGCTTATTTAGGCTCGGCGCCTGTAGCTCAGGCGGCTAAGGTGCCAGCTACATACACCTGAGCTGGCGGGTTTGAATCCAGCCCAGGCCTGCCAAACAACAATGATGGCTGCAACCAAAAAATAGCCGGGCACTGTGGTGGGCGCCTGTGGTCCCAGCTACTTGGGAGGCAGAGGCAGGAGAATCGCTTGAGCCTAGAAGTTGGAGTTTGCTTTGAGCTGTGATGTCAGAGCACTCTACCCAGGGTGACAGCTTGAGGCTCTGTCTCAAAAAAAAAAAACAAAATTGTGCTTATTTAATGTGTATAATTTGATAAGTTTTCAGTACAATCAAGGTAATGAATATCATCTCATAGTTTCCTTGTGGCCTTTTGTAATTCCTTCTAATTATCCCTTCCTCCTTTCCCCATCCCCAGGTAACCACTGATCTGTTTTTTGTCATTGAGATTAGTTCGTATTTTTTAGAATTTTGTGTAAGTATTTTATTATGTACATAGATCATATATGTATACTATAGATTTGTTTATCCATTTACCTGCTGATGGACTTTGGGAAATGGATTGTACTCTTTTTTCTTTTCTTTCCCTTTTTTTTTTTTGAGACAGAGTCTACTGTTGTCCTGGGTAGAGTGCTGTGGTGTCATGATAGCTTATAGCAATCTCAAATTCTTGGGTTAAATCAATCCTCTTAACCTCAGCTTCCCAAGTAACTGGGACTTACAGGCGTACTACCAGGCCCAGCCAATTTTTTTTTTTTTGAGACAGAGCCTTAAGCTGTCCCCCTGGGTAGAGTGCCGTGGCATCACAGCTCATAGCAACCTCCCACTTCTGGGCTCAAGCGAGTCTCCTGCCTCCGCCTCCCAAGTAGCTGGGACCACAGGCGCCCGCGACAGCGCCTGGCTATTTTTTTGGTTGCAGCCATCATTTTTGGTTGGCGAACCTGGGCTGGATTCGAACCTGCCACTTTAGGTGTATGTGGCTGGTGCCCTAGCTACTTGAGCCACAGGCCCTGAGCCGAATTTTTCTATTTTTAGTAGGTTCTCCTGAGCTCAAAAGATCCTCCTGCCTTCATCTCCCAAAGTACTAGGATTATAGGTGTGGGCCACCTTGCCTGGCCTTGGATTATACTTTTGTGTTTTTTTTGTTAAATGTGATATACTTTATCACCCTTGGTAGAGTGCCGTGGTGGCACAGCTCACAGCAACCTCCAACTCCTGGGCTTAGGCGATTCTCCTGCCTCAGCCTCCCAAGTAGCTGTGACTACAGGCGCCTGCTACATACAATGCCCGGCTATTTTTTTGTTGCAGTTCAGCTGGGGCCAGGTTCGAACCCGCCACCCTCGGTATATGAGGCTGATGCCCTACCCTCTGAGCCACAGGCACTGCCCATATTATACTTTCTAAAGTAAATTATTTAACACTGGCTAATTTTATTTTGTCTGACCAGCTGGTTCAGATTGACCCAAAGAACTGTTTCATACTGTCATCTTTGGCAGGCTTTGGTGTTAAGATGTTGAGTACTGCCAACATGAAAAGCAGCCAGTACATTCCAATGCATGGCAAACAGATCCGAGGACTGGCTTTCAACAATCCGTCCAAAGGCTTACTGCTCTCTGCTTCCCTAGACAACACCATTAAACTGACCAGGTGAGTGGTTTGGAGAGGAAGATGGTTACTTGGTTGCCTAGTATTGAACAGAATGGAATTAGTGTTAATGTTATGATGACCATAGCTCTCTTTCTAGTCTGAGGCATTGTCTTTAGTTTGTTTTTTGTTTGTTTTAATTTAAAAGTCAGACTGAGTTACAAAACTATGTATAATATTTCTCTCTCTTTAAAATTATACATGTTACAGAATATGTCTCAAACCATCCAGATGAGAGTAAAGAGATGGTAGAATGACATTATGTAGAGAGCCATGGTACCTGACATCATGGAGTCTTTAAGCTTGGGGCTGCTTATACCTGGATAATTCTGCTTAACAGAAATGTTTACCAAGCACTCACTCACTGCCTTTGGGTACAGCGATGACTTTCTGCATATCCTCACTTAGAGTATGGCATTTTATCTCTCATATGCTTTGCAAATACTGTGAACCAGATCTGAATGTGCTCAATGCCTTCTGCTTTTTTTTTCCTTGCTGGGGCTGGGTTTGAACCCTCCACCTCTAGTATATGGGACCAGCACCCTCCTCCTTGAGCCACAGGCGCTGCCTGTGCCTTCCGCTTTTTAAAAGTGGTTCTGATCAGATATCTTAGAGTTGGCTTCCTATTTCATTTCTGCAGCTAAATCTGAGGGACATCCTGATCACAGTATCAGGCCTGATTAGCCTTTTGGCTTTTCAAGAATGCTTCCGCTGGTTTGGCACCCTACTCAGTGGTTACAGGTACCAGGTACATACGCTTGGACTGGTAGGTTCGAACCTAGCCCAGGCCTGCTAAACAACAATGAAACTAGGCTTGATGCCTGTAACTCAGTGGCTAGGGCACCAGCCACATAGGAGCTGGTGGGTTCAAACCCAGCCCAGACCTGCCAAACAACAATGACAACTATAACCAAAAAATAGCCAGGCATGAAATCAATATATAACCACCTACACAATCGTACAAATGGTAAAACCTAACTATAGTCCATAAAGTAGAAGGGAAGAGGAGAGAGAGAGGTGGGGATATGGGAGAAGGGAGGGTATTCGGGGGGACCTCATCTAATGTGTGCATGATGCAATGATACATTTCAGAACTATTAAGAAATGAGTATAGGCTCAGCACCTGTGGCTCAACCAGCTAAGGTGCCAGCCACGTACACCTGAGCTGGCAGATTCGAATCCAGCCCAGACCCGCCAAACAACAATGACGGCTGCAACCAAAAAATAGCTGGGTGTTGTGGCAGGTGCCTGTAGTCCCAGCTACTTAGGAGGTAGAGGCTGGAGACTCGCTTGAGCCCAGGAGTTGGAGGTTGCTGTGAGCTGTGATGCCACACCACTCTACCCAGGGTGACAGCTTGAGGCTCTGTCT
>NW_003852442.1:9090613-9095956 GCF_000181295.1 Otolemur garnettii
AAAAATAATAATAATAATAATAATAATATTAAAAAAAAAAAACAAATATAGCTGGGCATTGTGGCAGGTGCCTGTAGTTCCAGCTGAGGCAAGAGAATTGCTTGAGCCTACGAGTTTGAAGTTGCTGTGAGCTATGACGCCATGGCACTCTACTGAGGGCAACATAGTGAGACTCTGTCTCAATAAAAGAAAAAAAAAGACTACTTCTGAATGGATAGATCATTTATTTTTAATTTTTTCTTGTATGTATTTTCCAATTTTCTGACATGTGGATTACCTGTGTAGTAGGTAACTATGGAGAAGTTAATAGTAGGTGGGGAATGTACTATTTATATGTACCTTTAACTTACTCTTACTTCCTTACAGCTCAGGAGGCAAACCTGTGACTCCCAAGACAAACGTTTTGGAGTTTAAAGGGGTTATTTGGGCAATCGTTAGAGGAAGTTAGGAACCTAGATAGTTTGAATGTGCAGGTGTGTTTATATCTTAGTCGTGTACTTGATTTCCTCAATGTATAATTGTAAAACTCTGATATAACTCCATAGCCTGGAGACAAATACTGTGGTCCAGACTTATAATGCAGGACGTCCTGTGTGGAGCTGTTGTTGGTGCCTTGATGAGAATAATCACATATATGCTGGACTGGCCAATGGTTCAATTCTTGTATACGACTTGCGAAACACAAGCTGCCATATCCAGGAGTTAGCACCTCAAAAAGCCAGGTAGGGAGCCATCCACTTTTTTTCCTGTAGGTAGAGGATTTCTCTTGGATTGTTAATGTGTTAATCCTTACTCCAGGGGTTGTCGCATGGTTTGTCAAGAGATCTTCCCAGAGGGGAATTCTCTAAGATCTCACTTCACAACCAGTAAGATCCTTAGAATTTGTGTTTGTGATGTTTCACATGATGGAAAGTGCTGAGACTGGATATAGCCAGGTTCATAAGAGTCAGTAATCATCTAACATAGCAAAGTATGTAGAGTCTGGATGGATGTTCAGAACCCAGCTCTACCACTTGTAGCTGTGTGACTTGGGTTGTGTTCCTCAGCCGTCTGTTAGCTTCATCTATAAAATCTAGTTGACATAGTTTTGCTTGAATAGACATATGTCCAGCACATAGGAAGAGATTAATAAAGGATAGCCTAATAAAAAGGGATCCAACACTTCCCTAATTTAAAAGCTAACCAACTTAGTTTGAAGATATCTTATTATTATTATTATTTATAATCCAGCTAAGTAAGCGATTGGGAGAATGGGTAAAGCAAGCCCATATTCCGAGGGTGGATGTCACCATTGTGGCTTCCCAGAACCTGTTGAGTGCCATTTGGATCGTCCTGGAGTATAAAGTTCTGAAAAGGGGAGTGGTATCTTAAGAAAAGATTTCTATTTCCAGTTTGAATATATATTAAAAGGAACCAAGAGGATTTAAACATACAGATACTGTAATAATTTATTTACCAAAACCTAGGCTCAGTACTTTTGGATTTTTTTCATTTGGGTGAGGTAGAATCTTATCTCAATGATGTGGTCCACGGGCATGAAGATAATTAGTGTGAAATAACTGCCATCAAGGTAGAAAGATCCATGTAGACTACCAAAGGGTGACAAAGTGAGACTATGTCTCCAAAAATAAAAAGAAAAGGATCCATGTAGAGTGGACAGTTAAATACAGAATACAGCAGGTTTAGGCTCAGCGCCCGTAGCACAGTGGTTATGGTGCCAGCCACATACAACAAGGTTGGCAGGTTTGAACCCTGCCCAGGCCAGCTAAACAACAATGACAACTGCAATAAAAAATAGCCAGGCATTGTGGTGAACACCTGTAGTCCCAGGTACTTGGGAGGTTGAGGCAAGAGAATTGCTTAAGCTCAAGATTTTGAGGTTGCTGTGAGCTGTGATGCCACAGCGCTCTACTGAGGGCAATATAATGAGACTCTGTAGATAAATAAATATAGCAAGTTTAAAAATAGCAGGGCAAAATTTGTATCATTCATTTTTATTTGGATTTTTACCTTCCATGTAACTAGGAAAATGAAATCAGGTATGGTCATTTTGGCAAATGCAGCTGAAACAAGTCCATAGGAGTAGCCTGTAGGCTGATACTTCTGAGAGGATTCTTGGCATATAGTCCTGGTCATATGCTTATAGAAATAAATTTAGAAAATCTTAAAAAAATAAAATTTATATGCTTTTGGCTACATTTTTATTGTAAGGTCTGTTATTTACAGCTGGAGATCTTTTTTTATTATGTATATATGTGTATAAGCTTTGTTTCCTTCCTGACTTTTCTCTGTGTGGCTCACCCCATTTTCTTTCTTTCTTTTTTTTTTTTTTTGAGATGGAGCCTCAAGCTATCCGCCTGGGTAGAGTGCTGTGGCATCACGCTCACAGCAACCTCCAACTCCTGGGCTCAAGCGAGTCTCCTGCCTCCGCCTCCCAAGTAGCTGGGACCACAGGCGCCCGCCACAATGCCCAGCCCTGGAGACAAGAGTCTTTTTTTTTTTTTTTTTTTGAGACAGAGCCTCAAGCTGTCCCCCTGGGTAGAGTGCCCTGGCATTACAGCTCACAGCAACCTCCAACTCCTGGGCTCAAGCGAGTCTCCTGCCTCCGCCTCCCAAGTAGCTGGGACCACAGGCGCCCGCCACAACGCCCAGCTATTTTTTGGTTGCAGCCATCATTGTTGTTTGGCGGGTCCGGGCTGGGGATTCGAACCCGCCACCTTAGGTGTACGTGGCTGGTGCCTTAGCCGGGTGAGCTATAGGCGCCGAGCCGAGACAAGAGTCTTAACTCTGTTGCCCTTGGTAGAATGTAGTAGTATCATCATAGTTTACAGTGACCTCAAACTCTTGGGCTCAAGAGATCCTCCTGCCTTAGCCTCCTAAGTAACTGGGACAACAGGCACCCACCAGGATGCCCAGCTTGTTTTTCTATTTTTAGGAGAGACGAGATTATGCTCTTGCTCAGGCTGGTCTTGAACTCTTGAGCTCAAGCAATCCCTCCACCTTAGCCTCTTATAGTACTAAGGTTATAGGCATGAGCCACTATGCCTAGCCTATTGTTATTTTCATTTCTTTTAGAGCATCAGTATTTCCCCTGGAATTAGTTACAGGATATTAATCTCTGTATGTGGGTTTTGTTTGTTTGTTTGTTTGTTTTGCAGTTTTTCGCTGGGGCTGGGTTTGATACCACCACCTCCAGCATATGGGGCCGAAGCCCTACTCCTTTGAGCCACAGGAGCCGCCCTTTTTTTTTTTTTCCCCAAACAGTTTTACTATGTTGCCCTCAGTAGAATGCTGTGGCGTCACAGCTCATAGCAACCTCAAACTTGGGCTTAAGTGATTCTCTTGCCTTAGCCTCCGGAGAGTAGCTGGGACTATAGGCGCCCCCCACAACACTCTGCTATTTTGTTGTTGTTGTTGCAGTTGTCAGTGCTGTTTGGCAGGCCCAGACCAGGTTTGAACCTGTCAGCCTTGGTTCATGTGGTTAGCACCCTCGCGGCTGAGCTACAGGTGCCTATTTGCCCTTTTTTATGTATAGAGAGCACTGATAGTTTTTATCAGATGTCAGTGGATATGTCCTCTTTTGTAGGGGGAGAGTTTTTATCAGATGTCAGTGGATATGTCCTCTTTGTAGGGGGAGGAATAAGCTTGAGGGCTGCTAGTAGTGGAGTTTGGAACAGTCCAAGTTTTGGAATGTGAGACATAGTTTCCTTTCTTTCCCTGCAGATGCCCACTGGTATCCCTGTCATACATACCCAGAGCTGCCTCAGCTGCATTTCCATATGGTGGGGTGCTGGCTGGAACCTTAGAGAACGCTTCCTTCTGGGAAATGAGAACAGGCTTTACTCATTGGCCTCATGTGCTGCCCTTGGAGCCAGGGGGCTGCATAGATTTTCAGACAGAGAGCAGCACCCGGCACTGTCTTGTGACCTACAGGCCTGGTGAGTGTTGGAGCATCCTTGTGGGGTTTTTGGGAGCAGATGGTAGAGAGGAGGGAAGAAGAGCTTAATCCTACCCATTAGGGCTGTGGTAAGCTCCTCCGAGGGTAACAGGTTAGTGGCTCCAAGTTCCTTGGTCAAGCCTGCCTCTCTGCTCCTTAATTGTGAGAACTGGAACAACATGTAGGGGGCCCTACAACTTAAAATAGTAATGGAATGAGGTGGCCAGTTCTTGAGGCTCTTGAGCCACCCTTAAATCAGTTTCGTGTCTTCTGCCTGTTCCTTGGTTCACCTAAGAGAAATGAAAACCCTTGGGTTTGGCAGTGCCCATAGCTCAGTCGGCAGGGCGCTGGCCCCTAAGGTGGTAGGTTCAGACCTGGCCTGGGCCTGCTAAGCAGCAATGACAACTGTAACCAAAAAAAAAAAAAAAAAAAACTGGGTGTTGTGGCGGGTGCCTGTAGTCCCAGCTACTTGGAGGCTGAAGCAAGAGCTGGAGGTTGCTGTGAGCTATGACGCTATGGCACTCTACAGAGGGCGATAAAGTAAGACTCTTTCTTTCTTTCTTTCTTTTTTTTTTTTAAATTAAATCCGCTGTGTACATTAATGCAGTCATAGGGTACAGTGTGCTGGCTTTATATACAATTTGAAATATTTTCATCAAACTGGTTAACATAGCCTTCATGGCATTTTCTTAGTTACCGTGTTAAGATATTTATATTCTGAATTTCACATGTACCGTCATAAGATGCACCGTAGGTATGGTCCCACCAGTTACCCTCTCCCCTCCCCCGTGTATATGGCTAGCGCCCTAGCCACTTGAGCTCCAGGCACCAATTCTCAACTAAAGATTCTTTTCTTTCTCTCTTTTATTTATTTTTCTCTTGCCTCAGCCTCCCTACTCAGACACAGGCACTGCCCTTTGTAACTATTGTGAATGGTTTAATGCACTTATGACTTTTCCATCACCAGGTGTTCAGGTACTTGATTAATTTCTTTTGTATCTTTTTCCTATAGATAAAAACCACAACACCATACGAAGTGTGCTGATGGAGATGTCTCACACTCTAAGTGACTCTGGAGAGCCAGTCTGCTCCTGCCGTCCCGTACAAACTTTCCTTGGGGGACCCACTTGTAAACTATTGACAAAAAGTGCCATTTTCCCAAACCCAGAGAATGACGGCAGCATTTTGGTGTGTACTGGCGATGAAGCATCAAATTCAGCCATGGTGAGCCTATCATTTGTTTATTTTGTACAAATATTTGTAAAGGAAAACTTGATCTTTCATATCTGTGTCTGTGTGTGTATAGACTTGGTTACACTTTTTTTTTTTTTTTTTGAGACAGAGCCTGAAGCTATCCCCCTGGGCAGAGTGCCGTGGCATTACAGCTCACAGCAACCTCCAACTCC
>NW_003852442.1:9096244-9105400 GCF_000181295.1 Otolemur garnettii
CAATTTTTGTTCTCAGTAGAGTGCTGTGGCATTGTAGAGCACAGCAACCTCAAACTTTTGGGCTCAAGTTATCCTCTTGAGTCAGTTTTTCATTTGGCAGGCCGGGGCTGGATTCGAACCCGCCACCTTAGGTGTATGTGGCTGGCGCCTTAGCCACTTGAGCCACAGGGGCCGAGCCGACTTTTTTTTTTTTTTTTTTCTTTTTTAAAACAGAATCTCAATTTTTGTTCTCAGTAGAGTGCTGTGGCATTGTAGAGCACAGCAACCTCAAACTTTTGGGCTCAAGTTATCCTCTTGAGTCAGTTTTTCATTTTTAGTAGAGACGAGGTCTCACTCTTGGTTCAGGCTGGTTGGAACTCCTGAGCTCAAGTGATCCTCCCACCTTGGCCTCTCAGAGTGCCAGGATTACAGGTGTGAGCCACCACGCCCGACCTACACAAGTCTTTTTTTTTTTGAGACAGAGCCTCAAGCTATCGCCCTGGGTAGGGTACTATGGCGTCACAGCTCACAGCAGCCTCCAACTCCTGGGCTCAAGCGAGTCTCCTGCCTCCACCTCCCAAGTAGCCGAGATTACAGGTGCCCGCCAAAACACCTGGCTATTTTTTGGTTGCAGCCGTCTTTGTTGTTTGGCGGGCACAGGCTGGGTTCAAACCCGCCAGCCCAGGTGTATGTGGCTGGCACCTTAGCCCTTTGAGCCACAGGCACAGAGCCAAGTCATTCTTAATATATTGCTTTTGTAGTTTATTCTTTTCCAGTTTAACTTCCTATGTTATATATCTTTTCATTTCAGTACCTGTAAATTTACTTCTTTCTTTTTAACTGAGCCGTGGTGTTCTAGGGTCATATTATGAATCTTATTAAAAATAATAACACTACGGAAACCCCAATGAAATAATTGATTTCAGACATGAGCTTCATTATCTCATGATGAAACTGTGAGATGAAAAGTCTAATGAGGATTATTACAATGGAGAGTTCAGCCTGTCACCATCTCAACATGTTGATCAACCTTAATTAGCTTCACTGTAAGTAGGTTAATGAGAAATAATAGGCCTTTTTGTGTGATGTTTAGCACACAGTGCCTCCTATGAGATGTTCTTGCACCTGCGACTAATCAAATCTAAGAATGGCACTGTCTAATACCCTCACACTTGCTACACGATTTCTTGAAATACGGTTAGTGCCAAAGAAGAGAACTTAATTTTATTTTATTTCATTTTATTTTAGTCAATTTAATTGTAAAAAAAACTTTTGTGGCAAGAGACCATCATATTGGTTAGTTTACTCTAGAACAGTGGTTCTCAATCTTCCTAATGCCACAACCCTTTAATACAGTTCCTCATGTTGTGGTGACCCCCAACCGTAAAATTATTTTCATTGCTACTACATAACTGTAGTTTTGCTACCGTTATGAATTGTAATGTAAATATCTGATATGCAGGATATATTTAGGCGACCCCTGTGAAAGGGTCATTCAACCCCCAAAGGGGTCATGACCCACAGGTTAAGAACTGTTGCTCTAGAAGATAATGCTAACTTTCCTTCACTGGAATTGGAGGAAATAGAGGAACACATAAATGATAGCATGTAAAGGAAATAGACAAATCCAAATCCAAATTTGTGGGTATTCTACAGGACAACTGAATCCATCTTCCTTAACAAGTCATTAGCAGTAGAAGGGAAAAGTAGTGCAGTTGAATCTGTTATAGATTAAAAGAGATTTAATGAAAATTTGTATCCAACAAACGTAATGTGGACCTTATTTGGCTTCTCATTAAAATAAAATATAAAAAAGGATGATCGGAAAATGTTGATTACAAGGCCCAGTGTGGTGGTTCACACCTGTAATCCCAGCACTTGGGAGGCCAAGGCTTTTGGATTGCCTGAGCTCACCAGTTCCAGACCACCCTGTGTCAGAGTGAGACCTTGTCTCTAAAAACAGCTGGGCATTGTGGCAGGGGCCTGTAGTCCCATCTACTTGGTAGGCTGAGGCAAGACAGTCGCTTAAATCCAGGAGTTTGAGGTTGCTGTGAGCTATGACACTATGGCACTCTACTAAGGGTGAGAAAGTGAGGCTCTTGTCTCCAAAAAAAAAAAAAAAAGTTGATTACTAGGTGTTAGATAGTATGTGTATTATGGAATTACTGTTCATTTTATTGGATACAGTGACCTATAAAACGTCAGGTAAAAGGACATGCCTTTTTAGAAGAAAAAAAAAAAGTTGTTTGTTTGAGACGTAGTCTTAACTACGTTGCCCTGGATAGAGTGCCATGGAGTCATAGCTTACAGCAACCTCCAACTCTTGGGCTCAAGTGATCCTCTTACCTCAGTTTTTCTATTTTTAGTAGAGATGGAGTCTTGCTTTTTGCTCAGGCTAGTCTCGAACTTCTGAGCTCAAGCAATCTACCCTTCTCGACTTTCCAGAGTGCTAGGCCTAGCTAGTTTTTAGAAACAGGGGTCTCATTCTTGCTCAGGCTGGTCTTGAACTCCTGACCTCAAGCAGTCCTCTCTTTTCGGCCTCCCAGAGTGCTGGGATTACAGGTGTGAGCCACTACACCTGGCCCTTAGAGATGTATACTTAGTATATGAGGGTAAATTGACATAAACTCAACAAAGAAGAAATAGGATTGATATAGCAGATGTGGTTCTATGAGGGTAGGGATAGGGACTTTGTTTTATTGACCCTTCTTTTCCTAGAAAAGATAACACCTAGAAGAGTGTGTACCCAATAAATTGAAGGAATGAATGAATGTTTAAGCTTGGTTTAGAGATCCACTCACAGGTGCAACCCTGTGAAGGTTTAGGCCTGTCTGGTTTGCTCTCCCTCAAGTGACCTCAATACAGCTCTCTCCGAGTTTGATGATAAATCAAGTCCCTCAACTGAACTGACTTTTCTTTCTTATTTAGCTGTGGGATGCTGGCAGTGGCTTACTGCTGCAGGACCTGCAGGCTGATCAACCTGTCTTGGACATCTGCCCATTTGAGGTGAACCATAGCAACTACCTGGCTACCTTAACAGAGAAGGTGGTCCACATCTATAAGTGGGAGTGACCATGGTCTTGAAACCTTTCAGGCAAGCTGCTGATTAACTTCAGATGTTTGCTAGCACCTAACAGACCTGTGCAGGATCCCTGCATTTTGCCTGCATCCTAGAACTTTTGGGATCATGGGTCATTTGAATTATTATGATTTTAGGAGTCCAGTTGACTGAGACACTACACTGTATCTACTGTGGCTACCAAAAGTAAGTGACTGGTACTCCGTCTACATTATCTATTTCTTGTGTATAAAGCCTTCGTGACTCTTTGTTGGGAATCTTTATTTTATCTGACTTTTTGCTGAACCTTAGAGAATATCCTCTCAGGAATCATTTAGGATATGAGTGGGCACCAAGCATTTTCTGGAGCACATATGACACCCTACCTGAGTGGTCTTGCCACTTGGGCTTTGGGAGTGCTGTTTGCATCCTTGAAGTGAATGATTGATCATCTTGATGCTGATTTGATGCAGTCTGGATGCAAAAGAGTCTTATTCGGTTGAACACAAGAGGGCACTGTAGAACCTTGTGTAGGATTTGATTCATTTCTGATCTTGAAGGTTGACGACCTCTTAGTAACGGTCTCATCCCCACAGTAGTTGTGGTAGAGCACATCTGGTGTACTTTTTGTCAACAACATTTGTGTTCTGAGGACAAGGTGCTGGAACGTTTGCAGGCCCAGTAATAGAGGCAGTAGATGAACTAAAGATCCTTTGCTAATGCTAAAGGCATTAAGTTTGTCATGAAATCTGTGGAAAGAGACCATTTGTTTGAACAGTGGGGAATGCTAGTTTTTCTAGCCATCTTAGGATCTCAGGATTCATTTTATCTAAGCCAGTGCTTTAAAGACCACTCCTTTTACCTCCAGTTAGGCAAAGACGAGTGATATGTGGAAGTGTTTGCTTGAGTCTCCCTTACTGTCAGAGACCAGGAGCAAGGATTAAGATAACTTTAAAAAGAAGTTGTTTGTATTGCGATTGACAACAGAAAGAGGACTCATGTCTTCTGTTTTGAGAGAATAAAGCCAATCTCTTGGAGTGAGGGGGCTGCTCTTAAGTGTGTTTGTAATTCTCAAGTAAAGCCTTCCCCATGTGAAAATGATGTGATTCTGTGTTCCTCTGATTTGCCTCCTTACCCATTTCTGCCAATGTCAGTAAAATTCCTAGGAATAATGGTTGGAGACCTCTGTGAATGATAGGGAGGTACCCACCAACTTGCATTCCACGTCTTGGATTGTCCAAACACGGGAGCAGCAGTTCCCTCCAGTGGAGAGCTTAGTTTTTTTTTTTTGTTTGTTTTGTCTTGGGCCACTCTGGCAAATCACTGTCCGCAACAGACCATGCTTCAGGGTGTAGGCAGGTGCAGGGTGGTTAACAGCATGACTTTTTAAAATAATTGTCAGAGAAATGTTACGATTTTTATTATAAAACACTTAGGACCTGTCATCTCTTGAGCAGTTCCTAGGATCTTTCTCTCCAGCAAGGGCTTATTGCTGTAGATTTCCCCAAACTTCCAAGTTCCAGTTGTGCCTTTTAATAACCCTTTTTTTTTTGAGGATGTCTTTTTTAAAAGCCAGCTTTCAGGGCCTAGGGAAACATTCTTTCCCCAGGGGAAATACTCCTTTTGATGATGATTAAGAGTGGCTGCCCAGGCCCAGACCTTCAGTGGCTGAATAGGATTGGAAATTAAAAAGCAGAACTCATCTGGCGTCAGCAGATTGCCACTGAGGGGAGATAAGGAGTCAGGCCCTTGTCTTGGAGCCTGGGTGGGGTTAGGATTTTACTTGCTTTGAGATAAGTACACTCAACTGATTACGATTGATTCCCCTAAGACAGTGGTTCTCAACCTTCCTAATTCCGTGGCCGTTTAATACAGTTCCTGTGGGTCACAACCTACAGGTTGAGAACCACTGCCCTAAGAGTAGGAAACAAGACTACCAGGGAAGTTGGGTGAATCCTGTCTTGCCAATTCTTACATTACTATAAAATTTGGATATTTTGGAAGCATATTCATGTGACTGTAACTGATTCTCTAAATTGAAAAAAACTTGTCCCCAGCCTCTAGGTTCCTGGGCACGACCAGGCTTTCCCCCTTCCCCGTGTTTTCTCACTCCTACCTCTAAAAGCTTTTTTCCTGTTTGAGGATTGGAGTTGGCAATCAGAATATTTTGTCATTATATGAATCTGTGCACCTGCTTTGAAAACAGGGCAATGTGATCTATGTGTTCTATGTTTTAATATTTCTTATTTTATGTTTTGCCATTAATATGAAAATAAAGAATTTGCCTTGTGTAACAGCTTCTAGTGTCTTTGTCTCTTTGATTTCCAGAGTCAGGAACATGTCTGCTTCTTGGAAGAAGAGCATATTAATCACAGCCTTGTAGATTTCTGCATTTCCAACTGATGAGATGGTTGAGCCTTTAACTGGCGATTTTATTTTGCTGTTGCTAATGAAAAGCTATGTTTTTCCTCTTAAGAACCCCCTCCCCCTACTCCCATACTGGTTACATGTCTGTTTACTCCTCAGATCCAGGGTTCTACATTTCCCAGTCCCTCTTGCCTGTTGGTTTCCTTGAGTCCAAGAGATTGTAACATGTTAGGGAAAGAGAGGACGAGAGGACTGCTTTCCCTTTTATTTCATCATTGACAGCACTTTTTTTTCTTTTTTTTTTTTTGAGACAGAGTCTTACTGTGTTGCCCTCTGTAGCGTGCGGTGACATCACAGCTCACAGCAACCTCAAACTCTTGGGCTTTAAGCAGTTCTCTTGCCTCAGCCTCCCAAGTAGCTGAGACTGCAGGTGCCCGCCATAATGCCCAGCTATTTTTTTGTTGTAGTTGTTGTTGCTTGTCAGGCCTGGGCCAGGTTCAAACCTGCCAGCCCCTGTGTATGTGGCCAGCACACTAGCTGCCAAGCTACAGGCACTGAGCCAGATGACAGCACTTTTGACAGTGGCAGCAGCAATGGGCAAGTGTGGGCTCCTGGGTTCTTGCTCATCACATTTCTGGCCAGTTGTCTTAGTTTCTTTGTTCACTTTGAGTTTGGGAATCTTCCTTGCCATAAATCATGGTGCTCTAGGATTAGCCTGCAGACGCTGAGAAAGTTTTCCAGCTAAACAGCAAATGGAGTGTATTGGATTCTAGGAAAACTGAATCCATAGATAGGGGCTTACTATTTTTATAGAGCCTAGTGCTCCAAAGGAAGATGACAGAGAACCTGCAGTAGAACTAAACTCTGCATTACTAAGAAACCCAAAACTATTGTTTTTCTCAGTATCTTTCTTTTTGTTTCCCATCTCAGTGGTTGGGCATAAGTGAAATTTTGAAAAACAGATGTTTGTGGCTTGGCGCCTGTAGCTCAAGTGGCTAAGGTGCCAGCCACATACACCTGATCTGACAGGTTCAAATCCAGCCTGGGCCTGCCAAACAACAATGACAGCTACAACCAAAAAAAATAGCCGGATGTTGTGGTGGGCGCCTGTGGTCCCAGCTACTTGGGAGGCGGAGGCAGGAGACTCGCTTGAGCCTACGAGTTGGAGGTTGCTGTGAGCTGTGATGTCACAGCACTCTACCCAGGGCAACAGTTTGAAGCTCTGTCTCAAAAAGAAAAATAGATGTTTGGGCTTGGCACCTGTGGCTCAAGTGGCTAAGATGCCAGCCACATACACCTAAGGTAGCGGGTTCGAATCCAGCCTGGGCCCACCAAACAACAATGATGGCTGCAACCAAAAAATGGCCAGGCATTGTGGCGGGCGCCTGTGGTCCCAGCTACTTGGGAGGCTGAGGCAGGAGACTCGCTTGAGCCTAGGAGTTGGAGGTTGCTGTGAGCTGTGATGCCACGGCACTCTACCCAGGGGGACAGCTTGAGGCTCTGTCTCAAAAAAAGAAAAATGATGTTTGTATGTCTTTGTCTTTTAATTAGTCAACTTCTCACTTTTACTGACAATTTCTGGCATTTATCCCTTTATAGATTACAAAGCCTCTTGCTAATATATCAAATAATTATTTTATTTATTTATCTATTTTAGACAGTCTTTGTGGCCCTTGGTAGAATGCTATGGCATCATAGCTCACAGCAACCTCAAACTCTTAGGCTCAGGTGATCCTCTTGCCTCAGTCTCCCAAGTAGCTGGGACTGCAGGACCCCGGGACAATGTCCGGCTGTCTTTAGAGATGGGATCTGGTTCTTGGTCAGGCTGATCTCAAACTTTAGAGCTCAAGCAATCCACCCACCTCAGCCTCCCAGAGTGATAGGATTACAGGTGTGAGCCACCATGCCTGTTCTAAATAATTATTATTATTTTTTTTTTGACACAGTCTTACTTTGTCGCCCTTGGTAGAGTGCTGTAGCATCACAGGTCAGGGCAACCTCCAACTCTTGGGCTTAGGCATTTCTCTTGCCTCAGCCTCCTGAGTAGCTGGGACTACAGGCACCCACCACAATGCCTGGCTATTTTTTGTTGCAGTTTGGCCGGGGCCGGGTTCAAACCCACCACCATTGGTATATGGGGCCAGCGCCCTACTCACTGAGCCACAAGAGCCACCTATCCTAAATAATTCTTAAACAATAGTATAGACTACGTATTGTTACCCTTTTTTATAGAGGAAGAAGCAGGTTAAAAATGTCAGTTAAGGAAAATGACAGGCCGGGCACAGTGGCTAGTGCCTATAATCCTAGCACTCTGCTAGGCTCAGGCCAGTAGATTGCCTGAGCTCACAGGTTCGAGACCAGTCTGAGCCAGAGCGAGACCTCATTTCTAAAAGTAGTTGGGCGATGTGGTGGGCGCCTATAGTCCCAGCTACTTGGGAGGCTGAGGCAAGAGAATCGCTTGAGCCTAAGAGTTTGAGGTTGCTATAAGCTGTGGTGTCACGGTACTCTACTGAGGGCAACAAAGTGAGACTCTATCTCAAAAAAATAATAATAATAACATTTAGGTGATATTTAATTAAATTTTACATGTCCTGGTCTTTTCGTTATATCCTTTGTGTTACTGACAGGTAAGCAGGAATTAGGGGACCTGAGTGAAAGCTTACCTTTACTGTTTGATATTTGTCTCTGGAATAGCCTAGACTGATTCCCCACAAATTATTTTTCAGCCTTTAAAATTAAAGCAGACAGTCACACACATTATTGTGACACTTTATATTCTTCCAAATGCCCTCCTTTGTCTTGGGTTCCTAGGTGCTGGGGCTAGGACTGCTCACTTCAGTGCTCATCACAGAGGTCAGCTGAAGAGGACAAAAAGGTAATCAGTTCTAGGAAGCCAGGTATAGAGGTAGCTGAATATAGAGGCTACAGTTGAGATGTGATGTGAAGAGGAGTTCTTCACTTGCCCAGGAGGAGGAATTAATCAGGCAGCGGGCTTCCCCAGAGACTGGACATGGGGCCCCCCCCAACTGATAATATTTGGATTTGGATAGAAGAACATTAAAAGGAAAACAGGAAGTGAAGACGTCATTTAACAGATGTTCGGGAAGGAAGTCCTGGCACTTGTGTTACCTAAGCTAAAATCTGAGCTGCCCCACAGTTGGAGAGGCCTGGTAGGTAGATCACTTACTGATAGAATAAAGGAGAAGAGGTCTGCCTCAGATAAATTTAGCTATGCCTTCAAACTCTGTCCAGTGTTCCTAGATCCTACCATTTGATTAATATACCACCAGTGGGGCGGCTCCTGTGGCTCAGTGGGTAGAGGGCCGGCCCCATATACCAAGTGTGGCAGGTTCGAACCTGGCCCTGGCCAAACTGCAACAACAAAAATAATAGCGAGGCGTTGTGGCAGACGCCTGTAATCCCAGCTACTCAGGAGGGTGAGGCAAGAGAATCACCTAAGCCTAAGTGCTGGAGGTTGCTGTGAGCTGTGACACCACAGCACTCTACTGAGGGTGACAAAGTAAGACTCTTCTAAAAAAAGAAAGAAAAAGCAGGTGGCTAGGCATGGTTGCTCACACCTGTAATCCTAACACTCTGGGATGCTGAGGCAGGAGGATTGCTTGAGCTCACGAGGTTCTTTTTTTCTTTTTTGAGATGGAGCTTCAAGCTATCCCCCTGGGTAGAGTGCCATGGCATCACGCTCACAGCAACCTCCAACTCCTGGGCTCAAGTGAGTCTCCTGCCTCAGCCTC
>NW_003852442.1:9107689-9117842 GCF_000181295.1 Otolemur garnettii
AAAAAAAAAAAAAAAAGAATGGAGAAGGAAGCTAAGAGTGGTCACCCCAATTAGTCACGTTTGTTTGCCTAGTTTCTATCATTTTTTTTATTTAGAGACAGAGTCGGTCTCTGGTATGCTCAGTGTACAATGCTATGGCGTCATAGCTCACAGCAACCTCAAACTTCTTGGACTCAAGCGATCCTCTTGCCTCAGCCTCCTGAGTAGCTGGGACTACAGGCTCTGACCACAACGCCTAGCTTTTTTAGAGACAGGGGTCTCATTCTAGCTCAGGCTGGTCTTGAGCTCCTGAACTCAGGCAATCTGCCTGCCTCGGCCTCCTAGAGTGCTAGGATTATAGTGTGAGCCACTACCCATGGCCTTGCCCTAATTTATGAAGTAGCCCATCCAGGTGGATTGCCTGAGCTCACAGGTTCAAGACCAGCCTTAGCCTGAGCGAGACCTAGTCTCTAAAAAAATAGCCAGGCGTTGTCTTGGGTGCCTGTAGTCTCAGCTACTTGGGAAGCTGAGGCAAGAGCATCACCTGAGGCTCAGCACCTGTGGCTGAATCGGCTAAGGCACCAGCTACATACACCTGAGCTGGCGGGTTTGAATCCAGCCTGGGCCTGCCAAACAAGAATGATGGCTGCAACCAAAAAATAGCTGGGCATTGTGGTGGGCTCCTATAGTTCAGCTACTTGAGAGGCAGAGTCAGGAGAATCATTTGAGCTCAGGAGTTGGAGGTTGCTGTGAGCTGTGATGCCACAGCATTCCACCCAGGGCAACAGTTGGAGGCTCTGTCTCAAAACAAAAAAATCACTTGAGCCCAAGAGTTTGAGTTGCTCTTTTTTTTTTTTTGTAGATTTTTGGCTGGGGCCAGGTTTGAACCTGCCACCTCCGGTATATGGGGCCGGCACCCCATTCCTTTGAGCCTTAGGCGCTGCCCTTGAGTTGCTATGAGGTGTGATGCTTGTACAGTGATTTACCCAGGGCAACAGCTTGAGGCTCTGTCTCAAAAAAAAAAAAATAATAATGCATCACTTGAGCCCAAGAGTTTGAGTTGCTGTGAGCTATGATGTTATGGCACTCTACTGAGGGGGGACAAACTGAGCCCATCATCAGATCCATGTGTTGGAGTGGGGGCCAGGAGCTTAGAAGGAAAGACCCTGCAACCAAGTCATTCCCTCAGTCCCTCCCCAAAGAGACTCATGGCCATTTACTTGGGGGAGTGTATACTAGCAAAAGGGAAATAAGCAGACATTTTGAGGACTGTTGAACACAGAGTTAAAGTTTACATTGATATCAGAGGACTAAAACATCTTTATGGCTCCAGTGTAGCTCTGTGTGATCCCACCAGATGGTCAGGCACCCCTAGTTATTTCCAGTGCTCAAATATGTAACTGGAAGTGACCTGGAGTACCCCCATTTTGGTTTTTTTTTTTTTTTAAACAGAATGACTTGCCCCAAGCTAAAGTTCCCTGGTGTGTGCCTAGCTCACTGCAACCTCAAACTCTTAGGCTTAAGTGATTCCTTCTGCAAGTACAGGCCACAATGCCCAGCTAATTTTTTAAATTTTTTAAATTTTATTTATTTATTTATTTATTTTTAGAGACAGAGTCTCAGGCTGTTGCCCTGGGTAAAGTGCATGGCATCATAGCTCACAGCAACCTCAAACTCTTGGGCTCAAGTGATCATCTTGTCTCAGTTTTTCTATTTTTAGTAGAGACGGTTCCACTTTTTGCTCGGGCTGGTCTTGAACCTATGAGTTCAAACTATCCACCCATCTCGGCTTCCTAGAGTGCTAGGATTACAGGTGTGAGGCACTGCGCCTGGCCTTTATTTTTTTCATTTTTAGTAGAGACTACCTCTTGTTCTTTCTCTTGTTTAGGCTGGTTTTGAAATCCTGAGCTCAAAGGAACCTCTTGCTTTGGCCTCCCAAGAGTGCTAGGATTACAAGCATGACCCATTATGCCGGGCCTAAATTTGTATTTCTTATCTGTGGGGTAGGAACTATTAATGCAGGAAAGCCCAAATGTAAACCTTTGAAACTGCTCCTAAGCTCGGTGGGTGCAGTGGCTCACATCTGTAATCCCTACACTCGATGAGGGAAGTAGAAGTATTGCTTGAGGCCAAGAGTTTCAGACCAGTCTCAGAAATATAGGGAGACTGTCTCTACAAAAAATTTAAAAAATTAGCTAGGCGTGTCAAGAGTTTAGAGGTCATTGTAAAAAAAAATTTAGCCAGGGGTGATGCCTGTAGCTCAGGGGTAGGGCGATGGTCACATACCCAGAGGCTGGAGGGTTCGAACCTGGCCCGGGCCAGCTAAAATAACAATGACAACTGCAACAACAAAAATAGCTGGGCGTTGTGGCGGACACCTGTAGTCCTGGTTACTTAGATGGCTGAGGCAAGATAATAGCTTAGGATCAGGAATTTGGGGTTGTCACGAGCTGTGAGGCATGGCACTCTACCCAGGGCAACAACTTGAGACTGTCTCAAAAGCAAAAAATAATAATAAAAATAAAAAAAATTAGTTGGACATTATTGACTGCTGTAATCCCAGCAGTTACTTAGAAGGCTGAGGCAGGAGGATGACCTGAGCCTAAGATTTCAAGTTCACAGTGAGCTATGATCATACCACTGTACTCCAGTCTGAGCAACGAGACCCTGTCTTGAATCCAGGCCTGGCACAGTGGCTCATACCTGTAATCCTAGCACTCTGGGAGGCTGAGGTAGGTGAACTGCCCGAGCTCATAGGTTCGAGACTAGCCTAAGCCAGAGCGAGACCTCCCCTCTAAAAATAGCTGGGCGTTGTGGTAGGCACCTGTAATCCCAAGAACTTGGGAGGCTGAGGCAAGAGAATTGCTTGAGCCCAAGAGTTTGAGGTTGCTGTGAGCATGCCATAGCACTCTACCGAGGGCAACAAAGTCAGACTCTGTCTAAAATAAATAAATGAGACAAGGTCTTGGTTTTGCCCAGGCTGGAGTGCAATGACATTATCATACCTTACTGCAGCCTCCAACTCTTGGGCTCAACAGATCCTCTGGCCTCAGGCTCCCAATTAGCTAGGGTTACAGGTGCACACCACCATGCTTGGCTCATTGTTTTTTAAGATTTGGTAGGAAGAGGGTCTTGTTATATTGTCCATGCTAGTCTTGAACTCAGCCTCAAGAGATCCTCTTGCCTCAGCCTCCCAAGTATCTGGGAGTATAGGTGCCGGCCACAACCCCCAGCTATTTTTTAGAGAGAAGGTTTCTTGCTCAGGCTGGTCTCAAACCCCTGAGCTCAGGCGATCCACCCACCTTGGTCTCCCAGAGTCCTAGGATAACAAGCATGAGCCACTGGACCTGGCCTTTTCTTTTCTGTTGTCTAGGCTAGGGTACAGTGGCATCCTCATGGCTCACTGCAGCCTCTACCTTTGGGCTAAAAGGATCATCCTGCCCCTACTTCCTAGTAGCTGGAACTACAGGTGTATACCACCATGCTGGGGTTCTTATGGGGTTTTTGTTTTGTTTTAAAGAAACAGAGTCTTAGCGTTGTCCAAGCTGGTCTCACATTCCTAAGCCTTACGTAATCCTGCCCCGGCCTGCCAAAATTCTAGGGTTACAGGGATGAGCTAAAGTGCTCAGCCTCTCTTCTATTTTCTTCATAGCATTATTTGAAATTCCTTTTTTTTTTTCTTTCACTTTGTCACCCTCAGTAGAGCACTGTGATGTCACAGTTCGCAGCAACCTCAAACTCTTGGGCTTAAGTGATTCTCTTGCTTCAGCCTCCCAAGTAGCTGGGACTACAGGCACCCGCTACAACGCCTATGTTTTGTTATAGTTGTCATTGTTGTTTAGCTGACCTGGGCCAGATTTGAACCCGCCAGTCTTGGTGTATGTGGCTAGAGTGTTAACCACTGTGCTATGGGTGCCGAGCCTATTTGAAATTATCTTGCTCTTTGTTTGCTTACTATTTATCTTTCAAATAATCCAGTTCTTGAGCAATGCTTGGCACATTAAAAAAAAATGTTCAGTAGTATCTATTGAATGAATAAATTAGGACATTGAGGATCAAGAAACAAAGGGTGCCCCTGAACAAGAGTAAGACTCTGTCTCTACTAAAAACAGAACACCTACAGCTGGTACATGGCTCACATCTGTAATCCTAGCACTTTGGGAAGCTGGGGTTGGGTGGATCCCTTGCGCTCAGCAGTTTGAGACCAGCCTGAGCAAGAATGAGACCCCATCTCTAGTAAAAATAGAAAAACTAATCAGACATTATGGCATGTGCCTATAGTCCCAGCTACTCAGGAGGCTGAAGCAAGTGGATTGCTTATACCCAAGAGTTTGCAGTTAGGAGCTATGATGCCAAGGCACTCTACCAAGGTCAACAATGTAAGAATGTCTCAAAAAAAGACAGAAACAGGCTCTGTGTCCCTAGCACAGTGGTTAAGGCACTGGCCACATGCACCAAGGGTCACGGGTTTAAACCCAGCCTGGGCCTGCTAAACAACAATGACAACTACAACACAAAATAGCCAGGTGTTGTGGCAGGCACCTGTAGTCCCAGCTACTTGGGAGGCTAAGGCAAGAGAATTGCTTAAGCCAGTGGTTCTCAACTTTCCTAATGCCAAGAACCTTTAATACAGTCCAAAGGGGTTGTGACCCACAGGTTGAGAACCGCTGGCTTAAGCCCAAGAGTTTGACGTTGCTGTGAGCTATGATGTCACAGCACTCTACCCAGGGTGACATAGTGAGACTCTGTCTCAAAAAAAAAAAAAAGACAAACGCAAAGGGCACAATAAATGATACAATGAGTTTCATCTCAGTCATCCACATGATGTCTAGACCCTGGAAGACACAGGGTCTTGAGCTGTGGCCATGACCCTGTTGGCTAGCACTACAAGCACCCAGGAGGCTGGAGTGATACTGGCATGCAACACTACAGGATCAACTTGGACAAATATCACCCAGGTTACTTTGGAAAAGTTGGTATGAGGCGCTACCACTTATAGAGGGACTAGAGATTCTTCACAACTGCGAACCTTAATATATTTACATGAGTAAAATTTGCTGCCAAAACCAAGACAGCTCCCATCATTGATGTGGTACAATCGGACCACTACAAAGTTTGGGGAAAGAGAAAGCTTCCCATTCAGCCTGTCATCATGAAGACCAAATTCTTTAGCAGAAAAGCTGAGGAAAAATAGGTGAAGAGGTGGCCTGAGCCCTGGAGGCTTGAAGCCACTTGCAAGAAAGCTCATTAAATGCTTTAAAAAAAAAAAAAAAGTGCTTTAAAAAGAAAAGAATCACTGGCTAGGGCACCAGCTACATACACCAGGGCTGGCAGGTTTGAACCCAGCCTGGGCCTGCCAAACAACGACAACTACAAGCAAAAAATAGCTGGGTGTTGTAGGGGGCACCTGTAGTCCCAGCTACTTGGGAGGCTGAGGGAAGAGAATCTCTTAAGCCCAAGAGTTTGAGGTTGTTGTAAGCAACAGAGTCTTATGTTGCCCTCAGTAGAAAAGAAAAGAATTCCTAGTTTCTGGTAAAGATAGTTTTTGTTTGTTTGTTTTTTGAGACAGAGTCTCACTATGTCGCCCTCGGTAGAATGCTGTGGCATCACAGCTCACAGCAACCTCGAACTCCTGGGCTTAAGTGATTCTCTTCCCTCAGCCTCCAGAGTAGCTGGGACTACAGGCGCCCCCCTACAAATCCCAACTATTTTTTGGTTGGCAGGCTGGGGCTGGGTTTGAACCCCCCAGCTCTGGTGTATGTAGTTGGCACCTTAACCACTGTGCTACAGGCACCAAGCTATTTTAATAGAAAATTCAATGAAGGCAGGAGACTTGAGTGCATCAGTTGTCTTTCTACTGGTTTGGGGATATTATCTTCTGTAAGGCCTAGGCTTGCCTGAAATGGCCTGAGTTGGCCACGTTCCCAGATTTCTCTCAGTTTTTTGATTCTTGGTCACCATCGTTTCAAGATAGGCACATATACTCCTCCCTATCTTCAAAGGCAATCTGTGGCTACAAAAGAGTTTCCTCGGTGCAGGCTGAAAGAAAGGCAATTGCTGGCTTCTCTGAGGAGATCATCAATTTCCAGCCTTAAACTGGCTTAAAATAATCTCCCACTGTTGTCTGAGCACATGCAGACCAAGCATTGAAAATTAATGGACCCCAGTGACTTCTCAAGGAGTTCTGATGTCTCTATAGTGTGCCTGTCTGAACTAATCTATGCCATATGCTTACTAAAGAACATGTACATTTATCTGGCCTACCTTAAGCAGCCTTAGGATTACGTTAATGGCAGTAAGAGGGATAGGTGTTGGTGGAAATGTCAACATGCTGTCAGTCCCCTAGAGGCCTGGGGTCAGCTACCATGGGCAGTTTGTACCCACAGCATAATTTTAGAGTCAGGGTCTCCTGGCAGGTTTTCTGAGCCTCCGTCTGACTTCTCAGATTCTACCTGTGACTGATCTAATCTTGACTGAAGAGGCTTTGGAAAGATATTAGTGTGGGGTGCATACTGTTTTGCTGAAGATGTTACATGCAGGTCAGCAAGAACAGTCACTGACAAACCGACTTAACCTGAGTCCCCCAAAGATGATTTTTTACTTTTTATTATTTGTCTTAAACATGAGTCCAAGATCTGGCTTTAGTTTTAGGACTCACGCACAAAGGGCTTCACCAGTTTATTAATAATACTGCTTGTAACTTTTTGAGTTCCATATTATGGGTCAGCATTTGCCTCATTTCTAATTTTAAAAAATTACACTTTCTATCTGAGCTGTTGCCCAGTCCGGCGATAACCCTGGTGTTTTCGTACCCTGAACCTGTGCCTCGGTCTCTGGGTAAGAAAGACTTTTTTTTTTTTTTTTTTTTGAGACAGAGCCTCAAGCTGTCCCCCTGGGTAGAGTGCCATGGCCTCACAGCTCACAGCAACCTCCAACTCCCGGGCTCAAGCGAGTCTCCTGCCTCAGCCTCCCAAGTAGCTGGGACCACAGGCGCCCGCCACAACGCCTGGCCATTTTTTGGTTGCAGCCGTCATTGTTGTTTGGCGGGTCCGGGCTGGGGATTCGAACCCGCCACCTTAGGTGTACGTGGCTGGCGCCTTAGCCGGTTGAGCTATAGGCGCCAAGCCAAGAAAGACTTTTGAGGGGAGTGGAAGGAAAGTGGGAGAAACGCAAGAAGAGGCTCTCAGATTCCGGAATACACCTGGTCCTGTTAAAGCTCACCTCTACACATAAAGTTTTTGTTTTCCAAGTCATTGAACCGGCGACATAGTCTACCGGCCATCTTGGTTGTGGCAACCCTAAGTCTTTTGATTTTTTTTTTTGTTCTGTGACGACAACCAAGAGAATTAGACAAAGCCGCCCTGCCCGAGCTTTTGGAGGAGCCCAGCAATTCCCCGGGTGATGCGCGCCGCCCTCCCGCCCCCAGGTCCAGGGTGTGGGCCCCCGTGAGCTCCGCCTCCTCCCTCGGCCGGCGCTCGGCTCGCGGGTCGGGGAGGGGCTTGGCTGGGCCCCCCGCCGGCCCCCGCCGTGCGGCCCCGCCCCTCATTTAAATACGCGGCGCCGGCGGGTGCGACGAGCTCGCCGCGGACCCAAGATGGCGGCGTGTGGACGTGTACGGAGGATGTTCCGCTTGTCGGCGGCGCTGCAGCTACTGCTGCTCGCCGCGGCCGGGGCCCAGAAACTCACAGGCCAGGGCGGCCACGGCCAGGCCCCGGGGCCCAACTTTCCGTCTTTTGTAGGGCCGGCTGGAGGCGGCGGCCCGGCGGGTCAGCAGCTGCTCCAGCTGCCTCAGTCATCGCAGCTTCAGCAGCAGCAGCAACAGCAGCAGCCGCCTCAGCCGCCGCAGCCGCCTTTCCCGGCGGGTGGGCCTTCGGCCCGGCGAGGAGGAGCGGGGCCCGGCGGGGCTGGCGGGGGCTGGAAGCTGGCGGAGGAAGAGTCCTGCAGGGAGGACGTGACCCGTGTGTGTCCCAAGCACACCTGGAGCAACAACCTAGCGGTGCTCGAGTGCCTGCAGGACGTGAGGGAGGTGAGGAGGTGGGAACGGAATCGGGAGGGCAGGCCTAGTGCGGGCGCGAGGGTGTCGCCGGCCTTGGAAGCTGCTGACGCTGGTCTGCTGCTGCTTTTCTTCTTGGGCTTCTTCTGTGGTACACTCGCTCCTTCTCTCTCCCAGCACCTCACTCTCTGTTGCATCCAGGGACGAGAACCCCCACCTCCACCCCTTCCTTTCCCGGCCCTTATTTACTCTTCCTGTTAACCGGGGTCTGGGACGAGACCTTGGCTCCTGGCCGCTATTCGCCAAGGCCCAGAGCGTGTTTCTATTTGCTCCTGTCTTTTGTGTGATGCTCTATGCAGACTGGCTCCTCGCTGAGAACAGTTTAGGATTTTGCCGTCAGTTTCGACTCGGACGATTTGTAGCAAATCAATTAAACGTAAAAAATGGTTGGCGTACTTAAGCTATTGAAGAATGATCTGCTGTTTTGGTTAGGTAACTTGGGTTCTATTCCGATGTGTATTGTAGTCAGCTGCAGAATTAACTGCCTTATAACCCATTCTTTTGTAATTTGCAAATTCTTATTATTTAACTGGTGCTAAAACTAATACATGCTTCTTTTCTCCTTCATTTCCTTTGGTCAGTTTGTAGTGAACCTCATGTTTAAGGTATTAACTCCAATTAACTTGGAATCCCAGAGCTTGAAAACTTAGGGCAGCATTTGAAGCTGTGTTTGTGATTATTGTGAGGTTTTGCCTTTCTGGGGTCTGAATATGATTTTAACAGTACCTTTAAAAAAAAACTCTTAATTCGGGCGGTGCCCGTGGCTCTGATAGGGTGCCGGCCCCATATACCCAAGGATGGTGGGTTCGAACCCTGCCCCGGACAAAGTGCAAAAAAAAAAAAAAAAAAAAAAAAGCCAGGCGTTGTGGCAGGCGGCTGTAGTCCCAGCTACTCGGGAGGCTGAAGCAAGAGAATGGTAAAAAGAGCTAGAGGTTGCTGTGAACTGTGACGCCTCGGCACTCTACCAAGGGCGATAAAGTAAGAGTCTGTAGAAAAAAAAAATCTCTTAATTCTATTATGTATTATTCACAGTATCTCTTAATGAAATCTTGATTTGATGTTGCTCTGTGTGATTCAGTTAAGTGATAGTGATAATTTCTTCTCTAGATTTAATGCTGCACAAATAAGTGCATTTTTTTTTTTTTGAGACAGAGTTCTCACTATGTCGCCCTCGGTACACAACAACCTCAAACTCCTGGGCTTAAGCGATTCTCTTGCCTCAGCCTCCCAAGTAGCTGGAACTGGCAGCGCCTACCACAACGCTTGGCTATTTTTTGGTTGTAGTTGTCATTGTTGTTTAGCATACCCAGGCTGGGTTCGAACCCTCCAGCTCTGGTTTATGTGGCTGGCGCCCCAGCTGCTGAGCGATAGGCACTGAGCCAGATAAGTGCATATTTGACAATTCTCAAAGTTTGGAAGCAAACATGATAGTAATGCTTTTTTAAAAAGAAAAGATGTAGATATAGAAAATTGGCCTCAAAGGTTGAGAAGTAGAATGAAGCTGCTGCTTGATGCTATTTCTTTTGAGAAATTGTATTATCAGAATTGTTTTAACACGTTCAAGACCATTAGAAGACCCTTGGTTTGTAGAAATTTGCTACTCTTGGTCTCCCTTTAATCCCACTGTGGCATTTGTCTACTGTTCTATGCAAAGGTAACTTAGAAGAGAAAAAGTTATACATAATCAGGAAAAAGAAAGGACGTTTACAGAGCCACTAGAAATGTGAGGACTACATTACTTCTCATCTATACCTTGAAGACTAGGAAGATAATCTGTGGTTATTCTTTGTTTTTGTCTGTCTAGTAAATAAATACATCTAACTTTTTTTTTTTTTTTGACAAAGTCTTACTTTGTTGCTCTGGTAGAGTACCTTGGCATCATCCTAACTCTAATTCATAGCAACTTCAAACTCATAGCAAACTCCTGGGCTTAGCTGATCCTCTTCCCTCAGCCTTCAGAGTAGCTGGGACTACAGGTGCCTGCCACTGTGCCTGGCTGGTTTGTTTCCTATCTTTAGTAGAAACTGGGGTCTTGTTCTTGCTCAGGCTGGTCTGGAACTCCTGAGCTCAAGTGATTCTCTGGCCTAAGCCTCACAGTGTACTAGGATTACAGCATGAACC
>NW_003852442.1:9119432-9122914 GCF_000181295.1 Otolemur garnettii
GTTTTTTTTTTTTCTTCCCCATGTCAGATGGGTACTGTGCCAACATCGGAACAAGATTTGCATCTGTCTCATGCATGCCCATAAAAACCCAGTCATCTTGCTTATGAACTATGAAAGGATCAATTTTTTTTTTTTTTTTAATGGAGACAGAGCCTCAAGCTGTCTCCCTGGGTAGAGTGCTATGGCATCAAACCTCACAGCAACCTCCAACTCCTAGACTCAAGCAAGTCTCCTGCCTCAGCCTCCCAAGTAGCTGGGACCACAGGTGCCGCCACAACGCCCGGTTATTTTTTGGTTGACGCCGTCATTGTTGTTTGGTAGGCCCGGGCTGGCTTCGAACCTGTCACCTTAGGTGTATGTGGCTGGCACCTTAGCCACTTGAGCCACAGGCACCAAGCCCAATTTTATATTTTTTTGTAGAGACATGGTCTCACTATATATTGCCCAACCTGGTCTCAAACTTCTGGACCCAAGCAGTCCTCTCACCTTGCCCTCCCAAAATGCTGGGATTACAGCTATGCACCATTGTGCCTGGCCTAGTTTCTTAGGAGTTTGTGATAATTCATAGTTTTTCTTACACAGAAGTAGTGAGAGTGGTGTAATGAGTTCCTGGGTTTCTTTACTCAGTCTCAACTATCTTCTTATTTTGGGGGCATAGAAGTTGGGAGAGTGGCATATTTAAAGCAAATCCCAAATACCATATTGTTTTACTCAAATACTTCATTATATGTCTGTGATAAATACTCCAAAACTCCCAAACCCTTATTTTGTACTAGTACAATGGAAGTGTTTAGTTATATTGTTATTTTTTAGTATTTAAGTGCATCATGAAATATTTCTTCAAAATTTCTTGGTGTCTTTTCTTGATATATCAGTTTCAGATGATAAATTTGTGGGGCACACTAAGCTATGCACAGAGTGAATGGTTTATAAATGTTTAGGTAAGATAGACTATTTTGTGTTTTGAATAGGAATTAATATTTCAGTGTTTTAAACCATAAATCCACTTTAAAAGTCAGAGGTGTACATTTTTATAACTGTTACTAACCTTTCACTTAATTATATACTTGAGATAGTAGACCACACTATTTCTACTATCTCATTTAATACTCTCAATAATCCTATAAGGTGGATAGTGTTACTCTATTAGCTGAGAAATAGTCTCTAAGAGCTAAAGTAACTTGTATGACATTATACCCTAATATATAGAGCTAGTCCTCTTGAACTTCAAAGACTGTATTCTTTGCAATCCACCATGGGTGTTTCCACCTGGGGAAATTAGTATGTGACTGTTGAGAATACCACAGGTTTATAAATGGACACAAAATGGGAAGGATCACCTAGAATTAGAATCCTCTTTTTTCATCATCAAGAGCAATCGAGTAGCAACATCTCCTATGAATTGAAGTATTGTAGATTTTCTCAGGCAGACAGGCTGGCATTATCAGACACAGCTAATTTAATTATTAGTCTGAGTCCATTATGAACAGAATTTCCACTTAATGTAAAGAGTTTCAAATTCCAACTTACCTTAAGCAGGATTTGTACTAGTACAATGGAAACATTTAGTTATATTTTTATGCTGTTTGTATTGAATCCATGGAGCAACACAAAAAGCGAACTGAGACTAGAGCTGACACTGTCATTACCCAGCTGGCAGTGGGCAAGTCATTTTATCATCTGAGTCTCAGTCTTCATGTGTTAAATGAGAAATGAGAAGTTTGGTAATAGTACAATTTCAAGAGCTCTATTATCTAACCTATATGAGTCATTTCCTATATATGGCATATATTTTTTATGTGTATATATATGGTTTCTGGGATTATTGTGTACCATCTCCTGATTCCATATTCATTCATGGAGGGCACCAGTGATAACAATATAAACAGCAATTAATCCAAACATTGTTTGGCTTTAGGATATATTATTATTTTTATTATTTTTCTTTTCTTGAGACAGAGCCTCAAGCTGTCACCATGGGTAGAGTGCTATGGCATCACAGCTCACAGCAACCTCCAACTCCTGGACTTAAGGGATTCTCTTGCCTTAGCCTCCCAATTAGCTGGGACTACAGGCACCTGCCACGATACCTGGCTATTTTTTGTTGCATTTGTCATTGTTTTTTTTTTTTTTTTTCCCTTGAGACAGGAACCTCAAGCTGTCCCCCTGGGTAGAGTGCTGTGGCATCTCAGCTCACAGCAACCTCCAACTCCTGGGCTCAAGCGAGTCTCCTGCCTCAGCCTCCCAAGTAGCTGGGACCACAGGCACCTGCCACAATGCCCGGCTATTTTTTGGATGCGGCTGTCCTTGTTTGGCGGGCCCGGACTGGATTTGAACCCACCACCTTGGATGTACGTGGCTGGCACCTTAGCCACTTGAGCCACAGGCGCCGAGCCCAGTTGTCATTGTTGTTTGGCAGGCCTGGGGCTGGATTCGAACCCACCAGCTCTGGTATATGTGGCTGACACCTTAGCTGTTTGAGCTACAGGTGCCGAGCCAGGATATACTGAATTGCATTTTTTTTTTGTTTGAGCTAATATGGAATTTCCTCCTAAGCTATCTCTCAGTGGTTGGAAGCAATCTAACCACATAATCAAATCATCATTGATCTTCTATTATGCACCTATTATTGTGGACGGACACTTCTACTTTAAGATACCACCGTTACTTACAGTTGGTTTGATAAATGAGATTGTTGTGATCAAGAAGCCATTATTATAAAAGATGATGTTAATCGCTTGATGTCTTACACTGAATTATTAAGGGACAGTGAAATAAAAAATTAGGATTCAGCCCTGTTTGGACACCAAAACAAAAAATTAGGATTTAGATCTGGATAGAACCCAGCTCTACCGTTCTTAGCTTAAAAAATATTGTCACTGGGAATGGTGGTTCACGCCTGTAATCCTAGCACTCTGGGAGGCCAAGGCAGGTGGATCACTTGAGTTCATGAGTTCAAGACCAGCCTGAGCAAGAATGAGACCCTGTCTACTAAAAATGAAAAACTGAGTCAAGGCCAGGCTCGGTGGCTCACACCTGTAATCCTAGCACTCTCGGAGGCCAAGACAGGTTAATTGCTTGAGCTCATGAGTTCAAGACCAGTCTGAGCAAAATAGAGACCCCCGTCTCTACTACAAATAGAAAAACTGAGGCAAGAGGATTACTTGAGCCCAAGAATTGGAGGTTGCTGTGAGGTATGATGCCACAACACTCTATCCAGAGCAACAGCTTTGAGAATCTGTTTCCAAAAAAAAAAAAAAAACCGAGTCCAGAGGATCACTTGAGCCCAAGAGCTTGAGCTTGTTGGGAGCTATGACACCACGGCAATGTACCCAGGGCAACAAAGTGAGACTCTGTCTTAAAAAAAAAAAAAAAAAATCACCTTATTTTCCTTAGGTAGCAAAAATACTGATTTATCACTGTACTAAGTGGTGATATACATGAATTCATGAATTTGATGTGGCAGTTGTACTTTTCTTTTT
>NW_003852442.1:9123062-9128131 GCF_000181295.1 Otolemur garnettii
CACAACGCCCGGCTATTTTTTCGGTTGCAGCCATCATTGTTGTTTGGGGGGCCCAGGCTAGATTCGAACCTGCCACCTTAGGTATATGTGGCTGGTGCCTTAGCCACTTGAGCCACAGGTCCTTGAAACTAAATTTTTTTTTTTTTTTTTTTAGTTGTACTTTTCTAATGCATATTAGAATGCAACTAAATGAGGCCAGGTTCAGTGGCTCCTGCATAGAATTCTAGCACTTTAGGAGGCCAAGATGGGCAGATTGCTTGAGCTCAGGACCAGCCTGAGCAAGAGCAAGACCCTGTCTCTAAAAATAGCCGGGCATTGTGGTAGGTGCTTGTAGTTCCACTTACTTGGGAGGCTGAGACAAGAGAATCACTGGAGCCCAAGAGTATGAGGTTGCTGTGAGCTGTGATGCCAGGGCATTCTAACAAGGATGACAAAAAAAGAAAAAAGAATGCAACTAAATAAATATATAACCAGTAAGAGTACAATGCTATATCTGAAAATCAATCTTTCAATGATAAATCTGAAATCATCTTGTGTTGTACCCGCAAAGGCAGATGCTTTGGAAAACACTAAGACTAGATTGTCCCCAGCCTGAGCAAAAGCAAGACCCTGTCTCTACTAAAAATAGAAAAAATTAGCTCGGCATTGTGATAGGCACCTATAGTCCCAACTACTTGTGGGGCCAAATCAAGAGGATTGCCCGAATCCAGGAGTTTGAGATTGCTGTGAGCTGGGCTGTCAACACAGGACTCCCATCAACACAGGACTCCATCCTGGGCAGCAGAACTAAGTAAGATTCAGTCTCAAACAAACAAAAAAATTTAGATTATCTCTTAAAAATTCTTCCACCTCTGGTGCTTCATGATTTTGTGATCTGTGTGAATTTAAAATGTGGGCAAGAGATTTATAAATGTAGGTGAAAGGGGAGATCCTTTGAGGAATTGTAAGGGGGGTGTGGCTGTGTTGACTGAAGTATAGAGTTGGAGAATTTTTTCAGAGTCCAGATTATGAAGGACTGGTTCTCCAAGTAAAGTCTAGAAATGAGATGTGGTTTTATCCCAGTCTAAGGTAAAGATATTGATACATTTGAGATAATTGAGGGTTACCTGTAGAATAGCATTGGCATTTACGGCAAATACTTTTTTTTTTTTTTTTTTGAGACAGAGCCTCAAGCTATCCCCTTGGGTAGAGTGCCATGGCATCATGCTCACAGCAACCAGCAACCTCCAACTCCTGGGCTCAAGCGAGTCTCCTGCCTCAGCCTCCCAAGTAGCTGGGACTACAGGCACCCGCCACAACGCCTGGCTATTTTTTGGTTGCAGCCATCATTGTTGTTTGGCGGGCCCGGGCTGGGGATTCGAACCCGCCACCTTAGGTGTATGTGGCTGGCGCCTTAGCCGCTTGAGCCACAGGCGCCCAGCCTCGGCAAATACTTTTTAAGAAGTCTCTTGATGAGAATGTTTTACAGTATATAGTTACTTAATAATTCATTCTTCTATAGAAGGAAATAAAATACTTGAACAGTCTAAAAGATAAAATGCTAGCTACATTTCTCCTAATGTGTTCAAAACAAGTTTATTCGGCAAAAATCCCAGAAGATTCTCCTATTTATATGAGATATTTATATATTTTGAGAAAAGAAGAAGCAATTAAAATAGGCTGTCATGCAAATTATTTTTTCTTCCTTCAGCAGATATTTTTTGACTCCCACTATATACAAGACACTGCTCCGTGTTAGAGGATACAGATAGCAGTTTAATCAGTTTTTTCCTCTGTATCGCTGTGCTTAGGTACCAGCTCTAGGGCATCAGGAAACTGATGCTAAATAACTTGCCAGGATTTGAAAACAATTCATCCAGCTGTAAAGATAGCTCCTGCCCCTTCCCTCAATCCCATAAGTCACTTATAAATCCAGGGCTGCACTGTCCAGTGTGGTAGTAACCAGCCATTTGTAGCTATTGAACAATTGAAACATGGCTAGTTGGAATTTAGATGTGCTGTAAGAGTACATACTTGCTTTAGAAAACTTGGTATGAAAAGAATGTAAAATAGCTCAATTTTTATATTGATTACATGTTTAAATGATAATTTGAATATATTGAGTCAAATTATGTTATTAAAATCAATTTTACTATTTAAAAAATGTGAATATTATAAAACATAAGATTACAGAAGTCCAGTAGAAGTGTGTGGTTCACATTATACTTGTATTGGACAACACTGATCTAGAAGAAAAAGGTCATCTTTTACTAAAAACTATAATATAAGTTTTGAAGTGTAAGTTGCTGTGAGAAAGATAAATGCTGTAGGCATATGGTAGAGGAAATGGTTGGGAAGATCAGAGAAAGTGTTTCAGTACTTTTCTTAAATTGGTGGTTCATATAATGAAATGCTTAATTTAGCTACTTTAAAATGCCACCTAATCTTGTAAATGAATGGATCTCGTCTTCAGCATGCCTAATTTATGAGTTGTAAGGGGTCCTTTAGTTCCTTCAACTGGAGAAGAACAATGCTCTGATGAAACTGGAAGTCAGTAAATGACTCATCTTTATTTGGTTGAGTTAGATAAATTTGAAACTTAAGAAACAATCTCAAAGAGATGGCCCTCACTGCCAGAACTAGCCTTTGTATCTGCATTAAAATAGAGTGTGGAGGAACATGAAGTGTGGACTGGAATCTAAAAACAATGAATTTAGGGAACCAGGCATCCATGTTCACTCAGCTTTAATAATTTTACTGAAGTCAGAAAATCTTGTTAGACTGATTGTGTAGTGTTTACATTATCTATTTATTTAAAGACTCAATCAGATAACACCTATAATTCTTTATAGAGAGAATAGTAGTGAAAAAGAGTACTGGCTCCAATTCCTGGATCTATACACTTATAAAATAGAACAAACTTTTTTTTTTTTTTGAAACAGAGTCTCACTCTGTCGCCCTGGGTAAAGTGCTCTGGCATCATAGCTCACAGCAACCTCCAACTCTTTGGCTCAAGCAATCCTCTTGCCTCAGTTTTTCAGTTTTTCTGGTTTTTTTTTAAGACACAGAGTCTCACTTTATTGCCCTCTGTAGAGTGCTGTAGCGTTACAGCTCACAGCAACCTCTAGCTCTTGGACTTAGGCGATTCTTTTGCCTCAATCTCCCAAGTAGCTGGGATTACAGGTGCCTGCTACAATACCTGGCTATTTTTTGTAGTTGCAGTTTGCAGTTTGGCCGGGGGCCGGGTTTGAACCCTCCACCCTCGGTATATGGGGGCAGTGCCCTACTCACTGAGCCATAGGCACTGCCCCAGGATCTTTTTTTGAGACAAAAAGATCCAACGGTCTTGCTCTGTTGTCCCAGGCTAGAGTGCTATGGCCTCATAGTTCATAGGAACCTCAAATTCCTGGGCTGAAGAGATCCTCTTGACTCAGCCTCCCAAGTAGCTGGGACTACAGGTGTCCACTATAACACCGGGTACTTTTTCTATTTTTTGTAGAGACGGGGTCTTGCTCTTGCTCAGGCTGGTCTCGAACTCCTGAGCTCAGTCAGTCTACCCACCTCAGCCACCTCCCATGGTGCTAGGATTATAGGTGTGAGCCACCACTCCAGGTCCTGATAAAGGATCTTACTTTGTCACCTGGGCTGGAGTATAGTGGTATCATCATAGCTCGTTGTAACCTCAAATTCCTGCGCTCTAGTAATCCTCCTGCCTGAGCCTCCTGAGTAGCTGGGTCTATAGATGTGTGCCACCATGCCCATTTTTTTTTCTCTCATTATGTCACCCTCAGTAGAGTGCTGTGGCATCATAGCTCACAGCACCCTCCATCTCTTGGGCTTAGGTGATTGTCTTGCCTCAATCTCCCAAGTAGCTGGGACTACAGGCATCTGCCACAACACAGAGCTTTTTTTGTTGCTGTTGTTGCAGTTTGGCCGGGGCCGGGTTCGAACCCGCCACCCTTAGTATAGATCAGTTGGCTGGTTGTAGGTCAAGGCAGGAGGATTGCTTGAAGCCAACCTGGACAACATAGTAAGACCATGTTTCCACCAGAACAAAACAAACAGTTGGCTCTGTGTGTATGGATTAATTTCTGGGCTCTCTATTTACAACTTTGTGGTATATTTTGAGGTCTAGTAATATGGTGCTTCCAGCTTTGTTCTTTTTGTTCAGGATTGATTCAGGATTCTTTTGGAGAGGTCTTTTGTAGTTCTATTCAGATTTTAGTGGGGTTTTTTTTTCTATGTCATTGGAATTTTGATAGGGATTGCATTGAATTTCTAGATTGCTTTTAATAGTAGGCAAGTTTTAATTATGAACAAATCTACCATCTGTTAATGAGTGCTATTATCTTAGTTCATTTTATTGTTATTATAACAGAATACCTGAGACTGGATATTTTTTTTTTTTTTTTTTGAGACAGAGTCTCACTGTGTTGCCCTGGGCAGAGTGCTATGGCATCACAGCTCACAGCAACCTCAAACTCTTGGGCTTAAGTGATTCTCTTGCCTCAGCCTCCCAAGTAGCTGGCACTACAGGCGCCTGCCACAATGTCTGGCTGTTTTTTTGTTGTAGCTGCCATTGTTGTATAGCAGGCCCAGGCCAGGTTGGAACCCGCCAGCCCTAGGTATATGGCTGGTGTCCTACCCACTGAGCTACAGGTGCTGAGCCCAGACTGGATAATTTATGTAGAAAAATTTATTTTGTTCACAGATCTGGAGGCTGGGCAGTGAAAGATTGAGGGGCTGCATCTGATGAGAGCCTTATTGTGCATTAGCTTGTTTGTGGTAAAGGGGGAAGGGCAAGAGAATGTGGGGAGCGAGACTGTGCACAAAAAAGGAGTGAAACTTTAGGGCACTGCCTGTGGCTAGGGTAGGGTGCCTGTCCCATATGCCGGAGGTGGCGGGTTCAAACCCAGCCCTGACCAAAAAATAAAAAAGGAGTGAAACTCATCCTTTTATCAGGATCCTATTCCTTGAGATAAGATTTGTCAGTTTTTGAGGGCGGGGCTTTTATGTCCTAATTATCTCTTTAAGACCCCACCTTTAAACACTTTTGCATTTAGGATTAAGTTTTCTTTTTTTTTTTTTTT
>NW_003852442.1:9129813-9133009 GCF_000181295.1 Otolemur garnettii
GTGTCACAGCTCACAGCAACCTCCAACTCCTGGGCTTAGGTGATTCTCTTGCCTCAGCCTCCCGAGTAGCTGGGACTACAGGCGCCCTCCACAATGCTGGGCTATTTTTTTTGTTGCAATTTTGGCCGGGGTGGGGTTTGAACCCGCCACCGTTGGCCGGCATCCTACCCACTGAGCCACAGGCGCTGTCCAGAACATAGCTGTTTTATCAGCTGAGAAATAGAAAGGGTTGATTTTATCTTTTTACCCTATATAAAATACAAAAAATCTCTGAAATTTTCTCAAATGTGAGTGGATTTTCAGAGGGAAAATAGTATGTAAGGACTTTTGCTCTTACATTGCTAAGGAACATTTCTTTGTCCTACGAAACAGTCTATAATATTAAGATATAGGCTCAGTGCCTATTGCTTAGTGGTTATGGAGCCGGCCGCAAGTACTGGGGCTGGTGGGTTTGAACCTAGACAGGGCCTGCTAAACAACAGTGTCAACAATAACAAGAAAATAGCCAGGCCTTGTGGTGGGCACCTGTAGTGCCAGCTACTGGGAGACTGAGGCAAGAGAATCACTTAAGCCCAAGAGTGTGGTTGCTATGAGCTGTGACACTACAGCACTCTATTGAGGGTGACATAGTGAGTCTCTGTCTCAAAATAATAATAATAGTAATAATTTTATGAGACATACATCTGTGTTTTGTACCAGAATAATTCTCAATAGCCAAAAGGTAGAAGCAACCCAAGTATTAACGTATATTACTACCAAAACTTGGTTAATTATTATATTAGGCATTAGTGGTGCAATTAATAGTAATATTTCCATGTTATTATTGTTGGTAAACTGCAAGGTACTTAGAATAAAGGGAAGTCTATATGGCTTGGCGCCTGTAGCTCAAGCAGCTAAGATGCCAGCCACATACACCTTAGGGGGCGGGTTTGAACCCAGTCCAGCCCAGGCCTGCCAAACAATGATGGCTGCAACCAAAAAAGAAAAAAAAATAGCTGGGTGTTATAGTGGGCGCCTGTAGTCCCAGCTACGTGGGAGGTGGAGGCAGGAGAATTGCTTGAGCCCAGGAATTGGAGGTTACTGTGAGCTGTGATGCCACAGCACTCTACCAGGATGACAGCTTGAGGCTCTGTCTCAAAAAAAAAGGGCAGGGAGGGGAGTCTATAGAGAGTCTGTATTTTTCTTTATTTTCTTTTTTTTTTTTTTTTTGCAGTTTTTGGCCAGGGCTGGGTTTGAACCTGTCATCTCCGATATATGGGGCCAGCGCCCTGCTCCTTTGAGCCACAAAGGCGCCGCCCAAGAGTCTGTATTTTTCAAAGTTATGGCCAGTGGGAAAGGCTTCCCTAAGAAGTTGTCATTGTTCTTGGTAAATAGGGCCCTTTGTTGAAATGTCAATATTAAATTTGGCTTTAAGGGAAGTAGATGTTGTCTAAAGATTTTTGAGTAGCAAAATGTGATGACAAAATACTTTTTAGGAAATTACTCATGTAGTACAATGGATTGTGGTGAGGAAAACTTGAAGAAGCTAATTGAGAAGTTGCTGTTGTAATGAAATCTCTGAGTAAAGACTTGGGGTACAGTGGGCACGTAGCAAAGGAGATGGAAAGGGTATTGATGGGAGCTCATTACCTAGAAAAAATTTATAGAATACTTTAGTTCATTTGCTTGCCAGTTGGATAAATGTTATTTACTATATGCTAGAAACTTAATTGTAGGTGCTGGGAACTTGGTGATTATCATACCATCCCTTACCTACCACTTCTGGAAGACCTGATTCCTGCTCATGAGGAACTTATCTACAGGAGGAGGTAGCCATAAGAGAATCACAAAATAAAGGAAAATTACAGCTATGAATAATGCTGTGAAAGAGAGGTAGGTGAGCATTTGGCTAATTGGAGAGTCAGTAATGTTTTCTTGAGAATGTGATTGAGTTGAGAGAAAGTAGAATTTGACCAGGTTTAACCTTTAGGCTAGAATTTAACTAGATGAATGAAGAGAAGCTGAAGTTTAACTGTTAGGCTACCTCCAAAAACATAATTCTTAGCATGTACTGAATTTGAAACAACAACCACACGTTTTAAGCAGTTCCAGTAAGAGGATATAAATTTGGAACTAAGTCTTGAACTAAAACTAAATTTTAGAGTCATCCCGCTTGAAAAGCTATAGTTGGAGCTATAAAAATGGTTTGAGTTCTCTTAAAGAATGTGTAAATAGCAGAGTATGATTCCAAGGACTGAGCCCTGGGGAAGGCTCACAATTAAGGGTTGGAAAGAGGCTTGTTCAGGGAATTGCAGGGAACTGAAGGAGTTGAGAGTTAAAGGTTTACAAGAGTGTAGTTGTGGAAGCCGTGGAAAAGGAAATTTTAGTTGTGGGAGTCAAGGAAAGAGAAATTTTAAAGTAAGTGTTAGTAATCACTAGGGTAAATAGAATAACAGAGTAAACAACTAAGAAAAGAGCATAGTTGGCTCGGTGCCCGTTGCTCAGTGAGTAGGGTGCCAGCCACATACACCAAGGATGGCAGGTTCGAGCCTGGCCTGGGCCTGCTAAACAATATGACAACTGCAACCAAAAACAATAGCTGGGCGCCGTGGCAGACGCCTGTAGTCCAAGCTACCTGGGAGGCCGAGGCAGGAGAATCGCATAAGCCCAGGAGTTGGAGGTTGCTGTGAGCTGTGATGTAACGGCACTCTACCAAGGGCAGCATACATAGTGAGACTCTGTCTCAAAAGAAAAAAAAAAGCATAGTTTTTGGTAAAATACTATTTGAGACTGTTAGTCTATTTGAGAAGTTGATAGTGACAAGAAAGTGAGACTATCTAAAAGGGAGGACATCCCCCGTCACTAAAAATCTTCCAAGATTAAGGAAATATATTTTAAAGGCAAAGAAAAAGGGACCTGCAGAGGGTGTGAGATTGGAAAGGCAGTAGAGGAAGAGGGTGAGTGAATGTTATTGCTCATCAAGAAGGAAAGGAGAAGGGGGCTCACTCAGATCAGCATGGCGTTAGAAAACATGATTTAAAAAGGCTCGGTGCCTATAGCTCAACCGGCTAAGGCGCCAGCCACGTACACCTAAGATGGCGGGTTCAAATCCCCAGCCCGGACCCGCCAAACAACAATGACGGCTGCAACCAAAGGGCGTTGTGGCGGGTGCCTGTGGTCCCAGCTACTTGGGAGGCGGAGGCAGGAGACTCGCTTG
>NW_003852442.1:9134083-9171752 GCF_000181295.1 Otolemur garnettii
AACTCCTGGGCTCAAGTGAGTCTCCTGCCTCCACCTCCCAAATAGCTGGGATTACAGGCGCCCGCCACAACGCCCGTCTATTTTTTGGTTGCAGCCGTCATTGTTTGGCTGGCCAGGCTGGATTCAAACCCGCCAGCTCAGGTGTATGTGGCTGGCACCTTAGCTGCTTGAACCACAGGCTCCAAGCCGAGATGTTTTTATTTTTTATTTTTATTTATTTATTTTTTAAAGACGGGGTTTTGCTCTGGCGCAGGCTGGTCTCAAACTCATGAGCTCTGGCATCCACCCACCTCGGCCTCCCCAGTGCTGGAATTACGGGGTGAGCCACTGTGCCCAGCCAGTCAGAAGTTTTTAAATAAATCTCATAATGCCTAAACATGATCAGCCTGCCATCTGATTTTGTCTTGGGAGAGCACCTGACCTCTAGAGTTCTGAATATGTATTTGCATGCTCCTAAACTCTTAGATGTGTGCTTGCTACACCATGTATTCCTAACTTCTAGCCCAGTGCCCCTTAGCTGCTCAAAAATACTTGATAAAAAAGAAAGTAATTTTCTACTACCTGTGAATAATTATAAACTTAATTATTTTCAGTTCCTCTGTCACCAGTGCTGTATCACCAAAGAATATTTTATATACGTTATATAAGTATACATATATATACTACCTACCATTTATTGTACCAGAGCATGCAAGCTGTAAAACAACCCAACAAACACATACATCTTTTTTATTGGAGTAAATATAAATAACATAACATTTGCCATTTTAGCTGTTTTTAGGCATACAGTTCGTTGTCATTAAGTTACATTTACATTGTTCTGAAACCATTGTCACTATCTATTTCCAGAACTATTTTACATCCCAAGTTGAATCTTCATGCTTACTAAATAATAACCCAGGCCTTCGTCCTAACCACCATTCACTTTTTTGTCTCTGTAAATTAGACTACTCTAGGTACCTGGTATAAGTGGAATCATGCAATATTTATCCTTTTGTGTATGATTTATTATTTCACTTAGCATAATGTTCATAGCATAGTGTTGAAAGCACATACAGTGAGAATAAGAAGCAGTCTGTCAAGCTAGGGCAGACATGACACAGCTGTTCTGGTCAGTTTAGATCCTGCCTGACCTTCACCCCATGTCTCCTATTTTTACTGTTCCGTAAATTTAGCTCCCACACTAAAGATGCCTATCTTGAGTAGTTTGGGTTCTGCTGATTATTGTTTAAGATAAGGGATTAACGTGGTCTTCACTTTGAACTTAAATGTATAAAATTGTAATTTTGGAAATGGAAGAACAGAAACAGTCTTGGAGAGGCTACTCTCCCTGTGCTCCAGAACCCTGGCCTTCTGACACAGTTTACTGGACCTATTCCTGTCTCTGTATATTGGTTGACAGTGACAGGCGGCTGGACCCTCTTTGTGTGGTAACAATGTTGTAGCACGTGTCAGAATTTCGTTCACTTTTAAGGCTGAATAACATTTCATCATATGGATATACCATATTTTGTTTATCCATTCCTCTGTTGATGGGCATTTGAATTGCTTCCACTTTTTGACTTTCTTGAATAATGCTGCTAATGAATGAAAGTGAACAAACATCTCTTTGAGCAGTGGTTCTCAACCGTCCTAATGCCGTGATGTATTTTCATTGTTACAAAGGGGTCGGGATATGCAGGTTGAGAACCGCTGTCTCTGAGACCTTGTTTTCAATTCTTTTCCGTATTTATCTAAAAGTGGAATTGCTGAATTATATGGCAATTCTTTCTATTTTTAATGTTTTGAGAAATGGGCATACACGTACTGTTTTTCTCAGCAGCAACATCATAATTATGTTCCCACCAACAGTGCACAGGGCTCTAATTTTTCCTCATCCTCACCAGCTTTGTTATTTTCTGTTTTTTTTTTTTTTTTTTTTTTTTTTTGAGACAGGAACCTCAAGCTGTCCCCCTGGGTAGAGTGCCATGGCATTACAGCTCACAGCAACCTCCAACTCCTGGGCTCAAGCGAGTCTCTTGCCTCCGCCTCCCAAGTAGGTGGGACCACAGGCGCCTGCCACAACGCCCAGCTATTTTTTCATTGCAGCCGTCATTGTTGTTTTGGCGGGTCCGGGCTGGGGATTCAAACCCGCCACCTTAGGTGTACGTGGCTGGTGCCTTAGCCAGTTGAGCTACAGGCGCCGAGCCAATAACTTTTATTAATACTGAAGCACAGTAGAGTAGAATAGGAATACATGTTCAGAAAATACTCCTCCTATACTTACATATATATACACCGTATGTTCTGGCAGGCACATGGATTTAGTCTCTTCCTCTCCTTTTAAATCCAAAGTAATGCGTGTACAATAGTTTTTAGGATGCTACCAGGTTTATAATGAAAGGCTATAATCTCCTATCTTAGTTTTTCCTACTTTCAACTTTGTTAGCTCTTTATTCTTATGTTTATTTAATTTTAAATAGAATAAGCTGTTCTCTTGGTTTTTTTTTTTAATACAAGATAAGATGTATTGACTTCCCCCCCAACCGAGCTCACTGTAGCAGATATATATTGACTTCTTATGAAGAATTAATATTTAGCTCTTATAAAACACAATTGATAATTTACTCTGAAATTAAGCATTGTAAAGCAAGAAATCCTACAAAGCTAAAGGATAAATTGGGCTGTGCTACACCACAAAGTATATTTAGACAAGTCAGTAGCAATTGAACATGGTATTATTAGCTGAGTTCTGCAAAAAGCTTTTACCTATTTAATGAGATCAATTTTAGTCCATTTTCTTCTTGTCTCCTTCTGCATCAGTCATGAGTTATCAACATACTCATTAGTAAACAGTTTTTAAAGGAGAGATCAAATTAATACTAGTTAGGTCTGATTGGTTATAAATCAAAAGCAAACAAACAGATACTCCAGACCAACTCAACTTTGTGTTTTCTTTCTTTCTTTATTTATTTATTTAGAGATAGAGTCTTATTTTGTTGCCTTTGGTAGAGTGCTGTGGCATCATAATTCATAGCACCCTCAAACTCTTGGGCTCAAGTGATTCTCTTGCCTTAGCCTCCCAAGTAGCTGGGACTCCAGGCACCTGCCCAGATGCCTTGCTATTTTTAGAGATGAAGTCTTGCTCTGACTCAGGTTGGTCTCAAACCTGTGAGCTCAGGCAATCCACCCACCTTGTCCTCCCAGAGTGCTAGGATTATAGGCATAACCCACTGTACCCGGCCTTATTTTATTTATTTTTTAAATTTTAACAGAGAACAAGGAGCAAATGAAAAGCTCAGCAATTAATTTATTTTCCTCTTTTAAAATTTTATTTATTTTTATTTTATTTTTTAGAGACAAAGTCTCATTTGCCTAGACTGGAATGTACTGGTGCAAACAAGCTCACAGCAGCCTGGAACTCCTGGGGTCGAGTGATCACCCACTTCAGTTTCTCAAAGTGCTTGGATGACAGACAGGCATGAGCCACCATGCCAAGTCTATTTTTTCCCTTTTATAAACAAGTACATTTTACAGCCTTTGTATCAGCTGCCCTAAAATGTACTTGGAGTGGCTCGCACTTATAATCTCAGTACTTTGGGGGAGCTGAGGCAGGAGGATCATTTGAGGCCAAGAGTTGGAGACTAGCCTGAGTAACATAGCGAGACCTTGTCCCCCCACCCCCCACACCCCGCGCCAAATACACAAAAATTAGCTGGGTGTGGTGGTATGAACCTATACTCCCAGCAACTCACAAGACTGAGGCAGAAGGAGCCCTTGGAGAGTTTGAGGTTGCCATGAGCTATAGTGATTCCCCTACACTTTTAGCCTGAGCAACAGAGTGAGACTCTGTCTCAAAAAACAAACAAACAAACAAAATATATACACACATAATAATAAGTGGTTAAGTATCTTTTTTAAAAATTCAAAATAGACTAAGGCACCAGCCACATACACCTAAGGTGGCGGGTTCGAATCCAGCCCAGGTCTGCCAAACGACGACAGCTACAACAGAAAAATAGCCGGGTGTTGTGGCGAGCGTCTTTGGTCCCAAGTACTTGGGAGGCTGAGGCAGGAGAATCACTTGAGCCCAGGAGTTGGAGGTAGCTGTGATGCCAAGGCACTCTACCCAGGGGGACAGCTTGAGGCTCTGTCTCAAAAAAAAAAAAAATTCAAAATAGATTTGTTTTCTAGTTCATACAGCAACCGTATTTTATGAAGCACCCATTTATTTCTTAGAACATAGATTGACAAATTACATTCCATGGCCATATCCAGCCCACAGTCTGTCTTTGTATGGCTCTGGAGGTAGAATGGCTTTTGTAGTTTTAAAAGTTTTTAGAAGAAGAGGATGCTATAACAATCACAGAGATTATATGGGGCCCTCAGAACCTTAAATAATTACTGAAGAACTTGCTGACACCTCTCTAAGACTATAATATATATACTGTACATGTAGTTCTTTTTAAATGATCTATAATACATCCAAATTGGCATCATTTTTTTTCAGGATACATGGTTTCCTCCAAGAAGTAAAGTTACAAAAATGTTTTGTCTATTCTCTTTATCGTTGTTACTGGTTTTGATTAACCAGGACCAAGTGTTTATGCATGACACCACAGACTTTAATTAAACTACTTCGGGTTTTTGAGTATATGTGCACGCACTCTTGTTTGCTTGTGCTAACTCTTGCTATTAGTTGTGTACATTTTCATGATGGTGGTAGTGAATTTGAATATTGCCATTTTTCTTTGGAATCAATATATTCTTATTGATAACTTTGCCTGCAGCATAGAGTATTATGCATGTGTCTTTGAAGCTGTATTTTGGGAATGGGCAGTGTGGAGTATTAGAGGGGTATCAGCTTTGTTGTTTTATTCAAGCCTTCAACTGATTGAGTGGGATTTGCTTATATTGGGTAGGTCCATCTGCTTTACTCAGACTACCACCAATTCAAATATATATATATTTTTTTTTCTGAGATAGTCTCACTATGTTGCCCTTGGTAGAGTGCTGGGGCATCACAGCTCACAGCAACCTCTATATCTTTGGCTTAAGTGATTCTCTTGTCTCAGCCTCCTAAGTAGCTGAGACTACAGGCACCTGCTACAATGCCTGGCTATTTTTTGGTTGTACTTGTCATTGTTGTTTGGCAGGCCGGGGCTCTAGCCGTTGAACTATAGGCGCCGACCCTACCAATTCAAATATTAATCGCATCCCAAACACCTATGCATACATACAACAGCAGTGTTTGGCCAAATGTTCTGTGGCCTGGTCAAGTTGACACAGAAAATTAACTATCACACCTAGTAAAATACCAAGTAAAATCTGCATAAAATGTGCTCATTCTTTTATTGTAACAAGCGGCATCACATAATGTAAGATGTTAATAATCAACGAAACAGGGATAAAGCATATAGGAACTCTGTACTATCTTTGCAACTTTTCCATAAATCTGAAGTTATAAAAATATTTTTAAAACAATAAATCTGTCTAAGGCATGTTATGTTATAGGTGTTAAACATTCAAAGTGAGCACATAAAAAAACTGAAAATACATGTGTCAGAGGGCTGAAGATGAGAAATGAAGTCCTGTAGTCTATAGGAAGATACGATTTCTGTGAACAGGAGTAATGAAGGAAAAACAGAGAATGAAGTTCTAGGGATGTTTAGAATTAAAAGAAGGGAAGAGCAGATATCGACAAGATTATCTGGACTTTTTGTTTCTTTTTGTTTTTTTGTTTTTTGGCATCTGAGTCTCATTCAATGCCCCGAGCAGAGTGCTGTGGTGTCATAGTTCACAGCAACCTGAAACTGTAGGTCTTGAGCAATCTTCTTGTCTCCATCTCCCAGTAGCTATGACTACAGGAATCCTCCACAACCTTGGCTAGTTTTTCTTTTTCTTTCCCGCCTCCCTTTTTTTTTTTTTTAAAAGTAGAGACAGATCTTGCTTTTGCTTAGGCTGATCTTGGAACTCCTGAGCTCAAGCAATCGAGGTGCTTCAGCCTCCCAGAGTGCTAGAATTAGAGGTGTGAGCCACCATGCCCAGCCTTATCTGGACAATTCAATTTTTCGATTGTAGTTGTCAGTGTTGTTTGGCAGGCCCAGGCTGGATTTGAACCCGACAGCCCGTCAGTGTATGTGGCTGACGACACCCTAGCCACTGAGCTACAGATGCCAACCCACAATTCAGTTTTTCTCCAAAATGAAGAGGAGAGAGTTGCAGACGAAAGCCTAGCATAAAGAAGGTAGAGGGTTTAGAAGGAATTTTTTTTTTAAACAACAGAAAGGCTGATGATGAGGTAGAGAGGATTACTTTTGATGAGAGGATTACTTTTGATGGTAAAAGTCACATGAAGCAGGAAATAAGGCAAGGAAGTCAAACTTGTTATTTAAAAAGTAAAAAGATGCACAATCAGTGATAGAATGGGTAATAGAATTAAGTTAAATTTTTATTTTATTGTGCAGTGCTATTAAATGTTAGAAGGTGGACTTAAACATTATTTATCTGCCCTTCTCCTTTTTTGTGACTAGTCTACCATGATACCTGTAGGATCAAAGTGACTAATACATGAAACTTTCCTAAACCCTTGGAGGTAAAAAGCAGACTGCAAAAGTTTTTAAAAGAAAAACAAAATAGCAGATTCTTCACATCCTCTAAAAATGTCTTGAGGTTCCTAAGTCCTCAAATTTATGAATGTGTATCCATAGAAACATAGATGAAAGCCATACAGATTAAAGTCAAACGTAAATGTCATAAAGCAGGTGCTCAGTGAGTTAACAAAGATTATAAAATTCTAAATTATTCTTAACCTTTTAGGTATAATCTTCAATAATATAGTTCAAACATTTGTGCACAGTCTTTCATTTTATCATCCATCTTTTATAATTGAGTATTGAAGACTGGCTTAATACCTGAAAGCAATCCGCTAAATTGAGATACTTCTTTTGTAAATATTAATCTTGCATTTTCTTTCTTTTCTCCTAAGCCCAAAGAAATTTTCAATAATTTTGTAGAAATGCACTGAAGTGGTGATATTGCCAAAAATGAAATGTTGGTGGGTCAGTAGTAACTTTACTTAGTATCTCAAAAGTTTGTCAGCTGGTAAACACAAAATATAAAATCAGCATTTAAAAGATTCTCAGGTCTCAGCACCTGTAACACAGTGGTTACAGTGCCAGCCACATACACCAAGGGTGGCAGGTTCGAACCTGCGTTGGGCCAGCTAAACAACAATGACAGCTGCAACAAAAAAATAGCTAGGCGTTGTGGCGAGTGCCTGTAGTCCCAGCTACTTGGGCTGAGGCAAGAGAATCACTTAAGCCCAAGATTTTGTGGTTGCTGTGAGCTGTGACACCATCGCACTCTACCAAGGGCAACATAGTGAGACTCTGTCTCAAAAAAAAAAAAAAAAAAGATTCTCAGCCCCCCACTCCCACCTGTGGCTCATGCCTGTAAGCCTAGCACTTTGGGAGGCTGAGGCAGGAGGATTACTTGAGGCCATGAGTTCCAGAACAGCCTGAGTAAGAGTTCCTGCCTCTACGAAAGAAAAGAAGAGGCTTGGCACCCATAGTTCAGCAATTAGAGCACCAGCCACATACACCAAGGCTGGCAGGTTCGAACCCGGCCTGGGCCTGCTAAACAACAACTGCAGCCAAAAAATAGCTGGGTATTATGGCAGGCACCTGTAATCCCAGCTATTTGGGAGGCTGAGGCAAGAGAATCACTTAAGCCCAAGAGTTTGAGAATGCTTTGAGCAGTGACGCCACAGCACTTTCTACCCAGAGTGACAGCTTGAGACTCTGTCTAAAAAGAAAAAGAAAAATTAGCCTGATATGGTGGCAAGCAACTAGAGTCCTAGCTACATGGGAGACTCAGGTAGGAGGATCACTTAAAAAAAAAAAAAAACCCTTACAATAAAAGACTCTTAGATATATAAGTGTATAATGTATAAAAATCAAACTGAAAGTTGAAGACTAAATAGAAATGCAAATATTTTAAATTCTCGACTATCTAGAGTCTTGTTTTACTACTTTCTTTATATTAGTGTGTGTCTAGCACTTACATTTTTTCTGTTTTTTTTTTTTTTTTTTTCAGCATATGTTCCTCCCAAATGACTAGTATGTCTTCTATAGGGAAGTACTCGTGTTGTTACCTCTTCAGCATAGGGAAATCTATTAAAGGCCCACACTTTTCAAGACGGGACAGTTTCTACCAAGGAACGAGCTAACTGCTTCCAGACAGCTGCAGCAGACTTTCAGATGCTTCTGAGATATTTTCTTCTGACCATGAACTTTAGCTTTCTTTGCTTCTTCTTATTAGTTGCACAGCTCCTGACTTAGGCTCTTAGTCTGTTTTCCCAATGTTTTCTGCATCTGGACCAGAGTCTTAATTAACCATGCCCAGAATTTTGGGCCCATCCTTGTACTCACCTCCACTCATTCACACTATCTTAGGCCAAATGGTCGCCTCTAGCTAGTTTATGCTCTGCCCCCAAAAGAGTTTCTTATTTTAGTATTTAAAAACCTCTGTGATTGGCCAGGCATGGTGCCTCATGCCTGTAATTCTAGCACTCTGGGAAGATAAGGAGGGTGGATTGCTTGACCTCAGCAGTTCAGGACCAGCTTCAGCAAGAGCAAGACCCCATCTCTACTAAAAGTGAAAAATTGAGGTGAAGAGAATCACTTGAACCCAAGTGTTTGAGATTGCTGTGAGCTTTGATGCCGCAGCACTCTACCCAGGGTGACAGAGTGGGACTCTGTCTCAAAAAAAAAAAAAAAACCAAAAACTCTATGATTAAATTTTTTCCTTAATTGAGTCAGTGGCTTTACTTTAGGTCACTTATGTAGTAGTAATTGATGACTATTCAGTAAATAAAAATCTATAAAAATAAAACGAAACAACTTGAACTATATAAAATTATAGAAGATTTTGTAATATTTGAGGTAAAGATTTACAAAGCTATTAAATCAAAGGTCCTGAGTGGCTTCTAGTTTTGCTTAACTCTAAAGAATACAATGGTAGCATGGTGCCCGTAGCTCAGTGGGTAGGTCGCCAGCCACATACACCAAGGCATGTGGGTTCCAGCCTGGCCCCGGGTCTGCTAAATAACAATGACAACTGTAACAAAAAAATAGCTGGATGTTGTGGCAGGCGCCTATTGTCCCAGCTACTCAGGAGGTTGAGGCAAGAGGATCACTTAAGCCCAAGAGTTAGAGGTTGCTGTGAGCTGTGACGCTATGGCACTCTACCAAGGGCGAAAAAGTGAGACTCTGTCTCAAAAAAGAAAAAAAAAAAGAAGACAATGGTAGTAAAATTCACCTAAACTAGTTTTGCTAACTCTTCACCAGTTTGGTGGTGGGCAGGGTAAGTTGATGAGTTTGAAAAGTACAAACATAGGGCGGCGCCTGTGCTCAGTGAGTAGGGCTCTGGCCCCATATACCAAGGGTGGCGGGTTTGAACCCGACCCCGGCCAAACTGCAACAGCAAAAACAAATAGCCAGGCATTGTAGTGGGTGCCTATAGTCCCAAGTAGCTGAGGCAGGAGAATTGCCTAAGCCCAAGAGCTGGAGGTTGTTGTGAGCTGTGATGCCATGGCACTCTATCAAGGGCAACAAAGTAAGACTCTGTCTCTAAAAGATAAAAATAATATCAAAATTGAATGAGATCATTAGCAGGTGCTTGTTTCCAACTTGCTGTATACCTTTTTACATACCTAGTTATGGATTTCTCCTATAGGACTGTTTTGCCTTGCAGTAAGAGCAAAATTTCGAAACTTAACAGTTAATGTATTTCAAATTAATTTCCTTAGCATAAATAAGAAGAATCCTAAGAATGATATAGCAAGAGACTTTTTTCTGACATCTTCTGTGAAATTTTTGCCACTTAACACTGTCACAGAAACTGCTTAACATACATTAACAGTCATCTTGATATGATACATGGTTATTTTACAAAGAAACGTAAAAATGGTTGCAAATCTTTCTTTGGAGAATGAAATCACATTTTAGATGTATTGATGGAGTGGATGATTTAAAGGAATCTTGTCCTAAGTTTTGTTTTTATCTAGTAGATCTTTTCAGAGCATGAATAATTGCCCTATTTTATGTTTTGTCAGTCTGGGACAGAGCCACTAGACAAAGACAAGATTATATTTGGGGAGTTTGGTGACCTGATCTAGTTTTCAGTAAAGGAAAAATTGTAAATCGTGAACATATTTTTAAAGCCATCATAGTGATCATGGACTGTATGAGAACAGTCTAGTTGGTATCTCCAAATAGTTATTACTTGTTTTTTTCCTGTTTCACCACAAACTTCTTTTTTTTTTTTCAAACTTCTATAAAATAAGGAAATTGCATCGTTTTTATATTAGCATTGGATCTTTAGGCATCTGTGGTAGGTCCCCTATTGGGCAAAGAACTGGTTTATGGGCTAACGATGTTATTCACTTTGCAGGTTGAGGAAATGCATATTAATAAGATATACCCATCACAAAGAAATTTTTTATTCATGTAATTTACCAAAGTTCCTGTCCATAAAATAGTTCTTTTCCTGACTTCATTCTCATCATGGTTTAATGAAGTCCCATCTGCTGAGTTTAATTGACCAACTCCTATTTAGCTGGGATATATTGAGAAAAGCGTAGGAGTCTTGCCCCATTTATTGAGGAAATCCTATCTTAAATCATTTTGGAACAAAGTAGGGTTTAAATCAGTAATACTGAGGAATGGTACGAATTATTTTTTTCAAGACCCGTTTTGGGCTCAGCGCCTGTGGCTCAAGTGGCTAAGGCGCCAGCCACATAAACCTAAGGTAGCAGGTTCGAATCCAGCCCGGGCCTGCCAAAACAACAACGGCTGCAACCAAAAAAATAGCCAGGCGTTGTGGTGGGCACCTGTGGTCCCAGCTACTTGGGAGGCTGAGGCAAGAGAATCGCTTGAGCCCAGGAGTTGGAGGGTGCAGTGAGCTGTGAGGCCAGGGTACTCTAGCCAAGGACAAAAGAGTGAAACTCTGTCTCAGAAAAAAAAAAAAAGTCAGTAAAGGAAAAATGATAGTGCACCCCATAGAAGACACTATTATGTCTCAAATAAATGTTGGATGTGCTTTTGATTGCTCAAGAAAATTTTTATATAACCTATTTTCCATATACTCCAAACTAGGTCATTGCAGTGTCTTAAACTACACAAACTTCAAATTTCTTTGGATAAAACTTAATTCTTTAGCAGGAAAGATGAAGGATAAAAATAAACTCGAAGGACATTTGCCATTTTCTGCTAGTTATAATTAACTTCCTGTTCTAGACTACCTATTCTGTTGTGTCTACTTAGACTATGGGTAGGATTTTTAAGAACCTGTGGTTAAAAAAAAAAGTATCTTTTAAAAAATATACCTTCTGCAAGGCACAGCTGCACATGCCTATAGTCCCAGTAGAAGCCTGAGGCAGCCTGGAGGTTCAGAGCACACCCTGGGCAGCATAGTAAGACCCTCTGTCTTAGAGAAGTAAAACATTCCCTACTTCCCTTCTCCTTCCCCTTCCCCTCTCCAGTAATTCTTCTGATACATTTGAAATGGACTGTGGAGCATCCGTATAGCCTTTGGCAATGACATCTAAAGGAAAACCCTCCTATATAAACATGTGCACACCTGTACACAGATTAACCAAGGACATATTTAAGTTTCATTTTCTCTTATTTTAAAAAAAAAAAAAAAAATAGCCCCGGTGGCTTACACCTGTAATCCCAGCACTTTTGGAGGCTAAGGCAGGAGGATTGCTTATAGCCAGGATTTCCATACCACCTGAGGCAATATAGTGAGACCCTGTTTTGTTTTGTTTGTTTATTTGTTTTAGAGCTAGGGTCTTACTCTGTTGCTCTGGGTGGAGTGCCATAGCAACCTCAAACTTCTTGGTTTGAGTGATCCTCTTGCCTCAGCCTCTTAAGTAGCCAGGACTATAGGCACTCACCATAACACCTGGCTAATCAAAAAAAAATAATAATAATAAAAATATTATTTCAAGTTAGCCAGGTGGCTGGGTGTGGTGGCTCATTCCTGAAATTCTAGCACTCTGGGGTGCTCAGGTGGGTGGACTGCCTGACTCAGGAGTTTGAGACCAGCCTGAGCAAGAGACCCTGTGTCTTTAAAATAAAAAAATAGCCAGGCATTGTGACCTACACCTATAGTCCCAGCTACTTGGGAGGCTGAGGCATGAGGCTTTCTTGAGCCCAAGAGTTGGAGATTTCTGTGAGCTATGACACCATGGCACTCTACCAAGGGACACAAAGTAAGACTCTGTCTCAAAACATAATTATATTAAGGGCAGCGCCTGTGGGCTCAGTGAGTAGGGCTCCGGCCCCATAGAGAGTGGTGTGTTCAAACCCGGCCCTGGCCAGACTGCAACAAAAAAATAGCTGGGTGTTGTGGCGGGCGCCTGTAATCTACTCCAGCTACTCGGGAGGCTGAAGCAAGAGAATCACCTAAGCCCAGGAGTTGGAGGTTGCTGTGAGCTGTGACGCCACAGCACTGTACCGAAGGCGACAAAGTGAGACTCTGTCTCTAAATAAAATAAAGCTAGCCAGGCATGGTGGCCTTCATCTGTAGTCCCAGCCACTTAGGTTGAGGAGAGAGGATCATTTGAGCCCACGAATTCAAGGTTATGGTGAACAGTGATTGGGCCACTGGACTGCAGCTTGGATAACAGAACAAGACCCTGTCTCTGAAATAATTATTTTAAAAAAAAAGATGCAGCTCTTGAAGGAATGAGAATATATAATTTCATAAAACCCTAAAAGCATTTCTGAGTTCTTCCAGTCCTAGGCTTATAATTAGTTTATATTTTCTTGGTATTGGTATTCTTACAAAAAGAAAATAGGATGTTTAGCTTGGCTCCTATAGCTCAGCAACTAGCGTGCCAGCCACCTACACTGAACCTAGAGGGTTCGAATCCAGCCGGGCCTGTCAAACAATGGCAACTACAACAACAACAACAAAAATAGCCGGCATTGTGGCAGGCACCTATACTCCCAGCTACTTGGGAGGCTGAGGCAAGAGAAGCGCTTAAACCCCAAAAGTTTGAGGTTGCTGTGAGCTGTGATGCCATGGCACTCTATCGAGGACAATGTAATAAGACTCTGTCTCAAAAAAAAAAATGTATGACACAAGTTGTTAAATTGCCTCTCGGCAATAATTACCTGTATTTTGGCATACTTTGGCTTTCTTACATCAAAAGCCCAAGGAATCTTATCTCTCTGGTTCTTAAACCTGAACATGTATCAAATCACCCAGAAGCCTAATTTAAAAAAGGTTGTAGAGCCAAACATGGTGATTAAAGCCTATGATCCTAGCAACTCAGAAGGCTGAGGTGAGGTCACTTGAGCCCATTAGTTCAAGATAAGGCTGAAAAATATAAGGAGACCTCAGCTATAAAAAGAACTTTATGGTGGCTCATGCCTGTAATCCTAGCACTCTGAGAGGCCAAGGTGGGTGGATTGCCTGAGCTCACAAGTTCGAGACCAGCCTGAGCTAGAACGAGACCCCATTTCTAAAAATAGCCAGGCATTGTGGTGGGTGCCTGTAGTCCCAGCTAGCTACTCAGGAGACTGAGGCAAGAGGATCACTTGAGCTCGAGAGTTTGAGGTTGCTGTGGAGCTGTGACACCATGGCACTTTACCGAGGGTGACAAAGTAAGACCCTGCCAAAAAAAAGTATGTATAAAGCTAGTTAATGTGGTGACATATACCTACCTATTTTGCCAGCTACTTGGGAAGTTGAAGCAGGAGTATCATTTGAGACCAGGAGTTGAGGCTGCAGTGAGCTATGAGCATAGCACTATATGTACTTCTGCCTGGGTGACAGAGTGAGACCTTGTATCTATTTAAAAACAAACTCCACAGACTGGCCCTACCTCCAATTTTTGATTCCCAAAGTCTAGGGCAAATCCCTAGAATGTACATTTCTTTTGTTGTTGTTGTTTTTTTTTCTGAGACAGAGTCTCAAGCTGCCAACCCAAGTAGAGTGCTGTGACATCACAGCTCTCAGCAACCTCCAACTTGGGCTCCAGTGATCCTCTGCCTTAGTTTTTTCTATTTTTATTAGAGACAGAGGGTCTCACTTTTTTTGCCCTGGCTGATCTGGAACTCATGAGCTCAAGCAGTTCACCTGCTTGGCCTCCCAGAGTGCCAGGATTATAGGCGTGAGCCACCTCCCCCACTCTATAATGTACATTTCTGACAGGTGATGCTAATACGATGCATTTTGAAAAATATGGATTTTTTCAAATCATTTCAAAATATGAACATATTTTGAATATATTTGGGTCAGCCAAACCACAGCCCTTTTTAGGTGCATTTTATTTGTTCATCTTGCTCTATGTAATTTGTATTTATTATTATACAAGGTATTGGAGGGCAGGAAAATGGAGTTTCGAAATGCAGTTTTGGGTTTAACCTAGTCCTTATCTTAAAAATTTCTTTCCTTATATAAAGCAGTTTATAACAATCCCTTATGCCATCTCTAGACAAATGAAAAGCTATTTTTATTACCTATAATTAACCTAATTCAGGTAAAAGAACAGGCTTGAGGAAAAGGCTAGAACTGTGATAAAGCTCAAAGATTACTGTCCTGAAATTAGCATTATGGGCCCCAATATAGTATTTGGAATTGTTGTTAGAATTCTGAACCAAATTGCTCATGACTAGGGCTCAGTTTGTAAGGGTTAAGTGCTTTGTCTGTTAGATTCAACATGAGTATTACCAAGGTCATTTGAACTTCCAACATTAGATCAGCTTATTTGAGTGGCTTAAGGTATGTTACTGTGTAAAAGATAGAGAGGTGGCTAGAGAGAAATAAAGATTCCATCTCTTGGGCGGCACCTGTGGCTCAGCAGGTAGGGTGCCGGCCCCATACACCGAGAGTGGCAGGTTGAAACCTGGCCCCGGCCAAATTGCAACAAAAAAAATAGCCGGGTGTTGTGGTGGGTGCCTGTAGTCCCAGCTACTCGGGAGGCTGAGGCAAGAGAATCGCCTAAGCCAGGGAGTTGGAGATTGCTGTGAGCTGTGTGATGCCACGACACTCTACCAAGGGCAATAAACTGAGACTCTGTCTCTACGAAAAAAAAGATTCCATCTCATTGGTATATTCTCACATCTATTGCCCTTATTTGGCATTAGCAAAATGGTAGTAATCCAAAAGATGTTTCTATACATTGTACCTTTATATTTATAGTATTACTAAAAAGAAGTTTCATATTTAATTGAAAAAATTTTTTTCAGAAAATTGTTGCCAAGCTTATTCCTCATCTCTTGACTTTTACTTGAGTCTTTGTCTCCCCCCCCACCCCCACAGCAACCTTAAACTCTTGGGCTTAAGTGATTGTCCTGCCTTAACCTCCCAAGTAGCTGGGACTGCAGGCGCCTGCCACAACATCAGGCTATTTTTTTGTTGTTGCAGTTGTCATTGTTGTTTTAGCTGGCCCAGGCTGGATTCAAACCTGCCAGCCTTAGTGTATGTGGCCAGCGCCTTACCCACTGAGCTAGGGCGCCACCCAAGTCTTTGTCTTATTACAGAGACTCAGCTATTATCTTGCTGAGTCTTAAATTACAAAAGGCAATATATTTTAAATCTTAAAACTAAAAAAGAGCTTTTTTAATTTCAAAAATTCTTAGGTTTTAAATTTGGAATTTATCACATTTTATGGCCCAAAATAGGCTCATTGAGTTTTTGGCATCTTCTATCCTGCCCATGCCAACAAAAGCCGCACCATATGGTATGGCTGCTGCTACGCTGGGAATGCCACACATTGTGGAGATGTTGCCAGGCATGAAGCAGAGGTGCTGTTCCCCATATGCTTATCTTTGTAGCCCTACCTTTTGACCAGGATATATTAGGATTCTAGTACATCACCTTATCTTATCAATAGAGTCTTCTAGCTTAGCGCCCATAGCACAGTGGTTACGGCACCAGCCACATACACCGAAGATGGCAGGTTCGACCCTGACCCGGGCCCGCTAAACAACTGCAACAAAAAAAAGCTGGGCATTGTGGCGGGTGTCTGTAGTCCCAGCTACTTGGGAGGCTGAGGCAAGAAAATCACTTAAAAATCACTTAAGCCCAACAGTTAGAGGTTGCTGTGAGCTGTGATACCATGACATTCTTTTGAGGGTGACATAGTGAGACTCTGTTTCAAAAAAAAAAAAAAGAGTCTTCCATTTCTTTCTCCTACCAGCTTCAACATTTGGCCACATTATGAAAACAGATACTCAAAACTTTCTGGCATGTCTTACCCAACTTCAGAAAGAGGCTTTTGAATAACTACTGCAATAGAGAAAAGGACCTTTTAGAATACAGTTAATAATTATTTTAATATCCCTAACTACTAGCACTCCTCCACCACTGTAACTTTTTTTTTTTGAGACAGAATTTCATTATGTTGCCCTCTGTAGGGTGCTGTAGCGTCACAGCTCACAGCAACCTCAAACTCTTGGACTTAAGTGATTCTCTTGCCTCAGCCTCCTGAGTAGCAGGGACTACAGGCACCCGCCACAACACCTGGCTATTTTTTGTTGCAGTTGTCGTTGTTTAGCTGGCCTCGGCCAGTTTCAAACCCACCAGCCCCGGTGTATGTGGCTGGTGCTGTAACCACTGTGCTATGGATGCTGAGCCCTACTTTTTCTTGATGATAATTTTTTCCTGTCCTACTTCCCTAACCCTGACTAAATATTTAAAAGGAAAAGAGATTGCAAATACTGATTTGAGATGTTGGTGTGGGAAGAAGAGCTGAAATTTGTAGTTCTAGGTGTTGGAAAGTGTTTAGAACATTCAGACAAAATACAAAAGACTAATCACTGTTCTCTCACTTCTGATTGGCCCTTTGTTGATGAGGTATGTATTGTGTTTTCTTAAATAACTTCTCTCTTCCTATTCTTTATTGTCCCTCTTAGGCTCGAACAGCCATTTAATTAATTGTGGACATCACACAAATGTTTCTCAATGTCATAATACTACTTTTATGCCTTTGCAGTATAAAGTTAGCAAAATTTGTAGAAGTTAGATACATAAGAAGTTTTGTTCACCAGCCTTATTAATTTATTCGTGGAACAAATATTATAGAACACCTACGATATGCTAGTACTGTGTATAAAAAGATAGAAAAGACAAAATTCTACCCTTAGAGAACAGGTTATATAATACAGTATAATATTTTATTAGACAGATGTACACAATATACTATGATTGTATCTTGAAGTAGCACATAAAATTAAACCTTTCAAAGACTCAAAAGAAAATATTAAAATATTACATTAGGAGTACTTATAAATGTTAATGCTTGATCCATCAAAAAATGACTAAGTCTCAGGATTTTATAAAGTTGGTTCAAGCTAAATGGCAAATAACTGAAAAATATCCTTATTTGATATTATTGCTAAAATTTGAACATCTAATAGTTTTGTGATCAATCAAGAATTTATTTCATTTGGATTCTAGTATTTTCAGGAAGCATTTTGGTATACATAGAATTTGGAGCCACATAATGCCAGCAAAAATCAGTTGAGCTATTGCTTGCTCTGTGGTATCTTGGTTGTACCAAGTAAGAATTGGAACATAGATACAAAATTCTTATTATCTTGGCATCATGTGACGGGTATTTTTAGAATGGGGACAGCTAAAGGGCTCACTGTGAGTGAGGTTCTCATTGAGGAAGAGATATTGAATGTTGACTTTAAAACTTGGAATTTTTCTTTCTGAATTAGTTCTGTTCTGAAAATGCAAGTTTAAGCCATTATCAGTGGATTAAAGGAGTACTCTATATCACAAACGATCATTTTCATTATGTCTTAAGTCAAAATTTTTTATAAGCTATTGTGAATTGGTAATTATACTGTCATCAGAGGATTTCAGAAAGATATGACTTTTTTTAATGGGTAAAAGGTTTATTTATTTTATTTTATTTTATTTTTGTAGAGACAGAGTCTCATTTTATCACCCTCGGTAGAGTACTGTAGTGTCACAGCTCAAAGCAACCTCCAACTCCTGGGCTTAGGCGATTCTCTTGCCTCAGCCTCCCAAGTAGCTGAGACTATAGACGCTCGCCATAACACCCGGCTATTTTTTTGTTGCAGTTTGGCCAGGGCCAGGTTTGAACCCACCACCCTCAGTATATGGGGCCAGCGTCCTACCTACCAAGCCACAGGCTCCGCCCGGGGTGAAAGGTTCAAAAAAATGTTTTTTCTGTTTTTACCATAGCTCAGATTCAAGGCATTCTCATGGTAGAGGGTGAGATTAAAGATTCGCTTCTCTAAATTATAGCACAATTTAACATGTGGAATAGGAATCAGAATTAATAATTTCATAGTCTTAGCCAATGAATTAACTTTCCTCACTATCCAAAAATAAAACTAAATATGAAAAATAACTTAAATGCATAAATAGAAACTATAGCCTTAAGCCAATGCACAGATGCAAGACACTTTTGTTGTGTCTGATCTATTTTGGTGGCAATTACTTATGTAAGCTAGATCTGCTTAATCTTAAATTGTAAAGTAAATGCAATTAGTCATCATTGGAAAAAGGATCTACTCTTTTTTCTGCTTTGTTTTTCTGAGTTTTTAGGAGAGGATGTTTAATCATATTAAATAAGGCATTGGTAAAACAAGGAAAAGATTGACAAGGTGACTTAAATTTATAGGAATTGGGCGTTGGGGGGGGTTGTTTGTTTTTGTTTTATTTTGTTTCTTCCTTTTTTGACACAGTCTCACTCTATCACCTTGGGATTGATTGCCATGGCATCATCATAGCTCATAGCAAACTCAAACTCTTGGGCTCAAGTAATCCTCCTGCCCTCAGCCTCCCGAGTAGCTGGAACTACAGGCACCCACTACCACACCTGGCTAATTCTTCTATTTTTTTTTTTTTTTTAATTTGAGACAGAGCCTCAAATAGGTAGAGTGCTGTGACATCATAGCTCACAGCAACCTCCAACTCCTGGACTCAAGCAAGTCTCCTGCCTCCACCTCCCAAGTAGCTGGGACTATAGATGCCCACCACAATGCCCAGAAATTTTTTGGTTGCAGTCATCATTGTTGTTTGACAGGCCTGGGCTGGATTCAAACCCGCCAGCTCAGGTGTATGTGGCTGGCTACTTAGCCACTTGAGCCACAGGTGCCTAGCCAGTAGTTTTTCTATTTTCAATAGAGATAGAGTCTTGCTCTTGCTGAGGCTGGCCTCAAACTCCTGAGTTCAAGCAGTCTACCTGTCTCAGCCTTCTGGAGGGCTAATATCACAGGCATGAGCCACACAGCACCTGCCCTGGTTTTGTTTTTAATTGAGATACTGCCATTTCCCTCTTGGAGGCAGAGGAGCACAACAAATGAGAAAAATTTAGGGATTTTTAATGGCCCCAAAATGATCTAATAAGAGACTTTTTTTTTAATTCTATTTTTTAAGAGACAGATTCTCTCTCTGTCAGCCAGGGTGGAATACCCAACCATAGCCACTGTAACCTCGAATTCCTGGGCTCTGGCATCCCTTCTCCTTCTGTCTCCCAAGTCGCTGGGATTACAGGTCCATGCCAGCACATCTAGTTAAGTTTTTTAAGTTTTTTAGAGATGGGTCTTGCCATGTTGCCCAGGTTGGTTTAGAACTTCTGTCATTGGCTCTCTGGTCTTCCCGTTCGTCAGATAGCCGCTTCTTCTAGTGCAGCGCCAGCCGCATCCCCGAGGCACCATGGTGAAACCGAAGGTCGGAATAAACGGCTTTGGTCGAATTGGGCGCCTGGTCTGCAGAGCTGCTTTTAACTCTGGCAAGGTGGATATTGTCGCCATCAATGACCCCTTCATTGACCTCAACTACATGGTCTACATGTTCCAGTATGATTCCACCCATGGCAAATTCCATGGCACAGTTAAGGCTGAGAACGGGAAGCTTGTCATCAATGGAAATCCCATAACCATCTTCCAGGAGCGAGATCCCACCAAAATCAAATGGGGTGATGCAGGCGCTGAGTATGTTGTGGAATCCACTGGCGTCTTCACCACCATGGAGAAGGCTGGGGCTCACCTACAGGGGGGTGCCAAAAGGGTCATCATCTCTGCCCCTTCTGCTGATGCTCCCATGTTTGTGATGGGTGTGAACCACGAGAAGTACGAAAACAGCCTCAGCATTGTCAGCAATGCCTCCTGCACCACCAACTGCTTGGCCCCCTTGGCTAAGGTCATCCATGACAACTTTGGCATTGTGGAGGGACTCATGACCACAGTCCATGCCATCACTGCCACCCAGAAGACTGTGGATGGCCCTTCTGGGAAGTTGTGGCGTGATGGTCGCGGGGCTCTCCAGAACATCATCCCTGCCTCAACTGGTGCAGCCAAGGCTGTGGGCAAGGTCATCCCTGAGCTGAATGGGAAGCTTACTGGCATGGCTTTCCGTGTCCCCACTGCCAACGTGTCAGTTGTGGATCTTACCTGCCGTCTGGAGAAGGCTGCCAAATATGATGATATCAAGAAGGTGGTGAAGCAGGCATCAGAGGGCCCCCTCAAGGGCATCCTGGGTTACACCGAGCACCAGGTTGTCTCCTCTGACTTCAACAGTGACAGCCATTCTTCCACCTTTGATGCTGGGGCAGGCATTGCCCTCAATGACCACTTTGTCAAGCTCATTGCCTGGTATGATAATGAATTTGGCTACAGCAACAGGGTGGTGGATCTTATGGCCCACATGGCCTCCAAGGAGTAAGAACCCCCAGACCACCAGCCCCAGCCAGAGCACGAGAGGAAGAGAAAGGCCCTTAGCTGCTGGGGTGCTCCTGCCTACTCAGTCCCCCACCTCACTGAGAATCTCCCCTCAACACAGTTTCCACCCAGACTCCCTAAAGAACAGGAGGGGCCTAGGGAGCCCCACCTTGTCATGTAACATCAATAAAGTTCCCTGAATTCCGAAAAAAAAAAAAAAAAAAAGAACTTCTGTCATTGAGCAATTCACCTTTCTTTGGCCTTCCACAGTGCTGGGATTACAGGCATACCAGGTAGGTCATACCAAAAAACTGTTTAAAATGAAGGAAGTCAATCTGAGCTCGATTCACGCCTGTAATCCAGCACTCTGGGAGGCTGAGGCAAGTGGATTGCTTGAGCTCAGGAATTTGAGATCAGCCTGAATAAGAGTGAGACCCTGTCTCTAAAAAAAAAAAGACAGGTATTGTGGCAGGCGCCTATAGTCCCAGCTACTTGGAAGACTGAGGCAAGATAATCACTTGAGCCTAAGAGTTTGAGGTTGCTGTGAGCTATGATGACATGGCACTCAACCCCAGGGTAACTGAGACTCTGTCTCAAAAAAATAAAATAAATAAACAAGGGAAGTCAGCTTCCTAGTATTATGCACTATTTCTTTATTCTAGAAGTAGGAGCAATTTCAGTAACAAGTTGAATAAGTTATTTTAGTAAGTCATGGATATTGAAATAATTTATTCAGTGTTAAGCCTTTGGTTACTCTCTCTCTCTTCAACCACATTGTTATTAGATCAGAATCATCCCATATTATCCACTTGTAGTCATAGATTTTTATCTTTATTTCTACTGTATACTAAAGTTTCAGAGGTCTTAAATCAAAGCCTTGTATTTTAGACATTAGATTTCCCAGAAGAAGAATAATTGCAATGACAATTTTAAAAGTAGTATTGTAAAGTCTGAGCATATTTGAAAGAATTATGATAGTGTAGTTTTGGACCTCTTTTTGAACTATTGGTACTATTCACAAGTGACTGTCAGATGATTTAAAGTAACAAACCCAGACAGATGTATAACATTTGAACCATATTGTCAAAGTCATTGAGCTTGCTTATTAGTTGACCAGTTGGTGACAAACAGCATTTACTTTCATAAAATTAGTCAACTTGAGTTATTGTGATAAGAGAACTATGTTGACTGCCTGGGGTGGGCTAGAAACATTTCCCAAGTAAAATTTATTTTATTTTTTTTAATTTTTTTTATTTATTAATGTTACTTTTATTGATTTTGGGGGGAGGGAGGTAGAGACAGAGTCTCCCTTTATTGCCCTCGGTAGAGTGCCGTGGCATCACACTGCTCACAACAACCCCCAACTCCTGGGCCTAAGCGATTCTCTCGCCTCGGCCTCCTGAGTAGCTGGGACTACAGGCGCCCGCCACAACACCTGGCCACTTTTTGTTGCGGTTTGGCCAGGGCTGGGTTTGAACCCACCACCCTCTGTATATGGGGCCAGCGCCCTACCCTCTGAGCCACAGGCGCCGCCCCCCAAGTAAAATTTAAAAAAGAGATTTTCGAAGCTGCCCCTTCTTGGGGGTCATGATGGGCAGCAAGATGGTGTCTGCCAGCAGGGTCATCCAGGTAGTCAAGCCGCACACTCCATTAATACGATTTCCTGACAGAAGAGACTTTGAGATCAGCAGGACTACCGGCTCACTCTTCTGCAGTTTCCCAGCATTCAAAGGGAAGTAAATCACCAGATTTGCTAATGTATCAGGGTCCACCAGACACTGGAGAAATAATAAAAACGTTACCTCAGAAATATAGAAGGAAACTTGTGTCTCAAGAAGAAATTGAATATATCCAACGTGGAGGTCCAGAGTAATCACTCTGGCTGCTGTTTGTCATCAGACAAAAGAATTACCTTTACAATAAATGACTTCCAAAATGAAAAAGGAGAAATTGTATGTTGAACAACTTTAATAAATATTGTGTAAAAAAAAAAGATATAGAAAATTTAGATGGACACTTGTATCTCTTGATTTATGTATTTTGGTCAGCTTCTCTATAAGCTTACCTAAATGTTTATATACTTTATACTTATTAAAGTATACATTTGTAAAAAAAGAGATTTTCTTTTACTAATAATACACATGGTTGGTTTGTATAAAGATATCTGCATCAGAATGGCTGAACTCAAATATAAAATTGAACTTGAATATGTATAGAGGCTCTTTGGAACCTTAAAACATATGGAGGAACAAAACCAAAACAACTTAATGCTCCATCTTTGCTTAGAAACAAAAACCTAAATGAGGCTTGGCACCTGTAACACAGCAGTTACAGCACTGCCCAAAACACCGAAGCTGGCGGGTTCGAACCCAGCCCGAGCCAGCTAAACAACCATGACAACTGTAACAACAACAACAACAAAAATAACTGTGTGTTGTGGCAGGTGCCTGTAGTCTCAGCTAATTGGGAGGCTGAGGCAAGAGAATTGCTTAAGCCCAAGAGTTTGAAATTGCTGTGAGCTATAACTCCACAGCACTCTACCAAGGGTGATACAGTGAGAATATCTATAAATAAATAAATAACGTAAATGAAATTTAAAATAGATACCTGAATCTCTATTTGTATGTGGACATTGGATGAGAAATTAGGGTCAGGAAAAGATAGAAATTGCACACATATTCTTCTTTTGTGAAGAAAACTTGGTGCTTAGTGACTCATACCTGTTTGTAATCCTAGCACTTTGGTTGGAGCACTAGGTTGGAGGATTGCTTTAGGCCTTGAATTTGAGATCAGCCTGGGAAACAATAATGATAACTCTAAAAGATTGCATCTTTATTAGTGTTTACATTAATTTATCAGTACTTCCCAAACTTTATAATATAGTTTGATACAGTGGCAATTACTGATGTATAATTAATAATACCTTTTTCTACCAACTATAGAAATGTTATTTTCTTTTTTTTATTAAATTATAGCTGTGTACATTAATGCAATCATGAGGTAGAAATGTTATTTTCTAAGCAAGAAAAATGTAGGGACCTTTTTGAAGATTTTATTAGATTACTATTGTTTATAAACCCCAGAAGATTCTAATTTTGTGTTTTTGGTTTGGGGGGCTTTTAAGAGACAAGGTTTTGTCTCGTTGCTCAGACTGGAATACCAAGCTGTTCATAGGTTGATTTAGCATACCGCAGCCTCAAACTCTGGGGCCTAAGTGATCCTCCTGCCTCAGCCTCTTTAGTCAGTAGAACTACAGGCTTGTGTCATTGCGCCAGCCTAATTCTATTTTTTAAATATATCCATTAAGTTTTTCCCAGTTCAGTGCTAGACTCCTTCTTTGAACTATACATCTTTCAGAATTATGTAGTAAAATATGCTGTCTTAAGTGCCCCCCCCCGTTTTTTTTTGTACATTTTTTTGCGGGGGCCGGGTTTGAATCCGCCACCTCCAGTACATGGGGCTGGTGCCCTACTCCTTGAGCCACAGATGCTGCTCCTGTATGCCCCCTTTTTCCTTTTCTTTTTTTTTCTTAAAGAGACAGGGTCTTACTCTGTCTCCTAGGCTACAATGTGGTGGTGCAATCATAGTCCACTGTTAACCTTGAACTCCTGGGCTCAAGAGAGCCTCTCTGCCTCTTGATGGGACTACAGGTATGCATCACTATGCCTCATTAATTAAAAATAAAAAAAGTTTTTTGTTTTTTGTTTTTTTTGAGACAGAACCTCAAGCTATCCCCCTGGGTAGAGTGCCTTAACATCACAGCTCAAAGCAACCTCCAACTCCTGGGCTCAAGCAAGTCTCCTGCCTCAACCTTCCAAGTAGCTGGGACCACAGGCGCCAGCCACAAGGCCCGGCTATTTTTCTTTTTTTTTGGTTGCAGCCATCGTTGTTTGGGCGGCCTGGGCTGGATTCGAACCCGCCACCTTAGGTGTATGTGGCTGACGCCTTAGCAACTTGAGCTGCAGGCGCCGAACCAAAAATAAAAATTTTTTTTTATAGAGTCAGGGCCTCACTGTGTTGCTCAGGTTGGTCTTCAACTCATGGGCTCCCACATTGGACTCCCCAAATGCTGGAATTACTGGTGAGAACCACCATGTGCCTGCCCCCCCCCACCCCAAGTTCCTGAATCAGATCCCTTCTCTCTCTTTTTTTTTTTTTTTTGAGACAGAGCCTCAAGCTGTCCCCCTCGGCAGAGTGCTGTGGCATTACAGCTCACAGCAACCTCCAACTCCTGGGCTCAAGCGAGTCTCTTGCCTCAGCCTCCCAAGTAGCTGGGACCACAGGCACCCGCCACAACGCCCGGCTATTTTTTGGTTGCAGCCATCATTGTTGTTTGGCGGTCCGGGCTGGGGATTCGAACCCGCCACCTTAGGTGTACGTGGCTGGTGCCTTAGCCAGTTGAGCTATAGGCGCCGAGCCCAGATCCCTTCTCTTAAAAAGCACTAGTAGGTCAGCTCAGTAGCTCACGCCTGTAATCCTAGCACTCTAGGAGACTGAAGCGGGCAGATTGCCTCAGGTCACAGGTTTGAGACTGGCCTGAGCAAGAGCAAAACTTGTCTCTGAAAGAAAAATAGCCAAGCATTGTGGCGGACACCTGTAATCCAAGCTACTCGGGAGGCTTAGGCAATTCTCTTGCCTAAGCCCCTAGAGGTTGCTGTGAGCTGTGATGCCATGGCACTCTACCGAGGGTGACAAAATAAGACAATGTCTCAAAATAAAAAGCACCAGTAATTTCTTCAGGGAATTTTGCTTTTAACCTCTCATTCTAAAACTGCCACATAAAAGTTGGCTATACTGGGAAAAACAGACTATCAAATGGTTAATGAGCTTTTCTTAGAGCAAAACAGCCACTCTAGGGCTCTAAGAGGGGTAGATTACTACTTGTCATGTCCCAGAGGAAGTGGATAGCCCATGTTCCCTGCTCCTTTTGCAGTAGATGGTAGAGGGGAACAAAATAGAAAATACAGACTGGGAGACTATATTGTTAGACTTCCTTGGTTTCCCAACCATAAAGATGTATTCTGAATGTTTTCAGAAGTATTTGTATATCTTAAACTGGAATTATATTTGTTTCTTTTTCTTTTTTCACAAGTGGTACAAAATTCAAAAACTGCAAAGAGTGTATCATGAAAATAAATCTTTTATGTCCTTTCAGAAATAATTTACATACATGCAATAAGGTATGTGTGCCATGTATTTTGAATTCTTATTCTGTGCCTATATGAAATATGGCCTCCTGGATAGTAGTAATGTTGCTTTTGTTGTTTAAAATGAGTAGGTTGGCTCGGCACCTATAACTCAACGGCTAGGGCACCAGGGCTGGTGGTTTTGAACCTGGCCAGGCCTTCTAAAAACAACAATGATAACTACAACAAAAAAATAGCTGGGGCTTTGTGGCAGACACCTGTAATCCTAGCTACTTGGGAGGCTGAGGCAAGAGAATCGCTTAAGCCCAAGAGTTTGAGGTTGCTATGAGCTGTGACACTATGGCACCCTACCCAGGGCAACATAGTGAGACTTTGTCTCCAAAAATAATAATAATAAATAAATAAAATAAAAGTTAGGTTGTATGTACTGAGTGAAAGGCCAGTGATAGCAAATATTTGCAAAGCCTTTGTTAGTTTTCAGAGTCTTTTCACATACCTTTTCCTACTGGTGCTCAAAACAGCCCCTTCAGGTAGGGTAAAGCAGAATTTATCTCTTTTTTTTTGTCTGGGGCTGGGTTTGAACCCGCCACATCCGGCATATGGGGCTGGCACCCTACCCTTTTGAGCCACAGGCACTGCCCCAAATTTATCTCTTTTATAGATGTGAAGTTTGAAGCCTAAAGAATTACGTGACTTGATCCAGGTTAATATATGATGCAACTGGAATAAGAACCCAGGTCTTCTGACTCCTTGTCCAGAATTCTTCCTTCCATTTTGCCTCTCAGACATGAGGACATAAGGGGATCTATCATACTATGCTGTATTTTCCTTTATGAGGTCTGAAAAATACTGAGAGTAGTTGATTTTAGGTGCATTTTGAATACTGTATTTTGGTAGTTGTGGTATAATAGTTAAAGCCTCACAGCTCAGAAGTGTAGGTTTTTGGATGTATTCCTACAAAACAGTTTGTAAATCTTAGCGACTTTAGGATGAATAATGCTGTACATGCCACTACTGTTATGTGTGGACACAATAACGGGCGATTGAACAGTGGAAGCAAGGACTTCCATTCCTTTATATCTTTATATCTGTGTGCCTGCTGTGGCTGGGAGCCAAGTTGATAAACCTGTCCAGGGTTCCTCCCCTTGAGCCTAAAGTGGAGTCCGAAGAAGCATTTGACAGAGTGCCTGTCTTTGTTTCCTTTTTCCATAAAGTAGGTGAAAATGCTGTCGCCAGCACCAAACTATGTTCTGGATTTCTAGTCAGCTCAGAGAGAGAAAAATGAGTGGTGGGAGGAAACAGTTTGATAGTGAGCTCTCACAGGGATGATTGGTCTCAGAGTAACTCATTCTTCTTCTTTTTTTGAGAGAGAGTCTCACTTCGTTGCCCTAGGTAGAGTGCTGGTAGAGTATCACAGCTCATAGCAACTTCAAACTCTTGGGCTTCAGCAATTCTCTTGCCTCAGCCTCCCAAGTAGCTGGGACTACAGGCGCTATCCACACGCCCAGCTATATTTGGTTGTAGTTGTTATTGTTGTTTGTCAGGCCCGGGCTGGATTCGAACCCTCCACCTCAGGTATATGTGGCTGGCACCCTAGCCACTGAGCTATAGGTGCTGAGCCCACAGTAACTCATTCATTCACAATGGAGAAATGAGATGAGTTAAAGTCCTTGCAAGGATTTTATTTTATTATTTTATTTATTTGTTCATTTGTTTGTTTGAGACAGAGTCTCACTCTGTCACCCTGGGTAGAGTGCAGTGGCATCATAGCTCACAGCAACCTCTGCAACCTCCATCTCCTAGGCTCAAGTGAACCTCCTGGCTCAGCCTTCTGAGTAGCTGGGACTACAGGTGCCTGCCACAACGCCCAGCTAGTTTTTCTATGTTTCTTTTAACATATACAGACTCTAACTCTTGCTCAGGCTGGTCTCCAGCTCCTGAGCTCAAACAGTCCACCTGCCTGGGTTTCCCAGAGTGCTAGGATTATAGCATGAGCCACCGCACCCTTGCAAAGATTTTTAAAAAATCCTTACATTTCTTAAACATTGAGAAGTCTAACATAGAAAGTTGACAAAACAGTTGAGCTCTTATATATGAAAAAAACAATCCCTTTCAGAACTGAGTATATAGGATTCCCTTTTTTTAAAAAAAATCCCTAAATATTTCTGAGGGGAGGATGTCTATTTCCTATAATATAATTTATAAGTACCTCATTTCTAATTCACAGTAGAAAAATAGAGGGGAAAATGAAGAAAGAATTCATTTTATTTCTTATATAACAGAAAAATGGTTTTATAATTTACATTTTATAAGCTTTTTAAAACTATATTTATGAAATAAATATTTTATATTCATAGATTTATAACATTATAATCCACTATAAAAGTTAATACATTTGCCGTAATGAAATGATGTCATTTTTGTTCAAAAACTATATTACTCTTTTTATTTGGTATTTTTTATTTCCTGCTTCTGGCATAGAAGATGATAAATTATACTAATTTTGAGTATTTCCATTTGGTCAGTTTAACTAGTTTTGAAATTTTCTTAAAACAAAATTAAGAGGTAGTTTCAATCTTTATGGATGTGAATCATTTTGTCAATGAGTCAACAGTTACTTGTTTTTGTTTTCTGTTTTGTTTTGTTGCCAGCCACTAAGTCCAAAGCAGTGATTTTGAATAATTAGTGATTGCTGTATTTTTTTCATATTTTCAAAATAGTATAATATAATATAGTATAGTATAGTATCAGTGAAGATGAATTAATACTTGACAGAGCTGAAAGTTCTGCCAATATTTATATCTAAATCGTCTGTTACTTCCCACTGTAACATGTACACTGAACATATACGCAGTGTACGTATACACACATACCCTCTTACTATATTAGAGTTAGAGGGCATTGAGTTTTTTTCTTTTCTTTTGAGACAGAGTCTCACTGTGTGACCCTCAGTAGAGTGCTGTGACGTCATAGCTCACAGCAACCTCAAACTCTTGGGCTTAAGCAATTTTCTTGCCTCTGCCTCCCAATAGCTGGGACTACAGGCACCCGCCACAACACCCAGCTATTTTTTCTTGCAGTTGTCATTGTTGTTTAGCTGAACCCACCAACCTCGGTGTATGTGGCCAGTGCTGTAACCACTGTGCTATCCAAGCTGAGAATTTTTATTTTGAAGATAACAACACAAATACATCTCAACCTCAACATAGCCCTCTCACTCTTCTACATTTATGTTAGTGTGTCCAAAAACCAGGGAAAAATGGGTCCTAACTTGTTGGTAGGTAGTTTGGCTATCTATCTTTTACTCTTTTTAAAACTCAATATTACATAAGTAACTATGTAATATTTAACAGCTATTATTACCTTACCACCCACTTCGGAAGCACATAAATAATAAGAGTAAATTAAATCACATTGTGCTTAATGTAACATTAATTTGGAGTATAGGAAACAAGTATTGGACCAATGTTGGGATTTTAAATAAAATCTTGTAGTTATTCCACCATATATTAGAAGATACCAGATAAGCCCAAGAATGGTTGCTGTGGTGTTCCTCACTTTAGGTCTCTGCACCTACACAGAATGTACCTTTTTAATGCTACCTGCACCCAAGTGCTGGGCCCTATGCAACCCTCATCTGCTTCAGTATGCACATAGCATCACGTAAGCAAACCGTAGCTTCCTTTTGTTTTCTTTTTTCAAGAGACAGTGTTTCTCTCTGTGATATAATCCTAGCTCATTGTAGCCTTGAGCTTCTGGGCTCAAATAATTCTACCCTCTTCTCCTAAATCCCTATTGCTAGGGCTATAGACTCAGATCACCAAGTCCAGCTAAATTTTAAGTTAACATTTTTTCATAGAGATGAGGTCGTGGTATGTTGCCCAGACTGGTCTTGAACTCCTGGCCTCCCAAAGCTCTGCGCTCACACCAGCAGGCACCATAACTAGCTAGATCATAACCTCTGCTCTCAGCCACGGAACTTTCTCTGATTTCCTTTCATTTGTCCTTCTCACAGGATTAGTGGTGCACTTTTCCTTCTTTAAAATATCAGGCCTTGGCTTGGCATCCATAGGGCGCCGGCCACATATACTGAGGCTAGTGGGTTCAAGCCCAGCCGGGCCTGCTAAACAGCAATGACAACTGCAACCAAAATATAGCCAGGCATTATGGCAGGTGCCTATAGTCCCAGCTACTTGGGAGGCTGAGGCAAGAGAATCGCTTAAACCCAAGAGTTTGAGGTTGCTGTGAGCTGTGACGCCATGGCACTCTACCGAGGGCAGCATAGTGAGACTCTGTCTCAAAATAAAATTTCAGGCCATCCCCCCTACAAACTCCCCATTCTGACCTGTATGATGATTAGATAGTTAAGTGTAGGCTCATGTTTTATCTCCACCATACTAATTTACTTGAGAGCCAACATCTGTATCTCCTAGCTTTTTTAGAACAAACGCTCCCACTAGACCTATATAGTAAATTCTTTTTGAGAAGGTGGGTGAATGTTAAAGAATCATAAAAGTATAGCTCCTTAGTGAATCAGAGAATTGGTGGAAGGTACAAAGCCTATGTTGATCACTGCTCTTTTGGAAAAACAAGTCAATCTTTATCCCTAGGTAGAAATAAGAAAAATAAGTTCTAGCTTGGTGCCCATAGCTCAGTGGTTTAAGGTGCTGGCCATATACACCGAGGCAGGCAGGTTCAAACCCCACTCAGACCTACTAAAGAACAATGACAACTACAACGATCAAAAAAATACCCAGGTGTTATGGCAGGCACCTGTAGTCCAGGCTATTTGGGAGGCTGAGACAAGAGAATCACTTAAGCCCAAGAGTTACAAGTTGCTGTGAGCTGTGACACCATCCCCCTCTACCAAGGGCAACACAGTGAGACTTTGTCTCAAAAAAATTAAAAAAAAGATTTCCTGATAGAGCCAGAAGAGGCAACTAAGAAGAAAGTAGTTATGAATCTGTCTGTCTGGGGATTAAGATTCTGTTTATTGTCCATGTGATTGAGACTTTACTGGGTTCATAATAAACTTGGAGAAGAATTTACTTAATACTATAGCAAAAAGTTTGTGGGTTTTTTTTTTTTTTTTTTGAGACAGAGCCTCAAGCTGTCACCCTGGGTAGAGTGCTGCGCCATTACAGCTCACAGCAACGTCCAACTCCTGGGCTTAAGTGAATCTCCTGCCTCTCCCTCCCAAGTAGCTGGGACTACAGGCGCCCACCACAGTGCCCGGCTATTTTTTGGTTGCAGCTGTCCTTGTTGTTTGGTGGGCCTGGGCTGAATTCAAACCTGCCAGCTCAGGTGTACGTGGCTAGTACCTTAGCTGCTTGAGCCACAGGTGCCGAGCCTTTTTTTTTTTTTGAGACAGAGTCTCACTTAGGTGCCCTGGAATTGAGTGCCATGGCGTCATATCTCACAGCAACCTCAAACTCTTGGGCTCAAGTGATTCTCTTGTTTCAGCCTCCCGAGTAGCTGGAAAGGCTGGAGCTACAGGTGCCCACCACAATGCTTGCCTATAGCAGGTTTCTAATCAAAAGGAAGCATCAGGTTGTTGCCCATCTTCAAATTTTTACAAGCTATAAAAACAGTGATACTGGGCAGCGCCTGTGGCTCAAAGGAGTAGGGCGCCAGCCCCATAGGCTAGAGGTGGTGGGTTCAAACCCAGCCCTGGCCAAAAACTGCAACAACAACAAAAAAACCAGTGATACTGTTGCCATTTTTGCTTTCTTCCAGGTGATTCATAAACAAAGTCTGTTGTCACTTAGTTTAGTACCAGTTATCTTAGAAACAGGAACTTACCACTTTATGTGATCTGGTGGAGAATTCAGCTTCAGTTGATGAAACTGAAGAACGTTCCATATTTTAGACAAGTATTTCTGTTTCAGAAACTGGGATGACTTCCAAGTTAGTTTTAAGAATCTTTTAATTTTTCCTGCTAGACTCATTAACTCAGCCAGTTCACCTTGGGGAAATCATAGTTCCAGACTTTCCGTAAAAAACTATCCTCCTAAGTGAATATGATGGTTGATTTAATTAACATTCAGACCCAAGGTTTTCAGTAGTTTATTCTGAAACCTGTTTGTTGTGACTTTGACTAGCAGGGAATGATTAAGATGAAGTTGTAGTAACCATCATAATATATAAATTATCTACATTAGAAAAACCTGAAATTCAGTCAGTACTTCTGTTTTAAAATTCTGCATCTCCAACTATATAGACTTTAATAGCTGGTAAGAACCTTAACCAGGGTTTGAACAATGTTTTTGTCTTAGTCATCTTTCTGAGATGATGGCAGCTCTCATGTATACTCCAGTCAGAAAAATATACATAAAAGCTTGCATTCAATTTCAAGGTTATCTCAGACTCCTAAAGGCTATGTATGGATCCTAGGTGAAGAAAAAAATTCCTGTGTCTAGTCCAAGGCCTACCCTTATGGGTCAGAGAAGTGAAGTGACATAGCTAAAGTCATAGGCATACAGCTTCTTTCTTTAGTTGAGTGCTCTGTTAGTTGGTTTTTCCTTTTCACCATTATATCCCTGTCCTTAAAACCAATTCAAAATTTATAGAACTTAGAGGAAGGGCTAGGGTGTTCAAGCCTCAACATCAATGATTTTTGCTTTTATTTACCCCAGTAGGAGAGTAAAATACAGTAATACCCAAAATACTTAAATGATTGATTCAGGAAAGCTTAGTGAACTAAGCAAAGTTTTTTTGTTTTGGGGCGGGAGGGTTTGAGACAGAGTCTCACTCTGTTGCCCTCAGTAGCTCACAGCAACCTCAAACTCTCAGGCTCAGGTGTTCCTCTTGCCTCAGCTTCCCAAGTAGCTGGGACTAGTGGTGCTCACCAGAATGCCTGGCAGTTTATTTTTTACTTTTTTCTCATTTTTAGTACAGATGAGGTCTTGCTCTTGCTCAGGCTGGACTCCAACTCCTAAGCTCAAGGAATTCACTGCCCTCAGCCTCCCAGAGTGCTAGAATTACAGGCATGAGCCACTGTACCCAGCCTCTATGCAAAGTTTTTGTTTGTTTGTTTGTTTGTTTTGAGACAGTCTGACTAAGTCACCCTGGGTAGAGTGCTGTGGCATCACAGCTTATAGCAACCTCAAACTCTTGGGACTTAAGTAATTCTCTTGCCTCAGCCTCCCAAGTAGCTGGGACTACAAGGCGCCCATCACAATGCATGGCTATTTTTTGAATTCTTGCTTTTTTTTTTTTTTTGCAGTTTTTGGCCGGGCCGGGTTTAAACCTGCCACCACTGGTATATGGGGCCAGCACCCTACTCCTTGAGCCACAGGCACCGCCCATCTGGCTATTTTTTAGTTGTAATTATCATTGTTGTTTGACAGATCTGGGCTGGATTTGAACCTGCTAGCTCTGGTGTACATGGCTGGTGCCCTGGCCGCTGAGCTACAGGTGCTGAGCCTCTATGCAAAGTTTTTATAATTTACCATGGTAACTTAAGGCCTAATTTTGATCCCTAGTTTGTCCAATTACTTCATTTTCTTACCTGAACTACCTGCTTTAGAATTCATCATAGAACTGTCAGACAGGTTACCCTAGAGGTTTGGTTTTATACATTTATTCTTTTCCTTTTCCTTTTCCTTTTCTTGTTTCTCTCCCTGTAATTGTGTTTAGGCTAACTTATCCTACCCAGCCTCTTCAAGCTGAAAAAAGGCATCAAGCTGAAAAATCTCATAACCGCTAGTTGCCATTTTTTATTATTTTCATCCCAGTCTTGTTGTTTCCTAGTACCGTACCTTTGATCGTGTTCCTCAGCTTGTCTGTACTTCAGTATCTTCATCTGTAATACTGGACACCGTCCCATTTATATTGCATTACATCGTGTTGTTATAAGAAGGAAATGTAGTACCTGGTTAAGTGGCAGCTTTTACCATTTCCGGCTACACTCTTCACATTATTTAGTGAAATCATGTAGGTGTCTCAGCATACTTGTGCTTATCCCTTTACTGCCTTTGTTCACTTTATCTTTCATTCAGCTTTAACCAACTTCTGTCTGGGTTCTGGTTACTGATGTATGGGTGTAAGCTGTGCTACATACTTTTTTCTCATTCCTCTAGTCATAATAGTTTCTTTTTTTTTTTGAGACAGAGTCCCACTGTGTTGCCCTTGGTAGAGTGCTATGGCGTCACAGCTCATAGCAACCTTAAATTCTTGGGCTTAAGCGATTCTCTTGCCTCAGCCTCCTGAGTAGCTGGGATTATAGGCACCTGCCACAATGCCTGGCTATTTTTTGTTGCAATTCTCATTGCTGTTTTACCTGGCAGGGGCCAGGTTTGAACCTGCCACCCTCAGTATATGGGGTTGGCACCCTACCCACTGAGCCACAGGTGCCACCCCATAATAGTTTCTTGATTGATGCTATTATGCTATATGCAACTATAGCAGTCTGTTCCAAAACGTTTGATCATTTAGTTATTAGAAATAACTATTAGAAATAATAAATAACTATTAGAAAGCTATTGGCTCGGCGCCTGTGGCTCAAGTGGCTAAGGCACCAGCCACAAACACCTAAGGTGGCAGGTTCAAATCCAGCCCAGGCCCGCCAAACAATGATGACTGCAACCAAAAAATAGCCAGGCATTGTGGCAGGCGCCTGTGGCCCCAGCTACTTGGGAGGTGGAGGCAGGAGACTCGCTTAAGCCCAGGAGTTGGAGGTTGCTGTGAGCTGTGATGCCACAGCATCTTACCCAGGGGGACAGCTTGAGTCTCTGTCTCAAAAAAAAAAAAGAAAGCTATTAATGAGGCTATTTATCTGTTTGTTTATTTTGGACACAGTGTTTCTACTGCCTAGTCTGGAATGCAGTGCCCCAATCACAGCTCACTGTGATCTCCAACTGCCAGACTCAAGCCATCCTCCTGGCTCAGCCTCCCAAGTAGCTAGGACTTCAGGTGTGCGCTACCATACCCCCACTGACTTTTAGATTGGGGGGGTGTGTCTTGGTGTATATCTCTTGCTCAGGCTGGTTTGCAACTCCTGGCTTGAGTGATCCTCCTACTCCAATATCCCAAAATACTGGGATTACAGCAATGAGTTACTGCATCTGACCTAGGCTTTTCATAAAGTTTTCTTAGTTTTCCATTGTAAGAGAACAATTATTTTATTTCCAATAAACATGAGTGAACGTATCATGTAAGAGACCTTGCAGTTTGAAGCCTGAGTTTCTGTTTCCAGAATTATAAAGAGCAGCTAGTGATGTGGCAGAACTCAGCTCCTAATTCGAGGCTTCCCATAGTCGAGGAGCCAGCTCTTTGCCTCTGCTTTGAAGGGTAGGGGTAAAGGTTGGAGTCTTAAACTGATTAGAAGGATACTAGCTCTTTATGCTCTATTATATTCATGTTCTTATTGCAAAAAGTTATTAGACATATCCTAGTAGATATATATTCATGAAATATTAATTATTCCAGTATTATATACATTATAAAATTATAGAATGAACTTTTTCATTAATGAAAGTTTTTCATTATTTTCTTCTGAGCTGCAGGGGATCATGTTACTTCCTCGGTGAAGGAATCACTACGTTCCTCTCTGGAGATCACTCTACTAATTCTTTAGGCCTGCTTGGAGTCCCTATTCTTGCTTGTTCAATTTCACTATTTTATCTCTACACAGGATTGTAAACTGTCTGAAATGAGAAACTAGATAAAAGTTTTTATCTTTCTTTTGTATCCTGCAACAGTGCCTAATATGATTCTGAGTACATCGTAATTACTCAATTTTTTTTTTTTGAGACAGAGTCTCACTATGTCACCCTCTGTAGGTGTTGTGGCGTCACAGCTCACAGCAACCTCAAACTCTTGGGCTTAAGTGATTCTCTTGCCTCAGCCTCCCAAGTAGCTGGGACTATAGGTACCCACCACAATGCTCAGCTATTTTTTTTGTTGTTGTTGTTGCAGTTGTTGTTGTTTTAGCTGGCCCAGGCTGGGTTCGAACCTTCAGCTCTGGTGTATGTGGCTAGCACCCTAGCCACTGAGCTATAGGCACTAAGCCTACTCAAACCTTTTTGATTAATTTCTTGGCATCATCTCAGAGTAGTATTTCACTGATTGTTACCAAAAGGGAAAAAAATCCTCAGTTTTGTTCTGTTCTGGTAATTCTGGGTTTTAGTCCTCATATTATTAATATCCTAGCATTAAAGGTAACTAAGCCTATCTATGTTTACAATGTTATAAATAGATACACTATAGATATAGATATCCTGTACCTGATAAAGTGATTTGATGGGGACATGCTGCAAATGGTACACACCAAGAACCAACCTGAGTCAGCACCCACATCTGTTTTCATTACTTGAAATTTTTGTTCTTCAGTTTTTTATCAAGTGACTGAGTGCTAAACTATATATGGCATTTGCTTTTTATACTTTCTCTAAGGTTATTTTATGCTGACAATATTGATGTTTCCACCATTCCTCAAATTGTATAAAATACTATTCTAGCTTGTGTTTTATATTTTGCAGGCCTCTGTCCTATTCCTCTGAACCATTATTATGTCTGTTGATTCTAAAGACCCTTCTGAATTTCTGAAATCAGTTATTTACAATTACACTTAGAAGTTCTTCATAGTGGCTTGGTGCTTGTGGGTGGCTGAGGCGCCAGCCACGTACACCTAAGGTGGTGGGTTCAAATCCAGCCTGGGCCCGCCAAAACTACAATGATGGTTGCAACCAAAAATAGCCAGGTGTTATGCGGGTGCCTGTGGTCCCAGCTACTTGGGAGGCTGAGGCGGGAGGCTGAGGCAGGAGACTCACTTGAACCCAGGAGTTGGAGGTTGCTATGAGCTGTGATGCCACGGTACTCTACCCAGGGGGATAGCTTGAGGCTCTGTCTCAAAAAAAAAAAAAAAAAAAGTTCTTCATAGCCATTTGATACCATGAATCTCAAAAACCTAACATAAACTTGTTATAGCTTTCCATATTGCCATCTTTCTGAGTGACACTAGAGAAACTTAATCTAGGAAGAAAGAAATGAAACTAGCTTATAGTCAGTTGCAAATCAAGATAGTAAAAAGAGATGAAAAACACTGGTGCCCAAATGTGCAGTTCATTTGCGTCTCCATAGATTATGTCATTCCTACATAAAAGATACAGTACTTTGTACTTTCTGATATAATTCACTAAATTTTAGTTGATAGCTGTTACTCATTGCAACTTAAAGGTTGAGGTTTTGAAGCTTTATTTGCTTGATAGGTATATGAGTCATTTTTTTTCTTCTTAATAAGCACCCTCAAAATTTCAGGGGTTTGTAATAACAAATGTTCATTTTTATTGCCCGTGGTTACACAGGTTATTTGAGATGTCATTGCTCCTGGCTACAGGTTAGATTCAAGTCTGCTCTGCATGTCTCTCCTCTTTGTTCTAGAGCTACCAAGACGAGTTCTTCTAGTGGCCAATGGCAGGAGTACAAGAATATAGGCCAGATTACTCAAGCACATTTAAAGCCCTAATCATACAGTATCTACTAACATTCCATTGGCCAAAGCAAGTCAGTGGCCCAGTTCAACATCAGTGGAGCAGGGCGTATACTCAGTTTACAGAGGGAGATAGGGCAGTAGGGCAAAGAATCTGGGTATAAAATCTTAAGAAAGGAGAGTAAGGCTTGGCGCCTGTGGCTAAGGTGCCAGCCACATACACTTAAGGTGGTGGGTTCGAATCCAGCCCGGACCCGCCAAACAACAATGACTACTGTATCCAAAAAATAGCTGGGTGTTGTGGTGGGCACCTGTGGTCCCAGCTACTTGGAAGGCTGAGGCAGGAAACTCACTTGAGCCCAGGAGTTGGGAGGTTGCTGTGAGCTGTGATG
>NW_003852442.1:9172315-9174054 GCF_000181295.1 Otolemur garnettii
TAATGCCACGGCACTCTGCCCAGGGGGACAGCTTGAGGCTCTGTCTCAAAAAAAAAAAAAAGATTCTCTTGTCTCAGCCTCCCAAGTAGCTGTGACTACAGGCACCCACCATAAGGCTTGACTATGTTTTTGTTGTAGTTGTCACTGTTGTTTTTAGCAAGTCCAGGCTGAGTTTGAATCCATCAGCCCTGGTGTATGTGGCCAGTACCCTAACCACTGAGCTACAGGCACCAAGCCTGCACTAAATTTTTTTCAAGAATGCTTCTTTAATCCAAAGTTGTTGAGTAAAAATGAGTATAAGTCAAGAATATTGTAATATTAATTGCCTTCTATGCCTTATTTGCAAAAAAACTAGAACTGCCAACTGATTGGAAAAATTTAAGGGACAGATTAAAAGGAAATTGGGTAGAAAACTGCCTAAGTATAACCCTTACAATAAAACCATTCTTATAAATAAACTATTATGCGACATAAGTTAAACACTTCAAATTGAAGTAGGGTTAAGCTAGATTGATAGCATGGAGTCTTTAGCTGAGACTCAGAAAGGCATTAAAATATTTGCTTTAATGGTGCTTTATTATGGTGTGTATTATTACAATTATATCTCTATTTATTTATTAATTTTTGAGACAGAATCACTATGTCACTATGTCACTATGTATAGTGCTGTGACATCACAGCTCACAGCAACCTCAAACTCTTAGGCTTAAGCTATTCTCTTACCTCAGCCTCCCAAGTAGCTGGGACTACAGGCCCCTGCCACAATGCCCGGCTATTTTTTCTTTGCAGTTGTCATTGTTGTTTAGCTGGCCCAGGGTAGGTTCGACCTGCCACCCTTGATACGTGGCTGGTGTGGCCGGCACCGTAACCACCATGCTACGGGTGCCGAGCATACAATTGTATCTCTTTTATAGGACTGAACAAGGAAACAAAAGTAGACAGCTAGGGAGAAAGTTCAGAACTAGTGTGTTATATCTTATTACCTAACTTCCTAATTAAAGTCAGTTTTAATATATTTTATAAATGTAAGAGCACGTTTGTATGTTGTTAATGCCTACTGGATTCTGCAATGGAATTAATAATTCCTTAGAAACTTTTTCCTTCTTGAAGTAATACTGAGCATGCCTGCTTTATTTATTTATATGTATTTACTGTTTTCTTTATTGCAATATCTTTATCTTTGAATAGAAAACATCTTTTTATTTTGAAAATGGCACATTTGATGGGCGGCACCTGTGACTCAATGGAGTAGAGAGCCGGCCCCATATGCCAGAGGTGGTGGGTTCAAACCTAGCCCTGGCCACAAAAAAAAAAATGTATACCTGGTTTCTTTTACCCTCAACGAATCCCCAACAATTAAAATAAAAAAAAAAAATGGCACATTTGCAACTTGTATTGATAACATTTCCTAGAACCCACACAATTCATTTGGACAGGCTGGAATACTATAGAAACTCAAAGGAATGGTGCTTTATTATGGTGTGTATTACAATTGTATCGCCTTTATAGGCCTGAACAAAGAAATAAAAGTAGATACATCTTGCAGAGTTATGCCATATTAGGTAAAACCTACTTCACCTTTTTTTCCATCATGGAATTGAAAGTTCATTTTATGTCTTTTGTTGTTGTTGTTGTTGTTGAGACAGCCTCAAGCTATCCCCCTGGGTAGAGTGCTGTGGCATCACAGCTCACAGCAACCTCCAACTCCTGGGCTCAAGTGAGTCTCCTGCCTCAGCCTC
>NW_003852442.1:9175142-9176143 GCF_000181295.1 Otolemur garnettii
TTGTTGTTTGGCGGGTCCAGGCTGGGGATTCGAACCCGCCACCTTAGGTGTACGTGGCTGGCGCCTTAGCCGGTTGAGCTATAGGCGCTGAGCCGTGAATAAAGAATCTTAACCCTTACTGCACACTAGTCACAGAAAACCCATCCTGGAAGTACTGCCCATCTGAATGTGAAAAGTAAAGCAATGAAACTTCGAGATAGGAGAATATTTTCATGACTTTGGGACTGGCAAAGATTTCTTGAATGTGAAACACAAAGCATTTAGTAAAATATTAATAAATTGGATTACATAAAAATTTATTTTACTGAAAGTATTAAGTGTGAAACAGCAAGCCATAGAGAAGGAAAAAGTATTTCTAATATCTGCAGTATATTTAAAATAAATGAAGAACTCATACAAAACAACAAAGAAAAAGCAGGGAATAAAAAAGATAACAAGATACTTAATAGCCGTATCTCAAAAAGGACATCTGAATAATGGGTAGACCATGAAAGGGTTGAGATTACTCATTAGTAACCAGAGACATAAAATTGAAAAACTTCAACGAAACACCAATACCTACACCATTAGAATTGCTAAAATTAAAACTTTAGAGTTCACCAGTGTCAAATATTTGTGTGAATATGGAACAAGGGGACTTCCAAAATAACAAAAGGAGTCTAAGGAAATATCCAAAGCAGTGTAAAATAAAGTCATTTTAGACATGCAGTTTTTCCAAACATTTATGACTCATGAATATTGTACGTAAAGCTCGTGGAGGATGTGCTTCAACATCATGAGGGAATACACCAAGACACAGAAAGATCAAGAATCTGATAATTTGTGAATCAGCTTAAGAGAAAAGCAAAGAAAATTCTAAGGATGCTGGTAGGTGATACCTCATCTGAGGCCTAGAAAACAGCCAGTCCTGGCTCAGCGCCTATAGCTCAACCGGCTAAGGCGCCAGCCACGTACACCTAAGGTGGCGGGTTCGAATCCCCAGCCCGCACCCGCCAAACAAC
>NW_003852442.1:9177400-9193090 GCF_000181295.1 Otolemur garnettii
CAGGCGCCCGCCACAACGCCCGGCTATTTTTTGGTTGCAGCCGTCATTGTTGTTTGGCGGGTCCGGGCTGGGGATTCGAACCCACCAACTTAGGTGTACGTGGCTGGCGCCTTAGCCGGTTGAGCTATAGGCGCCGAGCCCAGTTTCATCTTAAACTCCTGAACTTCAAGGAATCCTCACACCTCAGCCTCTCCGAGTGCTAGGATTATAGGCCTGAACCTCTGCGCCTGGCTCTTCCTGCCCCTTTAATCTTGCTGCTAACCTTTCGTTTTTTTCTGGTAAATTTTCCTTGACCAAACCCTCTGTTCTCCCAGTCTGGTGTCCCTCCCTGCCAGTAACTAGTCACACAGTCTTTCTTTCTCACTGTGATTTATCTCTTAATTCCTAACACAGTGTCCAGAACATGGTACAGACTCAGTAAACACTGACTTCTGTTTCTTTCGGTAGCCTATCTTAAAGGTCCTTGAAATTGGACTCTGTGGTCAACATGAGAAGTGTTAAGCAGATGTTTGATTGAATCAATGATCGTATTTTTTCATCTTATTAAGTAGAATATAGCAGTCAGAGAGAAAGGAATGTATACTCACCCCCCAAAATCTCTTCATATTCTATATCATCCAAAGTCTCTGCTGTTTCCCCATTTGAACAGTTACAAGGATCATTTTTGCTGCTTTTCAAAACTAAGATCACTTACTAAAAATTTTTAACTGAAGCTGCAAAATTAAAGTAATATTCAGTCCTCACCTATAAATAATAATGAGTTTAGATACTTTCTAGTTTAAGGTGTGTTAAAGAAGCTGTATCGAGTGGACTGTATGGTGTATGTCAGGAGTTTTAAAGGAATGAGGATAGATGTGCCTGGAAACTAGATCTTGTGCCATTCTCCTTCATAAGTTGATTGTGAAATCTGAGACTGAATTCACCAAATCTTAGCTTCTTGCTTAGACTTCTTGGCTTAATCAGAAATTGGCTTATATAACCTACTTATATACTCCAAAAACCTTGTGGAGCTTTAAGTTTTTTCAAGATTTTTTTTTTTTTTTTTTTTTTTTTTTTTGAGACAGAGTCCCACTATGTTGCCCTTGGTAGAGTGCTATGGTGTCACAGCTCATAGCAACCTTAAATTCTTGGCCTTAAGCGATTCTCTTGCCTCAGCCTCCCAAGTAGCTGGGACTACAGGTGCCGGCCACAATACCCAGCTGGTTTTTTGTTGTAATTGTCGTTGTTTAGCAGGCCCAGGCCAGGTTCAAACCCGCCAGCCCCAGTGTATGTGGCTGGCACCCTTAACCACTGAGCTACAGGCACCAAGCCTTTTCTTGATTTTTAAATGATTTTTAATTTGTAAATTTAAAAAATTTCTCCTTTAGTAAAAAAGAAAGTATGTCTGAATGATAGTGTTTTTATCTGCATATTTTCCCTTTTATCTACGAACATGATAGCATTTTATCTTTGTTTGTTGTCTGATATGTATATATACTTTATCTGATTGTATATAGTTGGTTGTTGTCATTTAAAGTAACTTACTGATAAATTTGCTACTATTCTAACTGGAGGATTTTTCTTTGTCTCTCCCCACCCCTAACATCTTTTATCTAGTTGTTGTGGAATTACAAGCTGAATCTAACTACAGATCCCAAATTTGAATCTGTTGCCAGAGAGGTTTGCAAATCTACCATAACAGAGGTAAGTTGTGAAGGAATTTTGTGGATGTTTAATGACTTAAAAGAAATCACATCTATTGACCAGATCACTGTGTCACTGTGAGAGGAATGAGACAGTTACATTACTTTTCTTGGAATTTACATGTGTCTCAGTTGAAAGATAGGAAGAGGGGGGATGTAATTAGATTCTTTTTGTTAACATCCGCCTACACTTACAGTAGGATACTGTTGACTGAGACAGTTGGAATCAGGTTGTGTTGGTCCCCAAAGCAGGAGGGAGTAAAACTGCTGAGGTTATCATTGCTGCTCGCACAGTTACACAACCTGCTTTGTCTGAAGCACATCGGGATGGTTACAGGAGGCCTATAGGCATTCCTGCGTGTTTCAGCTATGCATTTGGATCAGTTGAACCACAGAGGCATATACTTCAAATATTAAGAGCTAGTGTTTAAAAAGTTAAGGATATGAGTGTGTGTGTTGTTATAAATTGATACTGAGCATAAAGACAAAAGCACTGATGAAAATCCATAGCACCATACAGATACTAATGGAAAATTTTCAATTATCTTGATTCAGTGTAAACAACAAATAATATTAGTAAAAATTATGATACTTGAAGTTTCCTTTTTGATTTTTTTGGTGTGCTTTTTATTTTAATCAGTAATACAAACTCCATTAAGCCAGAGTTTCTGCATACTGAAGTATGGCAGTGACACAGAAAATAGTTGCTATTTTGGCTCAGCGCCCATAGCACAGTGGTTACAGCATCACCCACATACACCGAGTTTGGCGGGTTGGAAACCGGCCTGGACCAGCTAAACAACAGTGATAACTGCAACAAAAAATAGCTGGGCGTCATGGTGGGTGCCTGTAGTCCCAGCTGCTTGGGAGGCTAAGGCGAAAGAATCTCCTGAGCCCAAGAGTTTAGGGTTGCTGTGAGCTGTGATGTCACAGTACTATATCCAGGGCGACTTAGTGGGACTCTGTCTCAAAAAATAAAAAGAAAATAGTTGCTATTTTTCCACCTCAAAGTTAACACAGTTCTTATAGCATATTAATCTGTCCTCAAGCTGACCCTTTTGATAACTTAAATCAGGGCCACTTTCTACAACGGTCTTTAAGGAAGACCCTGCTTCACTCACATAAGCCTTCAGCTGTGTTCCTCACCTATGTCATTATCAGATCTTATAGAACCTGTTTTCTTAAATCTTCTAATACTGGATCAGATATATTTTATTCTTTTAAATCAGTGACCCTTCATATTTACCTTGGAGCTTCAGAATAGATAGCATATCTTTGAAATATTGATATTATGCTCCCAGCTTTAATATTCTGTATCTCCAACTCCCTAAGCTGGCTATATGACTAAACCGCTAACTTTAAAATATCAAAGGCAAGGTATTTGCTTAATAACAAAACGAAATACTAACAAAGAAATGATTCCCAGGCTTGAACTTTAAATGTTTGTATATTCCCACTATATTATGGAACTATTCAATTATAAGTAGTTTTTCTTTTTAAAGACACATTGGAAGATATAAATGTGTATGTGTGTGTTTGTATTTGTTTTGCCCTCTTTTGTGCCACCAATTAAGTACATACCACTTTGACTGCCCTGTGGAAATACAGTTCAGAATATCTGTATATTCACTAAAATAGTTTCATTGTTTATATTAAGCTGGCTTCCTTATAACATGTCTGTAATAATGGTACCCTGTGATCTCTTAGGGTATTCTTGCTTTGTAAAAGATTGAATAACAAGGACACTTCTCTCTTACTATGAGAAAATTAAATATCAGGCAAAACATAAATACTAAATACCAGCAAAACATTGTATTCTGCACTCCCTTCTACTTTCTTAATTTTGGAATCCTACTTCCAAGGAGAAAAACACCACCTCAAGAATATCTGCAACTGCAAACCAAACTTTTTTACTTCCCGAGATTAAGCTAAATGCTGCCTACTTTCCTCTGTCTATGTCAAAAAATAGAATGACTATAGAATTTTTCCAATGGCACATAATGAACTTCCCTAACCACTTCAGAGTTAACTCCCGTTTTGAAATATGTTGAGAACTTAATGTTGGTTTTTTGCTGTTTAATAAGATAGAAGGAAAAAATGCTTCTCATCATAATGGTAGAAGATCATAAACTTCATTCAAACACTACATGCTCTTATAATTGGTAGTAAACTGAAATACAAATGGTGCTATGTTTCTGTGTTTCAGTAAAATGTGAAGTGAGTAAAGCTAAATAAGCATTTAGTTTCTTGTTGTTTGTTTTTTGAGGCAGTCTCACTTTGTCACCCTTGGTAGAGTGTTGTGGTGTCATAGCTCACAGCAACCTCAAACTCTTGGGCTCAAGTAATTCTTTTATGTCAGCCTCCTGAGTAGCTGGTACTACAGGCGTCAGCCATAATGCCCCACTATTTTTAGAGACTGGGTCTTGCTCTTGCTCAGTCTCAAACTCCTGAACTCAAGCAGTCCACCCCGCCTGAACCTCCCAAGCCACCACGCCTAGCCAACATTTAGTTTCTTATTGTGGCTTTTTGTTCAAAATGTGTTCTTGATTTCTCTTCAGATTTTTAAGCTGTTGATTCTACAATATTAGGGCCTATGAGAATGCTTCTGTACTTCATTAAGTTTTAAAATCTATGCATCTGCCACTTATCTTGATTTTTATCTAGTTCTATGATTGAATTCCAAAAGCTGGGGTTTTCTTTTCTTTTTTTTTTTTTTTTTTTTTTTTTTGAGACAGAGCCTCAAGCTGTTCCCCTGGGTAGAGTGCCGTGGCATCACAGCTCACAGCAACCTCCAACTCCTGGGCTCAAGCGAGTCTCCTGCCTCCGCCTCCCAAGTAGCTGGGACCACAGGCGCCCGCCACAACGTCCGGCTATTTTTTGGTTGCAGCCATCACTGTTGTTTAGCGGGTCCAGGCTGGGGATTCGAACCCGCCACCTTAGGTGTAGGTGGCTGGCGCCCTAGCCAGTTGAGCTATAGGCGCCGGGCCTTTTCTTTTTTTTTTTTTTAGAGACAGAGTCTCATTTTAACGTCCTCGGTAGAGTGCCATGGCGTCACACAGCTCACAGCAACCTCCAATTCCTGGGCTTAGGTGATTGTCTTGCCTCTGGCTCCCGAGTAGTTGGGGCTACAGGTGCCCACCACAACACCTGGCTATTTTTTTGTTACAGTTTGGCCGGGGTTGAGTTCGAACTTGCCACCCTTGATATGGGCCAGCACCCTACCCACTGAGCCATAGGCGCTGCCCTCAAAACGAACAGCCATTTCGTTTCCGAACAGCTATTCTTCCTTTTACTTTTCAAACTTAGCTCTGTTTTGTTGAAAATAAATAAATACAGAGAGATGGGTGGCGCCTGTGGCTCAGTGAGTAGGGCGCCAGCCCCATATACCAAGGGTGGCAGGTTCAAACCTGGCCCCAGCCCCAGCAACAACAAAAAAAAGCTGTGTGTTGTGGCGGACACCTGTGGTCCCAGCTACTCAGGAGGCTGAGGCAAGAGATTTGCCTAAGCCCAAGAGCTGGAGGTTGCTGTGAGCTATGATGCCACAGCATTCTACCGAGGGTAACAAAGTGAGACTCTTGACTCTAAAAAAAAAAAATAAAGAGAGAGAAAACTTCCTGGACAATTTAGATTCTCATTTTACAGATGAGTAGCTGGGACTATAGGTGCATGCCATCTTGACAGGCTAATTTTTCAAATTTTTGTATAGACAGGGTCTGGCCTTGTTGCTCAGACTGGTCTTGAACTCTTGGCCTCAGGCAGTCCTCTCACCTTGGCTTTCCAATGTACCAGGATTATAGGCATGAGCCACCTTGCTCAGCCTCATTAGCATTTTGTGGTTTGGAGTGTACTTTGCAGGAAGACTAACCGTTGGAATCACTCTGTGCTTGATCTACTAGATCCTATTTCAGAACCACACAGACTAGGTTTGCAGTGGCCTTCCCTTTCCCGCACTTCTTGCCACACTGTGTTGAACTTCATTTTATACATTTCTTTCCCAGACCACAGTGGTTGAGCTTGGGTTCTACTAATTTCTACAGCACATGTTCAAATTTATAGTTAATTCAAAACATACTACTGTCACATCAAGAAGTAATAGTATGCCTTCCCTCTTCTCTCTCCTTGTCATTGTGTTTACCTAATAATAGTTTGCTCTGTACCTGATCTGGGGTATGCAGCTAGCCTTGACTTCTACACCTGTTTTCTAGACATACTCCCTAGATTCCTCTCCTACAGACCTCTGCATTCTTTACATGGTTGAAAGGGCTTCTCAGTAGGACCATACTAAAGCTGTAGATGTTAAAAGCTTTTTACTCTATCTAGAAGTGAGTTTTTTCTAAGTACTTGAATATGTATATATTTTCCTTGCAAAACACTTTATCAGGTAGTTTCTAGAAGGTATAACAATTTAGGTAGGATGACACTATTTTTCTCTAAAATGAATGTATTACTATTTCTAAACATTTTCCTTAAATGTATTTCTATGTATACTTCTTTCTTTTTTTCTCCCAAGTAAATAGATGGGAAATTAAAGGACAATATCAAATATTTTCTCTTTCATAAAGGTTATTTGGTACAATCCTAGAATATTTGTATAAAATAGCCACTTTCTTTTGAACAGATTAAAGAATGTGCTGATGAACCAGTTGGAAAAGGTTACATGGTTTCCTGCTTGGTTGATCACCGAGGCAACATCACTGAGTATCAGTGTCACCAATACATTACTAAGATGACAGCTATCATTTTCAGTGATTACCGTTTAATCTGTGGCTTCATGGATGACTGCAAAAATGACATCAACATTCTGAAATGTGGCAGCATTCGGCTTGGAGAAAAGGTATCTAATATTACATTGACCTCATGAAAGGGACCTTTAAAATTTGGCATGGGAAAAATTTAGGGCCGGAATGACCTTGAAGTTGAAATTAAGGAAACTTGCCTAGATGACCCTCAGAGCTAAGACCAGTTGACTTGTGAATGTGTTTGTAACAAAACGTTTCAGTGCTGTATGGGGAAGTAGAGGACTTGATATCTGCTTGGGGTGGCGCGCTATCTTCACAACATCAAACCGGTTGCTGATTACCTATAATGGGCCTCTGGCAAAAGAATGACCCAAGTTCTCTAATACTCCTCTCCATATACCTTACTGTTACCATAAAAAAAATTTCTTAGTAAGCACACTGGTTGGTCCCCATCTATAAAATGAGATATTTAAAATAGAAAATTTTAAGATATGTGGAAGTACTTCTAGCTTGTCAGAAAAATGGTTGCTCTATGAATGTGATTTTATAGATGAACTGATATTTAGTAAAGACAGTGCAGAAAAGGACTATTTAACTACTTTCCTCAGATATAGCTGATCTTATGTTTTTTGGCTTATTAGTCTGCTGAACAGTGAAGCTTGGCCAGGTTTATTCTGAATCTGTTTACTCAGCAAAAATGAAAGAAACTCTTGCCAAGTGACAGATGCCAGTGGGAGAGGTCATCTGATAGCGACTATTAATTACAGCTGCTCCTTAATCTGCTATTCAGGAACTATGGTGGAAAATAAAATCTATTTGTCTCTCTGCCCAGTTCATGGTTTGTAGGTGTCTATCATTGACAAGGGGGCATAGTGTTAGGATCCCGGAACTGAGCACACTGTTTCAGATGAAGGGTTTATTGCTGGGTAGTGTTGGCTGTCACCAAAGCCCTAATGCCCTCTCCTTCATATCAGCACAGGGCCCGGTTTCTTATCATAGTGTGCCTGAGTTGGTCTTGAAAGCTCTGTGAGCGAGGCAACTAAAGAAAGGTCAGTGGTAATAAAGAAGGTAGTTTTTTCCTTCCCAGAAGACTGCAGAAGTGGTAGAAAAGCACTTAAGCCACGCTGATGATTCAGGAAGCTCCTCCGACTTTATTCAGGATGTTGGAAATGGTATCTAATTACAAGCCTCGGTCCTTCTAAAAATCTCTACATAGTTTTTCAAGCATACTTTTTGGGAATCAGCAACATTTTCACATTTGTCATTCGCAGAGCACATTGTGAAGTAGACCATTACAGTTGTCTCTTTGTAGTAGTTCTTGCCTATTAACAACCAAGGTAGTAGCTGATTAGCTTCCCTCTAGCTTTCTGCATTGTTTTCAGACAGTTTATTCTAAGTCCATTTACAGAAGTGATTTTATCTTTTCATAAAGAACGTGTAAGTGTATAGTTCACCTCACTTGCTTTGATTCATATGTATTTGGTAATTAGCCATACAGTCTACATTGTCAAATATTCAAATACTTTTCAGTTATATAACTCAAGTGAGCTCAGGGACTCTAAGGAGCTGAAATACCTTTATTTGAAAAAATCATCTATCTGAAAGTTACAATGAATGAAAACATCTAACTGAAGTGAGACCTAAAACCCATGTACGGTGCTAAAATTGCTATGTAGTCAGGTGTTGCCTAACAATGAGCTTATATTCTAAGAAATGTGTTGTTGGTCGATTTTGTGAACAATCATAAAGTGTACTTAACAAACCGAGATACTGTAGTCTGTGACGCACCTAGGCTATATGAAATTATGCAGTATAGTCTATTGCTCCCAGGCTGTAAACCTGTACAGCATGTTACTATACTTACTACTATAGGCAGTTATAACACAATGGTAGTATTTGTGTATCTGAGCATAGAAAATGATCAGTAAAAATACAGTATTATAATATTTTGGGACCACCATCATATATGTGATCTGTTGTTGACTAAACTATCATTATTCGGAACAAGACTCTATATGATACATAACAGGTTGTATCATATAGAGGGGTGGGGGTTGTTACTTTCACTTTTTTTTTTTTCCTTTTTGAGATAGAGTCTCACTATGTTGCCCTTGGTAGAGTGCTATGGTGTCACAACTCACAGCAACCTCCAACTCTTGGGCTTAAGTGATTCTCTTGCCTCAGCCTCCTAAGTAGCTGGGACTACAGGTGCCCGCCACAGTGCCCAGGCTAGCGTTTTACTGTTTAGATCCTCCTCGTAGCTTACTCGTTTTCCTCCTTAAGGTTTGTGGCAAAACAATACCTCTTGATGACACCTACTCTGACCATCACATTTTAAATCAAAGTACTCTAAGTTATTACAAGTTATTCAAATTTGGGATAGGACATTGTTTACAGCATAACATAATGTTTATAATAATCTCTTGTATGTTATAAATAACAAGTGACTGATATGTTTCTGTCCAAACCTTTATCATTATAGAATTAGTTGCTCCTTTGGGAAATACAATTTGGTAGTCCTTGCTTAAGTGGGCCAAAGTCATTAAAACTTGAGTGTCATTCATAAATTTGAGAAAAATAAACCTTGCTCTAGACTTCTGGGGTGTGTGTCTACTTTTTTTCTGTCCTTCTTGTCACACATCCCTCAGAGGTTTTTTTTTTTTTTTTTTTTTTTGATCTGTCATCCTGGGTAGAGTGCCGTGGCATTACAGCTCATAGCAATCTCCAACTCCTGAGCTCAAGCAAGTCTCCAGCCTCAGCCTCAGCCTCCCAAGTAGCTGGGACCATAGGCACCCGCCACAATGCCCAGCTATTTTTTGGTTGCAGCCGTCATTGTTGTTTGGCGGGCCCGGGCTGCATTCGAACCCACCAGCTCAGGTGTATGTGGCTGGCGCCTTAGCTGCTTGAGCCACAGGCGCCAAGTCCCTCAAGAATTTTATCTGTTCAGAATTGCTTTTTATTTTCAATCATCTCAGGCTTCTCAGCATTGGATAGAGTCATAGAGCTAGTAAAAAATGTCAAGGTACAGATAAAGAGTAAGAAGGCATGAGAAAGAGGTGGTATAATGTCCTCCTTATCAGTTTTGGGTCAGCAGATCTTTTGAAAACCTAGTGAAAGCTATGAACCCTCCTCAGAAAAATATGCAAATGCTACTTGCAAATTATAGGAGTTTCACAGACTTCACTCAATCACCGAAATTAACCCCAGGCCCGAAAAATAAATAATGTTCTGTTAGTTAGGCATCTTATGTTCTGTAACTTGGATGACTTGCTTAACTTCCCTAAGCCCGTGTTCATTCATCCACACAATAAATAAATATCACAGCTCCATTCCCGCTTCATAGGTATGTTAAGAGAGAATGTGAGAATTTTCATAGAAACACTTCAAAGTTAATATACTATAGAACAAAATCTATTTCAAAAAGACAAAAAATACACAGAGGGTGCCCAAAAATGTATACATTTTAAACAAGAAAAAAACTATTAAAGTGGTAATACTCAAGACATGTTTGACTTCTTCAATTATAAGAAATGCTCAAAGGTGACTTGTATTCATCTTTCGTTACAGTGTACATTGAGTATTAAATTTTAATTCAGTTTTTTTCTTTCTTAAAACATGTATACGTTTTATTGGTACTCTCTATATGTATATGTTAGTTGGTTGAATTGAAATTTTGCCTGAAGTAGATGTTTCCTTCCTTGATTTTAGGAATCCTTTTATTAAATACAGATTTTACTATAACAGGATTTATGGTACACTGTATTTTCAGATGCTTTGGTATGCTATATTAATGGTATACCTCAAATTGTTAAAAGTGTGTCTTAATGAGTATAGATTAGAGCTCTTGAATAGGAAATATTTAGGGAAAGTGGGAGCTAAATGATGGTTACACACAGGCACAGAGATGAAAGTGACATCAGAAACTAAGATGGAAGAGATCAGAGGGGCTGAGGGATAAAAACTTGATCTGTCAGGTACAGTGAGCACTGTCCTAGTAGTGGGTACACTGAAGGCTCTGACTTCAGCATTATACAGTATATCTATGTAACAGAAAGATTTCTACCCTTTAATATTTTAAAATTAAAAAACAAAATATTCAGGTTCAGTGCCTGTGGCTCAAGCAGCTAAGGTACCAGCCACATACACCTGAGCTGGAGAGTTCAAATCCAGCCCGGGCCCACCAAACAACAATGATGGCTGCAACCAAAAAATAGCTGGACGTTGTGCCAGGTGCCTGTAATCCCAGCTACTTGGGAGGGGGAGGCAGGGGAATTGCTTGAGCCCAGGAGTTGGAGGTTGCTGTGAGCTGTGATACCACAGCACTCTACCAAGGGTGACAGCTTGAGGCTCTGTCGCAAAATAAATAAATAAATAAATAAATAAAATAATATTATGGCTCAGTGAGTAAGGCGCTGGCCCCATATAACAAGGGTGGTGGGTTCAAACCTGGCTCCAGCCAAATTACAGCAAAAAAATAGCCGGGCGTTGTGAACGGGTGTCTGTAGTCCCAGCTACTATGAAGGCTGAGGCCAGAGAATCTCCTAAACCCAGGAGTTGGAGGTTGCTGTGAGCTGTGTGATACCATAGCACTCTGTCGAGGGCGATAAAGTGAGTCTCTGTCGCTACAAAAAAAAATAAAATAAAATATTCAGGGGAAATTTCCCCTGTGTTGGATGAATGTATGCATGTGTGCTTGTGGTTGCTATGGGGATGATGCAAGGTACAATTAAAGATAATTGGATGGTTTTAAGGAAAACCCTCAAAAGCAGTTTATGTAAATGGTGGTAATCCTGTTAAATTGCATTAAAATAAATCCAGAACATCAAAGTGAGTATTACACTATAGATTTTATAAACCCAAAACATCAAAGTAAGTATTACACTACAGATTGTATCATATCAGAGAACAGTAGAATAGAGAAAGGAAAAAAAGAGCCTCTGTAACTTCTTTTCTCAATGGAGTTTTATGGCTTGTTTTTTGTTTTCTAACTTGACTGAAAGCACTATTATTTGTAAAATACCTGGCTATTAGAAAGGAGCAGAGATTTCTGCAGTATTATTTCAGTATTGACATGAACTATAATCAGAGTATCAGGCTGATGTCATTTCTTAAGAATATATTAACATTTTATTTATTTATTTTGTAGAGACAGAGTCTTACTTTATCACTCTTGGTATCACACAGCTCACAGCAACCTCCCAACTCCTGGGCCCCGGCGATTCTGTTGCTCCAGCCTCCCAAGTAGCTTGGACTATAGGCACCCACCACAACACCCAGCTGTTTTTTTGTTGCAGTTTGACTGGGACCGGGTTTGAACCCACCACCCTCAGTATATGGGCCTGGTGCTCTACCCACTGAGCACAGGCGCCACCATATTTATTTTTATTTTTATTTATTTATTTATTTTTGAGACAGTCTCACTGTGTCATTCTTGGTAGAGTGCTGTGGTATCACAGCTCACAGCAACCTCCAGCTCTTAGGCTTAAGCAATTCTCTTTCCTCAGCCTTCCAAATAGCTGGGACTACCACAATGCTAGGCCTTTTTTTTTTATAGTTTGTTACTGGTGTTTCAGCTCATCCAGTCCAGGTTCGAAGCCACCAGCCTTGGTGTATGTGGCACCATAACCACTGTGCTATGGGCACCCAGCCTATTTTGACATTATAAACTTTATGTATATATTTTTTGAGATAGTCTCACTTTCTTGCTCCCCCACAGAGTGCCATGGCATCACAGCTCACAGCTACCTCAAACTCTTGGTCTCAAGCAATTGTCTTGCCTTAGCCTCCCAAGTAGCTGGTAATACAGGTGCCTGCTGCAATACCTGTTTTTTGTTTTGTTTTGTTTTGTTTTGTTTTGTTTTAAAGAGACAAGGTCTTTCTCTTTTTTGTTTCCAATTCCTGAGCTCAGGTGAACTACCACATCACCACATCTGGCCCTGACATTTTAAACGTTTTTTTTTTTTGTTTGTTTTTGTTTTTGTTTTTTGAGACACAGTCTCACTGTGTTGCCCTCAATAGAGTGCTGTGTCGTCACAGCTCACAGCAACCTCAAACTCTTAGGCTTAAATGATTCTTATGCCTCAGCCTCCCAAATAGCTGGGACTACAGGTGCCCACCACAAAGCCCAGCTATTTTTTGTCATTGTTGTTTTGCAGGCCAGGGCTGTGTTGGAACCCGCCAGCTCTGGTGTATGTGGCTGGCACCCTAGCCTCTGAGCTACAGGTGCTAAGTCGATATATTTTAAACTTTTAAAAATTAAGATTCCGGCTCGGCGCCTGTGGCTCAAGCAGCTAAGGTGCCAGCCACATACACCTAAGGTGGCGGGTTCGAATCCCCAGCCCGGGCCCGCCAAACAACAATCATGGCTGCAACCAAAAAATAGCTGGGCGTTGTGGTGGGCACCTGTGGTCCCAGCTGCTTGGGAGGCAGAGGCAGGAGACTCGCTTGAGCCCAGGAGTTGGAGGTTGCTGTGAGCTGTGATGCCATGGCACTCTACCCAGGGGGATAGCTTGAGGCTTCGTCTCAAAAAAAAAAAAAAAAAATTAAGATTCCTGGGCCTGGTATCTGTAGCTCAGTGGCTAGGGGGCTAGCCATGTACACCAAAGCTCGTGGGTTTGAATCCAGCCTGGGCCTGCCAGATTCCTGTTTCTCATTCTAACTAAACTATGGCACTTAAATTTCAAGGATCTCTTCTCATTTATAGGTCAGTATTCTAACCAAGTATCATTGAAGTCCTTTCTGTAACCAACACAATGTATTTAGTTCCCACTTGATTTCTCAGTAGAACATTAATAAGCTAAATATGCATTAGGTTTTTGTTTGCAGTTTTTGGCCAGGGCTGGGTTTGAACCTGCCACCCTCGGCACATGGGGCCTGCGCCCTACTCCTTGAGCTACAGGCACCGCCCCTGTGTCAGGGGGTTTTTATTACTTTTTTTTTTTTTTTTTCAGCCAAGTGATATTTATTTGAAATTCATGTGCTTTAAAACATTTATGTCCTTGCTATTTTAGGATGCACATTCACAAGGTGAGGTGGTATCATGCTTGGAAAAAGGCCTGGTGAAGGAAGCAGAAGAAAAAGAACCCAAGATTCAAGTTTCTGATCTCTGCAAGAAAGCTATCCTTCGGGTGGCTGAGCTATCCTCGGATGACTTTCATTTAGACCGGCATTTATATTTTGCATGCCGGGATGATCGGGAGCGTTTTTGTGAAAATGTGAGTTCTTCAGAAGCTATTCTTCTTTTATTCCTTTTCTTTTCAAATAATTTTAAATATTCTAAGACAAAAAACTATCACAAACCCTTACATATAGAGAAGTCACTGAAGTAAAAGATAGAATTGATCCCAGGATAACAGGAAATGGTATTGGAGGCACAGCCTTGATGATTTAACATCTAGTTAACAGTAGGCTTCTAACAATCTCCACACTTTATGTTTTTATTTTTTGAGACAGAGTCTCAAGCTGTCACCATGGGTAGAGTGCTGTGGCATCACAGTTCACAGCAACCTCCAACCCCTGGGCCCAAGCAGTTCTCCTGCCTCTGCCTCCCTAGTTGCTGACATTACAGGCACAACGCCTGGCTATTTTTTGGTTGCAGCCGTCATTGTTGTTTTGCAGGCCTGGGCTGGATTCAAACCCGCCAGCTCAGGTGTATGTGGCTGGCACCTTAGCTGCTTGAGCCATAGGTGCTGATCCTGTTTGTTTGTTTGTTTGGTTTTTTTTTTTGAGACAGGGAATCTCACACTGTTTAGGCTAGAATGCCATGGCATCATGATAGTTCACTGCAGTCTCAAGCTCCTGGGCTCAAGTGATCATCCTGCCTCAGCTTGCGAGTAGCTGGGGCTATAGGCGTGTACCATCATGCCACACCCAGCTAATTATCATACATTTTGTAGAGAGGGGGTCTTCCTCTCTCTCTTGTACTCTCAGCCTCCCAGAATGCTGGTATTACAGGTGTTGGGCACCATGCCTGGCCAGCACAGCTTTCTGACACTTTAAATAGAGTTAGACAGGGACTGAGAGTAACTTGTGTATATAGTGCTTCCGTTCTGCCTCCTGTTTTGACTTAGCAGTTTCAACCATGAGAGGCACTAGCTGTACGGGTTTTATAGACTCTAGCATAAAGTTTTAAGAAAGAAGACTCCTGGTAATGTTTCTCTCGTCCCCTAATTAACAAAATATATCTGAGAACAAATGACAGTTGCCAAACATCATGGTAAAAATTATTTTCATCTTTTTTTTTCTTTTTTTTTTTTTAAGACAAGAGTCTCACTTTGTCACCCTCAGTAAAGTGCTGTGGCGTCACAGTTTATAGCAACCTCCAGCTTCTTGGGCTTCGGCAATTCTCTTGCCTCAGCCTCCCAAGTAGCTGGGACTACAGGCAACTGCCACAACGCTTGGCTATTTTTTTGTTGCAGTTTGGCGGCCAGGTTCAAACCCACCACCATTGGTATATGGGGCCGGCACCCTACTCACTGAGCCACGGGCACCACCCAATTATTTTCATCTTTATTGTAGTCACTGTTAAATTTTACAAATGGCTGAGCCATTTTTTCCAGAAGTGCTCACCATTATTATAATCTGACATTGATAGTTCTGTATGAGATTATGGGTAATGTGCTGCATAATGACTTAGCTAATAATAACAGCATGGCCAGGCAAGGTGGCTCACACCTATAACCCTAGCACTCCTATGAGGCCAAGCCAGGTGGATTGCTTGAGCTTACAAGTTCAAGACCAGCATTAGCAAAAGTGAGACCCCGTCTCTACTAAAAATAGAAAAACTGAGACAAGAGGATCACTTGAGCCCGAGTTGGAGGTTGCTGTGAGCTATGACATCACAGTACTCTACACAGGGTGACAGCTTGAGGCTCTGTCTCAAAATAATAATAATAATAATGTGTGTGTTGCATCTTACAGACACAAGCTGGTGAAGGCAGAGTGTATAAGTGCCTCTTTAACCATAAATTTGAAGAATCCATGAGTGAAAAGGTAAGTATTACTTAGAAACAAAGTAGCATTTTATTAATTTCTTTAAAGCTTTCTCAAATCCTCTCAAATAAATTTCTTATAATTTTATACCAGAATGTAAATGACTGATAAAGTTTACCCTTTTCAGAGGTGAGATGTGGATTTAAGTAGAGAACTAAAGCCTATTTGGCTTAAACCAAGAAAACGAAGTTCTACTTGCACTATTTAGACAGTGAAAAGCCAACTGGGGGTCGATTTGGGGGGAACAAATTACAGAATTTTTTTTTTTTTTTTTTTGA
>NW_003852442.1:9193768-9202646 GCF_000181295.1 Otolemur garnettii
CAACTGTCTCATTAAGCATTCTCATTACTTTTAGTCCTCTGTCCGTGGATGAATGCAAGAATCTATAGCTGTGAAGTAATTCATTTTGCTATCTTGTCATTTACTTTCCTGTGCAGCTGAAGAAATGTTTCTCATTTTGGTTTTCTTATATCATGCAATAATTTTATTTTAAAAGTATAGAATGTTTCCTCCAAAATGTTTTGGTATTCACCAGGAAATTGATGTTATGGATATTGTAGAAGAGGAAAAGAATACTTTGTGTCAACTAATAGTATTGGAATCTACCAAATATTTATATGTTTAGGACAGCTGCTATTGTAACAACCATTTACAACTTTCTACAGAATCTCTGGGTTCATCATCTATTTACTTCCTAAGTCTTGCCATACTAGTTTAGCATGCTTGGGCAAAATTTCATCAGCCTTAAAGATAGACATTTTGGTAATGAACACAGTTGTTGGCGTGTACTTGACTGTCAGTCTCTGGGTTCATCTTAGGGGAGGGGTACATGTCAGAAGCTAAGCCACACATAGCCCTACCACTGTCTTCCTGTACTCCTTCCCCAGTGTCGAGAAGCACTAACTACCCGCCAAAAGCTGATTGCACAGGATTATAAAGTCAGTTATTCGTTGGCCAAATCCTGTAAGAGTGACTTGAAGAAATACCGGTGCAATGTGGAAAATCTTCCTCGGTCCCGGGAAGCCAGACTGTCCTACCTTCTGATGTGCCTGGAGTCAGCTGTGCACAGAGGTAGAGTTATTTCTTCTTATCCTTTTTATTCATTTTTTAGATTCACATTCTAAAGCTTCTTATACCTATAAATGTTAATTTCCTCCTATATTTGCTTTTTTTTTTAGCCAAAGTCTTACTTTGTGCACTCAGTAAAATAACCATAGCACCACAGAGTGCTGTGGTGTCACAGCTCACAGCAATCTCAAACTCTTGGGCTCCAGCAATCCTCTTGCCTCAGCCTCCCAAGTAACTGGGACTACAGCTGCCCACCACAACACCTTGCTAGTTTTTCTATTTTTAGTAGAGATGGAATCTCGATTTTACTCAGGCTAGTCTTGAATTCTTGAGCTCAAGCAATCCGTCTGTCTTGTCCTCCCAGAGTACTAAGATTATAGGAATGAGTCATCAAGCCCAGCCCTATATTTTCTCTTTTGAGGTTTTGGTGTTTTGTTGTTTTTTTTTTTTGAGATAGCATTTTACTCTGTCATCCAGGCTGGAGTGCAGTGACATAATATAGCTCACTGCACCTTGAACTCCTGTGCTCAGGGCAGTCCTCCAAGTAGCTGAGACTACAGGTGTGTATTACCACTCATGGCTAATTTTTTTTTTTCTCATAGAGATTCAGGTCTCACTATGTTGTTCAGGCTATTCTCTAACTTGTGGTCTCATGTGATCCTTCTGCCTTGGCCTCCCAAAATGCTGGGATTACAGGCATGAGTTACAGTACTCAGCCTTTCTTTCTTTTTTTTTTTCTTTTGGAAACAGAGTTTCACTTTGTCACCCTTGGTAGAGTACCATGGCATGATAGCTCACAGCAGCCTCAAACTCTGGGGTTGAAATGATCCTTCTACCTCAGCCTCCCAAGTAGCTGGGACTATAGATGCCCACCACAATGCCTAGCTATTTTTAGAGACAGGGTTTTCCTCTTGCTCAATCTGGTCTCCAACTCCTGAGCTCAAGCAATCCATGTGCTTCAGCCTCCCAGAGTGCTAGGATTGAGGCGTGAGCCGCTGTGCCCAGCCATAGCAGCCAGACTTTCTGTTTTGTTTTTTTTTTTTTTAAGACAGAGTCTCACTGTATCTTTGGTAGAGTGTCGTGGTGTCACAGCTGACAGCAACCTTCAACTCTTGGACTTAAGCAGTTCTCTTGCCTCAGCCTCCCAAGTAGCTAGGACTACAGGCACAAACCACAACACCTGGCTAGTTTTTATTACAGTTGTCATTGTTGTTTTTTAGCTGGCCCGGGCTAGGTTTGAACCCGCCAGCCTCAGTGTATGTGGCTGGCGCCATAACCACTGTGCTACGGGGGCTGGGCCAGCTTTTCTAATTTTTAAAATGCATAAGGTGCTGCATTTGGGGGAAAGTTGGGTTAGGGTAATTTAGCACATGGATCAGCAAGAATTGGCTTCAAATTATGGCTCTAAACAAACTGTCAAGATGACCATTTTTATGTTGTTTTATTTTGTTTTAATCTCTTTTATATTTACCCTACTGGCATTTATAGCTCAAAAAAGTGGGGAGGGGGTTTGTAAGGAACATTTGAAGTATAGTCTTTTCCACAGCTTTAATCGTGTAGACCAATATGGATTGTTGTTTGGCTTTCATTTTTACCACAATAGTTATCTTATTGATAAGACTTCGTGAACAAAGCATTTGCATTATTAGCTCAGTAGTATAAATTCTGAATAATGCAGAACACTGACAGGATAAATTCAAGTCTCTGAAGTCTAAGCTCATTTTATGCTACTAATAAAGCTTTTGCTAAATTCTAAGGTTTTCAGTCTAATATTAGCATGACTGGTAATATTTTATTCCAGGTAGAAACATGTATTTTTAATATGTGGTGTCTTCTTATCCTAATGAAGACCTTACCCTCCATCGTGTTATGACTTATATCCTAATTTAGGGCGACAAGTGAGCAGTGAGTGCCAGGGGGAGATGTTAGATTACCGACGCATGTTGATGGAAGACTTTTCTTTGAGCCCTGAGATTATCCTAAACTGTCGAGGGGAGATTGAACATCATTGTTCTGGATTACATCGCAAAGGGCGAACGCTGCACTGTCTCATGAAAGTAGTTCGAGGGGAGAAGGGGAACCTTGGAGCAAATTGCCAGCAGGCGGTAAGGAAAAATTTTCTGTTGCCATTTTGAATGTCACAATTTGTCAGCTGAAGAGAATGCTGTCCCAACTTTTTTTATCTGAATCCTTTGTGATATCATAGTGATATCTTTGGGTATAACTTAGTATGAATGTGGAATTTACTGCAGGGTTTAAGTAGAGCTCATAATAAAAAGAACTATTTACTTAAAAAGATAGGAGGAGGCTTGGCACCTGTGGCTCAAGCGGCTAACACACCAGCCACATACACCTGAACTGGCGGGTTCTAATCCAGCCTGGGCCGGCCAAACAGCAATGATGGCTGCAACAAAAAGACAGGGGAATAACTTGCTGGAGTTCCTTAAAAAAAAAAAAAAAAGGATAACTTACTAGGTTGAATTTTCTAAACTCAGAATCAAGACAAAGCAGGTTCTGGTTCATTAAGAAGTGTCTTCCACCAGAAGAGAATTTGCCTATCTAATAGGTTTGATTGAGCTGAAGTTGAAAAAGAGTTGATTTTTTTTTTTCTAGGAGTTTTTATTACTGATCTGCAGCATGTCATGAATTCTTGGCCTGTAGGATCAAGAAAGCATGTCATTTTCAAAATCATGCCATCTTTTCTTATTGGTAGGGCAACTATGCATGGAAGATCTTTCTTTCTCTACTTTTAAACTTTATAGTCAGTTCTGTAAAGGAAGTTGGAAAAAATGAACATATTTCACTTGGGAAGATAAAGTTCTTGGCTCAGTGCCCGTAGCCCAGTGGTTACGGCACTGGCCATGTATATACACTGAGGGTGGTGGGTTCAAACCCAGCCCAGGCCAGTTAAACAACAGTGGCAACTGCAGCAAAAAAATAGCTGGGGGTTATGGCAGGTGCCTATAGTCCCAGCTACGTGGGAGGCTGAGGCAAGAGAATCGCTTAAGCCCAAGAGTTTGAGGTTGCTGTGAGCTGTGATGCCATGGCATTATACTGAGGGCAACATAGTGAGACTCTGTCTCAAAAACAAACAAAAAAAAAAGCTGCTTTCTTGATACAGCAGATTTTGATACCTTTCTTTGGTTGACCTTTAATTTTCCCCATTCTCTGCTTGGTGGTGCTTTGATTGTGAACTCTCAATAAGTAAAGAACTCTAACACATAGAGATAATTATCTTCTTGAGTACATATTTTCCCAAATGCAGCATAATCATGAACTATTAAATTATCTTAAGTTATGGCCAAATGACTTTGTGGCTGGCTAGCTTCTCTAGTCTAGTCAGCTCTCTGGCACCTTTCCTCAGGTTTCCTAAGTGTGTCAGGGATTAGAATAGATATGTAATCATGTGGCAATTCACATTCTTCATACAGTAGAACCTCCATAGTTGACCACTCCTTAAATTGACCTAATTTTCATAGACTAGACATCTACCACATGTAGGTATCAGTACAGCAGGGCCAGTTCCTTATGTTGGCCACCTCGTATTTTGGCCATTATGTCAGTCTCTTGAGTAGTCAAATTACAGAAGATCTACTGTATCTTTCCTACTGAGTTCCAGAGTGGAAATGATCTCTTCAGTCTTTAGCCTATCCGGCTCTAATAGGGCATTTTCTCCTTTTTAACAGCCTAGTACATTTGTTGTGGTTTCTCAAAGTTTGCCTTTCAATTATGGATATTTAACTGACATAATTACAAAGACTTCCAGACTGCCATGGTGCTTCTAACTTCCCTCAGGAAGAAAAATGTAAATATTTTGGTCTTTACACAAACAATATAAGTGAAATTAGTAATCATTAGACAATAGTCTTTTTTTTTTTTGAGACAGAGCCTCAAGCTGTCCCCCTTAACAGCTCACAGCAACCTCCAACTCCTGGGCTCAAGCGAGTCTCCTGCCTCCACCTCCCAAGTAGCTGGGACCACAGACACCCGCCACAACGCCTGGCTATTTTTTGGTTGCAGCCATCATTGTTGTTTGGCGGGCCCGGGCTGGATTTGAACCCTTCACTTTAGGTATATGTGGCTGGCACCTTAGCCACTTGAGCCACAGGCGCCGAGCCGGACAGTAGTCTTTCTACCAGCTAACCACAGCATTTTGTAGTTTTTCCAAATTACCACCAACGAATCGATACAAATAACTTGCATCTCAGAATATTGGAAATCTTTAGTATTTCTCTCTTCTCGATCTTTATCTTCTTTAATTTAGGATAATAGAAATGTTTTTCTTGGGTGGCACCTGTGGCTCAGTGAGTAGGGTGCTAGCCCCATATACTGAGGGTGGCGATTCAAACCCAGCCCCAGCCAAACTGCAACAAAAAAATAGCTGTGTGTTGTGGCGGGCACCTGTAGTTTCAGCTGCTCGGGAGGCTGAGGCAAGAGAATTGCTGAAACCCAAGAGCCGGAGGTTGCTGCGAGCTGTGACACAACAGCACTCTACCGAGGGTGACAAAGTAAGACTCTGTCTCAAAAAAAAAAAAAGAAATATTTTCTTTTCTTCATGTCCTTTTGATTTGTGCTGATTAATATGTGGTGAGGGCAGTGCCTTCATGTAAGAACTTGCAGACAGATGTGAGGATCAGAGAAGGTTCCAACAGAGGACAGATTAGTGACATAAAAGGGCACCAATTCTTTTTTTTTTTTTTTTTTTTTTTTTTTTTTTTGAGACAGAGCCTCAAGCTGTCCCCCTGGGCAGAGTGCCGTGGCATAACGCTCACAGCAACCTCCAACTCCTGGGCTCAAGCGAGTCTCCTGCCTCCGCCTCCCAAGTAGCTGGGACCACAGGCGCCCGCCACAACGCCCGGCTATTTTTTGGTTGCAGCCGTCATTGTTGTTTGGCGGGTCCGGGCTGGGGATTCGAACCCGCCACCTTAGGTGTACGTGGCTGGCGCCTTAGCCGGTTGAGCTATAGGCGCCGAGCCGGCACCAATTCTTTAATTTGGAAAAAAGTAACCCAAACCAGTAAGGTTTGTGGTTTTCAGATTTGCTTTGTTGTTTAAGATCCCTAACCCTTGCTTCTTGCCGGACGCCGCTGACGTGGTTTTCAGGCACTTCGTGGAGGTCAGCTGAGTAGCCTATGTTTCCTTTGGGCTTCATGCTGGAAAGCTTGTAGCAATTGTAGATGTTACTGATCAAAACAGGCCACTTGAAGGAGGATTTGATGGTGTAGAAGTAAAGCTGTATGAATCAAATTGAGTGTAAATAAGACTGCTATAAAGCTTTGGTTGATGGACCCTGCACTCAGGTAAGAAGATAGGTCATGCCTTTCAAATGCATGCAACTCACTGACTTCATCCTCAAGTTTCCACACAGTGCCTGCCAGAAGTATGTCCAACAAACCTGGCAGAAGGCAGATATAAATACAAAATGGGCAGCCACAAGATGGGCCAAGAAAATTGAAGCCAGAGAAAGGAAAGCTAAGATGACAGATTTTGATTGTTTTAAAGTTATGAAGGCAAAGAAAATGAGGAATAGAATAATCAAGAATGGAGTTAAGAAACTTCAAAAAGCAGCTCTTATGAAAGCTTCTCCCAGCAAAAGTTCCAGCAAAAAAGATGACCACTATAAGCAAGAAGGCTGCAGCCCAGAAGGTTCCTGCCCAGAAAGCCACAGGCCAGGAGGCAGCACCTCCTCCAAAAGCTCAAAAGGGTCAAAAGGCTCCAGCCCAGAAAGTAATTGCTCCAAACGCATCTGGAAAGAAAGCATAAGCGGCTATGATGAAAGTAATAAAGGTTCTTTCTGCCAAAAAAAAAAAAAAGATCCCTAACCCAAACATCATCTGCTACTCATCTGTGATAACAATGACCTTTTACATCTATGAAGTCCCTTGCAGTTTACGCAGTGTTCTCCCATATATCAGTATTATTTTTTTTTTGAGACAGTCTTACTTTGTCACCCTTTCTAGAGTGCTGTGGTGTCACAGCTCATAGCAACCTCAAACTCTGGAGCTCAAGCAATTCTCTTGCCTTAGTCTCCCGAGCAACTGGGACTACAGGCACCCTCCACAACTCCCGGCTATTTTTTTTGTTGTTGTAGTTGTTATTGTTGTTTAACAGGTCCAGGCTGGAATTGAACCTGCCAGCCCCTGTGTGTCTAGCTGGTGCCCTAACCACTGAACTACTGGCACTGAACCCCCATATATTATTGTTTGACAATTTTCTGCAGCTAAAGAAACTGAAACTTAGAGATTAATCAACCTGTCCATGTTCTCAAAGGTAATATCTCCCAGAGGTAGAACTATTAATAGGTCCTCAGATTCATGATTTAGAACTTTTTCCACTATCCCCATGCCCCTCATTTTCTCAAAAAAGGGAAAAAAGATACGAAGTACATATTTTTATACCTTTCCTTTATTTCAGGAGAAACTATGGATTGAGCAAATTTGTTTATTGTCATTTGTTACAGATCTTGCGAAGTATTTTTCTATATGCTTATAATAAGCAAGCTCAGGTTTATCTCTTAGTTTTATAAATTGAGGAAAAATAGAAAATTATAAGTATTGCAGTCTTGGTTTTCTTTTTTTTCTTTTCTTTTTTTTTTTTTTTTTTGAGATGGAGCCTCAAGCTATTCCCCTGGGTAGAGTGCCATGGCATCACACTCACAGCAACCTCCAACTCCTGGGCTCAAGCGAGTCTTCTGCCTCAGCCTCCTAAGTAGCTGGGACCACAGGCGCCTGCCACAACACCTGGCCATTTTTTTTTTTGGTTGCAGCCATCATTGTTGTTTGGTGGGCCCAGGCTGGGGATTCGAACCCGCCAACTTAGGTGTATGTGGCTGGCGCCTTAGCCGCTTGAGCCACAGGCACCGAGCCGCAGTCTTGGTTTTCATAATTGATATTTCTTTAAGTTAAATGAAATCTTACACCTGCTCTTAGTAAAGCACAGAACACTTGAGTGAAGATCAGTGTCTTTGTATCAATTTGAATTCTAGATTCTCATGAGCAAATTAGGTCTCTTACTGGGAATATCTCTTATCTTTTCTCCTCTCAATTCTGGCTTGGCCCTGAGTGTTGGTTTAGTAATCTGATTAACAACAAGGAAGATATAAGGAAAGTGGCAGGCTTCGTATTAGTCTTGTAAAGACCTGTTATTTTGTACATGTCCAGGATTGGTTTGGAACAGTTAGATAAGCAGTCCTCACAGGGACTTAGAAAAATTTCCAGTCACATTGAAGAAACCAGTTGGAATGTATTTGGCAAGAGCTCCTAAGCTTGGCAAGTGATAGGTGTTGTATACCTTGGTGGAATACTGTGTGATATACAAGACTGAGCAACTGAATGTATGAAGAGATGACCTTGCTCTTCCATGCTGTCTAAGTTATTTTCTTTCTTCTTTCTTAATTTTTTAAAATCTAGCTTCAGACACTGATTCAGGAGACTGACCCTGGTGCAGATTACCGCATCGATCGAGCTCTGAATGAAGCTTGTGAATCTGTAATACAGACAGCCTGCAAACATATAAGATCTGGAGACCCAATGTAGGTTATCTTATCTGTGGTATTTATCCTTATAGTCTTTCACTTGGTAGCAGAGAGAACATTCCTTCAAATGACTTTTGAGTGGTTTAACATCTTAACTGAAATTTTGTTGAACAGGAACATACTAAGTTCTCTTAAAACTAATATTGGAATTCAGATGGCAGTTCTGCCTCTTCTATGATGCAGAGACATCTAGACTCAGCAGTGTGATTGATGTTCATTGGTAATGATTGAGCACATACAGGTCCATGCATGAGGTGACTGAGTAATTTTATATAATAGTCAAATAAAAATGAGAAACACTCAGGATAAAGTGACACATACCTGACACTGTATATAATTTATCCTATGTGTATGTTGACTTGTATACTTTAGCTGCTTAATAATCATTAGCAAATAGTTAATTCTAGGCCCAGCGTGGTGGCTCATGCCTGTAATCCTAGCACTCTGGGAGGCCAAGGTAGGTAGATCACTTTAGCTCAAGAGTTCCAGACCAGCCTGAGCAATAGTGAGACCCTGTCTCTACTAAAAATAGAAAAACTGGGCTCGGCGCCTATAGCTCAACCGGCTAAGGCGCCAGCCACGTACACCTAAGGTGGCG
>NW_003852442.1:9203629-9209582 GCF_000181295.1 Otolemur garnettii
GAATCACTTGAGCCCAGGAGTTGGAGGTTGCTATGAGCTGTGGTGCCACGGTACTCTATCCAGGGTGACAGCTTGAGACTTTTGTCTTGAATAATTAATTAATTAAACAGATAATAGTTGCATACCAAGGGAGTGTCAAGAATTGACCCTACAGAAGTGGCTTTTACATATCTGTCTCAGTGAAAACAAATCATTGGTGGGGGGGGGGGGTGGGGGGATGGGAGTCACTTTTTGACCCACCTCCCCACCCCTGCCCCAGGGGTATGCAACTGTTTAAGATGCTTATTGATTAAATATGACATGTAGACCTTTTCTGGGTCCTGATTTGGACAAACATGTAAAAAGACATGACATCTTTGGGAAAGTTTGAAAACTAACAAGATAATCCATGATATTAAGGATTTTTTCTTACTTTCTTGGTGATACAATAATAGTATTAAGTTTTTATATTTTAGAGAAACATGCTGAAGTATCTGCGAATGAAATGATAGTGTTTGGGATTTGCTTTAAAATATCTGCAAAGCGGCATAGACTTAAAATGAACTTGGCCCTTGTTTGGTAAAATTGTGGAGAGGGAAGATGGCTATTACATGATTCTTTTGTACATGTTGGAAAATTTTTATAATAAACAGTTAAAAATACAGCAACATCACACAGATCTTGTGCAGCTGAGTCCTAACTGTAAGTGGCTTTGAAGTTGATAGGTGTAATAACTGTCAGATTTTAATTTGAGTGATTCTCAGAAAAATAAATTCTATTGTCCTATGAAAATAGCTAAAGGGTTTTGTCCTCAGACCAAGAATATATTATATGGACATGAAGTTCTGAACCTCTCATTAAGACACTTCTCTCTTACTAAAATTTCACCTGCTTTATGTCAAGGATCCTCTCATGCCTTATGGAACATTTGTATACAGAGAAGATGGTGGAAGATTGTGAACATCGTCTCTTAGAGCTACAATATTTCATCTCCCGAGATTGGAAGTAAGTATTTTGCAGGCAAAGTAAGTGCACTGCCTTAGCTTGTTCTCCTGTGTAGTCAGTATTACCTATATATTTAGAAATAAGCAGTAGGACATTAACTTTTGTTGTGTTTAATGACAGCTAACATACTCCAGTTGCCTAAAAAACTGTTGCTTTCAGAACAGTAATTAAAAGCATATCAACCCACTACAAGTCTGTACTGAGTATCCCTGTTCACCAGTACTTTGGAAATCAAGGTCAAAATGTTTCTGATAAGATCTATCTGGAAAGAACTACGGCATCTGTAGGGGCAGCAGAAGCATCTTCAGATCTGTCTCTGAAACGATAGTAATGCATTTGTATTTGTATTGATTTGCACAGGGTGTGGGAATTGCTTTTATTTCTTTAACCATTCAGAGTTATTGAATTTATTCTATCTTAAGAGGCTTTTGTCAAGAAGTAACAACTTGATTCTCTAATTCCTTTCTCATCTTTTTAATAAAAATGGGTGGGGAACGTAATAGGAGGAGAGTGTATATTATAGTCAGAGGCACTGTCGCTTATGGCCCCAGTTCTCTCCTCTCCCTGTTGTACCCAGAATTTCCCTGAGTCCCCGAGCCCACGAAGGGACGAACCGAGACATACTCTGATGTAAAAGCAAGAGGCGAGCTTTATTTAGCAAGCTCGAGCCCAGACCTTCTCTTGGCAAACATACAAAGGAAGGCCCCGAGCCTAGGGGGTTGGAAAGTTTTATAGAGTACAGAAAGCAAGAAGGGTGAAGAAGGGTGGGGTACATTTTTGATTGGCGGTCGGGGTATGGGGAAGTATAGGTGATTGATGGTCAGGGTTTGGGGAAGTACGGGGAGGCTCTGGATTGGTACAGGTATGAGGGGTGGGGGATTTCCTAACTGGGGTCTTAGGGTGGTATGAAGCAAGAAGGGTGGGGAGCACTTCTGATTGGCTGACTGGGGTGCTTGATTTCGGGGAAAGGCCAGGATTTTGGGGAAGCTGAAATTTATTATTTAAGATGGGACAGAACTTAGGCAGTAAACAACAAAATGGCGCTGGTCTGGCCCTCTCATCCCCATGGCTTGTCTTCCCTTCTCACCTTCCAAACAGCCAAAACTGCATCTCCATGTCTTCTAGCTTCCCAAGTTCATCTGCTTTCTGAGTCAGTTGTTAAGCCACTGTCATGTGGTTACTAACCTTTTCTGGTGATTAATACATGTTTGGCCCACATACTTTACCTGAAGGTACAATGTGTTTTTATTTCTGTTTCTTCAAATTAGTTCCGGACAGGACTGCAGAAAGCTGGGTGATAATTTCCCTGTGCTTCCTCAGGCCATCTAAACTGAAATAAAGTGTTTAATGAGTGTACTGCCCTAATCAAAGTCATGTTTTCTCCTCTTTAATTTCTTCCCCCCCTTAATCAAAAAAGTGCTGCATAGTCTTAATGGCCACTCTGCAATATTAGCCTGTCTCCTATACTAAAGAGCCCTTCACCAGATCTGGCAAGATACGATGGACAGAATTAAGGATCCCCTGGTCTGATCTAGAGAAGAAGCAGGCTCATTGCTTAATTTGCCATGGCCAGATTAAAAGTTAAATGTCGGCAGCACCAGTAGCTCAGTGGGTAGGGTGCCGGCCACATACACTGAGATTGGCAGATTTGAACACAGCCCAGGCCAGCTAAAAAACAACAGTGGCAACAACAACAGCAAAGCCAGGTGTTGTGGTAGGCACCTGTAGTCACAGCTACTTGGGAAGCTGAGGCAAGAGAATAGCTTAAGCCTAAGAGTTTGAAGTTGCTGTGAGCTGTGATACCACAGCACTCTACTGAGGGCAACATAGTAAGACTCTGTCTCAAATAAATAAATAAAATAAAAATAAAAGCAGACGGCGCCTGTGGCTCAGTGAGATGGCGCCAGCCCCATATACCAAGGGTGGCAGGTTCAAACCTGGCGCCAGCCAAACTGCAACAAAAAATAGCTGGGCATTGTGATAGGCACCTGTAGTCCCAGCTACTCGGGAGGCTGAGGCAGGAGAATTGCCTAAGCCCAAGAGTTGGAGGTTGCTGTGAGCTGTGTGACGCCACAGCATTCTACCGAGGGTAATAAAGTGAGACTCTGTCTCTACAAAAATAATAATGATGATGATGATGATGATGATAAAAAAAGTTAAATGTCAAGTTTTGTTCATTGATAAGCCTATTCGGGGAAACCAAAAGAACAACTGCTTTACCTTGCATGGGAAAAAAAGAAAAAGTTGAGTAGGAGATTCTGTTTATCTTGCCATTCCTAATATTACTGAATCTTTTTCTTTTTTAGAGACAGAGTCTTACTCCCCCTTGGTAGAGTACTGTAGCATCACAGCTCACGGCACCTCCAGCTCTTGGGCTTAGCCCAATTCTCTTGCCTCAGCCTCCCGAGTAGCTGGGACTACAGGCACCCGCCACATCGCCCGGCTATTTTTTTGTTGCAGTTTGGCCAGGGCCAGGTTCAACCCCGCCACCCTCAGTATATGGGTCTGGTACCCTACTCACTGAGCCATAGGCGCTGTCCTATATTACTGAATTTTATGTATCAGTAACGTTTGAACTTCACTCATACTTAGTGTTTTGTTTTGTTTTGTTTTTTAATTGTTTGTTTGTTTTTTGGCCAGGGCTGGGTTTGAACCCACCGCCTCCAGTATATGGAGCTGGTGCCCTACTCCTTTGAGCCACAGACGCTACCCATACTTTGTGTTTTTTATTAAATGCTTTTTTCTAAGTATTCTGTTAAAGTGAGGCAGAAGCCTGAGTTCACCAGCCAGCAAGATAAACCAAAAGGGGCAGGATGCTGATCCTCCCCTGGCTTCCTCATTGACCAGGGACTTGGCAGTCCTTAGCCGTGGGGGTTCTTGGAGACCATCACTTGTCCTGTTCCTTCCTAGCTTCCCTGCAGTAATGACAAACTGCTTTTGTTGGAGAAAAAAAATATTTAGGAGAATTAAGTAAAAAGCTGTAAATTGCCTCCTGATAGCTACAACCCTAGTTTTTTGTGTTCAGCCAAGGCCTGTCAGGGCTGAGTTTGTTATTGTAATGTTATTATAGGTACCTTACATAACCATGACAACATCTTTGAGGTAAAACGTAAGTCTTTATGAAAATGAACAAATTTCTACAGATTGACCACTGTGTATTCATTAAGAGCAAAGTTCAGGAATATACTTTTGCGTATCGTCAGTCTCCCTACTCTGGGGGTGATTATTAGTGAGTATACAAAGCAAAGCACCTAGTAAAAACCCTTAGCGTGTTCAGAAGGAAATATAGAGCGGTTACCTTTTAACTCTTTTGTAGGCTGGACCCCGTCTTATACCGCAAGTGCCAGGGAGATGCCTCTCGTCTTTGCCACACCCATGGTTGGAATGAGACCAGTGAACTTATGCCTCCCGGAGCTGTGTTCTCTTGTTTATACAGACACGCCTACCGCACTGAGGAACAGGGAAGGAGGGTATGCTGTCAATATTGACTTCCTTTCTTCTTGTCCTTTGTTTTTCCTTTTACTGTTATTTGCATTTATTTTATGTTGCATCTATTCCCGTGCCGTAAGTTTTGTTTCTTCAGTTTCTTCTGGGATATCTTTTTCTTCTATGCTACGTCCTCTTCTGGTTTAGGAACGATTTGTTCCTTTTTAATAAGGATCATCTCGATGTGGCAGGGGGAGCTCATGTAGGGGTTAATGTGACCATGAGCTCTGGAAGTTCGTGACTCATCTTGGGTGCTTTGTTTTCATCCGGATGTGCTCAGTAATCAGAGAATCTACATTTAAACCCTTACGTTCAGTGTTCCTCTCCACATTTTTAAGCATGTGCAACAAAAATTCAGCAACCTTTTTGGCCTGGGCCATTTCGCATGAACATAAAGATTTGAACCTCTGGACTTGTATGACTTTGTGAGGTTTTCTGGATCAAGTAAATAGCAAACCATTTTCACAGATTACCTCAGGCCGCTTAGAGGAAGAGGAAGAGTGGTGGCTTCTGGGAGAGTTCATGAGACCTATCTTTTTTTTTTTTAAATAGTTTGTTATATATTTTGATTTCTGTCATCTCAGGCAAACTTTGGTTAGTGTATTTGATGGGGAGAGGTTACTGCACTACTAGAGCCTTCTTCATGCAGTGAGTATGCCTAAGAGTTGCTCTACCACCCTCTTTCCATATGATTTTATATTTTTAATGATATGAGTAGGGGTAAGATTTCCAGATTTTTTCTTAAAATTCTGCAAATCTTGGCCAGGCGCCGTGGGTCACCCCTGTAATCCCAGCATTTGGGAGGCCAAGGTGGGTGGATTGCCTGAGCTCACAGGTAAGACCAGCCTGAGCCAAAGCGAGACCTCATCTCTAAAAATAGCCAGACATTATGGTGGGTGCCTGTCATCTCAGCTACTTGGAAGGTTAAGGCAAGAGAATCGCTTAAGCCGAAGAGTTTGAGGTTGCTGTGAGCTTGTGAGCTGTGACGCCATAGCACTCTACTGAGGGCTACAAAGTGAGACTCTATCTCAAAAAAAAAAAAAAAATTCCGCAAATCTGAATCACAAATGGACAATTAAATCCTGTTTTCCTAACTTTAGCTTTAAAGGTCCATTAGAACCTTTTAGCCAGGATACAAATGGTTCTTAAGACTTCTGCCCTAGGCAGCGGAACACTTAATGCCTGTATTAATGAGACAGTGCACTAGTTAGAGCAGAAGGTACAGCACCTCAGGCACTTGGTATTTGTGTACCCAGCTGCTACCTTTTGTATGGATGTTTGTGTGTGGTTGGCACTCAGGAGTATTGGGTCTTCTGGTGCCACATTGCCATGCTCCAGGATGGCCTTTTTATACCTTCTAAGATTCTCTATTGCATGTCAGTCTCACTTGTTATAGAAAATTGAGACTCGGCACCTGTGGCTCAAGTGGCTAAGGCACCAGCCACGTACACCCAAGGTGGCGGGTTCAAATCCAGCCCAGGCC
>NW_003852442.1:9209653-9224098 GCF_000181295.1 Otolemur garnettii
GGCTGAGGCAGGAGACTCACTTGACCCCAGGAGTTGGAGGTTGCTGTGAGCTGAGATGCCACAGCACTCTACCCAGGGGACAGCTTGAGGCTCTGTCTCAAAAAAAAAGAAAATTGAAGTGAAATTCACATAACATAAAATTAAGCATTTTAAGGAGAAAAGGTCAGTGGCATTTACTACATTCACAATTTTATGCAACTGCCACCTCTGTCTAGTTTCACAATATTCCGTGACTCCAGTAGGAAGCCCCACACCCATTAAACAGTTACTCTCCACCCTCTGCTCCCAGGTGTGCTGGCTTTTGTGGCAAGAGAGACTTAACGGTACCTGTCAATGACAGCTTTCTCACAGCCCTTTCAAAAATACTAGTTTTCACCTGCTTTACTCTCTGCTAATTTTGTATAACTCATCTAGAGGAGTCAGGTCCTGACCTCTAAATTTCTTGTTTTATTTGATTTAGGTCAATTTTGACTCAGTTCTCTGGAACCAAGTATATATTCTCTCCTGAATTGGATCTTACATTCTATTCTACATCTTAAACCGGCAAATTAATTTTGCTAAACAAACAAAACTAAGCTGATCTAAATTCAGATTCAGTTCACTTTTATCAGGATACGCTCAGAAAAGAATGTAATTCCATTTATATTAGAAAATGCTGAATAAATAATTGCATTCCTTGAGATACTGACTTTTTGAAGCCTTCTAGAACATTTATTTCTTATGCTGGCAGAGATTTGAAGTATACAGTTTTGGGACATAAACCATAGAGTTGTTAGTTTCCTGACAACAAATTTGCTTTATCTAGTGTCTTTGCATTTTTGTTTTGTCACCTTTAAAATTTTGCTCATTCTTTCTCATGTAGCTCTCACGGGAGTGCCGAGCTGAAGTCCAAAGGATCCTACACCAGCGTGCCATGGATGTTAAACTGGATCCTGCCCTCCAGGATAAGTGCCTAATTGATCTGGGAAAATGGTGTAGTGAGAAAACAGAGACTGGGCAGGTAGGTGACACAGGTTTTTGTTTGTCTTATGATAATGTTAATGGTTAATGTTTATGTAAAGTACAAACACTGTGAAGTCAATCTCTGTGGTAATTTATAGGTGTGATCTGTTACATTCGTAAATGTTTTCTCTAGGAGAAATTTTAGGAAAGTTTTCACTTTTCTCCCAAGCAGCTAGTTTATTTTTATACTGTGGTTACCATATCCCTGATTATTTTCCCTCTTTGTGTTGCTTCTTAGAAAGCCTAGACCCAAAGGCATAGTTTACCTCTAACAGGGACATAACATTGTGGGTAGGCATTCTGTACTAAGCTTACTGCTGGTTCCATTCTGTTTTTCTTTTTTTTTTTTTACTTATATTTTATTTTATTTCCATTCTGTTTTTCTTAATGTATTTTCCTTCCCCCCCCCCCCTTTTTTACTCTATTTTATTTTATTTTATATTTCACAGTTTGGGCTAAGCTAGGTTTGAACTCACCACCGTTGGTATATGGGGCTGGCACCCTACCCACTGAGCCACAGATGCTGCCCAATTTACTCATTTTTAATTGATTTTGTCTTGCCCTATTCTCATTTTTATAAGCCGTGTTAAGCTCTTTTGAGATAAGCACAATATAAAATATATACAGGCTGGGTGCCTTGTCTCACACCTATAATCCTAGCGCTCTGGGAGGCTGAGGCGGGAGGATCCCTTGAGGTCAGGAGTTCGAGACCAGCCTGAGCAAGAGCACGACTACTAAAAATAGAAAAATTAGCAAGGCATTGTGGCAAGTGCCTCTAGTCCCAGCTGCTTAGGAGACTGAGGCAGGAGGATTAATTGGGCCCAGGAGTTGATATTTCTGTGAGCTAGACTGATGCCAAAGCACTCTAGCCTGGGGCATCAGAACAAGGCTCCCCCTACCAAAATAATACATGTATACATATATGTGTGTGTATACATATATACACATATACACACACACACATATATACATATATATATATGGTGTCCATAAAGTTTGTGTGCAAATTTATGGCCACCCTGTATACACATGTACACACAAGTTGTGTAACTACTGGCATATATGAATAATGTGAGTGGTTTAAAACAGTCATATAAAATATGTAGAATTATTTTTTTCACCTACTTGACCAAATTGAGGCTCAGGGAAGTATACTGATTTCCTTACCTAAAACTCAATCCATTCTATTGTACAGTGGCATCATCATAGCTCATTATGTTTTTGAACTTGTGGGCTCAAGCAGTCCTCCTGCCTTAGCCTCCCAAGTCGCTAGAACTATTGGTGCGTGCTACTACTCTGGCTTTTTTTCCCCACCTATATAGACAGAGTGTCACTGTGCTGCTCAGCTGCTTGGGCCTATCTTGAACTCTTGGCCTTAAGTGATCCTCCTGCATCAATCTCAAAGTACTAGGATTACAGGCAGAAGCCACCACACCTGGCCAATTCATTCCATTATATAATCTCTCTGGATAGTGAAGGAGCAGCTCCTAAGAATTATAAGCACGATATAAATGATTCCTAGGATTGTTTGCCTAGTTTAAGGAAATTTTCTTTTTCTTTTCTTTTTCTTTTTTTTTTTTTGAGACAAAGTCTCAAGCTGTCACCCTGGGTAGAGTGCTGTGGCATCACAGCTCACAGCAACCTCCAACTCCTGAGCTCAAGGGCTTCTTTTGCCTCTGCCTCCCAAGTAGCTGGGCCTACAGGTGCCTGCCACAGTGTCCCGCTATTTTTTGGTTGCAGCTATCATTGTTGTTTGGCAGACCCAGGCTGGATTTGAACCTGCCAGCTCAGGTGTGTGTGGCTGGCATTTTAGCTACTTGAGCCACAGGCGCCAAGCCAGAATTTTCTTTTTAAAAGCACATTACTGTGAGTTACATAGGAAAGGCAGTATGTCTTCCATTTTATTTCTTTCTTTATTTATTTATTTTCAGGTTGATATGAGGATACAAACAACTAGGTTATAATGTTTGCATTTGTTAGGTAGCGTCCTTCTTGTAATTGTGACCATGTCTTCCATTTTAAAGCACCAGCAAGAAGTAGCTACTTGAGCCACATAAATACTGGAACAAGAAGTGAACACAGGTTTCTGGAATCCTTTTGTATCACTATGTAACCCCTTCTGGAATTAAAGTCACACATACAGGCACAGTGCCCATAGCTCAGTGGTTATGGTGCGGCCGCATAGACCAGGGCTGGGGGTTCAAACCCAGCCACGGCCTGCTAAACAACAATGACAACTACAAGAACAACAACAAAAAAATAGATCGGTGTTGTGACGGGCCCCTATAGTCCTAGCTACTTGGGAGGGTGAGGCAAGAGAATCACTTCAGCCCAAGAGTTTAAGGTTGCTGTGACAGCTCGTCACTCTACCGAGGGTGACATAGTGAAAGTCTGTCTCAAAAATAAATAAATAAGGCGGTGCTGAGCACCAGCTCCATATACCAAGGGTGGCAGGTTCAAACTCGGCCGTACCGAACTGCAACAAAAAAATAGCCAGGCATTGTGGCCGACACCTGTGCTCCCAGCTACTAGGGAGGCTGAGGCAAGAGAATCGCCTAAGCCCAGGAGCTGGAGGTTGCTGTTAGCTATAACTCCACAGCACTCTACCCAGGGTGACAAAGGGAGACTCTATCTCTAAAAATAAAGAAAGAAAGAAAAAGTCACACATACAGAGAGCAAACATTTTAAAGAAGCAACTTGGCTTGTCTACTCATATCTGGTGGGCATAGGAATATCATATTTATCATTCTGTTTTCTAAGCCTGCTATAATTCTGTCTGATTTATTGCTAGATAATGCCTGTAGTTCAGCTTTCTACTGCCTCTGTCCAGTGAAACCAAAACCAAAATCAAAGAATCTGAGCATGTAGGAACCCAGGAAACAGTTTCTTTCATACCCATCCCCGCCCCCAGTAAACATTTAGAAAGCTGCACACATTGCAGCTCATCATTGAGAAGCTAAACTTAAAAGGATGTCATGAATAGGATCATTCCCTTCACCACTTATTTTATGTTTGGTACACTTACCTTTTTTTTTTTCTTCCATTCTGGCTGTTGTATGATTCCTACAACCCTCCTCCCTTCCCATGCTAATTCTGAAATGCAGAGATTCATGGAGAAGTACGTTAAATTTGATCTTTTAACAGAAGACTTTGTTGAGAAGTAGTTGTTAATAACAGGTACATAACATGGGATATGCTTGGGAAAGTGAACTAGTGCTATATTTAAAACCTCTAAACCCCAAAAATGAATTGTAATAGACTAATGCTACAAGGTAGCTCCGGCTTGGTTTCTAAAGCTCAGATAAAATGGCTTTTAGATGCTCAAACTCTAGTGTGTTCACTTACTGTGAAAATTTCCTCAGAGGAGTCTTTTGATGTGTTCTGGGGTTAGGAACCCAGATCTGACTTACAGGAGCTTTCTGCTCTGTGATATGTTCTGGACAAAGTAGAGTCCCCACCTACTTTACCCACAAAGAGTTTTAAAATAACCTATGCCAGTCACTGTAAATTTCTTGTTCTGTGATCATTATTAAAGTGCATATTTAAAATTGAATGTGAAAGTGATCTAAGTATAGATGAAAAATGGAAAGGCAGGGTGTCCATGAATCTGGAGCAAAGATTTTGAAACTCCGAGAACTGAAGGTCATCTTGTTGGACTTGTGGATATTGACCTTCTGGGGGTTGCATGGCTATTGTACCCCTTTTGCCCTCTTACCTGCCTTGCTACATCAACTAATCATCTTTTCCCCAATCTTAGTTTGGGGAATGAAATAAAGCTTTTGTGTTTTGTGTTCAGTGAGGTAGTTTTAAGAAAAGACGGGAAAAGGAAGACCACTGAAAAGGAAGGTGACACTGGCAGGCATTGTGACTTCCCTTTGTTTATGTGACTGATAAATACCTGAATGCCAAGAGCTTGCCTTTTTACTTGCAGGAACTTGAATGCCTCCAGGACCACCTAGATGATTTGGTTGTAGAGTGCAGAGATATAGTTGGCAACCTCACCGAGTTGGAATCAGAGGTAAGCACTGTGTGGCTTCCTTATCAGAGGAGAGTGGCTGCCAGCAGCCAGGGCTTTTTGCTTAGTTCTACTGTTTCTAGACTCTTGAGAATACAGATTCTCTGTCAGTCAAAAGAAACCTGATCAGATTCTCCCTGATTGCTTTGTAAAGAAGCACATTGTGTTGCTTCCTGCACACCTTCCCTCCTCTCTCTAGAAAAACATTCTATATAGCCCTTTGGTTTTCTTCATAAATTAAGAGTTAGCACAATCATTGGACCTGTTTGTTTCTCCCTTAAGGAAAGATAGCAGCTATACTTCAGATTTCTTAATCATATTCAAGAGTAATCTGAGTATTCCTATTCTCTTAGCCTTAGCTCTTTTGGTTAGGTCATTTGGTAATGTTTGTGTGTTTAATAATATGAAAGCCAAGGACTTCCAGTTAAACATGTGTTTATCTCTGTTCTGAAACCTATTAAAATATAAAAAAAATAGGATTAAGGCTGGGCAGCATAGCTTACGCATGTAATCCTGGCACTCTGGGAGGCTGGGTGTGAGGATCTTTTGACCTCCAAAAGAACAGCCCTAGCAAGAGTGAGACCTCCCCTATCTCAACTAAAAATAGAAAAAAAAAAATTAACTAGGTATGGTAGTAGGTGCCTGTAGTCCCAGCTACACAGGAGGCTGAGGCAGGAAGATCACTTGAGCCCAGGAGTTTGAGGTTGGAGCCCTCATAATCATAGGCATAATTATTTAGAAAACTATACATGTGCATACATAATACAATTATTTAGAAAATACCATGTGGGCATGGTGGCTCACATCTGTAATCCTACCACTCTGGGAAGCCAAGGCAAGTGGATTGCTTGAGCTCCTGAGTTCGAGACCAGCCTGAGCAAAAGCAAGACCCCAGCTCTACTAAAAATAGAAAAACAGAGGCAAGAGGATTGCTTGAGCCTGAGTTGGAGTTGCTGTGAGCTATGTCAGCATAGCACTGTATCAAGGGTGACAACTTGAGACCCTATCTTTTTTGTTGTTGTTGTTGTTGTTTGAGACAGAGCCTCAAGCTGCCCCCCTGGGTAGAGTGTCATGGCATCACAGGTCACAGCAACCTCCAACTCCTGGGGTCAAGTGAGTCTCCTGCCTCAGCCTCCCAAGTAGCTGGGACCACAGCCACCCGCCACAATGCTTGGCTATTTTTTGGTTGCAGTCGTCGTTTGGTGGGCCCGGGCTGGATTCCAATCTGCCACCTTAGGTGTATGTGGCTGGCACCTTAGTCACTTGAGCCACAGGCACCAAGCCTGCTTTCTAGTTTTCAAAAGTTTGTTGCCGTCTCTCATTATCTCCTCTCCCATTTTCAGTGTCCTTGTGGGCTTCTGAAGACAGTTTCAAGAGTTGTTATTTCAACAGCTAGTGCTGCTCAGGGTTGATCTGCTTAAAGGCATTTAGTGTTTCCCCAGAAGCAATGGTTTGTCATCTAGTTTGAGGGCAGTGATCTAACGTAGGAGCTTTTAAACTAAGAGTAGATGTCAGTTTCCTCTATTTTCATTTGGAACTGCTTAGCTAGTATTTTGGAAGAACTCCAAAATCTCTGATATTATTGCTAAATGTTTTTTCATCCTTTCTCTCTTAATTCTCCCATCTCTTTTATTCAATCATAAAGAGGAATCTGCCTCTAGAAAATTTGCCTTTTAAAATATAATGGAGGAGCAATTCTATTTATTCTGAGCTATCTAACTTAAATACTTGAATAATTCCTAAATGCACACTTTAGGTTATTTGCCGATCAGATGCTATTGATTCAGAAAGAGAACCTGCTCATTTTCCACTCCTGACTCTTCCTAAAACAGAATTATTAATATATTTAATCTTCTGCAGGATATTCAAATAGAAGCCTTGCTGATGAGAGCCTGTGAACCCATAATTCAGAACTTTTGCCACGTAAGTAATATCTGAAGGAACAAGGATTAAAAACAAAACTAAACTCACTGGCACTCTGACCCCAGAGTGTGTTAGACTCAGCTCTATCTTCAGCATACATTACTCCTGAGTGACAGCCAGCTTTGACACCTTATAGTTGAAAATATAAATAAGATCAAGATGGATGTGCCACCATCCTGAGAAACCTTGTTTGATTTGCCTTTGTAAGTGATCAGGTATGAGTTACCCTTTATGAGAAAAGATGGAACAGCGAAGCCCCAGTTAGTATGATGAAATTGCTTTCAGTATATCATCCTAAGAATTGTTAGCAGTAGTAACTTCTCCTTCCAATTGTTTCCTTGTACCCCCTAGTATTGTGTGATTCTATTGCTTTATAACTTGCTCATTATTTAACTACCTAAATTGAGAGAGTGATACATACCCAGAAACCATCAGAATCTAAGGCAGGGTGCAGTAGTTCACACTTGTAATCCTAACACTCTGGGAAGCTGAGACAGGTGGATTGCCCTGAGCTCACAAATTGGAGACCATCCTGAGCCAGAGCAAGACCCCTCCTCCAAAAATAGCCAGATGTTGTGGCGGACACCTGTAGTCCCAGCTGCTCAGGAGGCTGAGGCAAGAGAATCTCTTAAGCCCAAGAGTTTGAGGTTGCTGTGAGCTGTGATGCCATGACACTCTACCAAAGGAGACAAAACACCATCAGAATCTGGTAACCAGGAAGTTATATAAGATGCTGTCCCAAAAGCTTAGCTGCTGGCATCATGTAAGGAAAGTGAAGATTCATAGTGGGTATTCTTGCCTCACACTGAGCCACTTGCTGTGTAAATGTTATTCTACTAAAAATGTTTATTTTTGGTAATTTTTCCAGGTATATGATGTATCTTTTCTTCTGATGGCTTCTAGAATCAGACTTATTTGTATTTTCCATGGGCTGGGCTACAAATTCTGTTCATTCATTGTTACAAATGAAGTATAAATCTTCACTGTCTTTCCCAGGATGTGGCAGATAACCAGATAGACTCTGGGGACCTGATGGAATGTCTGATACAGAACAAACACCAGAAGGACATGAATGAGAAGTGTGCCATAGGAGTCACCCACTTCCAGCTGGTCAGTAACACCTGATTGCTTATTTCTTGTCTCAGCTGCTTGGATTATTATTGGAATCCCTTCCTCTTTTAGAATATCAAAGCCCCGGGCAGTGCCTGTGGCTCAAAGGAGTAAGGCGCCGCCCCGTATCCCGGAGGTGATGGGTTCAAACCCAGCCCTGGCCAAAAACTGCAAAAAAAAAAAAAAAGAATATCAAAGTACCTCTGATGTTATGTGAAAAATCATTTTTTCCAAACGTATACACAAATATCCTATTTTTATTCTCAATAAATGTGGCTTTTATATAATGCACCCAGGCACTTTGTTAGGCTCTTTGAAACATAATGATACATAAGAAATAGTCCCTATCTCCAGGGTGCATACACACATACAGTCTAGAGGGTTGGACGACCAAACAGGTGTTTTTATGCTTTGATCACATTGCTTGCATAAGGTACTTTAACCTCTCCTTCAACATTTAGTATTATTGGCCAGGTACCGTGGCTCACACCTATAATCCCAGCACTCTGGGAGGCCAAGGCAGGCAGATTGCCTGTGCTCAGGAGTTAGAGATCAACCTGAGCCAGAGTGGGACCCCACCTCTAAAAATAGCCAGGCATTGTGGCAGGCACCTATAATGCCAGCTACTCGGTAGGCTGAGGCAAGAGAATCGCTTGAGCCAAGGAGTCTGAGGTTGCTGTGAGCTATGACACCAAGCACACTACCAGGAGCTGCAAGGGAGACTCTGTCTTAAAAAAAATAAAGAATACATTTATATTATTAGAAACTGTTGTTTTATGTAACTGTTCATGTATGTCAACATACTGGACTTTAAGCCTTCCTTTTTTTTTTAATCATAACAACCCAGCTCTGGCATTTGAATAACATAGTAAGAACCTACTCTTCGTACTTATCACATGAACTAAAGGAATTATTTCTGGTATAGCAGGCACTTCTTTCCAAAGAAGATGAAATCCAGTCCACTATGTTAATTGACCGCTTCTCACAGCATCTAGCCCACCTGACTATAGTCAGCAAGAGTTAAGGAGTGCTCCAGATATGCAAGGCACTGGGAGATGGTGGTGAGACAGAAAATCCCCTGCCCTTGTGGATGGACTCTAGATTCTAGTAGAGAAGGAAGATAAAACAAGTGTACAAAAACATGTATAGTCTTAGGAGCTTCCAGGAAGAAAACCAAAGAAGAGCAAGGGGTTGGAGGGTGAAGGGGAAAGGGAGCTTCAAAAAGAAAAACTTAAATAGAAACTCTGAGGAAGTAGCAGAGCAAACCACACAGAGAACTGGGAGAGGAGTATTTGTGTTAGAGGGAAGAGCATGAGTGTGATTGGAAAGGCAGCAAAGCCAGCGTGCCTGAGCAGAGACAGTGGAGAGGTTGGCAGGTCATGAAGTCTGGGAGAGACAAGGCAAGCCATGCAGAGTCCACAGCAAGCTATGTGAATAAATGTCACCCACTACAACTGACTCAAACTTGACACTGATTTTGATTTTCGTATCATCTTTCAGGTGCAGATGAAGGATTTTCGGTTCTCTTATAAGTTTAAAATGGCCTGCAAGGAGGATGTGTTGAAACTTTGCCCGAACATAAAAAAAAAGTATGTCGTTTTTCATTGATTTCTGCTTTTGCAAAGGCCCTCTTAGCCACCAAATGAATTTCCAAGATGTTGTGTAGCCTCCTGCTGTCTGGCAGGATCAGCCTGGAGGCCTCCTGCAATCTCCTTTGGTAGTATAGATAAATGCTTGAAAATTGTATGGACAGATCATTGTGATAGCTGCCTCGAGCCACAACTGGTTGATGGTAGTTCTTACATGGAGACTTCACAGGCTAAAGTAGCGTTTTTCTTTTTTTCAGGTTTAAGCTAACTGTTGAAGCAGAGAATAGATCATATACTTAAAAGAATCAAGTTTCAGGTTGCAGTGTGGGTAAAAGGAGTGAACTGACTTCTTCCTGACATCAGCTCATTATGTCATCTCTTTTGAAATGCTGCAGAGGCTTTTAGTGAATTAGATATTAGGGAAGAAACAAAAACTTTATTCCTCTATAAACAATTAAATCTTGTTTGGGTGTGGTAACTCACACCTGTAATCACAGCATTCTGGGAGCCTAAGGCGGCAGAATGCTTAAAGCCAGGAATTTAAGACCAGCCTGACCAAGAGCAAGACCCTGTCTTTGCAAAAAATAGAAAAATCGGCTCAGTGCCCATAGCACAGTGGTTATGGCACCAGCCACATACACCGAGACTGGTGGGTTCAAATCTAGCCCAGGCCAATAAAACAACTATGACAACTGCAACAAAAGAAAAATAGCCTGGTGGTGTGGGTGCCTGTAGTCCCAGCTACTTGGGAGGCTGAAGCAAGAGAATCGCTTAAGCCCAAGAGTTAGAGGTTGCTGTGAGCTGTGATGTCACACCACTCTCTACCTAGGACAATGTAGTGAGACTCTGTCTCAAAAAAAAAAAAAAAAAAATAGAAAAATTAGTTAGGTGTGGTGGTACATGTCTGTAATCCCAGCTATTTGGGGGAAGGTAAGGCAGGAGAATTACTTGAGCCTGAGAGTTTGAGGTTGCAGTGAGCTACAATAATGCCACTATACTCTGGGGTCACGGAGCAAGACTCCTTAAAGAGGAGACTCTAAGCGTTTGCAGAAAGTCTACCCAGATTCTTCCATACTGCACTTTGAAAGGCACATTTCTGGAGCACATTTTTCCTCCTATAAACCAAGTTCCCATTTTGCTTAGGTTTCTGTACATTTCTAATAGTTTTCGTAGTATGTCAAAGGCATATTCCCAGGGTTTACTGCAGCATTCCTCTGTGGTCATGTGTTTTTAACAAGTGTTGAACTGTCTTTGCACACAGACAGTCTAGCTTCCCTTCCAGTTAGGAGTACATTAGTCAGCACTCAGACTGTTGCCTGACTTTTACGACATACACAGTCAAATTGTGTCTTTTAGCACTCTGAAAAAAATAGTGAGGCTTATAGGAAAGATTCAAAATAGAAGATCCTGATTTCTTGGAAAAAAGTGTGACTCCTGCCCTGGCCCAGCTCTCAGGCTATCTGTCCTCATGTGGCTCCAGCTAATCTCAGGCCTCTCCTTTCCTCGGTAGGGTGGACGTGGTGATCTGCCTGAGCACCACCGTGCGCAATGACACTCTGCAGGAAGCCAAGGAGCACAGGGTGTCCCTGAAGTGCCGCAAGCAGCTCCGCGTGGAGGAGCTGGAGATGGTAATGCCTTCTAGCCTCTGTGCCTGGCAGCCTCAGGCTTAGGAAGTTGAGGAGAAGCCAGGGAAAGGTGGAAGGTTTTAGCCACTGTTGCAATGGTTAAGACTTGGAGTCACATGCCAGAATTTTGCCATATGTGACAATTAGCCTCCTATTTCACTGTTTTGTTTTGAGCAATATACATAAAACATTTTTTACCACATGTAAACTGAAAAGTCAGCTGTAGGACAAGCTCTAAGAACATGTTACAATCACTAGATCAAGAATGTCCTCAAGTATCAAGGGGCTTATGCTCTCCACTGTGTTGTCCTCAGCATCAACTTCATCATAGGCTTGTTTCCCTCATGTTTGCCCAGCGATTTTGCCCAGTGGCTGCCTGCAACACCTGAGCCACCTCCTCCAATATTCATCTCTCCAGCAAAAGGGAAAAAAGAGAGAAAAACCTACCCCTACCATAAAAATGAGATCTTTCCCTTCAGTTTGACTGTGTGAGATCTTGGCGTCTCTGTCTACTTCCAACAGTGGTCTCCAAGGGACAGGCATACACTTTGGCTTGCTGCTAATCACTGAGGTGAAATGGATACTGGAAACTTACCTGCAATGTGCACTATGAGAAGAAACTTTTGCTTGACTTTTGAAGTTAAGCACAAACCAGGTTAAAAAAACAAGTAAAAATATTTTTAATATGTTTATGCTTCAGACCATACTTGTTTCACCTCAGTCTAAGCCAGTGGTTCTCAACGTGTGGGTCACGACCCCTTTGTAACAATGAAAATACATCTTGCGTATCACATATTTACATTACGATTCATAACAGTAGCAAAATTACAATTATGAAATAGTAATGAAACTAATTTTATGGTTGGGAGTCACCACAACATGAGGACCTGTATTAAAGGGTGGCGGCATTAGGGAGGTTGAGAACCACTGATCTAAGCAAAAACTAGTAATGGAGCGCAAATGCCACTAACATTCCAAAAATTACCTATCATATTTTCTCAACCAGTGGCAGTAATTCAGTGATAATTCTAAGTGGAGCTGATTGTAAAATACTGTTATAATGGAGACGTTTTAAGGTGGAAGCTTCAATTCCCTAACTTTGAATTCAGCTCTTTTCCTAAAATAATAATAATAAAAGTAGAACCCAACATTTATGTAATGATTTTAACTGTAAAGTGGTTTTCACATACTATTATCGTACTCTATCTGACAGCAGTCCTGTGAAGGACTAAACATTGCATTTCAGGGTAGATGGGGCATTTTGTTTTGCTAGAAGGTCCAAGGCCATGTAGCTTGTTGGCAGCAGAACTGAAAGTAAACCCTAGTTCTCCTGCTGCATGGCCTCACTGCTGCTACTTTGCTGTGTAGAAGTTGGAGGTCACTCCATGAGGTCCAATCAGTAAATAAGTCTGTAGAATGTTTGCCATCCCCAGGCTACAGTAAGCTCACTTTTCCATTCTGGCTTGCTCTGATGCAGACAGAAGACATCCGTCTGGAACCAGAGCTGTATGAAGCCTGCAAGAGTGACATCAAGAACTACTGTCCCACTGTGCAGTATGGCAATGCTCAGGTAACTTCTTGCTTTGTAATTGTAAAAGTAGTGTGAGGGTGACATTTTCATAATTAATCCTTACTGGTGGGGACAGGACCCTTCACATCCTATTGAACCTAATCATCCCCTCTGAAGTGATACCAGACTTCTTTTCCAGGGTCCACACCTACTCTCCTCTCTACTATTCACTCTCTTCCCTCTTTCTGGTAACCTCGTCCTTCCTCCACAGTATCTGTCTAATAAATTCTAAACGTCCTTCAAATGACGACTCCTGTCTGTGGCCTTTGCCAGTACTGAGCCTTCACAATTACTTATTCCCTTATTATGTTCCCATCACATAGAAGTTATGCCTAGGAATCACCCAGGATACTTTTTAAAATACACAGGAACAGGTTCTTATCCAGAATCACTAGGAATGAAGTGCAAACAAGTGATTTTTTAAAATGATCTTCCGATGGCTCAGCTACTACTTCTAGTTAAGGGCATTGCCATGATGCTTTAGAGTTTGGGGTTATTACTTCATTGTCTTCTTGTATCTAGTAATGCTGATGTAAAGTCTCATGGTGACCTGTGTCTCATTTCTTTATTTTTGAACTCTCATTTTTATTGCCATATTATCATGTTCCCTCACTTTTAACTCCTTGGTTTACTTAATTTATCATCTTTCTTATGGTATTAGTGTTCCTCAACTAGTTAGTGATTCCTGGTTGTGTCTTGAACATTTTCTAGAAGTTTCGTAACTTCGTGCTCTAGCCCTAGCGGCTGCAACTCCCCCCTGCTTTCCTTTGTATTTTATATAATATCCAAAGGTTTATGTAGAGAACAGAAGGCTTCAGGGTATACTTAATTTACTACCTTAAAATCCATCCATAATACCATATACTTTTGTGTTATCACTCATCTTTTTATCCTATTTATCTATATAAATTTGGCCTGTGAATAGTATGTATATTAGCCAAGGATAAAGATTGGGTCTCGTTCATACCTAACATCCCAGGGTCTCTTCTCATGTGGCAAATGGAGAGTTGAATCAGGCTCAGCGCCTGTGGCTCAAGCGGCTAAGGCGCCAGCCACATACACCTAAGGTGGCAGGTTCGAGTCCAGCCCGGGCCCGCCAAACAACAATAATGGGTGCAACCAAAAAAAAAAAAAAGAGAGAGAGAGTTGAATCAAACCTTCTGGTTGTGCTACTGTCTAGTCAGGGTTATTACTCCAGGTAAATGCAGAGAGCCTAATGTGTGCACCCAAAAGGAATCTTGACAAGGACCAGTTGTAGAAGGCAGAAGAATTCTGAGTGAGTTTTCTTGCCTTTAGACTTTAGTGCAGCCTGGTAGTCATCCTCAATTTTTATAGTTTGGTCTAAGGTTGTAAATCTGTTGATGTAATTCTCCTCGGTGAGGAAACTCTGATTCCTATTACTGGATTTAGAAATGGAAATTACGGCTCAGCGCCTGTGGCTCAAGTGGCTAAGATGCCAGCCACATACACCTAAGGTGGTGGGTTCGAATCCAGCCTGGGCCCACCAAACAATGATGGCTGCAACCAAAAAATGGCCAGGCATTGTGGCGGGCGCCTGTGGTCCCAGCTACTTGGGAGGCAGAGGCAGGAGACTTGCTTGAGCCCAGGAGT
>NW_003852442.1:9225064-9228820 GCF_000181295.1 Otolemur garnettii
AAAAAAAAAAAAAGGAAAAAGCTGTATTAAATTTATAATTAATAATTTATAGTAATGTTTGACTTCTATAAGTACAAGAATTCACTATGTCTTTTATTCATGTTTTGTTATCTGTATGTATTGAGCATTACAGTTTTAGTATAGTTTTTCCTGTCTTAAAATGTATATGCATTTTTTGGCACCCTCTGTATATGTCCAGTAAACATGATTGGTTTTGAGAGCAGTTAATAATAGGTATAGTAGAAAAGCCACCATTTGAATGTCCTGATCATCTGTCTGCCACACTCAAAAGATTTTTTTGAGCTAGGTATAGTGGCTCACACTCATTATCCCAGAGATTAGAGGAGTGAGGCAAGAGGATCATTTCACACTAGCCTGGGCAACATAGCAAGACCCTATCCCTACAAAAAATAAAAAAATTATCTGGGTCTGGTGTCTCACACTCATAATCCCATCACTTTGGGAGCCTAAGGATTGCTTGACACCAGGAGTTCAAGACTAGCCTGGCCAACATAGTAAGATCTGAACTCTAGGAAAAATTATTAGCCAGGCATGGTGGTAGCCTGCACCTGTAATTCCAGGTACTTGAGGCGTGCTGAGGCAAGAAGCTCCCATGAGCCCAGAAGTTCGAGGCTACAGTTAACTATGATTGCACCACTGCATTCCAGTCTTGGTGATAGAGTGAGACCCTGCCTGTTAAAAAATTATCTAAGTTCTTTGGTTTCATTTACTCCACCGGTAGACATTTACTACTGCAGAGCTGACTGGAGTACTAGACGTCAGTTCCTTAATCAAGCCACATACACAGAGATTAAATTTAACTTTGCAACTCCCTATTTTAGCTTTCCTTTAAAATAGAATGTTCCTTTCCTTTTCACCCTAGGAATAAATTGTAAAGAGAATCCTGAAAGTTAGGAGCGTAAATCTCTTTAACTAGGGCTGGTAAAATTGAGTCATATGTAAAAGTAGAAATGTCAGGCTCTCGTTTGAAAGCGTTTTGCAAGAGTTTGGAAAAATCAATGAGCAGACTCAGCACCCATAGCTCAGTGAGTAGGGCGCTGGTCACATACCCCGAGGCCGGCAGGTTTGAGCCTGGCCTGGGCCTGCTAAACAACAATGACAACTGCAACCAAAAAATAGCCAAGTGTTGTGGCAGGTACCTGTAGTCTCAACTACTTGGGAGGCTGAGGCAAAAGAATCACTTAATCCCAGGTGTTGGAGGTTGCTGTGAGCTGTGTCATACCCAGGGCAACATAGTGAGATTCTGTTTAAAAAAACATCAGTGAGCAATTCATGTCCTCTTATTAAGATACCAGCAGATTATAATCACTTTACTGAACTAGAAATAACTTGAAAGGGAGAGGCTTGATGCGCAAGTGTCTCAACCAGACTTTTCAGATATTATGACACTTTAAAGACTTGAGGATTAGCAAAATAGAGATGAAGTTGATTACTAGTTCAGAATTGATACCTGACTGAAAAGAATAATAAGTGTACATGAGCAGCCCACACAGTGTTTGGTAAGACTATAGCCCTTGTAGTTAAGATGAACCAGATGTGTCCTTTCACCACGTCTCTTCACATTAGTTGGTGGGCAATTCCTAGGTTTTCCCATTAGGGTTGGGTAGATGTGGCTTTAGAGCTACATGGCCACTTAGTACATTGGTACGTTGTGTTTAACCAAAAGGTAAACTTATGAGATACCCCATAATTTAACATAGCTGTACAGATAGGGGATCAAAGTCAGAACCGGTGAGGTAGTGGAGAGCAATGTTAGAAATACAGTAGAGGCCGGGTGCAGTGGCTCATGCCTGTAATCCTAGTGCTCTGGGAGGCAAAGGCGGGTGGATTGCCTGAGCTCAAGGTTCAAGACCAGCCTGAGTCAGAGCGAGACCTCATCTCTAAAAATAGCGGGGTGTTGTGGCAGGCACCTATAGTCCCAGCTACTTGGGAGGCTGAGGCAAAAGAATCACTTGAGCCCAAGAGTTTGAGATTGCTGTGAGCTATGACAACATAGCACTCTACTGAGGGCAACAAAGTGAGTCTCTGTCTCCAAAAAAAAAAAAAAAAAGAGAAAAAAAGAAATACAGTAGAGAATAAGAGTAGACGAGAACTTGGGCTGGGTGATTATTTAGTCTTAGCTGTTCCTTTTGTACCAAGTGGTACCTTTATGCTGCTGCTTTCTTAGCTCTCCAATGGATGTAAGAAAAATTACACATGTGGTAATTGTCATTTCGGGTAGCTGTTTTAATAAAACTTTGTTCTTTGCAGAGGTTCTGTGCCGAAGCAGATTCTAAAACCATGCTGCAGTGCTTGAAGCAAAATAAGAACAGTGAATTGATGGATCCTAAATGCAAACAGATGATAACCAAGCGCCAGATCACCCAGAACACAGGTAAGATTTCAGTGTGACTTTCCTGGTCCCATTGAGTATAGGTTACTTGGAATTAAGTGGGCATATAATTACCTAATTAAACTAAAAATGCTTTGTTGTCCATGAATTTTAAGGGAGGGGTCTAGTCGTAAGCAAAAACAACTTACTCCCCTAAAGTCAGAACGAGACCTCATCTCTAAAAATAGCTGGCTGTTGTGGCAGGCACCTATAGTCCTGCCAGAAAAATGGAATGAAAGAGGAAAAAGGAACATAAACTAGAAAATTGCCCTTAATGAATGACAAAAGGAATCAGGACTAGAGATCCTTAAAGCTTCAAGAGTGTGGCAGAAGGATACATGGGTGATGTGTTTTAGAACAGATTTTTTTGTTTTTGTTTTTTTTGAGACAGAGTTTCACTATGTCGCCCTTGGTAGAGTGCCGTGAAATCACGGCTCATAGCAACCTCAAACTCCTGGGCTCAAGTGATTCTGTTCCCTCAGCCTCCCATGTAGCTGGGACTACAAGTGCCTGCCACAACACCCACTGTCTTTTTGTTACTGTTGTTGTGTAGCTGGCTCAGGTCAGGTCAGGTATATGTGGCTGGTACCCTACCCACTGAGCTACGTGCTGCCTAGAACAGATTTTAAGACATTGTAACATAATGGGCGGGGTGAGTTGGATACTATTTCCTTCTCAATGTTTTCAAAAATATCTGTTATGGAGAAAGTTGATGATATCTGCTTGGCTATTATAAGGGCTACTTAGATTATTGGACCACAAAACTGTAGAGTAGAAGGCATCCCGGGGACTCCCATAGTTCACTGCAGCCTCAAACTCCTGGGATTATAAACATGAGCAGCCATGCCTGCATCCCAAGACCTTTTTCATACATTCCTCAGGCCAAGGGTTAAGGGACTAAGTCAAAAGGTAACATTTTCTGATAGAAGGACTCTTCAATTAAATCATATTATTGATAATGATAGTATAGTGAGGAATAAGCAAATCAGTAGTTATAGCCATGGTCATCGACATAATATGCCCTCTTTTGGAAGGTAGAGTTATAAAAATTTGTCAATCAAGGTGGAATATTTTATTATTGCTTTCTGCTCTAGATTACCGCTTAAACCCTGTGCTAAGGAAAGCCTGCAAAGCTGACATTCCTAAGTTCTGTCATGGTATCCTGACTAAGGCGAAGGATGATTCGGAGCTAGAAGGCCAAGTCATCTCTTGCCTCAAGTTGAGATATGCTGACCAGGTAAACTGGCCTAGACTTTCCACAGAGGTGTTTTTCTTTTGTTTTGTTTTTGTTTTAGACAAAGTCTTATTCTGGGCTCAGTGCCTGTGGCTCAGACGGCTAAGGCGCCAGCCACATACACCTAAGG
>NW_003852442.1:9229044-9230106 GCF_000181295.1 Otolemur garnettii
AAAAAAAAAAAAAGTCTTATTCTGTCACCCTAGTAGAGTGTAGTGGTATCCTCATAGTTCACTGCAACCTCAAACTCCTGGGCTCAAGTGATTCTCCTGCATCAGCCTTCTGAGTAGCAGAGATTACAGTTTCTTTTTCTTTCTTTCTTTTTTTTTTTCAAGAGACAGTCTCTTGCTCTGTTGCCCAGGCTGGACAGTCTCTTACTCTGTTGCCCAGGCTGGCCATCATAGTTCACTGCAGCCTCAAACTCCTGATTATAGGCATGAGCCACCATGCCTATGTCCCATGACCTTTTTCATATATTCCCTAAGCCAAGAGTTAAGGGTCCAAATCAAAAGGTGACATTTGCTGATAGCCTGATACTGTCTCCCTTTGTCACGTGCAGCGCCTGTCTTCTGACTGTGAAGACCAGATCCAGATTATTATCCAGGAGTCTGCTTTAGATTACCGACTAGATCCTCAACTCCAGCTGCACTGCTCAGAGGAGGTAGGATTTGGGTACAAAACTGATTGTGAACAGAGTTGGTCTGAAAAGATTTTACTAGACAAACTTTCTTTACTCTTTCCTTTTAACCTTGGATCCACAGTTAGTTGAAGGCTCATTTTCTAGACTCTCTCCACATCTGAGTCTTGTCTCTGTAACAGCAAATTAGTCTTGGCATTAGTTCTTTCACTCAACAGTGTTGGTTCCATATTTCCCTGTTGAACAAGGGTGTCCTTTACTATAGCTGTCTACATATAATTTGCTCTTCCATTCTCCTTACTTTGTGGGTCAAGTCAGAAAACCCCAAGGCTTTCCTGAAAGATAAAAGTAGTTCCATAATATTAGGTTACAAAGTAAGAAATGTCTGATTTCCTTAAGTCCTAAGTTTGACAGTTGATATCTCTGACATTTCACTTTGACATTTCTTGGTTGTGTTTGGATTTATGCGATGGTACATCTTCATTCCTTCAAATGCATGCTTCGGTTTATGATTATCTTTAAGAATTCTTTTATTAGAGCAATTTTTGTGGAACCATTAATAAGTTAAAATTTTATGTTTTTTTTAATATTAGTTCCA
>NW_003852442.1:9230368-9234057 GCF_000181295.1 Otolemur garnettii
AAAAAAAAAAAAAAAAATATTAGTTCCATCATGAAATCAGTGCAACACAGCACAAAATATCAGTGAAATATTTGGGAGAGATGTGGTTAATGAATACACAATACACGGATGATTTGAAAAGTTCTGTTGTGGTAATTTTAATCTTGAAAATGAGCCAAATGGGTGACCTGAGACCAGGTGGATAAGAACGTGCTGAAAGCTATAGTGGAAGCAAATTTGTCTCCATCTACAATGTAAATTAGCAATAAGGTTTAATGTTACTATTCCCATAATACTGGACCATTTGGAATATATCAGCAAGGAAAAGAAGCTGGATAGAGGCTTGGCACTTGTGGCTCAGGCAGCTAAGGTGCCAGCCACATACACCTGAGCTGGCAGGTTCAAATCCAGCCTGGGCCCACCAAACAACAATGATGGCTGCAACCAAAATAAAAAAAATAGCCAGGCATTGTGGCAGGCACCTGTAGTCTCAGCTACTTGGGAGGCAGAGGGAGGAGACTCGCTTGAGCCCAGGAGTTGGAGGTTGCTGTGAGCTGTGATGCCACGGTACTCTACCCAGGGCGACAGCTTGAGGCTCTGTCTCAAAAAAAAGAAGAAGCTGGATAGATGGGTTCTGCATGAATTAAACAAGTGTGTTGGAAGAAGAATTACCTCAAAGCTTGCCTTTCTTTGCTGTCACTACATAAAGGTGAACCATTTCTATATAGTATTCTTACATGTTTTAAAAATTGATTATTCTTCACAGTCACAGCATTAAGCACAATGGCTGGATAAAGATGAAATTCCAAAACACAGTCCACAAGCAGATCTTCAGGCCAGGTGCTATGACTCATCCTGGCACTCTGGGAGGCTGAGGTGGGCAGATTGCTTGAGCCCAAGAGTTTAAGACCAGCTTGAGTAAGAGCAAGACCCCATCTCTACTAAAAATAGAAAAACTAGCCTGGTATCAGGGCAGCTACCTATAGTCCCAGCTACTAGGGAGCCTGAGGCTAGCGATCTCTGGAGCCCAAGAGTGTGAGGTTGCCGTGAGCTGTGATCCCATGGCACTTTACCAAGGGTAACAGAGGGAGACACTGTCTCAAAAAAAAAAAAAAAAAAAAAAGGCAAATATTCATTAGAAAAAGCTAATCGTGGCCAAAGACGGTGGCTCATGCTTACAATCCTAGCACGTAGAAGGCTGAGTTATTACACCACAGCACTCTACCAAGGGCAACAAAGTAAAACTCTGTCAAAAAAAAAAAAAACAGAAAAAACCTGAAATTGAACATTTCATATTTATTAACCTGCTGGCTCTACAGAAGGGCCTATCCTAGGAAATTATTGGACTTCCTAGCTTGGAAAATCCATACAGAGAACTTTATTTAATATATGTCAGTTTTAGGAGACCATAACTAAGGTTGTTTGAAAGAAATTCATAAAACTGTTTTAAGAAAGTTAAGTTGTGGCTCGGCGCCTGTGGCTCAAGTGGCTAAGACGCCAGCCACATATACCTAAGGTGGCGGGTTCGAATCCAGCCCAGGGCCCGCCAAACAGCAGTGGCGGCTGCAACCAAAAAAATAGTTGGGCGTTGTGGTGGGCGCCTGTGGTCCCAGCTACGTGGGAGGCTGAGGCAGGAGACTCACTTGAGCCCAGGAGTTGGAGGTTGCTGTGAGCTGTGATGTCACTGCGCTCTATCCAGGGGGGCAGCTTGAGGCTCTGTCTCAAAAAAAAAAAAAAAAAGTTAAGTTGTTTTTTTGTTTGTTTGCGAGGGCTTAAGCGATTCTCTTCCTCAGCCTCCCAAGTAGCTGGAACTGCAGGCGCCTGCCACAATGCCCGGCTATTTTTTTGTTGCAGTTATTGTTGTTTAGCTGGCCTGAGCTGGGTTTGAACCCACCAGTGTGTATGTGGCTGGCACTGTAACTACTGTGCTGTACATGCTAAGCCAAAAGTTAAGTTTTTTGTCTTTGCTATGAGATATCATTCAAAACCTTATATATATGTTCTGTGTGTATATATGTGTGTGCTCACGTGTGCACACCCAAGTTGTGACTCTGGGTTGACCCTAAACCTCTGTAAATGTCAAACATTTGCTTTTTGCGTTTTACTTGACTGTATAACCAATGGAATTAAGGAGTAGGCTTCTACTCCAGTGACAAGAACTGGGATCTGAATGCAGTCTCAGGATTGACAGCCTAAAGATGTGAGCATTTACTGATTCTCATCTTTGCATGCCATTAATAGTAAAGGAGAAAGGATCCTGACATCCAGTACAGGACGAGGGATGGGAAATCCATCAGGGGACTGTTTGAGACAAACAGGGTTCATATGTAAGAGGACAGCCTAATCAACATGTTTAGAGACTCAGCACCCATGGCTCAGTGGTTAGGGCACCAGCCACATGCCACCAGGCTGGTAGGATTGAACCTAGCCAAGGCCTGATAAACAATAACAAAAAAAAAAAAAGCTGGGCACTGTGGCGGGTGCCTGTAGTCCCAGCTACTGAGAGGCTGAGGCAAGAGAATTGATTAAGCCCAAGAGTTTGAGGTTGCTATGAGCTGTGATGCCATGGTATTCTACCAAGGGCAACAACTTGAGACTGTCTCAAAGAAAAAAAACAGGTTTAAACCAAGAGAAGGATTCTGGTGATAGCAGTGCCACCCCTTGCCTGTGAAACAACAGCAGGCCAGTGAAGAGGGGCCACAGATACTGCCATTTCCAGGGCTGGTTGGAGTCACCAGTCTCTGCTGCTTTTCTGTGTGCTCAGAGGGGTGGCCTTGTCTTTTGTGTCTCCTGCATAGATCTCCAGTCTATGTGCTGAAGAAGCAGCAGCCCAGGAGCAGACAGGTCAAGTAGAGGAATGCCTCAAGGTCAACCTGCTCAAGATCAAGACAGAAATGTGTAAAAAGGTAACCACTTTCTCCTTTTTTCTCTTTTCTCCTCTTCCTTCATCTGTTTATCTTAGTAATAAAATTGAAAATCTAGGCCAGGCAGTAGCTCACACCTGTAACCCAGTGGTTTGGGAGGCTGAGGCCTTGCAACATAGCAAGACTCTACCTTTACAAAAAATTTAAAAATTAGCTGGGCATGGTGGCACCTGACTACAGTCCCAGTTACTTGGGATGCTGAGACAGAACAATGGCTTAAGTCCAGGTTCAAGTCCATAGTGAGCTGTGATGATGTCAGTGTGCTCCAGCCTGGGCAACAAAGCAAGACCCTGTCTCTAAACAAGAAAAAAAAAGAAAGAAAGAAAATCTAAAACTTCATGCCTAACATTCTATGCTGTTTCTTCTTGCCACATTTTACTTTGGTCTTTGACCATTCATCTCCTACAACTTGAGTATTCTTTTCAAAAGTGCAAAATGTCAATACCAATACCAGTACAAAAATCTCAATTCCAATATATCAATAAGTATTGTAATGCCTATGGTTCATCCTGTAAGGGTATAGGTGAATCTCTCTAAGTGTAGAATATAAATGTCTTAACACAATAACTAAGAAAAAGACATGAAGGCTATGTTAACCAAAGCAAAATATTTCAAATTGTATACAGAAACAGTACGCTGTACCCCACTATAGTATTAATGTACACTGCTATGATTTAATAAAAAATAAACGCTCGGCGCCTGTGGCTCAAGCAGCTAAGGCGCTAGCCACGTACACCTAGGGTGGCGGGTTCAAATCCCCAGCCCGGGCCCACCAAACAACAATGA
>NW_003852442.1:9234596-9240375 GCF_000181295.1 Otolemur garnettii
CTGTCTCAAAAAAAAAAAAAAAAAAAAAACATTTATCAGAATATCACCAAAAAGCATATTTTATCTTGCAAATTGAAAATGAAATCATACATTTGCTCTTTTTTAAAGAATTAATCTCGGACGGTGCCTGTAGCTCACTGAGTAGAGCACCGGCCCCATATACCAGTGGTGGCGGGTTCGAACCTGGCCCCAGCCAAACTGAAACAAAAAATAGCTGGATGTTGTGGCAAGTGCCTATAGTCCCAGCTACTCAAGAGGCTGAGACAAGAGAAGTGCCTAAGTCCAAGAGCTGGAGGTTGCAACATCACAGCACTCTACCAAGGGTGACAAAGTGAGACTCTGTCTCTTAAGAAAAAAAGAATTAATCTCTTTAAGAAGAATTTCATTGACGTATAATCAGCGAGAATGTAAGTGTGTATAAATATTTTCATTTGCTAGGTGGCACCTGTGGTTCAGTGGGCAGGGTTCTGGCCCCATATACTGAGGGTGACCGGTTCAAACCAGGCTCTGGCCAAATTGCAACAACAAAATAGCTGGGTGTTGTGGCAGGCACTTGTAGTCCTAGCTACTCGGGAGGCTGAGGCAAGAGAATCACCTAAGCCCAGGAGTTGGAGTTTGCAGTGAGCTGTGACACCCAGCACTCTACTAAGGGCGATAAAGTGAGACTCTGTCTCTTTAAAAAAAAAAAAGTTTTTTTTCATTTGCTAAAAATGATTATGATTTCACATGATCTGAGGAATGATAGAAGCTGGTTAAAAGCTAATAACTTTGTGTATTTTGACTTCTTTATCATGAGATGATTCCATATAACTTTGAGGGAGGATTTAAGAATAATATTGGGGCTCGGCACCTGTGGCTCAAGTGGTTAAGGCGCCAGCCACATACACCTAAGGTGGCAGGTTCGAATCCAGCCCCGGCCGCTAAACAATGATGGCTGCAACCAAAAAATAGCCGGGCGTTGTGGTGGTCACTTGTGGTCCCAGCTACTTGGGAGGCTGAGGCAGGAGAGTCACTTGAACCCAGGAGTTGGAGGTTGCTGTGAACTGTGATGCCATAGCACTCTACCTAGGGGGATAGCTTGAGGCTCTGTCTCAAAAAAATAATATAGGGGCCCAGCATGATGGCTCACACCTGTAATTCTAGCACTCTGGGAAGCCAAAACAGGTGGATTGCTTGAGCTCCAGAGTTTGAGACCAGCCTGAGCAAAAGTGAGACCCCGTCTCTACTAAAAATAGAAAAACTGAGGCAAGAGGATCACTTTAGCCCAAGTGTTAGAGGTTGCTGTGAGCTATAACACCACAGAACTCTACCTAGTGCAACAGCTTTGATACTGTCTCAAAAAAAAAAAAAAAGAATAATACTGGGGTTTTATTTGGCTTTTGTTTTTTTAGTGTTGTTTTATAGGGACTACAGTGTTCCTGTTGAGCAAACTAACTTTTCTTTAAAACAGCATTTCTGGGGTGGCGCCTGTGGCCCAAAGGAGTAGAGCACTGGCTCCATGTACCGGAGGTGGCTGGTTCAAACCAAGCCCCAGCCAAAAAAAAAAGAAAAAGAAAACTGCAAAAAAAAATAAACAGGCATTGTGGCAGGTGCCTGTAGTCCTGGCTACTCGGGAGGTTGAGGCAAGAGAATTGCCTAAGCCTAGGAGTTGGAGGTTGCTGTCAGCTGTGACGCCACTGCACTCTACTGAGGGTGATAAAGTGAGACTGTCTCTTTAAAAAAAAAAAAAAGACAGCATTTCTGGCCTGTCTTTACTTCCTACAGTTTCATCGTGTATAAAAGGAGAGTCCATATATTCTTATCCAGAACATCTTTAAACTCAAGTAAGAATTATTCTTGCAGTAGAAATTAGATTGTGCTCATTCTTTTTTTGTTTTTAAGGATGATCAAGTAGAACATTTTATAAACAAATATATCTTTATCTCATTCGGGATTGTAATGTAGCATATTACTCTGATTTTCAGATTTCAGTTTTTTTCAGGTTTCTTAAAATAACTGTATCATACACATAAAAATACTAATTTTTAAGTTGGTTTGTTTGTTTAGGTTATTTTGAAACAGTCTTACTCCACTGCCTTAGGTAGAGTGCCACGGTATTATAGCTTATAGCAACCTCAAACTCTTAGGTTCAAGCATTCCTATTGCCTCAGCTTCCTGAGTAGCTAGGACTACAAGTGCCTGCCACAAAACCCAGCTCTTTTTTCTATTTTTAGTAAAGATGGAGTCTTTCTTGCTCAGGCTAGTCTTGAATCCCTGAGCTCAGGGAATCCACCCACCTTGGCCTCCCAGAGTGTTAGGATTATAGGCATGAGCCACCACACCTAGCCAGTCTTTAGGTATTTTAAAGTAATGTGATATACTAGAATGCCAAAAACATAAACCTGACATAATCACTTACAGTCCCCTGCTTTCCTTAGCACATAGCTTTGCATCCCCTAAAAGTTAGCTATTGGATTAAAATTGAATGCTAAAAATCTGCATTTTGTACATCATCACCCATTGCCACGTATACCACTGAAGTCTCTATTATTAGCCCTCAACTTTTCCCTCCTGAACTTGTTTATATGTAAAGTATTGTAGAAAACAGAACTGATGCATTTCCTCTACTAAATCTCGCTCCACAATGACCTCTCTTTCTAGGAAGTGTTAAACATGCTGAAGGAAAGCAAAGCAGACATCTTTGTGGACCCAGTTCTTCATACAGCTTGTGCCTTGGACATTAAACACCACTGTGCAGCCATCACCCCCGGCCGTGGACGTCGTAAGTCATTTCTGACCCTGTCTGAGCTATCTTGGGAGGAACAAAACCTCCCTCTCAGACATCAGCGATTTCTACTCTGCTCTGAGGCTATATCCCCGCTATAGACAACATCCCCTGGGGGACTGATCGATACTAAAACTAGGCCTTTGTGGCACAGCGAATTTAGTAATAATCCTGCTGGTTTGAACTGATCTTTTCATGACCAGGGCTAAAGATTTGATCAAGAGGGAAAATCGAGTTGTTCATCAGGGAAGCACAGGTTAAGCCATCCTCATGGCCCTCTTTCTCCTCTTACCTAACCAGTTTCATCCACAGCCCACTAGCCACAATAGTCTCCATAGACAGGTTCATTGTGAGGCTGGATTTAGGACAAGTGTAGTTGTTTCTGAAGCAGGTGTGTCCAGTAACAGTAAGAGATTTTAAGAGAGATTCTGCACAGCCAAACTTGGAGGTTAAATATAATTTCTCTCAATGTTGGATTTTGGGTCAAATTTCCTAGAATGAATTTAACTTTGTTAAACCTTCAGATCTAATTTTTTGGTAATTGAATAACCTCTTCCCCAATTTTACAGAAATTTCTCTAATCTGTAGTTTCAAACTCTTCTTACCTGCTTTCACCACAGAAATGTCCTGCCTCATGGAAGCACTGGAGGATAAGCGGGTGAGGTTACAACCTGAGTGTAAAAAACGCCTCAATGACCGGATTGAAATGTGGAGTTATGCAGCAAAGGTAATGATCACAAGAATCTCCTAATGTGACAGTCTCTTCTGTCAGTTTCCAGTCTCTTTGAGATAGTTCACTGATCTTGTCCTCATTGTGAGATTAGTAATAAGTGTATTAAGAACTAGATCATTGCACTTTTAAAACTCCTTGAATTGGCTGGGTATAGTGGCTCACGCCTGTAATCCTGGCACTGTTAGTGGCCAAGGCGGGTGGATTGCTTGAGCTCACAAGTTTGAGACCAGCCTGAGCCACAACAAGACCCCATCTCTAGTAAAAATAGAAAACTTGAGGCAAGAGAATCGCTTCAGCCCAAGACTTGGAGGTTGCTGTGAGCTATGGTGATGCCATGGCACTCTTCCCAGAATGACAGCTTAAAACTCTATCTCAAAAAAAATAAATAAATAAAATAAAGTAAAATAGACAGCACCCATAGCTCAGTGGGTAGGGCGCCAGCCACATACACTGAGACTAGCTGGTTTAAACCCAGCCCGGGCCTGCTAAACCAACAATGACAACTGCAACAAGAACAACAAAAAAAATAGCCGGATGTTGCAGTGAGTGCCTGTAGTCCCAGCTACTTGGGAGGCTGAGGCAAGAGAATCCCTTAAGCCCAAAAATTGGAGGTTGCTGTGAGCTGTGACGCCACAGCACTCTACCCAGGGTGACAGTTTGAGACTCTGTCTGAAAAAAAAAAAAAAAAAGAATTTGAAGATAATGGCTCACCAACTATGCTCAGCAGCCAGGGCGCCTACCACATACACCAGGGCTGGTGGGTTGGAACCTGGTCCCAGCCTGCCAAACAACAATGATAACTACAGCGAAAAAAATGGCCAGGGCTTGGCACCTATAGCTCAGCTGCTAGGGCACCAGCCACATATACCAAAGCCAGCATGTTTGAACCCAGCCCAGGCCTGCCAAACAACAATGACAACTACAACAAAAAAATAGCCATGCGTTGTGGTGGGCTCCTGTAGTCCCAGCTACTTGGGAGGCTAAGGCAAGAGAAACACTTAAGCCTAAGAGTTTGAGGTTGCTGTGAGCTATGACGCCACAGTGCCCTACCCAGGGAGACATCATGAGACTCTATCTCAAAAAAAAAAAAAGTAAAAATAAATCTTAAAAAAAAATTAAAGAGGGTGGCACCTGTCACTCAAAAGGGTAGGGTGCCAGTCCCATATGCTGGAGGTGGTGAGTTCAAACCCAGCCCCGGCCAAAAAGAAAAATTAAAGGAAAAAAAACCTTCACTGTTCTTGAGCCTAACACCACCAGATCCCTTTGCATTGGGCTGTCTTCTGCCCTCAAGTTTAGGGTGACCAGATTTTAACATTTGTAAAGCGGGACAACATGCTGGGGGTGGGAGGGCGGGGCAGGGCAGGGCCTGACAACAATGCAAACTTTGATAATCACTTCTCAACAATTATTTGTTATTATTACAGTTTAACATTATAAAATTAAGAAAAATAATATAAAACTCATATTCTGGCAAAATAGCCACATGGCAGCCAAAGACTGTATATTCCCTTCCTATTCTCCTGCCGTTAGTGCATTCTTTCCAAAAATCAGGACTTTTTTAAAATGCCGTGGGACACAGGACAAATTGTTAAAAAGTGGGACGTCAGGTCTACTCAGGTTGCCCATGGTTCACCACTGAAAAGTGAATCACCCAAGAAGAAAAGAGACAACATGCCCAATAAAAAACAAGGAAATCTAACATTGTCTTAAAGCTTATTTTTATAATTTTACATAATTTTGGCTTGGCGCCTGTAGCTGAAGTGACTAGGGCTCCAGCCACATACACTGGAGCTGGCAGGTTCGAATCCAGCCTGGGCCACCAAACAACAATGACAGCTATAACCAAAAAATAGCCGGACATTGTGATGGTCGCCTGTAGTCCCAGCTACTTGGGAGGCTAAGGCAAGAGGATCGCTTAAGCCCAAGAGTTGAGGTTGCTGTGAGCTGTGTGATGCCATGGCACTCTACACAGGGTGACAGCTTGAGACTCTGTCTCAAAAATAAATAATTAATTTTACATAGTCTGTGGGAGAAAGATATATATGTGAGACTAGTCCTTACTTGGTCTGGAACATGGAGAAGACGCTAGTGAATGTATATGGTACCTAAGCAGACTTGGGCTAGTAGAAATTTTTCCTATAAAAGTTCAGCCTCGTCTAGGCGCCTGTGGCTCAAGTGGCTAAGGCGCCAGTCACATACACCTAAGGTGGCAGGTTTGAATCCAGCCCGTGCCCACCAAACAACCATGATGGCTACAACCAAAAAAAATAGCCGGGCATTGT
>NW_003852442.1:9240828-9250200 GCF_000181295.1 Otolemur garnettii
AAACAATTCTTCTCATGTGTACAATTGCTTTGTAGTTCACAAAACACCTCATTACCTTGAACCCTGTGAGGTAATTAGAATAATTAGTCCTTCACTTCATGGGGGAAGAAACTGACTTTAGAAATCCCGATTTGCCCGAGATCCCTTAGGTTTCTAGGGGAAAAGGGGGCTTCCATGCTTTTGTATCAGCTCACACTGGGATAGAGAATCCTAGTGACCTTAGATCAGAAAGTGACCACAGGAACCCCCCTCCTTCTTGGCCCATTCTTCCTATCACCCATATGCTTCCAGGTCAAGAGTAACAAAGCAAGAGGGAGTGACCAGAATGTCTTCATACCTAGGCAAAAGGGAGATACAAGGGAGGGATCTCTTTGTCACAATAGTGAACTCCCTCACCCCTAGTGGTCTTTTGAGCCTGGCTCAGTGAAGCAGCAGAGAGAGCACCTAGGTCAGTCTGTTCTTCCTCCATTGGTTCTCACTCCTTTGAGCTGAGTAACATTACTGCAGAATGACTCAGAGTGACTCTGTTTTGTGTTGGCAACTGTTGGTGCTCAAATCTCATTACTCTCATGCCTATCTGCTCTATTATTCTGTGTACATGGGAGGAGCATAGAAACAGCCTGGACATCTCTGGGCCAGACCACTCTTAGCACCCAGGCTGAGACTCAAAGAACAGGTCCGTGTGCACCTCAGGAACCTTTCAGTCCAGATTCTGCCATGGCAGGCTACCATTAGAGGTCCATGGGACACAGCAGTGGAAAACTGAGGATAACCACTGATAAACTATATTAAGTATATTCTATCATTACAAGTAATGTCTGCGCAGTGTTTTAGATATGGGGGATGCTTACATTATAATGGTGATTGAAGCTATAGGATTAACATAAAATACAATATCACCTTTTCCTTTTTTAAAAAGGCAGCGAACAATGAAGAAAGCGTAAATCAAAGTACTTAAGAACCAGTAGCCTCATGGATGTCATTTACCCACCCTTACCCTGGGCCACTGTCCCTTTGTCTGCAACATGGAAGTGGTGAAACCTGCTTGCTAGGCTTGGTGTGACATTCTGTGAGTGACAGAACACTGTCAGGTGTTACTATACTAGTAGCGGTGATGGCTGTGTTATAACAGTGGATGATGTACCTCTTTGCATCTCACTATATTCCTAATTTTGTGCAGCAGACATACAGTTTTATCATCTTTATGATCAGGAAAAAGAGTTGGAGCTCTGTGTTGATTTTCTTGCCTACTCCCCTTCCTCCCCAAAAGAAAGACTAGGAATTAAAATTAAACAACTAGCAATTAAGGGGGACAGTTAGACTTAGCACTGTCACCAGCCCAGTCCTTTCAGAGGATCACATGCTCTGTGTCCTTCTAGGTGGCTCCAGCAGATGGCTTCTCTGATCTTGCCATGCAAGTAATGACATCTCCGTCCAAGAACTACATTCTCTCTGTGATCAGTGGGAGCATCTGTATATTGTTCCTGATTGGCCTGATGTGTGGACGGATCACTAAGCGAGTGACACGAGAACTCAAGGACAGGTAGAGCCGCCTTGACTGCCAAAGGAACTACCTATCCATGCCCAGTTTGTACAGCCCTCCTGTATAGTGTACCCACTTGCCTCGCTCTTCTGAGAGGTGACACCGACACCCATGTTAGAGCATCAGCAGGTGTCTTCTGCATTATCCCATCCAGACTCCGCCCGTGTTCATGGTGTCCTCCTTCTCACCATTTGTACAGCATCAGCAGCTGGCCGCTTGGGTTATCGCCTTTGTGGGCAAACTTGGGTTTACCTGCCCGTAGACAAGTCTCTCATACCAACAGAACTACCAGTACTTCCAGAATCAACTCCACCTGACCTGCAACTCAAATGCTTTTTTAAAAAAAACAAAACAAAACACCAAAAAAAGGAAAGAAATTTTTAAAGAAAAAAATGTATATAGTAGCACATCTCCTCCAGGCTTTATTTAGTCAAAGGGGTTATTTCTTTTGTGTAATTGCATAAAATGAAGGCAGGACGTAGAGGGGACACAAACACCCAGCACGTCATCACTGGGATGTCACATTCATCTCTCAGAAGCACTACTGGGCCATATCACAGCCATGGTCTTCGCTAAGTGGGAAGACCACTAACCAGCCTGCTTTGGGTCCTGTTTTCTTCTGCTGAGATAGTGATGCCTTCCAGTTTCCACCCTAAATGAGCCATTGCTGGTCATAGCCCCAAGGCATGGCTATCTTTGAAGTAAAGCAGGAGCCGCCCTAGGCCAAGGGCAAATGAGTAGGGGAGGGATCCAAAGTTTGTGAAGGTGGACAGTCCGTTGATCTGTACCGAGAGGCTGGACTCTGAGTCCCTTGGCACCATAGACCAGTAAACATCCTCAGGATAGTGCAGGACCCAGTGCATCCTCATGACCCTGCTGAGGCAGCAGTTTTTCCAAAGTTTCATGTTCCACTGGGAGGCAGTGATCACAGGGAGGGAGGGTCCTTGAAGAATTGGGTGTGGGAGGGAGGCAGGACAGGAACAAGGAGCAGGGGTTGACTCACTTTGCTTTATTTTTCAGGCTACAATACAGGTCAGAGACAGTGGCTTATAAAGATTTAGCGTGGCCTCAGGGTGTGACTGGCAGTCCAACCTGACCTTTCTGCACACTCCAGGCAAACTTCCCAGACACGCTCCTTTGTGCCTCTACGTGGAGAGGGTGTGGAAAGTTATTATATTAAAAGATGGAGGATTTTCTCTGGTTTTTTTTTTTCTTTCTTCCTGTCCACTGTGTGTACCCACTCTAGAAAGCATTGGTTAGATTTTGTATTTTGATGATTCATCAACCTTTCTAGGACTCGAGCTTTCCAGCAACATGCCTGCCTGACCATCCCCCCTAGAAGTGTAAGAGGTAGGAGCCCGGCATCACAGCTCAACCGAGCATAACTTTGGTTGGGTTTGGGGCATGAAGTCACAGTGACTGCACGAGAGAGCAGCATGTACAGTAGGAGATATATTTATATAATATATTTTATTAACCTGTTAGATGTCCGCAAAATATTGTAAAACACGTGCCTGAAACTGTCCACGTAGACCAAGGCCCACCCACACTGCCCTTCCTCCTCCCACCTCACCTGGGCAACATTTGTCTTCCCTGAAGTGTGTTCAGTAAAAGGCATGTCTGTTTATGGATCAGTTGATCCAGATTATTCTCGTCTAACCTGACTGACCTATATTTAAATACTGTGGTTTTCTTTTACTTCTTTTTGCTGCCCTTCCTAGAGGCAATAGGTTCCAGAAAAGAGCTGTCTATCCCCCTGCCTAGAGCAATGTTAGTCACTAAGGGAACCTACTAAGCTGCTCAGTCCCCTCAGTCCTGCTTTTTGGGTCTTCCTGATTCTCTACAACTGGTCTAGGATTCTTCAGTCTCATAAAACTTGAACCTCTTGGAGTGTGAGCACCATGCTGTTACTGCCCCCACTGCCAGAAGGAATCGAGCTGGTCTGGATAGCCCCTCTCTGGGGATTCCCATTTGGGTAGTGGGGGCTGCTGAGGCTCAGTAGGAAGAACCAGTAATAGCATCTAAATGCAGGTTCCCACTGACATACTTGGTGTCATTTACAGGATAGGGTTAATGTTCGCTGTTTGACTAGGACAGGGGTATCATACGCCAGCTCTGTAGTCTTCCCTCCTGGTTTGTAAAATATCCTCGTAAGTTGTGATGCCTCTTGATATTTTTATTCTCTCTGAACTGAGAAAATCCCATTAGTCTTCTGCAGCAGATTTGGAAGTTTGATGAAGAGTTTGGTTCTTGAAACATTTGTCATCTCCAGAAATGGTCAGAATAGAAAGTGTAACTCTGGTGGTGTCTTCAGTTGTCTGGTACCAAAAAGCCTTTTCCCACCCTACTGGGAGTGGTTTCCCAGGACTGGCTCTGGGGAGTCTTAGGGTTATGAGTAAGTTTTTCTAAATCCAAGGGACCCAGCACCATCTGAACTGGCAGCCCAACTGCATCCATTCTGTATCTCATCTGGTATAACAAAACATCTGGGGCACCCCTGATTCCCGACCTCATAGAGCTATTATGAGTATAAGTCAGCTGATTGAGAACTAGTCAAGAAGTAGAACCCTGACCCTTCTATAGGAGCTGATGATGGACTCTGGCCTTTATTTGTTCTCGTAATGTCTAGCCTGTGAACAATAATACATAGTATAAGTAGTGGTTGTGTGGTTTGGGGGCAAAGCCAAGGCTCTGGGCAATTGCTGAAAATTAAAGCAGCCAGGTGACTGCCAATCTGGCCTTGACATCTCATGATAGTGTCTCGGGGACTGTTATACGTAGTGTTCTCCACCACCAGGCACCAGGAGCCCAGGTGCTCCTAGCCTGGAAGCATTATGGTACAGGAGATGAACAATCTGGAAAATGTCAAGAACAAACTAACCACTCCCAACAGAGCTTCTCCTACAGAAAGGCATTTCTGCAAGTGAGACCTTGGTACATCCCTGGATGGACCAGTCAGCTGCTGTCCCAAGGCAAGTCTCTGGCAAGATGTGCAAACAGGACCTTAGGGCTTTTTGCTTACACTAGAGGCTTGGGTTTGGTCCTGGGAAAGCTCTTTCCTACATTCCCTGGAGACTCTCTGGCTACCATTCCCAGTCCTAATTCTGCAGCTCTAGTCAGCTTATTCTGAACTAGTACATGCTTAGAAGCTTGTGGAATTCTAGGGCAACTGATGAACTAGTATTTAGTAAGCAGGTGTTAGCAGGCCCCTTTGCAGGCCTTTGACTGTCTCACCCTGTACTTACTCTTCTGAGGGATAGTGAGGAGCTCAGCTAGTGGGGTGGGGATGCATCTCAAGGAAGTGACTGCTTTCCTAGAAAATGGGACAGAAAGTTATGTTTTCATTTCTTTCTACTTCCTGAGATCAACTAATAGAAGAATCCAATGGTTAGGATGTCTACACATACATTATACATGTCATCAGACAAATTAGAAATGCAATTATGTGGGTTACTCCCCTAACCTTCCTAAAACAGGTTCACTTTTTTTTTTTCCCAATTTTTGGCTGGGGCTGGGTTTGAACCTGCCACCTCCGGTATATGGGGCCGGCACCCTACTCCTTTGAGCCACAGACGCTACCCAAGACAGGTTCACTTTTATGTGTCAGTGTGACTTTTGGAAATGTTGTCTCAGGCTCCAGCCTTGTGATACTGCTTCTGTCCCAAAGATCTATTCTAGCAAGTCTTTTGCGGGTAGGTGGCTTCATAGGGCCCCCTCTCCTAGCCGGCCTCAGGTCCCTCTGAGGAGAGACCTTCCCTTCCCATTGCTTCCCCTGCTCCATCCCCTAGCAAATTGGACTAGGAACCCTCAGAGTCAGCCAACCCAGCCTGGCACATTCAACCTAAATGTTGGCCACAGAACCAAAAGAAGGAATGTGACTTTGTGGATTATGTGCATTTTGGTGTACATGTATTTACTTGTATTCCAGCTTCTTGTGAATTGGAAAAATCTCAAAGATCAGAATGTTTTCTTGTATTTATCACCATTTGGGCACCACCTACATAATTTTATAAAATACAGCATTCTGGTGTCATGGTTGCTCTTAAACCTATAGGGACAGTTCTGTTCTCCTTACCTGCCTCTTCACTAACTAGGTTTTGGTTCCCAAAGGTCCTGTAGCCAGATCTGAAGTTCTGGCCTCCCTCCTTCCTGTTTGCCTTTGGTCGCCTCCCTTTAGCCACACTCCTTCTTGATCCTCCTCCTTCACTAGGGAGGACCAGGTCACATGCAGGGGCAGAGTTTAAAGCCAAATACCACTTCCTAGCCAGATTTCAGACAACAGATAAGTCATTAGCAAGCCCAGACTGATTTTCAGGGTGACAGACTCCCCCGGCCATCTGTTAAGACCATTGTGGGGACTAAGAGGACTGGCTGTTACCTGAAGCACAAAGACAAGAATGTCTGCTCAGGCTGGTGATGACAAGATACTAACAGGTGGTCCTCTCCCCTCCCCACCACACCCCAGACCATCACCACCCACAGGTAGATTTCTCATCTTCCCGGGGGAGGATGAAGTTCAGACAGTGCCTCTCTGTATTGTGTTTTGCCTTCCCCTCAACATAGAATTGACATCTGGACCCCAGAGCCCATCAGGGCCCTCTGCAGACATGCCAGGGTGTTGTGAACAGGTCCCCCAGGTCTGATTGCAGTGCACTGGGTGGAGGGACCCATAGGCGAGCCGGCAATAGGGAGGCTTCCTAGGCGGCTTCCCCCTAGCACAACGCTCCCAAGTCAATCCCAGCAAGAAAACAGACTGCAGCAAATGCTGTGTTGAGATCTTAGGCCTTTAACTTTTTTTTTTTTAAGGAAAAAAAAAAGGTACAATTAACAAGCCTCTTTTGTAAATGGGTTTCCTTTCTATGTATAAAATCCTGGCAGTTTCTTGTTTTTACATGTTCATGCTGTGTAATTTTGAGATGTTACTGATATGTTCTGAACATAATGTGCATTTTTTTCTGTACAGATGAAACAGGAGAATTTAATAAAGAGTTTGCAGGTTTTTACTTGTTAAATCTTCTCTGTGGTGACTAGAAGGAACCTCCAACCACCTGGTCTGCTAGAAGTTTATGAAGCTATAAGCACTGACAATAAACTTGTCAATTGATATATATCTATGGTTAAGGTCTTTAGTTCTTAGCTAATTAGGTCCAGCAGAGAGGACTGTAGGACCTGTAGGGAAAGGGACCTCAGGCTCTGTATTCTGTCTGCTAATGCCAGAGCTAGAACTCACGTCTGGGGTTTTCTGACTCTGGAGTTGGTGCATTTAAGCTTGTGTCATGGGGATCTATCCAAGAGAAAGCACATACCTAGAGCCTCTCTCTACAGAGCCCTCCTGTTCCTACTTTTCCTCAGTCATCCCACCCCAATTCCCTGCATCCCAGTTCTGGGTCACTGGCACACCCTTCCTGAGCCTTTTCCTTGGCTTCTCCCACTCTTAGCAAAGCTAATTTGCAAATGGGTGTTAAAAATAAAGGCTTATGTAGTTTGCATGACAGCAGGGATTTCTTGAAGTAGAAATATCTGTACTGGGATTCAAGTAAGGGGATGTGCAGAGAGAGGAAACAATAGGTTGGGGCCCATGTAGGAGCAGCTGTCACTGCGGCCTGTGGGCCTGGGTATAGAGGAGAAGCAGAGAAGAGGCAGAGTGTAAAAGAGGAAGGAGAAGAGGGACTTGGGAGCCAGGTGAGTCCTAAGTACAAGTGTTTCTGTGTTGAGGGAGCCTGGGGCACCATCAGCCCCTGAATGTGAGGAATCTGCTCATGAGTGTCTTAGAGAAGCTGCCCAGCTTTGGTCTAAGGTTGGTAAGCGGGACCATAGTCTACTCTAGGGTCTTTGCCACCAGTACTCTCCACAAGTGAGACAAGAAAATATGGATAAAATAGAAGAAAGAATAGAAGAGTTTCACCAGCATATTGGAAACCCTTTTTAAAAAATCAAGTTGAGGGCGGTGCCTGTAGCTCAGTGCGGTGAGGTATAAGCCACATAAGCCGAGGCTGAATTCAGCCCAGGCCTGCTAAACCTACAATGACAACTGCAACAAGAACAACATACACGAGTGGTCACTAGAGGCCAAGTTCTGACTATGAAGTCAATTGTGGGCAGGCTGTGCAGTCCATTGACAGGGACAGTAACTTCAAGGGGACAGGAAGTCCCCCACCCCAGTCAGGCCAGGACTGCATGGAGGAAAAGATAAATGCCCTCATCCTCCCTACCTTGTATTCCAAAATCTTTCTTACACTGTGGTAACACAGGTAGGTACAAATGGTTTTATGTAGTTTGTCCTCTTGACAAACATTTCACCAGCAGACATAGCAAGAGTCTTTACAATGTCTGTTTATTCATGCATAAACCTTGAAATGTGAAAAAGGAAATCTTAATGGAAACCTAGCTTGATAGAAATACACTGCATAAGCTGGACACACTGGCTCACGCCTGTAATCCTAGCACTCTGGGAGGCCAAGGCGGATGGATTGCCTGAGCTCAGACGTTGGAGAGCAGCCTGAGCAAGAGCAAGACCTGGTCTCTAAAAATAGGCAGGCACTGTGGCAAGTGCCTGGAGTCCCGGCTACTTGGGAGGCTGAGGCAAGAAAATTGCTTGAGGCTCAGCACCTGTGGCTCAAGCGGCTAAGGTGCCAGCCACATACACCAGAGCTGGCGGGTTTGAATCCAGCCTAGGCTTGCCAAACAACAATGACAACTGCAGCCAAAAAATGGCCAGGTGTTGTGGTGGGCACCTGTAGTCCCAGCTACTTGGGAGGCTGAGGCAAGAGAATCGCTTAAGCCCAGGAGTTGGAGGTTGCTGTGAGCTGTGACGCAACAGCACTCTACTGAGGGTGACAGTTTGAGGCTCTGTCTCAAAAAAACAAAGAAAAAGATTGCTTGAGCCCAAGAGTTTGAAGTTGCTTTGAGCTATGACTCCACAACAGGTTACATGTGAGACTCTGTCTTAAAAGAAAAAAAAAAAAAAGACAATGCACAACTGGCCTGGCACTGTGGTTCACACCTGCAATCCTAGTAATCTGGGAGGCAGAGATGCGAGCATCCCAGGAGTTTGAGACCAGCTTGAGTGAGATTGAGACACTGTCTGTACTGCAAATAGAAATAACTAGCCAGGTGTGGTAGCATGTGCCTGTAGTCCTAGTTACTCAGAATACTGAGGCAGAAGGATTGGCTGAGCCCAGGAACTTGCAGTGAGCTAAAATGATAACCACTGTACTCCAGCATGAGCGGCAGTGAGACTCTGCCTTTTTTTTTTTTTTTTTTTTTTGGTGAGACAGAGCCTCAAGCTGTCACCCTGGGTAGAGTGCTGACATCACAGCTCACAGCAACCTCCAACTCCTGGGCTCAAGCGAGTCTCTTGCCTCAGCCTCCCAAGTAGCTGAGAAGACAGGCGCCCACCACAACGCCCAGCTGTTTTTTTGTTTGTTTGTTTGTTTGTTTTTTGGTTGCAGCCATCATTGTTGTTTGGCGGGCCCAGGCTTGATTCAAACCTGAACCGCCACCTTAGATGTATGTGGCTGGCGCCTTTAAGGCCAAGATTCTGCCTTAAAAAAAAAAAAAAAAAAAACAGTGCAGGGTGGCGCCTGTGCCTCAGTGAGTAGGGTGCTGGCCCCATATACCGAGGGTGGCGGGTTCAAACCCGGCCCCAGCTGAACTACAACAACAACAAAATAGCCAGGTGTTGTGGCGGGCACCTGTAGTCCCAGCTACTTGAGAGGCTGAGGCAATGGAATCGCCTAAGCCTGGGAGTTGGAGGTTGCTGCGAGCTGTGTGACGCCATGGCACTCTACCAAGGGCCATCAACTGAGACTCTGTCTCCCAAGTAGCTG
>NW_003852442.1:9250669-9253005 GCF_000181295.1 Otolemur garnettii
GAGCCAAAAAAAAAAATTTTTTTTTTAAAAACAGTGCAAAACAATATCATATTCAGGGTGCAGAAATACTCTTGTTACCCTGTGTGCCCAAAGTCACCGGACTTCTTCAAAAAAAAACCCTGTTTACTGAAGTGCCTCAGCCATGTTGAGGACCACAGTCTAACTCTACACAGGAACAAAAATGGGCTAAACTGAACTGCACAACTGTAAATACAGATCAGTTACAGTACTTTACAAGCATTACAATGGTGTTTTGTTTTGGGGTTTTTATTCCTTTGAGACAGAATCTCACTTTGTCACCCGCAGTAGGATGCCATAGCATCACAGCTCATAGCAACCTCAAACTCTGGGGTTCAAGTAATTCTCTTGCCTCAGCCTCCCAAATAGTTGGGACTACAGGCACCTGCCATAACACCCAGCTATTTTTTAGAGACGGGGTCTTGCTCTTGCTCAGGCTGGTCTCAAATTCCTGAACTCAGGCAATCTACCTGCCACAGCCTCCCAGAGTGCTAGGACTATAGGCGTGAGCCACTATTCCCAGCCCTACAATGGTGTTTTTACACATCGAAAGTGTTGACCAGAGAGTAAAGTATTAACAGTACTGTTAGAAAACCCCTCCCTGAAAGAGTTTGGTGGGGGGTTTTTTTTGGGGGGGGGAGGTTTAGACAAATCTCACTCTTGCCCTGGAAGGAGGGCGTTTGCATCAGTAGCTAACAGCAATCTAAGATTCCTGGGTTCAAGCAATCCTCTTGTCCCAGCTTCCCGAGTATCTGGGACTATAGGTGCCCACCACAATGCCTGGCTAACCTGAAAGAGCTTTCTACCCCATGCCCACTTGTTCTAAGATAAAGGATTCTATGTGTAGTGGATGAGGGCCCACACACTAAAAGAACTTTCTCATTTTTCCTATCTGCATCTGGTATCTAATGTTCTGGAATATAAGACACGCGAGCCTGGCTTAGAAAGAAGACTCCCAGCTCCAGTTCTTGGTGCACAAAGGAAATCCTGACAGATACTTTCCAATTGCTGCTAAAAATATCCTTCCCACCTCTTATAATTTCTGTCCTGGACACAGGGAAAAATAAGACACAGATGTTTCCAAAGGATAAAAAGTGTATCCAAATCTCCTTAGAAAAGTTATCTATGAACAAATATTTAATTCCCAAGTGATGCTTTCTTCAAAGAAATCAAGAATCATACATGGACACCTGTGATCCTAACACTCTGGGAGGATCACTTGATCTCAGGAGTTTGAGACCAGCCTGAGTAGGAGTGAGACCCTGTCTCAACTAAAAATAGAAAAAAATTAGCCAGGCATTCTGGCAGATGCCTGTAATCCCAGCTACTCAGGAGGCTGAGGCAGGAGGATTGTTTAAACCCAGGAGTTGAAGGTTGCTGTGAGCTATTATGAGGCCATGGCAATCTAGTCTGGGCAACAGAGTGAGACTCTGTACTCCCCAACCGGAACAACTCAGACGTTTTATGGAAAAAGCCAAAAACACAATAACACTTAATCTCCTTGAGAAATACTGCATCAGTGGTTATAAGAGCCTACAAAGGACAAGACTCACTCTTGCTGATGATAGGAAGCTCGGGACTTAGCATTTTTAAGTGGAGGCTGATCATTGTGATGGGGGATGGAGGCAGGGAGAGATCTACACAGCTTGTTCAGGACTCACTACATTTAAGCAGAATGGAATTAGCATGGTATGTACCACTTTACTTCATCCACCATCTCCTGCAGACAACCAGGTTTCTTAGATTCAAGTGCCAGGATATGGCATGAGTCAGATGGGTCATTAAGAAAGCTTGTAATGGCTCAGCGCCTGTAGTTCAAGTGGCAAGGGCACCAGCCACACACCAGAGCTGGCCAGTTCGAATCCGGGCCAGGCCTGCCAAACAATGACAACTACAACCAAAAAATGGCTGGCACTTATAGTCCCAGCTGCTTGGGAGGCTGAGGCAAGAGAACCCCTTAAGCCCAGGAGTTTGAGGTTGTGATGCCATGGAACTGTACCCAGGTGATGGCTTGAGACTCTGTCTCCAAAAAAAAGAAAGCTTGTGACATTTTTCTCCCAAAATTGCCACATCTGGGCTCAGCACCTTAGTCCAGCCCCTGGGCATGTGGTTAGGGCGCTGGCCACATGCGCCAGGACTGGTGGGTTCAAACCTGACCAGGGCTGCTAGAACAACAATAACAAAATATATCCAGGCATTGTGGTGGGCACTTGTAGTCCCAGATACTTGGGAGGCTGAGGCAAGAGAATCACTTGAGCCCAAGAGTTTGAAGTTGCTGTGAGCTGTGACGCCACTGCCCTCTACCCAGGGGGACATAA
>NW_003852442.1:9253577-9256137 GCF_000181295.1 Otolemur garnettii
ACTACCTCCGGTATATGGGGCCGGCGCCCTACTCCCTTGAGCCACAGGCGCCGCCCTTGGACTTTCATTTATCAATAACAACCATCAGTGTCAGTCCTCCCGCAGCCAGACCTCATCTCGCCAGTCTTGTGTGAGTTGACTGGTCAGTAATTGAGGGTAGGTAAACTATGTAGGCTATGGGCTAGCTTGGTGACACAGGGGTCCCTGGAGTTATACTGCCACTTCCTAAAGGCTGAAGCCCTTTCTTCTACACGGCTGGATCCCAGTATTCAGCACTGTGCCTGGTCGTAAGCGGTCAGCAATAAAACATAAGATTTGTTTGTGTAGGGTGATGGCACTGAATCCAAAGAATGGAAACTGGAGACAGTGCCCCAGTATGCGATAATGGCTGCATAGTTTTAGATCGTTATCCACTTATACTTACTGGGTGCGGAACGGATAGCTGTGTATAAGACTAAGGTTCTGTCGAGGTCAAGCTTCACCAGTGGCAACGACAGTAAACAAAAACTATTTGAGATAGGGATGATTTCTCTAGGAAAGTAAACAGGGCGATGTGAGAGGGAGAAGTGAAGGGGTGGGATTTCTCTGAGGCTTGAGTGAATAACTGCTCTTCTTGTGAACTGCTCTTCCCAGCTGGGAAGGCGCAAGGAGTTAAAATAGGGGCAGGAACTCAGGCACGCCAATCTTGCCTCCAAGTCGGGCCGGGGCAGGCCCACAGAAAGGAATTCCGATCCGCTCTGCCCAGAACCGCCCACAACGACTTCCAAGAAACAGCGTGACGGTTGGTGTAAAAAGCTTTTTTAAGACTCTGAATTGCCTGTGGTTTTGGGCTGCAGACCTGCGTGGGGGCAGGTGGCCACAGGACTAGAGGGTAGAAAGAACCCCTGAGCTGCCCACACTCCAGCGGGACCTGCTGCCCATCTCCGACGTCCTAGCTCCACTTGTCGGAATCAACTGCGGTCCGAAATCCGAGATGTAAAAGGTCCAGGAAAGTCCGGGCCAGCAAATCGCCTCCATCTTGGCTGGCTGCGCGGCACCAGGGGCGGAGCCTCGCGAGACCCAAACAATCCCACGTGTCAGGGGCGGGATCTTCCCCGTGACGTCACGGCGCGCTCGTGCGCGGCTGAGGTCACGCGGCGACCGTACCCTTGCTGTGGCGGCCGGAAAAGACGGAAGGTCGCAGTCGTCGCCTTCCCCGGAACTTTTTACTCCCTCTGCCCCGCCCCCTTCCCACCTCCTGTCCCCCCCTTCCGGCCCCCCTCGACCCCCTGCAACCGCCGTGGTTGCTGTCTTGCTTCCGCCAGGGTGTGACTGAACGCCGAGCCTGTCGGCGGCCCTTGAGGTAAGGAGACAGCTGGGGGGCCGCTCTGGCCACCCGTCCCCACACCCCAGGACCCCTGTGTGTCCCCTTTCCTCTTTAGTCTTCGCCTACGAGCGGTCACCGCAGTCCCCAGCTCCAGGCTGTTTCGTCGGAAAGGCACGTCCCCATGCCGGGACTCTTCCGGGAAGGTTGTCCTGGCCTCGGAGACTCTTGTCTGGCTGTCCCGGGGCCTGCCCACCTACTCTTCCAGGCGCTTGCACCTCACCCCGGATGCCCGGGGCGGCCGGGATGACCTCGCTTGTGGCTCCTCCCCGACTCCCCTAGGAATCGCACACCTCTGCAGCGCCGAGCCAACTGCGGCTAGTTGGACATCTGTCTCTGCTGGGGAATTGTTTTCCCGCGTTGAAACGTGCGGTCCGTTTGTGTTTTACTAACTAGTAAAACTGCTGCAAGAATCTGGCGGAAGAAGTTACCTGGAAAAGTCTAGGCCAGGGTAGTGAGCTTGCTTCTTACTTTTGACCTTTTGGGAGTGATGTGTATGGTACTCAGGTTTGAATCGGGAACCTCCAAACCCATTTCGCCCAAGCACATAGAAAAGATGTAAGGGGATGGGTGGTAGTGGCGGGGGAGGAGGAGCCAGCCCAAAGGGTACGCTTTTCCAGTGGTAGGGACTTGTATTAATTTCTTCAACTGCCAGGATCAACTGGTGCACTTGTTGAAAAATAACAGCTTCCTGGACCAGCAGGATCAGAATCTGCAGAGGTGGAGCCTGGGAATCTGTTGTTTTTAAACAAGTGAGACACCTAGACTGCTGAGATATTGTGGGAAATGTGTTAGTTAATCCACCATACCCATCCAGTCTTCCCTGTGACCAGCATTCCTCTTGTGTACAGTACTGTAGCCAGGCAGAGGAACAAGGCAGGATGTTACAGCTGTCTCTTTGGTCTTGGAAGAACAGATTTGAGCAGAGCCAGCCCCAGTCTTAAGGTTGTTTACCTAAACTTATTCTTCTTACCAGAGAATGTTACACATTTTCCAGAACTTCAAAAAATATAAAATTTGTTTTAAATCATCTGTTGTGTTTTGTTTCTCTGGCATCTTCTGTTTCTTATCAAGCTTTGCTTTAGTTTTGTTGCCAAACCCACTAGGATGGAGTCCAATGCCTCCCTTTCCTTCCTTGTTTACTTTGAGCCCTTTTATTCTGCCCTTAGGACTTCACTCTTTTTTTTTTTTTTTTTT
>NW_003852442.1:9256605-9261221 GCF_000181295.1 Otolemur garnettii
ACCTCATGGATCTATCAATCTATTGATATTTCCTGCCACCTTAGGTGTATGTGGCTGGCGCCTTAGCCACTTGAGCCACAGGCGCCGAGCCAGGACTTCACTCTTTGAAGGTCACATTGGGCACAAGGTCAGAAATCCTTTTCTTGGTTTTTAGCACTCTGAGCTTTTAACATTGTCTATTCAACTTTGATTTTTCTTTTTTTTTTTTTTTTTTTGAGACAGTGTCTCCCTTTTTTGCCCCCGGTAGAGTGCTGTGGCATCATTGCTCACAGCAACCTCAAATTCTTGGGCTTAAGCAATTCTCTTGCCTCAGCCTCCTCAGTAGCTGGGACTATAGGCGCCTGCCACAACACATTGCTATTTTTTAGAGACAGAGTCTCACTCTTTCTTAGGCTGGTCTCAAACTCATGAGTTCAGGCAATCCACTAGCCTCACCTTCCCAGAGTGCTGTAATTAAAGGCGTGAGCCACCACACAGGGCTTGTCTATTCAGTTTTGAAACTTGTCTGTTACTACAGTTCTTCTGCCATCTTTGCAATTCCCAGTTTCCTGCTAGGGGAGGTTTTTTATGGGTCTGTCCTCAGAGTTGCCTTTTCTTCACTCACCTGGTATTATTTGAAAGGTAACATGGAGTAATGATTATATGACAGGCACTAGTACCAGACTGGCAGAGTTACAGTCCTAATACTGCCACCCATGGGTATTATAGGACCTTGGGTGACTCCTTCACTTAACTGTGAAGTTTCTGCAAGTAAGAATAGAATTGGTACTGTCTACTGCAAAGGATTGTGAGGATTTAATTAGTCATACACATCAGCAATGTCTGGCACATCTACCTATAAAAATATTAGCTTTAAAAAAATTCAAGTTTTTAGCTATCCCCTTGAATCTGGGGGAAGAAATCATTGATTTTCATTTTTTCCCATCACCTTTGTTCTCTATTTTCATTCATGTACCAACCTATATTTGCTAGGTGCCCACACTGAGTGCTAGGAAAACAGAACAAGTTATGATTGGCCCCTGCTCTCAGAGCTCCTTTATAATAGAGAAATAATAACTACCACTATTGAGTGCTTCTTGGGTGCCAATGTCACGTTTCTTCTGCACTGTCTGATTTAGTCTTTGCAGGAACCGTGTGAGGTAGGTATTCCTAGTTTGTGTTACAGATGAGGACCTGGAAGCACAGAGGTTCTGTAACTTGCTCAAAGCCATATAGGTAATGAGGCGGGGGAGATTTTCAAATCTCAGATCTATTTGCCTCCAAATCCTGGATTTGGTTGGCTGTGTGGCTTTTCTGATTGGCAGGCTTACTGCTACACACTGTGGTAAGTTCAGTGCTGGGAGTAGTGCAGGGTATTATGGGAGAAAATGGAAGAGTCGCCTAAGTACTCTTAAGTGGGACAGGTATCAGAGAGGATGTCAAAGAGGCAGCAACCTAAGAGTATCTTTATATGGGAGAGAGATGGCAGGAACAGTCCTGGGGATGAAAGAGAAGATTCGTGTCTGATATGTGTGAGGAATTACAAGTAGTACAATCTGGCTTGATCAGAATGTGAGAGGGGAGAAGAAAAGTGAGACCGGAGATAAGAAACCAGATTGTGAAGGATCTTATACTTCGTATTAAGGAGTTTTGACTTTTTTCTTAGGGGATCAGAAAGTAATGGAAGCAGTATGAGCAAGGACATGAAGTAAGATTTGTATTTTAGAAGAGTTGCTCAGCCTCCTGTGTAAAGATCAGGAGGGGAAAATTATGTGCAGATCAGAGGCTGGCAGCCCTGCCAGGAAACTTCTGCAGTCTCTGAGACAGGATGGTGATCTGGACGACAGGCAGAGATGGAGGTTTAAGATACAGACATGTTAGGTGTTGGTGATTGACAGGGTAGGGGAGATGAGAAAAGGGGTTGGAGCCCAGGCTAACACCCAAGGTTACAGTATGTGATGTGACTTAGGGGACAGCAGAAGTGAGGCAGGTTTGGAGACTGATGAAGATGGGTGTACCTCATGATCACCTGTTTTACCTTGGGAATCTAGGTGGAGAATGCCATTCCACAGCTCGATATGTACAGCCAGTGCTCAGGAATGCAGTGGTCGTGGTAGAAAATGGAATCACCCTGGGAGAACATGTGGAATGTGAAGAGAATCGGGCCTCAGAGAGCCCTGAGGGTCAGCAGCACATCAGGGTGGGCAGAAGCGAGAACATAGCAAAGATCTGACCAGGGAAGTAGGTGTTAAACAAAACAAGGAAATTGTGAGGAGGAAGGAGTGATCTATGGTATTAATTGCTGTGGAGTGTGGTCAAGTGTCAGGAAAGCATCGTTGGAAACTTGCAACATTAGTGTTCTTCCAGAGAGCAATGTCAGTGTCTGGTCAGGCAGAAGCCTGACTGCTTTTGGTTCAGGAGAGGGTAGGATGGGGGAAAATGAAAAACAGAAAATAAAGGACCTATTTCCATATATTATTACTTTATTATCAAGTGAAAGAGACAAGTGTTATATATATGTTAAGGATAAATTATTGTCTAAGAAGCCTGCCAGGACACTACATTCCCACGTTCACTAAATTATAAGAAAATAGACTTAAGATGAGGGTGGTGATGGGCAAGTGGACATAAGGGCAGCTCATTGCTACCAAAAAAAAGAAAAATTCTGAGAAAATACCATTAACGCTGTTGTTGGTTATCGTCGTGTGGTAGGAAATCTTAATTCTTCTTGCAATTGAGTCTTTGCAAAGACCCTAATTTTTATAATTTAGAATTCTTTTTTTTTTTTTTTTTTTTTGAGACAGAGCCTCAATCTGTCACTCTGGGTAGAGTGCCATGTGATCACAGCTCACAGCAACCTCCAACTCCTGGGCTTAAGCGAGTCTCCTGCCTCAGCCTCCCAAGTAGCTGGGACCACAGACGCCCGCCACAACGCCTGGCTATTTTTTAGTTGCAGCTGTCGTCGTTTGGAAGGCCCGGGCTGGATTCGAACCTGCCACCTTAGGTGTATGTGGCTGGTGCCTTAGCCACTTGAGCCACAGGCGCCGAGCCAATTTAGAATTCTTAAAATTGAAAATCACTAATTGGAGAAAGTTGTGGAGCTTTTGTTTCATTTCCTAAATCACTTGGAGGGACTTGAACATTAAGATACTAAAGAAGGTGCTGAGCAGCAGCTCATACCTATAATCCTAGCACTCTTGAGGCCCAGGTGGGTGGGTCACTTGAGCTCAGGAGTTCAAGACCAGCATGAGCAAGACTGAGACCTCTGTCTCTAAAAATAGCTGGGCATTGTGGCAGGCACCTGTACTCCCAGCTACTCAGGAGACAAAGGCAAGAGGATTGCTCAAGCCTGAGAGTTTGAGGTTGCTGTGAGCTATGACGCCACATCACTCTACCCCGGGTGACAAAACAAGGTTCTTTCTCAAAAAGAAACTGAAGAAAAAGAGCCAGAAGGGAGGGAAACATTGTAGGTACATGAAAGAGAGGACAGTGATGGAAGTAGGGTCCAGAGAAGGGCTGGCTATGGTGATTCACACCTGTAATCCTACCTAGAAACCCGAGCTAGGGGAATTGCTTGAGGCCTGGGGTTCAAGACCAGCTTGAGCAATGTAGTGAGACCCCCCTCTCACCATAAAAAATTCAGCCAGATGGTAGCCTGTGCTTGTAGTCCTAGTTACTGGGGAGGCTGAGGCAGGAAGATTGCTTGAGCTTGAGGTTACAGTGAGCTGTGAAGATACCACTGCACTCTATCCTAGATTGATGGACCAAAATCCAGTCTCACCCCCACACTCCCCCCAAAATGAGATGGAACACCCATGGAGAGATTAGCTTTCAGTGGAATGAAAGAACAATGTTTGCAGATGCAGGTAGGTTTACAGGAAGGGTTTTAGGGATGGAGAGTGACATCATGGTCACACTTGTTTTGTATAACTTCATTGTGTCTTTCTCCAAATCTTATTTCTCCAATGCTTAGCTTACATCCTATTGGCAAGAGTCGGGGGGGGGCTGCCCCCCACTGGAATGCAGTGGTACAGTTATAGCTGCTGTAACCTTAAATTTGGGGACTTAACTGATCCTCCTCTGTCAGGATCAGAGGAGCTGGGACTACAGATGTGTGCTACCACTCTTGGCTAATTTTTTATTTTTATTTTTTGTAGAAACAAGGTCCCCTTATGTTGCCCAGGTCTCAAACCGTTGTTTTTAAACTCCTGGCCTCAAGTGATCTTGCTTTGGCCTCCCAAAGTGCTAGAATTACAGGTGCAAGACAGTGTGCCTAGCCTACATCCTACTTTCTGTACAATCCTTTCTCGATGGCCTGAGCCTTTGCTTTCTTCCTTTTTCAACTTACAGTTATTGTTTTGTAGATATGTGTGCTTTGTCACTACCTGTGACTCATGTTTGTGTGAATGGTAACCCTAACATGGCTAATAACTCTCTCTTCATGTCCAGGAAGAGATATTAATACTTAAATTCCCACTGGATCACCTGTGGAAACATGAGGTGTGCCATCTTTTCCGTAGGCCCTGGATCACATCTCTTACTTCCTTCTGAAAGACCCCATTATTTATTATTGACTCTCCTTTCTTACCGTCTCTTTACTTTTTGGGTCATTCCCTCCAGCAGTGAACATCTTTGTT
>NW_003852442.1:9262308-9272801 GCF_000181295.1 Otolemur garnettii
GCCACAACGCCCGGCTATTTTTTGGTTGCAGCCGTCATTGTTGTTTGGCGGGTCCAGGCTGGGGATTTGAACCCGCCACCTTAGGTGTACGTGGCTGGCGCCTTAGCCGGTTGAGCTATAGGCGCCAAGCCAGGTAACCACTTTCTAACAGTTTCCTCTCTTGATCTCTGAGACAACTCTGCCTGCTTTTCTTTCTGCTGTACCAAGCCCTCTTTCTCTTCTTCAGCCAATTCTCTCTTTATCTGGACACTCTGAGTCTGCTGCAGTGTTTGGTCCTAGTCTGTAGTCCTTCCTTCCTCTTCCCAGTCTATGAGTGCCAGGGCCCCTCAGAGTTCATGTTTCCCTCCGAATACTAGAGGTCTTAATGTCATGTGTGTACTAATGACTCCGAACCTTTTCCTCCCTTTTCAGGCTTGTATGTTCAGCTGCTGCTTAGTGTTTGCACTTAATCGTCTGGTGAGTATCTCACACTTAACATATCTGAAAACATATGACTATACACACAGCCCCTCACTCATTCTCCTTCCTGCCTCTCTGCTTCCTTCCTCCCTCCCTCCTCCAAGTCTTTCATGCTTAACCCAGAAGCTTAACTGTCCTCCTCCTTTCTCCTTTTCCAACTTTCTTCCTTTCTTCCTTTCTTTCTTGTCTCACGCTTTGTCCTTTGTAGAGTGCCATGGTGTCAGCTCACAGCAACCTTAAACTCTAGGGCTCAAGTGATTCTCTTGCCTCGGCCTCCTGAGTAGCTAGGACTACAGCTACACCTGCCACAACATCCAGCTATTTTCAGAGCTGAGGTCTCGCTCTGGCTCTGGCTGGTCTTGAACCCATGACGTCAGGTAATCCACCTGCCTTGGCCTCCCAAAGTGCTAGGATTATAGAAGTGAACCACTGTGTTTGGCCCCCTTTTTCCAGCTTTCATATCGAGTTTGTTGGCAAGTAAGTTCCGTCATTTATTTTTTTCTTTTTTTTCTTGTTGCAGTTTTGATTTTTTTGTTTGTTTTTTTGGCTGGGGCTGGGTTTGGACCCACCACCTCCAGACCTCCAGTACATGGGGCTGGCGCCCTACTCCTTGAACCACAGGCGCCACCCAGTTCTTCATTTCTGTTCCCAAAACAATCCAGTCATTTTTGTGACTCCTGCCACTATCCTTTTCTTTCTTTTTTTTTTTTTTTTTTTGCAGTTTTTGGCCAGGGACAGGTTTGAACCTGCCACCCCTGGTATATGGGGCCGGTGCCCTACTCCTTGAGCCACAGGCACCGCCCTCACTGCCACCATCCTTGTCTAAGCCACCATGATAATGCCCTTGCACTACTGCAGTAATTTCCTGACTCATCTCTCTGCTTTTCCTGTTTCTACCATCTTCTCTCCACCATGAAGCCAGACTGTCCTTTGAAAAACATTCCAGATCATTTCATTTCCCTCCTTTACCAGTTGGAATAAAATTCCAGCTGCTGGTGGTAACAGTTGAAGGCTCAATATAATTGGTTTCTTTTGCCTCTCCAGCATAGATTTAGATTGTTCCCCCTCATTCACCATGTTGTGCACACACTGGTCTCTTTTTTGTTCTTGGCCTCATCATGGTCCATTTTATCTCAGGGGCTTTGCATGTACCCATCCCTCTGTGTGAAACACACACAGCTGGTTGCTTCTCATCCATCAGGCCTCATCAAATACCACTTCTTTGGAGGCCTTTCCTGACCACACTATTTTATATATGCCCATAGTTACTCTATCACATTAGCTTTATTTACTCATTTTATTTGTGTATTAATTGCCAAATATAAGTTTCATTAATTGCCAAATGTAACGTCATATTCTTATTCACTGCTATATACACATAGCAGGGCATCTGAAGCTCTGTAGGCCCTCAGATATTTGCTGAATGAATGATTACTGTTCTTTGCTAACTTCTTTTCTTGTTAATTTATATTAAGTGCAATGAAATGTGTTTGGTTTCCTCTGTCTAGTTTGAATTCTTGAGATCTCCCAGTTGGTGACAGACATGATGTTCTACCGGTTGCTATCCATTGTCCAAAGACAAAGAACCAACCCCAGATGGCAGAATTGGTCCTCAGCAAGAAGCAGCGCATCTGCTGCCGAGGCACATTCTATCACCCTGCCCACCCAGACACAGGTGGTCATCTGTGGGGGTGGAGTCATGGGAGCATCTGTGGCCTATCACCTGTCCAAAATGGGGTGGAAGGATGTTGTCCTTCTGGAGCAGGGCAGGTAAGGATCAAACTGGACTTGGCCTATGGTTGTGCTGCATTAAAAGAATTTTTTTTTTCTGGTTGTGCTGCATTAAAAGAATTTTTTTTTTTTGGTGGAGACTGTTTTGCTGTTACCCAGACTAGTCTCTAACTACTAGCCTCAAGCAATCCTCAAGTGATCCTCCTGCTTTAGCCTCCTAAAGGGCTGGGATTACAGGTGTGCGTAACAGCACTAATTGTATATAAGGTTTTCTAATTCCATCTCATTGTATTTTCTGCACTGTATTTTCATTATTTTAGAAGTATCTTTTTTTTTTATTTATTTTTTGAGACAGAGTCTCATTGTGTCGCCCTCAGTAGAGTGCTGTAGCACCATAACTCACAGCAACCTCAAACTCTTAGGCTTAAGAGATTCTCTTGCCTCAGCCTCCAAAGTAGCTGGGACTATATGCGCCCGCCACAAAGCCTGGCTATTTTATTGTTGCAGTTATCATTATTGTTTAGCTGGCCATGGCCAGGTTTGAACCTGCCAGCCTGGGTGTATATGGCTGGCACTTTAACCACTGAGCTATAGACACCACCTTAGAACCATTTTAGATATACAGCTAACTATGAAGATAGTGTAGAGTTTCCATATACCACACACCCACTATTATTAATATATTACTATGAATGTTTCAGTTAGTAAACCAGTATTGATAGTGTTAACTAAAGTTCGTATCTTACTCAGATTTTTCACTTTTACCCTAGTTGCCTTTTTCTATTCCATGGTCCTATCTAGGGATCCTTAAAAATGTCCTTTTGGGCTTGGTGCCTGTGGCTCAAGTGGCGAAGGCGCCAGCCACATACACCTAAGGTGGGGGGTTCGAATCCAGCCTGGACCCACCAAACAACAATGATGACTGCAACTGGAAAAAAAAAAAAATAGCCGGGCGTTGTGGCAGGCGCCTGTGGTCCCAGCAACGTGGGAGGCGGAGGCAGGAGACTCGCTTGAGCCCAGGAGTTGGAGGTTGCTGTGAGCTATGCCACGGCACTCTATCCAGGGGGACAGCTTGAGGCTCTGTTTCAAAAAAAAAATGTCCTTTTGAAGATAACTTTAGCTTCAGGTTCTGGTAGGGAGAGGCTTATTTCTTTGTACTTTCAGACCCAGTAGGCATAACCCTGCAGTGGATATTGTAGTGGTGTGGAAAATGGAGCTGGAGATAAAAGTTATGAGTTAAGTTGTTACATTTGTTGTCAGAGCGTTGCTTTCCTATTGCAGGTAAATCCTATCAGTCCAACAAATGTTACTGCCTTTTTGATGGTCTTCTCCGTGCCAGGCCTTCAGTTTCTTATTTAATCAAGACATTTTAATGATCTTAATGTGCGGTACTCCCTCTTCTTGATTATAACATGTCAGGAAAGGTGATTGCCTGAGTTTACAAGTTTGAGACCAGCCTGAGCAAAAGTGAGCCCCCCCCAGTCTCTATTTAAAATAGAAAAACTGAGGCAAGAGGATCACTCGAGCCCAAGAGTTGCAGGTTGCTGTGAGCTATGATGCCATGATTCTACCCAGGATAACAGCTTGAGACCTTGTCTCAAAAATAAATAAATAAAATTTAAAAAAATAGTTTTGCGGCTCGGCGCCTATGGCTGAAGTAGCTAAGGCGCCAACCACATACACCTAAGGTGGCGGGTTCTAATCCAGCCTGGCCCGCCAAAACAACAATGACGGCTGCAACCAAAAAATAGGCATTGTGGCGGGCGCCTGTGGTCCGAGCTACTCGGGAGGCTGAGACAGGAGAATCACCTAAGCCCAAGGAGCTGGAAGTTGCTGTGAGCTGTGATGCCATGTCACTCTACCTAGGGGGACAGCTGGAGGCTCTGTCTCAAAAAAAAAAAAAAAAAAATAGTTTTGCCTTAGTTGAGCATGATGGCATGTACCTGTAATTTCAGCTACTCAGGAGGCTAAGGCAGGAGGCTTGCTTAGGTGTTTCAGTGAGCTATGATTACAGCACTGCACTCTAGCCTAGATTACAGGGTGAGATCTCATCTCTAAGAAAAAAAAAATTTTTTTTAATGTATGCCTCAACAATGGCTTATGAAATGGTTTTACACTTCCCTTCATCAAATAATTGTTTCTCTTCTCCATCTCTAGTATTGTCCTCATAGATAAATGGTTCTCAAATCTGGCTGCACATTAGAACCACCTAGAGAGCTTCTAACAAATACCAATACCTGGTCCTCTTCCCAAAACAAACTAGAATTTCAGGCAGCGCCTGTGGCTCAGTGAGTAGGGCTCCGGCCCCATATACCAAGGGTGGCAGGTTCCAACCCAGCCCCGGCCAAACTGCAACAAAAAAATAGCCGGGTGTTGTGGCAGGCGCCTATAGTCCAAGCTGCTCAGGAGGCTGAGGCAGGGAATCACCTAAGCCCAGGAGTTGGTTGCTGTGAGCTATATGACACCACGGCACTCTACCGAGGGCGATAAAGTAAGACTCTGTCTCTACAAAAAAAAGAAAAATACCGTAGGGACTCTAATGTCCACCCAAGGGTAAGAGCCACTGTCAGAGCTCTTAGGGAGCAGTATGCCAGCAGATGTATGTCACCACAGCTATCAGCACTGTCCACCAGCCAGAGTCGATGGAACTCCCACCCAGGGTGGAAGCTCTATACAGTGGCTATACATTAATTAACAAAAATATTCCAAAAAATCTATCTTAGAAAACTGACAATCTGATGTGAGAAATAGAATTATTAGAGTAAAACAGTAAACGCAAGTGACAAAAACCTGACACAGGTGGTGGTTTACTGAGTGCTAAATAATTTGAGGGCAGTGCCCTGCTTCCACTCCTACCTGCTTTCTTGATTATGGGTTCCTTGCAAAACTGAGTCTTTGGGCCCAGCATTATTATGCTTTTTTACCTGCCACAAATTGGAGAAATTTTTTCAATTTAAATTTTACTTTTTTGGGGGAGACAGAGTCTCACTTTGTCACCCTCAGTTAGAGTACTGTGGCATCATAGCTCACAGCAACCTCAAACTCTTGGGCCCAAGCAATTCTCTTTCCTCGGCCTCATAAGTAGCTGGGACTATAGCCACCTACCACAACCCCTGGCTATTTTTATTTTTATTTTTATTTTTTTGAGACAGAGTTTACTTATTAACCCTCGGTAGAGTGCTGTGAAGTCACAGCTCACAGCAACCTCCAACTCCTTGGGCTTAGGTGATTCTCTTGCCTCAGCCTCCCGAGTAGCTGGGACTACAGGTGCCCACTACAATGCCTGGCTATTTTTGGTTGTTGTTGCAGTTTGGCCGAGGCTGGGTTTGAACCTACCACCCTCAGTATATGGGGCCTGTACCCTACTCCCTGAGCCACAGGTGCTGCCCCCCTGGCTATTTTTAGAAATGAGGTCTCACTCTAGCTCAGACTGGTCTCGAACCTGTGAGCTCAGGCAGTCCACCTAGTTTTGCCTCCCAGAGTGCTAGGATTACAGGTGTGAGCCACCATGCCCTGTAAATTTTACTTATTTTAAAATAGGCAATATATTTATATGATTCAGAATTTAAAATATGTCATGGCATATGTAGGGGGAAGCCTCACATACCTATATCTACAAGTTTTCTTCTTTGGAGGGAGACAAGTTCCAGGTACGTTCTGTACATATGTAAGCAAATATGTATTGGTAGGTATTAGATGTGTGTATGGATATTCCTTTTTTCTCCTTTTTTTTTTTGTTTGAGATAGAGTCTCACTATGTCATCTTGGGCTGAATGCTGTGGCATCATTGTAGCCCACAGCAATCTCAAAGTCTTGGGATTCAAGTGACCCTCTTGCCTCAGCCTCCCAAAATACCTGGGACTATAGGCACCTGCCATGACTTCACGCTGGATTTTTCTAATTTTAGTAGAGATGGGGTCTGGCTCTTGCTAAGCCTGATCTGGAACTCCTGAGCTCCAGCGATTAGCCGGTCTCAGCTTCCCAGAGTGCTAGGATTACAGGTGTGAGCCTCTGTGCCTTTTTTATATAGACAGTAGCGTGCCTTAAACACTGTTGCTCACTTTTTTTCATAACAATGTTCCATATTGGTGCATAAAGAGCTTCTAATTCTTTTTTTTTTTTTTTGGAGACAGAGTTTCACTTGGTTGCCCTCTGTAGAGCATAGTGGCATCATAGCTCACAGCATAGTTCAAACTCTTGGGCTTAAGCGATCTACTTGCCTCAGTCTGCTGAGTAGCTAGGACTGCTGGTGCCTGCAGCAATGCTGGGCTATTTTTACAGACGAGATCTTGCTTTGGCTCAGGCTGGTCTCGTACTCGTGAGCTCAGGCAATCCACCCTTCTCGGCTTCCCGAGTACTGGGATTATAGGTGTGAGCCACTGCACCCAACCTCTGATTCTTTATATAGGTGCATTACATTGAATAGATGAACTCCTAGATTTTATTTTATTTTATTTTTTTTATAAAAAATTAAAAAAAAAATAATCGATCAAGCGATTCTCTTGCCCCAGCTTCCTCGTAGCTGGGACTATAGGCGTCCGCCACAATGCCCGGCTGTTTTTTTGTTACTATTATCATTGTTGTTTAGCAGCCCCTGGCCATGTTCGAACCCACCAGGCCTGGTGCTTATGGTCGGCGCCCTAACCACTGAGCTACGGGTGCCGAGCCTAACTCCCAGATTTTAAATCAATCCCATGTCAGTGACCATTTAGGTTGTTTCCATCTTTTCATATTATAAATAACATTATACTGTAATGAGAAAACTTAAACTTATATTCACAGATATGTGAATCTACCTAATAGCTTTCGCATCCATCTTGCAGGCTGGCTGCTGGCTCTACAAGGTTCTGTGCTGGCATCCTGAGCACCGCCAGGCACTTGACCATTGAGCAGAAGATGGCAGACTATTCAAACAAACTCTACCATCAGTTAGAGCAAGAAACAGGCATCCAAACAGGTAAGCAGGTAATCTACAGATTACTGGTCTGTCCCCAAGACTATTTTACTTAGTACGGTTTTGGTCCTCTACCTGGTTTGCCTAGTAATTTGGTAATTAAGACTTAGGTCTTGGCTCGGCGCCTGTGGCTCAAGTGGCTAAGGCGCCAGCCACATACACCTAAGATGGCGGGTTCGAATCCCCAGCCCGGGCCCGCCAAACAACAATGATGGCTGCAACCGAAAAAAAAATGGCCAGGCATTGTGGCGGGCGCCTGTGGTCCCAGCTACTTGGGAGGCTGAGGCAGGAGACTCGCTTGAGCCCAGGAGTTGGAGGTTGCTGTGAGCATGATGCCATGGCACTCTACCCAGGGGGAGAGCTTGAGGCTCCGTCTCAAAAAAAAAACTTAGGTCTTGCTCCAGACTCTGCTGTCAGCCTGAGTGTTACCTTGGGCAACTCTCTGAGCTTGTTGAGCTGTCTTTAGTTTTCCTTTCTATAGAATGAGGTGATTCGGTCCTTTTCAGATCCTTTAATTCTTGTCATTACATGAAAAGTTTTCTGGGCCATTTCCTGTGTATTTCATTCATTTAGGTATAGTAAATGGTAGTACTTGACTCCTAACCAAGAAGAAGAGAAAGATCTTAAGTTTATGTGCTTGATAGTTTGTTCTTTTTCTTATTTTTATTTTATTTATTTTTCTGAGACAGAGTCTCACTTTGTTACCCTTGGTAGAACGCCGTGGCATCATAGCTCTCAGCAACCTCCAACTCTTGTGCTTAAGTGATCTTCTTGCCTCAGCCTCTTGAGTAGCTGGGACTATTTTTAGAGATGGGGGTCTTACTCTGGCTCAAGGCAGTCCACCTGACTTCCCCTCCCAGAGTGCTAGGATTACAGGTGTGAGCCACCACACCCAGCCATGTGCTTAATAGTTAAATCATAGTTTGACCACTGAACTTTACCAGTTGTTAAGTATACTTTTGAGCCAGTCACGGTGGCTCATGCCTGTAATCCTAGCAGTCTAGGAGGTGAAGGCAGGTGGATTACTAGAGCTCACGAGTTCAAGATCAGCCAGAGCCAGAGCCAGACCCTGTCTCCAGAATTAGCCAGGTCTTGTGGTGGGCACCTGAAGTCCCAGCTACTTGGGGAGCTGAGGCAAGAGGATTATTTGAGCCCAAGAGTTTGAGATTGCTGTGAGCTATGGCGCCATGGCACTCTGCTGAGGGCGACAAAGTGAGACTCTGTCTCAAAAAAAAGTATATTTTTGATTATGTGTAATTAAGGGGCAAATGATATAGGGAATTGTAAGTTAAATAGTACTAGACTAGGTGGCACCTGTAGCTCAGTGGGTAGGGTGCCGGCCACATGCACCAAGGCTGGCGGGTTCGACCCTGGCAGGCTGAACAACAATGACAACTGCAACCAAAAAATAGCCGGGTGTTGTGGCAGGTGCCTGTAGTCCCAGCTACTCAGAAAGCTGAGGCAAGAGAATCACTTAAGCCCAAGAGTTTGAGGTTACTGTGAGTTGTGACGCCATGGCACTCTACCAAGGACAATACAGTGAGACTTTGTATCAATAAAAAAAAAAAAAAGTAGAATAAGTAGGAACTAGTCCAAATACAGAAAGACTAATCTATACTGTGATCCCATAGGGTAACAAGGTGGAAAGAGACTCTGTCATTTTGCTATAAAGTGAAGGGTTGGGCAGAATGCAGAGTCTAGCCCAGTCTCATGTCTGATGGTTCACTAGTCTCACCCTAGTCTCTATCCTGTGGTGCCACTGCTAGACTTCCCATGGTATCATTGAACTTGACCAGGCTTCTTCTTGAGGACACAGTAAAAATAATTCACTGTCCTTGGCTTTTATTGGGGAAGATGCCTTTTTAAAATTTTATTTATTATTATTATTTTTTTTAAACATAGTCTCACTATGTCGCCCTCTGTAGAGTGCTATGACATCATAGCTCATAGCAACCTCAAACTCTTGGGCTTAAGTGATTCTCTTGCCTCAGCCTCCCAAGTAGCTGGGACTACGGGAGCCCATCACAACACTCAGCTTTTTTTTTTTTTGTAGTTGTAGTTGTTTAGCAAGCCCAGGCCAGGTTTGAACCTGCCAATCCTGGTATATGTGGCTGGCACCCTAAACACTGAGCTACAGACACTGAGCCTGTTTTTTTTTTTTTTTTTTTCTGATTGAATTTGATGGCAACAAGGTCCTTGAATCAAGTATAAACCAGGGTTTGAATTAGATGAGGACCCATAGACTGAGCCAGAGATACAGCAGTTGGTTCATTGCCCACTGGTTCAGTTACTAGTGCTTGGCTGTGCCTTGCATCAAGAGGGATCAGAAACACACTCTTCCACTAGTGTTAGTTCTAGGTCAAAGTCTGGAACCCCTTATTTGGCCTGACTTTTCTTTTTTTGAGATAGAGTATCATTTTGTCGACCTCAATAGAGTGCTGTGGTGTCACAGCACAGCTCACAGCAACCTCAAACTCCTGGGCTTAAGTGATCCTCTTGCCTCCACCTCCCATGTAGCTGGGACTACAAGCGCCCACTACAATGCCTGGCTATTTTTTAGAGATGAGGTCTCGCACTGGCGCAGGATGATCTCAAATTTGTAAGCTCCACCTGCCTTGGCCTCCCAGAGTGCTAGGATTACAGGCGTAAGCCACCACACTTGGCCTTAGCCTGACTTTTCTTTGATGCTTGTAGGTCAGTCAGGTGGGATGAGGTGTTGGTGGGGAAGTCAAGCAAGGAAATGTAAAGGGGATGGGCTGAAATCTGTCACCCCCTTTGTGGTATGCCACAAAAGATGATGGAGTGGGGCATTAGTGATTGAGAATTCTCTGTTAACAGGAAGTATATACATATGTATGCTACCGTGATAATTGTTACTCAGTAGCCTGTTTTTGATAATCTAAATAGAGATGAAGGGACATATTTACAATATGGATTTAATTTGAAGAGTATAGTTGTCCCTCGAGGATTAGTGATTGGTTCCCAGAGCCCCCTTGGATACAAAAATCTGCAGATACTAGAGTCCCTGATATAAACTGGCATATATTTGCATATAACCTACACACATTCCCTGAATACTTTAAATCATTTCTAGGTTATAAATAATACCTAGTACAGTAACTTACATATCATTTCATTCATGTGAACCAATGTAGTACCAATGTAGTACTTGCTACATGGCAAATTTAAGTTTTACTTTTTGGAACTTTGTGGAATTTTCTTTCCCCCAAATATTTTTAATCCTCAATTGGTTGAATCCATGGATGCAGGATCTACAGGTACAGAGGGCTGACTTTATTATGCGCTAATCCTCTGAAAATAATTCACCCAGGTTAGGTGTATGTTAACC
>NW_003852442.1:9274570-9276379 GCF_000181295.1 Otolemur garnettii
GGAGAATCACTTGAGCCCAGGAGTTGGAGGTTGCTGTGAGCTGTGATGCCATGGCACTCTACCCAGGGGGATAGCTTGAGGCTCTATCTCAAAAAAAAAAAAAGAAAAGAAAAGAAAGAAAGAATATTTTGTACAAAAAGATAGATGCACAAGATTATTTATTGTAGCACTATTTAATTATAAACATAGAATTGCAAACTTAGGCTCGACACCTGTGGCTCAAGTGGCTAAGGAGCCAGCCACATACATCTAAGGTGGCGGGTTCGAATGCAGCCCGGGCCTGCCAAAACAACAATAATGGCTGCAACCAAAAAATAGCCGGGTATTGTGGTGGGCACCTGTGGTCCCAGCTACTTGGGAGGCTGAGGCAGGAGACTCGCTTGAGCCCAGGAGTTGGAGGTTGCTGTGAGCTGTGACGCAACAGCACTCTACCCAGGGTGACAGCTTGAGGCTCTGTCTCAAAAAAAGAATTGCAAACTTAAATGCCCAGACATTGAGACTGGTTGAATAAAATGGCACATCTACACAACTAGGTGGGTGAAAAAAAGAATGGAGATCTCTATGAACTGCTATGGAGTGATTTCTGGGATACATTGTTAAGTGAGAAAAACAAAGAAGAGTGTAATGTGCTACTTTTGTGTAAGAAATAAAAAGGGGGCAGGGCAGGGTGGCTCATGCCTATAATCTTGGCACTGTGGAAGGCCCAGGCGGGTGGATTACCTGAGCTCACAGGTTGGAGACCAGCCTGACCGGAGTGAGACCCCATCTCTACTAAAAGTAGAAAAACTGAGGCAAGAGAATTACTTGAGCCCAAGAGTTTAAGGTTGTGAACTAGGATGCCGTGGCACTCTATCAAGGGTGACAAAGTAAGACTCTGTCCCAAAAATAAATAAATAATAAAAAGGGAGAAAAATCTGTATTGGAGGAAATGTGGTCCCTCTCTCAGAGGATTGTATCTTTTCATTAGAAGTAGATAAGAGTGCTAAATTTTCTTTTACTTTTTTGAGACAGATTATCAAGCTATCACCCTGGGTGGAGTGCTATGGCATCATAGCTCACGGCAACCTCCAACTTGGCTCAAGTAATCCTGTTTTTTTTAATTTTAATTTTATTTTATTTTTGAGGCAGAGTCTCACTCTGTCACCCTCTGTAGACTGTGAGGTCACAGCTCACAGCAACCTCCAACTCTTGGGCTTAAGCGATTCTCTTGCCTCAGCTTCCCGAGTAGCTGGGACTACAGGAGCCCACCACAGCGCCCAGTTTTTTTTGTTGTTGCAGTTGCCACTGCTGTTTTAGCTGGCTGGGGCCGGATTTAAGCCTGCCCCCTCGGTATATGGGGCCGGCACCCTACCCACTGAACCACAGGCATCAACCTCAAGTGATCCTCTTGCCTCAATTATTCTGTTTTTAGTAGAGACAGGGGTCTTGATTTTTGCTGAGGCTGGTCTCGAATTCGTGACATCAGGCAATCCACTTGCCTCGGAGCCACTGTGCCTGGCCTAAGAATGCTTATTTCTTTCTTTCTTTTTTTTTTAATCACCAGGTTTTTAATCACTTTGAACAAAACATTTTTTTTATCAAGTCATATATACATAGATCATGAATACATTTATGCATATGTGGGGTACAGTGTGTTGGGGTTTTTTTTACATGTGTTTATTAGGTTTCCATTTTTTGCCTTCACAAAATTAAAAAGGCTTAAAATTTAATAACAATAACAATGTTTAAGATAAGGACTAGAGGCTCGGCGCCTATAGCTCAACCAGCTAAGGCGCCAGCCACGTACACCTAAGGTGGCGGGTTCGAATC
>NW_003852442.1:9276586-9285784 GCF_000181295.1 Otolemur garnettii
AAAAAAAAAAAAAAAAAAAAAAAAGAACCAACGAACATAAATGCTTAATGTAAGAATGCTTATTTCTATACAGTCCTCTCAATATTGAGTATTCTAATTTTTGCTAATCTGAGAGATGGGAATGTTATCACATTCTGATTTACATCTCTTTAAGTTAAATGTCATTTCATGAGTCTGACCATTTATATTTCTTCTTTGAGTTGTCTTTTAATATTGCATGTTTACTTTTTTTTTTTTTTGAAGAGACAGAGTTTCACTTTATCCCCCTTAGTAGAGTGCTGTGACGTCACAGCTCACAGCAACCTCCAACTCCTGGGCTTAGGCGATTCTCTTGCCTCAGCCTCCCAAGTAGCTGGGACTACAAGCGCCTGCCACAACGCCTGGCTATTTTTTGTTGCAGTTCGGCTGGGGCTGGGTTCGAATATGCCATTCTGGGTATATGGGGCCAGCGCCCTACCCACTGAACCACAGGCACCCCCCTGCATGCTTACTTTTTTCTTACTGATATGTAACAGTTCTATTTTATGGGTCTGAACCTTTGACAAAACAAATTATGTGTCAGAATTGCTCTAGTCCAAACCTCAAAAGTCCTCTGTGGGAAAATGGCAGAATTTTAATCTTACTAGTGGGTGTTGTATTGAGTTTGTTATGACGGAACATAATTTAACATAGCGTAACATGTTGTATCATGCATGTACAATGGCACTCTCCTATATGTAATCTTTGGTAGAGAGTAAAAAACACTCGCTGAACTGTTTGTCCGTCTCAAGGTAAGATTCGGAGTGTGGCCCACAAATCACTGGCCAAGATTGCTGTGCTGGGTTAGTGTATCTGCTGTTTTACTTATTTATTTATTTGTGTGTGTATGTGTTTCTTTTTTTAGACAGGGTCTCTGTTGCCTAGGCTAAAGTATAGTGGCATCATCATAGCTCAGTGCAACCTCACACTCCCGGGTTTAATGGAGCCTAATACCTCAGCCTTGCAAGAAGCTGGGACTATAGGCGCCCATGATCTAGTTTTTTTTTTAATTTTTTTTGTTTGTTTGTTTGCTTTTGGTAGAGATGAGGTCTCTCTATTGCCTAATCTGTTCTCAAACTTCTGGCCTCAAGCAATTCTCTTGCCTCAGTGTCCTAAAGTGCAAGGATTATTGGCATGAACCATTGCCCCCAGCCCTATGTTTCAAAACCAGGCTCTGAAATTTAAGTTCCTCCAAACTGGGACCCTCTTGTCATGTCATGTCAGTGAGGAACATATTTAACTGATGATTTTAATAGAAATTAAGAAAATATCATGACTATAATAAGCAAATTATCATGACTATACTTTTTTTTTTTTTTTTTTTTTTTGGAGACAGAGCCTCAAGCTGTCCCCCTGGGTAGAGTGCCATGGCATTACAGCTCACAGCAACCTCCAACTCCTGGGCTCAAGCGAGTCTCCTGCCTCCGCCTCCCAAGTAGCTGGGACCACAGGCGCCCGCCACAGCGCCCAGCTATTTTTTTTTGGTTGCAGCCGTCATTGTTGTTTGGCGGGTCCGGGCTGGGGATTCGAACCCGCCACCTTAGGTGTACGTGGCTGGCGCCTTAGCTGGTTGAGCTATAGGCGGGGAGCCTATACTTTTTTTTAAGTTACCTGATTGATTCAACTTTTTTGTTTGTTTGTTTTAAGACAGAGTCTCACTGTGTTGCTCTTGGTAGAGTGCCGTAGCGTCACAGCTCACAGAAACCTCAAACTCTTGGGCTTTAGCGATTCTCTTGCCTCATCCTCCCAAGTAGCTGGGACTACAGGCACCCGTCACAATGCTCAGCTATTTTTGTTGTTGTTGTTGTAATTGTCATTGTTTGAGCTGGCCCGGGCTGGGTTCAGACCCACCAGCCCTGGTGTATGTAACCAGCGCCCTAGCCACTGAGCTACAGGTCCCGAACCGATTCAACTTTTTAATTAGAAGAACTAAGGGTCATTGCATTTTGGAAGATTGTCATTGGCAAGTGTAATAACGGTTGTACTTGTATTATATACATGTGTCCAATATGTTGATTCCAAACAACAGAAATTGGCTCTGGCTAACTTGGGCAAGAAAAGAGCCTATTAGGAGGACATTGGAGGCCTGTGGAGTTAGGAGACTTCCAGCTGGAGGCAGCCTAGAGGTCAAGATGTGGGGAATCCCATAGCAGATAGGCCATCAGCTGGGACAGGAACTGTCTAGCCAGGATGCTGCTACCCCAAAATAAGTGACCTCTAGCCGTTCACCTACTTGTTAACGACCACACATTCCAGGAGGGTCTGGTTGGCTAAACTTACATCATATGCCCACTGTTTAGCTATGCTGGGAAGGAGAGGGAGGTTCCAATGACCCCTAGTGTCCTCATGAGTGGCCTTCACCAAGGATTATACTCCTCCCAAGACTAGGAGGAAAAAGGATGAAATTGCCTAAAAGGAGGGAAGAATAGAGATGGATTCAAGGTACATCCCTGCCAAAAAAAAAATTTCTTAGTAATGGTGTCTTTCGTTTTTATCATGAGTGATTCTATGTACATTAGAATCTCATTTGCTCCTCATGAAACTATGTTTACATAGGGAGCGGAGCCTCAGTGCATCTGGGGTGCTTTACCTTTTCCCTGTGAGCTCAGAGGAATCTGGCTGACTCACCCGAAGATAGTGAGTGACAGTCCCTAGATCCATCATAGGGCTTCTAATGTATGACCTCGTGGATTTTCCACTCTCCAACCCTACATTTGGTCTGGTCTGTCTTAGTTTGGGCTGATATTTCTTACAGGTTACATAAGGACAGGCTCAATCTGTCTGGCTCAAACTCAGGACCGGCTGATCTCCCTGAAGCGCATCAACTCAAGGCTGAAGTACGTAACTGGGTAGAAGCCTATCCCGACTTTACCACACTGACCTCTGCCAAAGGACCAGTGAATGTCATTTTCCCCTTGTGTTCTGTGACAGTGTCATAGGCATCCCTTCTGAGATCATCTCCCCCAAGAAAGTGGCTGAACTTCACCCTCTCCTCAACGTGCACGACTTGGTGGGGGCCATGCATGTTCCTGAGGACGCAGTGGTGTCCTCTGCAGATGTGGCTCTTGCCCTGGCAAGTGCTGCCTCCCAAAACGGTGAGCAGCTTTTTACATTTTCTTGAGATGGGTTGAGATCATAAATAGGCAATGGCACTGACTCAAGTTTGGAAAAATTATTCTCCTTGGGGTATTCAGCTTCCATTTTTGAACACTAGATCTTACAATTTTCTTTTCTATAACATCTGTTAATAATTATTTTCCCTTAGGACCCCATTTTTAAAGTTCTAAGGAATCACTTTTAGTGCTGATTAATGTACTTCAGACTTAGAGAATTCCTCCCCAAATAGGACTTGAGAAGCTCCAAGGTTAGAACCTTAGGGTTTAATCCATAATTTAAATCAGGATCCAGTGTTGGAGTAAAGGAGAGAAAGACTAATTAGTGTCCAGGATATTATATTCTTTGGATAAACTGATTCGTGAGGTGGGTAGATTAGGATTTAAGAGGCCCTATTTGATTTCTCTCCTTCCTGCCCGATATTTTATGATTCCTGAAATTTAATTATTACATGCTAACATCTGTTTTTAAACTGACCTGCTGTTTTCAGGCTTGGGTAAGACTCATTTACATAGTTACAGGATATGATTCCTGGAGTTTTGTTGTTCTTTTTAAATTAGAGCATTGATCTAACTTTGTCAGTGTTTCCTTGGATATAGATTCTGCTGTAGATGTCTTACTTGTAGAACATCAAATGATGCATCAGCTCTTTCTTTATCTTGAAACAGGTGTTCAGATCTATGACCGGACAACTGTTCTTCATGTAATGGTCAAAAAAGGTCAAGTTACTGGCGTAGAAACAGATAAAGGACAAATTGAATGCCAGTATTTCGTCAACTGTGCTGGTCAGGTAGGTTAGAACCAGCACTGTGGTGCTGATTTTCTTATTTAATTTTTGTCTCCAGCACTTTTTGGTGTAGAGACATAAGATTAATATTGTGACTCACTAAATAGACATTAGGAACTATCCCTTTCCTTGTTTGGACCAGGATTCTTGAATGGTATTCTAAATCAGAAATCTACACTTATTCCTCAAATAGAAGCATTTGTGACTTTTTCTGTCCTCCACACTGGGTTAATTGGTGTTATTCTGGTCAGGAAGGCCACCAAATGGTCAGGCATAGACATGAATCCTTGGCATTGAGTCTTGGTGTTGCATTTCATTCTATAACCTAGCAAATAAACTATTAGGCCATTTCATTGTGTCAAGTACATGGATTCAGTGTCTAGAACCCTCAGCCTCTTCTATTTGCAAGGTAGATTTCATCCTTGCCTTCTACTCCACAATCTTACAGTGACCTAGGAAACAAGTTCATTTAATGATTGGTATTTAGGGTTTATAGTTGAGGCCAGGCTCCTTTATATAGTCTTATTAAAAGAAACTACTTTGGTTCCCTTGAGCTCTTTTGACTAGTTGATAAATTTATTTCTCTTTGATCCAAAAGTAATTTTTATGGTTTAAAAAGTATAATGTTGCTCCCCATCCAAATACTTGAACTGAAGCAGGCTGAAACTTGACTTCCCACACCTGACATTGCAGCAAGAGCACATGTAAGCCACTTGAAATTAAACTGTTTTCAAGAGGCTGAACTTGCTCATTTGTATTTCTGTTCCTCTTCCCACCCACAAATAAATCTGTCCATTTGTAGTGGGCATACGAGCTGGGTCTGTCCAACGAGGAGCCGGTTAGTATCCCGTTACATGCCTGCGAACACTTCTACCTTCTGACTCGCCCCTTGGAGACCCCTCTGCCAAGCAACACACCAAGTGAGGACTTGTACTTTTTTTTTTTTTTTTTTCAATCTTGTTTCCTTGCCAGTATTCTGTCCTCTGAAAAGGAAGACTTTCTGCTAAGGACAGACTGTGCCTGAAAGAGCCTTTTCATTTCTGGAGCATGTTACAGGGTGGTGGACGCAATTCTAACTTTTCTTAAAATAATTCTTCATGAAAGGGTGGCCAGAATGGTCATTCCACTAAGCAATTTTGTTTTTCTTTTTGTTTTTTGCAAGCTAATTTTAGTCCTAAACAGAGGTCATTGAGAATATTGGAAATAACCTTGAGCTTGGAACTTCAATGCTATAAAATTGTAGAAATGTCATGCATAGAGTATAAATTTAGGTGGTTTAGCGGCTCATGTGCCATAGGAGAGGGTTTTGATACCATTTTCATGGTCTTAATACCTAGAATGGGCTCTGCAATCCCCCTTTTTGCTAGACTTTCACTCGGCACAGTGGTAGTTACGTAGTTTGGTTATGAGGACTAATCAAAGCTTCTGGGTAACTGATAAGGTTAGGGATAATCAGAGACATGTCTCCACTGTAAGTCTGAGTGGGAAGATCCTCCACTACGACCTGGAAAGGTGTTCTAAAGCTACAAATGCTTGTGTTCATTAGATGCTTTTTTGTTAATAATGCCATTAACGAGTTTTTTGTTTTATTTCTTTTTCTGTCCACTTAGAAAGCTGGCTTGCTCTAAACCCTCATTTTTTTCTTCTACTTCCCACTTCTTTGTCATTTCTCTTTCTTAGCTATTATGGATTCTGATGGAAGAATTTACATTCGGAACTGGCAAGGTGGCATCTTGTCTGGGGGCTTTGAGAAGAACCCTAAACCACTTTTCACTGAGGGCAAGAATCAGCTAGAGATTCAGAATTTACAGGAAGACTGGGATCACTTTGGTATGTAAACTACATTATAGCGATAGTGACTTATATTTATCTAAGATGTTACCTTGTTCAAAGCATTGTCAAGAATAGTTCCTTGTTGGGGTGGCGCCTGTGGTTCAGTGGGTAGGGCGCCAGCCCTATAGACCAAGGGTGGCAGGTTCGAAGCCGGCCCAGCCAAATTGCAACAAAAAATAGCTGGGGAGCAGCTTGGGTGGCAAAAGGAGCGGCAGTGGCCAGGCAGCACAGGTACGTGAAGGCTCTCAGTGTGCCGTGGCCAGCAGGCACCCACACACCCCCTGCCCGCCTGCCGCCAAGATGCCAAAGAGGAAGGTCAGCTCTGCCAAAGGTGCAGGGAAGGAAGTGCCCAAGAGGAGGTTAGCGCAGTTGTCAGCTAAACCTACTCCTGTGAAAGTGGAAACAAAGCCAAAAAAGGCAGCAGCAAGGGGTAAATTGTCAGACAAAAAAGTGCAACCGAAAGGCAAAGAGGAGCAAAGGGAAAGCAGGCCGAAGTGGCCAACCAAGAAACTAAAGACGATTTACCAGCAGAAAACGGAGAAACTAAAGCCAAGGAGAATCCAGCCGCTGACGAAGCAGGAGAGAAAGAAGCCAAGTCTGATTAATGTCATATACCATGTCCATCAGTGGTCCCTGTCTCCCTTCTTGTACAATCCAGAGGAATATTTTTATCAACTATTTTGTAAATGCAAGTTTTTTAGTAGCTCTAGAAACGTTTTTAAGAAGGAGGGAATCCCACCTCATCCCATTTTTTAAGTGTAAATGCTTTTTTTTAAGAGGTGAAATCATTTGCTGGTTGTTTATTTTTTGGTACAACCCGAAAATAGTGTGGGATGTTGAATTAATGGGAGGCTTTGACTGTCTTGGGTGTGAGCTTAACATTCCATAGATGGAGGTTAGTTTTTATATCCTGTAATACAAAGCATACTAAATGGCAATATGGAGTCCAGTCCTGCATTTAATGTTTGAACGTTTTAAATTACTTCTATTCCCATGTTGTTTTATAGTAGAATTATTTCCTAAAGAAAACCACTGCCATGATCATGGCTCACTGTGTACACTCTGTAACATCTTTGGTTGTGGTGCTCCTATTTTCCTGATAACTTTGTTACTGTGCTATGAAGGACTAAAAATCTATGCATGTAGCATATGTGGTAATAAAGTGAATTGGTGGGACTTACCTAACAGCTTATCAACATTTGAAGATACTGGTAGTGAGTATCCTCTTAAGAAAAATTTGCCTCCATATTTTAATCTGGAAAGTCACTGGAATAACTGTTTAAAAAAGAATTACAGTAAATGGCTTTTTAGATTTTGGGTACATATGTTAAGAATTGTGTACAAATTGAAGTGTCTGTACTGATGCTCAACACAACCAATAAAATCTCAACTATAAAAGCCAAGCGTTGTGGCGGGCGCCTATAGTCCCAGCTACTCAGGAGGCTGACAAAAGAGAATCGCCTAAACCCAGGAGTTGGAGGTTGCTGTGAGCTATAACACCATGGCACTCTACCAAGGGCAATAAAGTGAGATTCTGTCTCCAAAAAAAAGAAACAAAGATAGTTCCTTGTTTAATGCTTATAACAACCAAACAAGGTAGAATAGTGGTTACAGAGTTTACCTGGTCTAAGGATACAGTTAGAAGTTGCCATTTGGGGGAACTGAAATCTTGGTTAACAGACTTTTGGCTAGTTATTTATTTGCCTAAAATCATTACTCAAATTTTAGATTAGTAGGAGGCTTTTTTTTTTTTTTTTTTTTTTTTTGTAGAGACAGAGTGCCGTAGCATCACAGCTCACAGCAACCTCCAGCTCTTGGGCTTAGGCAACTCTCTTGCCTCAGCCTCCCTAGTAGCTGGGACCAAAGGTGTCTGTCACAACGCCCGGCTACTTTTGTTGCAGTTTGGCCAGGGCTGGGTTTGAACCCACTACCCTCGGTATATAGGGCCGGCGCCCTACTCAGCCACAGGCGCTGCCTATAGGAGGCCTTCTTTTGGTAGGACTTTATGCAAAATTGAAATGCTCTTTTGAAAACAAAATTGTTGACTGAGATGGGTGAATTACCTGAGCTCAGGAGTTCAAGACCAGCCTAAGCATAAAGAGACCCTGTCTCTAAAAATTAGCTGGGCATTGTGATGGGCGCTTGTAGTCCCAGCTACTTGGGAGGCTCAGGTAAGGGGATCATTTGAGCCCAAGAATTTGAGGTTGCTGTGAGCTATGATTTCATCGCACTCTACTGAGGGCAACAAAGTGAGACTATCTCAAAAAAAAAAATTGTTCACTTTGGGAGATTGAAGTGAGAGGATCACTTGAGGGCAAGAGTTTGGCATCAACTTGAGCTCAGGTGTGAGACTCTGTCTCTATAAAAAACAGAAACATAGGCTCAGCGCCTGTGGCTCAAGCCGCTAAGGCTCCAGCCACATACACCTAAGGTGGCGGGTTCGAATCCAGCCCAGGCCTGCCAAACAACAATGATGGCAGCAACCAAAAAATAGCCAGGCGTTGTGACAGGCGCTTGTGGTCCCAGCTACTTGGGAGGCAGAGGCAAGAGACTCGCTTGAGCCCAGGAGTTGGAGGTTACTGTGAGCTGTGATGCCAGGGCACTCTACCCAGGGGGACAACTTGAGGCTCTGTCTCAAAAAAAAAAAACAGAAACATAAGCCAGATGTAGTGGCATGTGATTATAGTTCCAGCTACTAGGGAGGCTGAGGCAGAAGGATCACTTGAGCCCAGGAGTTTGAGGTTGCAGTGAGCTATGATGACACCATTGTACTCCAGGCTAGGTGACAGAGTGAGATCCTGTCTCAGAGACAGAGTCTCAAGCTGTCACTCTGATTAGAGTGCCATGGCATCGTAGCTCACATCAACCTCCAATGTTTGAGCTCACATGATCCTCTTCCCTCCGTTTTTCTATTTTTAGTAGAGATGAGGTCTTGATTTTGCTCAAGCTGGTCTTGAACTCATGAGCTTAAGCATTCCACCCACCTCAGATTCCTAAAGTGCTAGGATTACAGGCGTGACCCACCTCATTTGGCCAATAACCTTATTTCTTAGAAATACTTTAACTTATTGAATAATTAACATATTGACTTCAATGGCTTAAATTCAAATGATATAGAAGCCTATAATCTGAGCACTCTGGGAGGCCAAGGCAGATAGATTGCCTGAGCTCAGGAGTTTGAGACCATCCTGACCAAGAAGTGAGACCCTGTCTCTACTAAAGATAGAAAAATTAGCCAGGTGTTATGGTGGGCACCTGTACTCCTAGCTACTTGGGAGGCTGAGGCAAGAGAATCTCTTGAGCCCAAGAGTTTGAGGTTGCTGTGAGCTATGATGCCATAGCATTCTACCAAGGGTGACAAAGTAAGACTCTGTCTCAAATTAAAAAAAAAAAAAATGCAGAAAGATCTCTAATGAAGAATTTACTTTTCACCCTTAATGGACTTT
>NW_003852442.1:9286758-9288377 GCF_000181295.1 Otolemur garnettii
GCCCGCCACAACGCCCAGCTATTTTTTGGTTGCAGCCATCATTGTTGTTTGGCGGGTCCGGGCTGGGGATTCGAACCTGCCACCTTAGGTGTACATGGCTGGCACCTTAGTAGCTCCTTTCCATTCTAAAGAGTGTCTTTTTTTCTCAGTCTCTATGCCAAGTATTGTGCTGGTTGTAATTTCCACCAAGCTTTCTGCTTTCTGATAAATGGCCCCATTGACTCTTCTCAGAAAAATCTCTTTCCAAGAGAGTTTCAAAAAAAAAAAGGGCATATAAAATAGAAGAAGTTGAAAGTTTGTAAATTCCCTCTGGGTTTGTTTTGTTACTCAGAGCCCCTGTTGAGCTCCCTCCTGCGCAGGATGCCAGAATTAGAGACTCTGGAGATCATGAAGTTGGTGAATTGCCCGGAGACCTTCACACCTGACATGAGGTGCATCATGGGCGAGTCTCCTGCAGTGCAGGGCTACTTTGTCTTGGCAGGAATGAACTCTGCGGGCCTTTCGTTCGGAGGAGGAGCTGGGAAGTAAGTCTTTCACTGAGTCAGCTGTGAATATATGTCAGTTTTCTGGGCTTCTTCCCTCCTAGAATTACTTGTTAATATGGTATTTAGCATTTATTTAGTACATTTAATCTAGTATGTCAGTAATAATAGTAAGATGTATATAATTTGAGAATAGTTCACTTCAAAGTATGGGAGGCTGGCCCATATTACAGAAATATCATTGTGCAAAATGTTTTGGAACTCCTTTTTTGGAGTTAGCCACAGAACCTGTGGGTTGTTCTTTGGTACTTTTTCAGTTGTACTGTGTTTCTCCAAAAATAAGACACTGTCTTATATTTATTTTTTCTCAAGAAGACACACTAGGGCTTATTTTCAGGAGATGTCTTATTTTTATTAAGTATAATACAACAATCTACATATATTCAAATACAGTTAAGTCATCTTCTTCTGGAACCTGACAGGGAGCCAACCTTGTTGGTGGGGCTGGCGCTAGTGATGCATGAACTCCTTTCCCCTAGCCATTTGCACGTGTGCAATAGGATGCCTGCACACAACTGCAGTTACCACATGCAAGCCCACTCAAGTGCAAATGGCTTGGAGAAAGGAGCTGTGGCAGATAAAAGGTATTCCAGTCTTCCTTACCACTCCACACCGAAATGCATGGCGTGGCTATGCAGATATGCTACATAGCCATGCCCATCACTAGGTCTTATCATTGGAGTAGGGCTTATTTTTAACAAATGCATAGAAATCCTACTAGGGCTTATTTTGGGGGTAGGTCTTATTTGGGGGGAAACATGGTAATAAATGTTGATCCTTTGAGTATGTATTTGAGTTTGCAAGTAGCATAGTGTATTAAGTGAGATAGGTGGATAATAACAAGTTTTTATTAAAAAAACTTGAGCCTGTGGCTCAAGTGGCTAAGGCACCAGCCATATACACCTAAGGTGGTGGGTTTGAATCCAGCCTGGGCCCGCCAAAACAACAATGACGGCTGCAACCAAAAAATAGCCAGGCGTTGTGGCAGGCACCTGTGGTCCCAGCTACTTGGGAGGCTGAGGCAGGAGACTCGCTTGAGCCCAGGAGTTGGAGGTTGCTGTGAGCTGTGATGCCATG
>NW_003852442.1:9288397-9292220 GCF_000181295.1 Otolemur garnettii
GGCACTCTACCCAGGGCGATAGCTTGAGGCTCTGTCTCAAAAAAAAAAAAATAAATAAACAACTAAGTGCTAATCAAAATTAAGCCAATCACAAAAAGATAAATACTATATGATTTCCATTTATATGTACCTAGAGTAGTCAAATTTATAGAAACAGAAAGTACAGTGGTGGTTGTGGCCAGGGCGGGAGGAAGAGTGTGGAGTGTTAACACGTTAACACGTTTTTTTAACAGGTACAGAATTTTGGTTTTACAGCACAAAAAGAGTTTTGAAGGCTGGGTGTGGTGGCTCACACCTATAATTCTAGCACTTTGGGAGGCCAAGGCAGGAGGATCATTTGGAACTAGAAGTTTGAGACCAGCCTGGCAACGTAGCGAGAACCCAACTCTACAAAAAAATAGAAAAATTACATCCATGTAATAAAAAAAACACTTAGAGCGGTGCCTGTGGCTCAAGGAGTAGGGCGTCAGCCCCATATACCAGGGGTGGCAGATTCAAACCCAGCCCTGGCCAAAATAAATAATTTTTAAAAAAACACACACTTATACCCCCTAAATCTATTGGAATAAAATGAAGAAAGAAAGGAAGAAAAACTGGGCAGCGCCTGTGGCTCTTAAAGGAGTGGGGCATCAGCCCCATATACCAGAGGTGGCGGGTTCAAACCTGGCCCTGGCCAAAAACTGCAAAAAAAAAGGAAGGAAGAAAACCTAGCTGGGCTTATCTGTCATTCTAGCTACTACTGAGGTCAACGCAGGCAGATCGCTTGAGCTCCCAAAAGTTTAAGATTGCTGTGAGCAATAATGATGCTACTATATTCCAACCTAGGTAGCAGAGTAAGGCCCTGTGTCAAATTAAAAAGGGGAAAAAAAGAGTTCTGGAGATAGACGGTGGTAATAGTTACACAACAGTCTGAATGTACTCAGTATCCCTAAACTGTACAGACTAAAACGGTAAATGTTATTTATTTATTTATTTATTTTTTAAGCAAATTTTGGCCGGGGCTGGGTTTGAACCCACCACCTCTGGCATGTGGGGCCAGCGCCCTACTCGTTTGAGGCACAGGTGCCTCCCCTTGTTTTTTGTTTTTGTTTTTTTTGCAGTTTTTGGCCGGGGCCGGGTTTGAACCTGCCACCTCCCGTATATGGAACCAGTACCCTACTCCTTTGAGCCACAGGCACTGCCCTAAATGTTATATTTTTTTGTTTGTTTGTTTGTTTGTTTGTTTTGAGATAGAGCCTCAAGCTGTCCCCTTGGGTAGAGTGCTGTGGCATCACAGTTCACAGCAATCTCCAACTCCTGGGCTCAAGTGAGTCTCCTGCCTCAGCCTCCCAAGTAGCTGGGACTACAGGCGCCCACCACAATGCTCCGCTATTTTTTTTTTTTTGGTTGCAGCCATCATTGTTGTTTGGCGAGCCCGGGCTGGATTCAAGCCCACCACCTTGGGTGTATGTGGCTGGTGCTTTAGCCACTTGAGCCACAGGCTCCTGGCCAAATGTTATGTTTTATGTGTATCTTACCACAATTAAATTTTTTTAATTAGTAAGGTCAGTTTTCTTGAGGGACTTGTAGAATGGCTCTGAAAACAGTTACAAAAGAAGAGTTACCAAAAACACTTGGAATAAAGGAGATGTGGGCTCGGAGCCTGTGGTTCAACCCGCTAAGGCACCAGACACATACACCTGAGCTGGCAGGTTTGATTCTAGCCTAGACCTGCCTAACAATGACGGCTGCAACCAAAAAATAGCCGGGCCTTGTGGCAGGCGCCTGTAGTCCCAGCTGCTTGGGAGGCCGAGGCAGAATGAATCGCTTGAAAGCCCAGGAGTTGGAGGTTTCTGTGAGCTGTGATGCTACAGCACTCTACCCAGGGTGACAGCCTGAGGCTCTGTCTCAAAAAAAAAAAAAAAGAATAAAGGAGATGTGGTCAGATGACTGTGTAATCTCCCAAGGAGACTATTTTACAGAAAAAAACCTATTGGATAAATAGGGTACATTTGTGTGTCTGTTGCTCTTTTTGTTCATAGATGTCCCTTACATCTTAAACACTTTCCAGAGAATCTTAGCATTGGAGCTAAAATTCTCATAGTGGTCTTAAGAGCAAAACATGGATCCAGGTTTATTTCCTCCAAAAAAGTTAAGGAAATTGCCCAGAATTATTTAACTGCTCAATTTTGGATCTTTTGATTTTGCTGGAGTTTTTGGTTTGTTTTGGTTTTGAAACCAAATCAATCTGTCTCTCTCGCTCTCTCTCTTACCCTGGGTAGAGTGCCATGGTGCCATCATAGCTCATAGAAACCTCAGACTTTTGAGCTCAAGCAATTCTCTTGCCTCAGCCTCCCGAGTGGCTGGGAATACAGGCACCCAGAACAATGCCTGGCTAGTTTTGTTTTGTTTTGTTTTAATTTTTAGTAGAGACATAGTCTCACTCTTGCTTAGGCTGGTCTCGAACTCCTGAGCTCAAGCAATCCTCCTGCGTGAGCCTCCCAGAGTGCTAGAATTACAGGTGTGAGCCACTGCACCCAACCCATTCTGTTGGTTCTTAATTTGTTTAGCGTAACTTTCATCATCTTTGATATCACATCTGAGGCCCAACAATGCTGCCCCTTCATCTAAACACAGGTTTCTCGCTGAATGGATGGTACATGGTTATCCCTCAGAAAATGTCTGGGAATTGGACTTGAAACGTTTTGGAGCCCTTCAGAGCAGCCGTACCTTTCTGCGCCACCGGGTCATGGAAGTTATGCGTAAGTGAAGCTTTAGTTGCAGGTATCTTTGTACTGGCCTGTTTTATCATTAATAGGGTGCAGATTTTTCCTCAGTTTTTTAATATTGCTTCAAGTTGAGCTTCTGATGTTAGACTGTTTCAGTCCTGAGTATGGCGTTTTATGCTCCACATGGTATTTGCAGAACATTTTCTTTGGTATATTTTACCTTCTTTACTTCTGGGATTAAGAAAGTGGAATAGGATTTACAGGTGGTATGTGGCAGCTTCCTGTATATTCCTCATGATGCCTCCTTTCCAGTGTGCCTAGAAGGATACTATGTCAAAGTGAATAAAGTGAGTGCTCTCTCACTTCCGTGTGGTTTTTTGTTTTTTTGTTTTTGTTTTTTTTTTTTTTTAAATAAGCACTCAGGACAGTGCTGTTGGGTCACAGCTCACAGCAACCTCCAACTCCTGGGCTCAAGCGGTTCTCTTGCCTCAGCCTCCCAAGTTACTGGGACTACAGGTGCCTGCCACAACGCCCGACTATTTCTTTGTTGCAGTTTGGCGGGACTGGTTTTGAACCTACCACCCTAGGTGTATGGGGCTGGCACCCTACCCACTGAGTCACGGGTGCTGCCCTCTACTCTGTTTTTGAGGTCATTGTTTTCTTTCCAAGATAGAATGTTTGCAAAGTTATACTTAAACCTTCAGGCTTCTCTGAGTGACTTTCATCATTAATCCATCAAATACTAGCAAAACAGGATTCTCTTTCTCATTCCTAAATACAAAACATGCAGTTGTGTTCTCATTCCCTTTGTTCTTGCTTCCCTCTGACTTTGAAGGATTGGCCTCTTCATTTTAGCTTGTTACTCTACCTTGTCTGATTAATTTTCCAGTAAGTCTTTGGGAATTATACCAAATCATACAGGTCTGGAGAAGTGGTAATTTTGTTTCCTATATGAAGAACTGTTCTCTGACTTTGCTAAGTGAGATCTAAGTATTTGGGGCATATTTATGCTCAAAACTAAGTACTACGTTGGCTGTGACCACTGTTCTTGGTTACGAATGAACTGGTGGTTTAGTAGCTGGACAACATTCATGTTTTTTTTTTTTTTTTTTTTT
>NW_003852442.1:9294131-9296838 GCF_000181295.1 Otolemur garnettii
AAAAAAAAAAAAAAAAAAAGAGAGAGAGAAATGAATTCTGATCCTAGCTTTGTGGTGTGAATAATGTTATTGGGACAATACAATGCAACCTCTCAGATTTTAGAGCCACCAAATCAAGGTATGACATATACCCTTTCACTTCAGAAAGGAGGGAAATCTTAGAGACCTGTAATGGGTCAGAGGCCTTAACAACACAGATGCTATGAAGAGTCAAGAGCCATTTTTCCACACTTTGGTCCCACCTGTGTCCCACTTAGATCTAATCTTCATCCCTGCTGTGGAGCTTAGCAAGATTTAGAGCCATGGCCCGTCTCTCATTGTTTCTACCTACTAATTTGAGTCATTATGTAACTTATTGCTATTTAACTTTATGGAGAGATAATACCAGCTCTTGCAATATTATCCTTTCTTCTCGACATGCCTGTTATACTGTATTTGGATAGTATACTGGGTAGTATTGGACAAATGAGCCTCCATCAGCCTGGAAATTAATGTTCTTTTGAATAGAGACGACTCCAAAGTCTAGTGCATCGGTTCTCAACCTGTGGGTCATGACTCCTTTGGGGGTCAAATGACCCTTTCACAGGGGTCGCCTAAGACTACTCTGCATATCAGATATTTACATTATGATTCATAACAGTAGCAAAATTACAGTTATGAAGTAGCAACAAAAATAATTTTATGGTTGGGAGTCACCACAACATGAGGAACTGTATTAAAGGGTTGCGGCATTAGGAGGGTTGAGAACCACTGGTCTAGTGGATGTTGGTTACTCAGCTCTGGAATCTGTGTCTTGGGGTTTGATAGGCCATTCTTGTCTGTTCTAGCTCTGATATGTGACCTGAAGGTTCCCCGGTGGGACTTCCAGACGGGTAGGCAGTTACGCACGTCTCCTCTCTATGACCGGTTAGATGCACAAGGAGCCAGATGGATGGAGAAACACGGATTTGAGAGGCCAAAGTACTTTGTTCCACCTGACAAGGGTAAGAAGTCACACTCTGGTTTAAGTGCGTGGTGTTTGTTTGTTTGTTTGTTTGTCCTGGGCATTAATAAGACTTATTTTTAAATCCATAAGCAGAATGTGTTCCTGGAAGAATAAATAATAAAAACTTGTTGGCTTGGTGCAACTCCCTAGCACAGTGGTTACAGTGCCAGCCACATGCACCAAAGCTGGTGGGTTCGAGCTTGGCCCAGGCCAGCTAAACAGCAATGACAACTGCAACAAAAAAATAGCCAGGTATTGTGGCGGGTGCCTATAGTCCCAGCTACTTGGGAGGCTGAGGCAAGAGAATCACTTGAACCCAAGAGTTTGAGGTTGCTGTGAGCTGTGACTCCTTGGCACTCTACTGAGGGCGACTCTGTCTCCAAAAAAAAACAAAAAAACAACTTGTTATAGACTGCACCTAACTGTACAGAGAGATGCCCCAGTGTAAGTCCTATCCTTTTCTCTCCACCTTTTGTGTTTTCCCTTCCATAGATCTCCTGGCATTGGAACAGAGCAAGACTTTCTATAAGCCAGATTGGTTTGACATCGTGGAGTCTGAAGTCAAGTGCTGTAAGGAAGCAGTTTGTGTCATCGATATGTCCTCTTTCACAAAGTTTGAGATAACAGTAAGTATTTGGGAAATAATAGAGGAGGAAACTTTGTATATTAAATGCCTCCTGTTTTTCATTTGTCACTTTAAACCTTGATTCCTTAAGGATTCTGGTATATTTTAGTGTTTCCTCTGTATTTTAACATTTAAAAAAAATTTTAGCTCCTTGTTTCTTGCTTGCCTAGAGGAGCCCTTTTGTCACAAAAATAAATAGCCATCTTCCTTGGAGCTTCTTGTTACAAAGTAAATCTACACATATGGCCACAGGAGTACTGGTTGGTTGAATTTCTCAGCAAGGCTTATTGCTAGTTGCTTCGTGTTACCCAATCAAGTACTTTTGTGCTTACTCCTTCTGCTTCATTCTCTAATCCTGCAGTCCACTGGGGATCAGGCCTTAGAAATTCTGCAGTATCTCTTCTCCAATGACCTGGATGTGCCCGTGGGCCACATTGTGCATACAGGCATGCTCAACGAAGGTGGAGGGTACGAGAATGACTGCAGCATAGCACGGCTGAACAAGCGCAGGTGAGGTTAGCTGCTGCCCTGCCCTGCTTCTCCAACATACATGTTCCTTTTTTTTTAGAGACAGAGTCTCACTTTATCACCCACAGTAGAGTGCTATGGTGTAACAGCTCACAGCAACCTCCAATTCCTGGGCTTAGGTGATTCTCTTGCCTCAGCCTCCCAAGTAGCTGGGTATACAGGCACCTACCACAATGCCCGGCTATTTTTTTTTTTTTTTTTTCATTGTTATTTGGCGGGCCCGGGCTGGATTCGAACCCGCCACCTTAGGTGTACGTGGCTGGCGCCTTAGCCGGTTGAGCTATAGGCGCCGAGCCCCGGCTATTTTTTTGTTCCAGTTTGGCCGGGGCCAAGTTCAAACCTGCCACCCTCAGTACATGGGGCTGGTGCCCTACCCACTGGAACTGCCTGACATACATGTTCCTTAAAGCTATTGTAGCTGAGCACCTAAGGCGCTTTTCTGAGAAAGTGTAATTATCCCAGGGACTATGGAACCATTTCTTTTTTTTTTTTTTTTTTTTTTTGAGACAGAGCCTCAAGCTGTCCCCCTGGGTAGAGTGCCGTGGCATCACAGCTCACAGCAACCTCCA
>NW_003852442.1:9297139-9301918 GCF_000181295.1 Otolemur garnettii
CGAACCCGCCACCCCAGGTGTACGTGGCTGGCGCCCTAGCCGGTTGAGCTACAGGCGCCGAGCCGGAACCATTTCTTAAACTCACTGCTAGTTGATTAGCAGCTCTAAACAGAAGGAAATCACCAGGAAAAGAAAAAAAGGAAACCACCAGCTTATGTAAAACTTGGTGTTGAAGAGTTAGTTACCCCACTGACAGAAGATGCCTTCTGCATTAGTATGTCTATAAAATGTCTGGGCACTAACAGGAAGCCAGAATTTTCTGTTTTGTCTTTATGTGGTATATCTTAGAATGGTACTCCTGGCCCTCCCTGAAAGTTAAGCAGTCATTTCCCAGTATTCTCTTCCTTGCTTTAAAACTAGATGAGAACTTGATTGCTTCCGTATCCTTTTCCTGTCAGCTGGTTTTGATTATTTCAGGCTCTTGCTGATTATTATCATTATTTCAGTTTCTTCATGATCTCTCCAACTGACCAGCAGGTCCACTGCTGGGCCTGGCTTAAGAAACACATGCCGAAGGACAGCAACCTGGTTCTGGAGGACGTTACCTGGAAATACACTGGTGAGGGGCCTCTTGGGGTCAGTCACATGAGAAAAAGACAGCAGATTCAGATGCCCTTTACATGTTTCTTTGTTACATTTGACTTTCAAAGTGAATGTCAGAGTTAGCAGAGAAGAGACTCACTGACCACAGAAAACTCACCTCTAGCACCTCCTCGTTTTTCATAAGTGAGGTGTGAGATCAGCTTTGGCTTCTCTGTTCTGTTCACTTCTATAGCCACTACTGTAAGCATGCAGGAGTTCAAGTATTTATTGAATGAATGAGTAAATAATTCTTTTTTTTTTTTTGGAGGCAGAGTCTAACTATGTTACCCTCGGTAGAGTGCTGTAGCATCAGAGCTCACAGCAAACCTCAAACTCTTGGGCTTAAGCAATTCTTTCGCCTTAGCCTCCCAAGTAGCTGGGACTACAGGCTCCCGCCACAACACTCGGCTATTTGGTGGTGGTTGTTGCAGTTGTCATTGTTTAGATGGCCCAGGCTGGGTTCAATTGAACCTGCCAGCCTGGCTGTGTGTGGCCACTGCCCTACCCACTGAGCTACAGGCACCGCCCAAAAATAAGTAAATAATTCTTTTTTTTTTGGAGACAGAGCCTCAAGCTGTCCCCCTGGGTAGAGTGCTATGGCATCACAGCTCACAGCGACCTCCAATTCCTGGGCTCAAGCGAGTCTCCTGCCTCCGCCTCCCAAGTAGCTGGGACCACAAGTGCCCACCACAACGCCTGACTGTTTTTTGGATGCAGCCATCATTGTTGTTTGGTGGGCCTGGGCTGGATTCGAACCTGCCACCTTAGGTGTATGTGGCTGGCACCTTAGCCACTTGAGCCACTGGTGCTGAGCCTGCAAAGTTCTTTATTTCATCTGACTGGAGTTCATCCAATAGGGGAAAAAAGCCTTTTCCCTAGGAACATTTTCACTAACATTTAGAGATAATTATTTGATTTCATGGCTGCCTGAGATGGTGAATAACAATCAGGGCAAAACCAGCTTTATTTATTTATTTGTTTGTCCATCTATTTATTTATTTGTTTAGAGACAGTCTCATTTTGTCACCCTCGGTAGAGCGCCATGGAGTCATAGCTCATGTAACCTTTCTTTTCTGTTTAGCCCTCAATCTGATTGGCCCTCGCGCTGTGGATGTGCTGTCCGAGTTGTCTTATGCCCCTATGACTCCAGACCACTTCCCAAGTCTCTTTTGCAAGGTGGGTGCCGGTAAAGTTCTGTTTTTCAAATGGGCAGAGAATATTTATTTTATGGTGGTAGCAGTTATACTTTCTTACTATGGCATTAACACCCCTGAAGGGTAGTCTCACCCTTACTAGGCAGACAGATGACCAAATAAATTTATTTTTCACCCTTCAGGCTCTCCATTTTAATAACCATTAGGATAGTCTTGAAATGAATTCAGCTTCTCTAAAAGTCAGGTGTATATATTTATTAGTTTCTGTAGTGATAGATCAAAACTTTAGGTTACAGGATTATGACACTGATACCATGAAGTGCCATTTGAGGTCAGGCCCCCTCTCTCCATGCAGTGGATCCTCTTTTTATACACAGAGCAACTTCTCTTCTATGTATGTGACATATTCAGGGAAGAAATGGTATAGGCGAATGCCTAATCAATTAAATGATTATTTTTCTATAAGTGGCTACTATCAGCAAATGAAACAAACTCTGAGTAAAAACAATGATAAGTGAATCCCCTCTAGGAAGCAGTTTAGAAGCAGATTAGAGGTCCAAACTGACGCTTTGGCAACGTGTAATCAGCATGTTCCAGACAGTTGCTGACAGAAGCTCTCTGAAGTTGAAACAGAGTTCGAATCCACCTATAGATTATTTTACAGTTTTCCTTCTCCGAGGCAGAGAGGGTGAAAACTCAGAGTTTTCGCAACAGAAAACTCTGCCCTGTGAGCTGTCAATAGATGCCTTCATGCATTCTCTCTGCTGCTTGAAGGAACGATCGTCATGCTTGTGTCTGGCAAATGCACCTCACACAGGATTCCTGTGGAAGCAGTTTGCTTCTGTGCTGCCTAGGACTTTCCACTTTTCTTTATAGGAATGACAATTATGTCAGAGGCTTCTGTTAGGAAACTGAGCTGCTGAGCTTTTATATGGCAGGTGACCAGGATTTGTCTGCAGAGTCCCTCAGAAGACACTTGCCTGTTCTTCATTGCTCCTGAGACCTCTGACTAACACAATCTTTAGCAAGAATTTGCAAAGAGAAATATTTTCTGCTTATTAAAGGCATGGCTTCTATTCTCCACCATCAGCTTGGCTAAATCTCCTGAAGTGAGAAGGAGTTATAGAGGCTATACTCCATTCTCACCGCCTCAGTACCTGGAACCAGACTGTTTTCAAGATGAAATTCTTTCATTGACTTATATCTTCTTGAGGGTTAAAAAACAAGTGTGGCGTTAATGAGAGGGTTTCCCTGGACGAGCCTGCGTGAGTGCCCGCACTCCCATGAGAGTCCCCGTGCTGACTTGCTGCCTTTGTCTCTGCAGGAGATGAGTGTGGGCTACGCAAATGGGATCCGGGTGATGAGCATGACTCACACAGGAGAACCGGGGTTCATGCTTTATATCCCCATAGAGGTGAGATTTGGAACGTTCACCTCTGTCTTCCTTTCCCTGAACTGCCAGGAGGCGTGCTGGCTCTGCCAGACCTTATGGGCATGGCGGGTTTGGAGAGCCATATCTGATGATACAGGGCTGAAGTCCACTACATTGAAGAGACTTTACAATTTTTAACTACGTTAATTAATTTCTTTTGAATAGATGATAGACTTAAAAAGTGTTTACTGCCATCTAACCAGTTCTAACCAACTACCACCAATGAGTTAGTATTATTTTATTTATTTATTTATTTATTTTGAGAAAGAGTCTCAGTATGTCACCCTGGGTAGAGTGCTGTGGCATCACAGCTCACCGCAATCTCCAACCTCTGGACTTAGGCAATTCTCTTACCTCAACCTCTCAAGTAGCTGGGACTACAGGCACCAGCCACAATGCCTGGCTCTTTTTTTTTGTTCCAGTTGTCCTTGTTGTTTTGCTGGCCCAGGCTAGGTTCCAACCCGCCAGCCTCAGTGTAAATGATGTTACTTTTTTTTTTTTAGACAGAGTCTTACTATGTCACCCTCAGTAGAGTGCTGGGGCATCACAGCTCACATCAACCTCAAACTCTTGGGCTTATACACTTCTCTTGCCTCTGCCTCCTGAGTAGCTGGGACTACAGGCACCCACCACAACACCAGGCTACTTTTGGTTGCAGTTGTCATTGTTGTTTTAGTAGACCCAGGCCAGGCTCAAACCCGCCAGCCTAGGTGAATGTGGCCGGCACCCTACTCACTGAGCTATGGGTGCCGAGCCTTGATGTGTTTTTTTTTTTTTTTTGAGACAGAGTCTTACTTGGTTACCCTCGGTAGAATGTGGTAGAGTCATAGCTCACAGCAACCTCCAACTCCTAGGCTCAAGCAGTTCTCGTGCCTCAGCCTCCAAAGTAGCTGGGACTATAGGCACCTGCCACAATGTCTGGCTATTTTTGTTTGTTTAGCAGGCCCAGCCTGGGTTCAGACCCACCAGCCCCAGAGCATGTAGCCGGCACCCTAACCACTACACTACAAGTGCCAAGCCTATGTACTTGAATTGAATAGTGTCATCTTTTGTGGCTTCTATGTAAGAGTTTGATTCGTTAGAAAGCACTCCTGCACTCCAAACTTCTAATGAGGCTGTGAGCTGAGTGTGTCACATCGCTCAACCCTTAGGAAGGTCTGGGATTAGGGCCAGAAGAGCCTAAACAGGGCTTTTTGACAGGGTGATGAGTTCCCAGAGAATAAGGCTTTGTATAAAATCAGATTGGGCAGGAGATCCTGTGGACCCCACCATTTCGGGGGGCCCAGTAGTCAATGCCTCCTTTTAGCCATAGCTTAGAACAGACTCAGCCAGCATAGTTCAATGTCTGAGGTAAGATACCCCAAATAGAGGCTTTATAACCCAATTCAGACTACTCTTCTCTCTTTCTCTCAAAAAAAAAAGACTAGGCAAAATGGCTCACACCTGTAATCCTAGCACTCTGGAAAACAGAGTCAGGAGGATCCCCCGAGCTCAGGACTTGAAGACCAGCCTGAGCAAGACCTCATCTCTACTAAAAATAGAAAAAGAAGGCTTGATGCCTGTAGCTCAGCAGCTAGGGCACCAGCCACATACATCGGTGCTGGTGGGTTT
>NW_003852442.1:9302022-9305128 GCF_000181295.1 Otolemur garnettii
CTGAGGCAAGAGAATCGCTTAAGCCCAAGAGTTTGAGTTTGCTGTGAGCTGTGACGCCACGGCACTCTACCTACCAAGGGTGACATAGTGAGATTCTGACTCAAAAAAAAAAGAAGTAAAAGAAAATGAACGTGGGTGGCACCTGTGGCTCAAAAGGATAGGGCGCCAGTCCCATATACCGGAGGTGGTGGGTTCAAACCAGCCCCTGGCCAAAAAAAGAAAATTAACCTAGTGTTGTGGTGGGCACTTGTAGTCTCAGCTTCTTGGGAGGCTGAGGCAAGAGGATTGCTTGAGCCCAAGAGCTTGAGATTGCTAGGAGCTAGGCTGAGGCCATGGCACTCGAGCCTGGGAATCAGAGTGATAATGTCTCCAAAAATAAAAAAAAAATTCCAATTTTCCTCTGGTGCTTTCATAGTTTTTTAAATTGCTATTTATGGTTTTGACTTTTTAAAAAAAATTTTTTTTGAGATAGTTTTACTTTGACACCCTTGGTAGAGCACCATGGCATCATATCTCACAGCAAACTCAACCTCTTGGGCTCAAGCGATTCTCTTGTCTCATTCTCCCAATTAGATGGGACTACAGGCGTCCACCACAACACCTAGCTATTTTTTTTAGAGATGGGGTCTCACTCTGGCTCAGGCTGGTCTCAACCTGTGAGCTTAGGCAATCCACCCACCTCAGCCTCTCAAGTGCTGGGATTATAGGCGTGAGCCACTGTGCTGGCCCCTAAAAAAACTTAAGTGCTTGATCCTTTCACAGTGTCTCTTGGTATATGTTATGAGGTATGAGTCAAATTTTTTTCCACATCGATACCCAATTGATTTGAGAATTCACCTTTATCAGATAACTTCATAATTATCTAGTTAAAAAAAACTCATTGGTATTTTTTGCATTTTGTTATATTTATGAATTAGGATGATTATTTATTTTTTTCGAGACAGAGTCTCAGGCTGTCACCCTGGGTAGAGTTTCGTGGCATCATTGCTCACAGCAACCACCAACTTGGGCTCAAGCAATCCTCTTGCCTCAGTTTTCTGTTTTTAGTAGAGACAGGGAAGTCTCACTTTTGCTCAGGCTGGTCTCGAACTTGTCAGATCAGCCAGTCTACCTCGGCCTCCCTGATATAGAGTTTCACTCTGTCACCCTGGGTAGAGTGCTGTGGTATGCATCACAGTTCACAGCAACCTCAAACTCTTGGGCTGAAGTGATGATTCCCCTTGCCTCAGCTTCCTGAGTAGCTGAGACTACAGGTGACTGTCACAACACCCAGATAATTTGTTCTATTTTTACTGGAGATGGGGTCTGTTGTTCAGGCTGGTCTCAAACTTTTGAGCTCAAGCATCAACCTGCCTCATCCTCCCACGGTGCTAGGATTACAGGTGTGAGCCACTGTGCCCAGCCTTCTTACAATATTTTGGATTTTTTTAGAGACAGAGTCTTTTGTTGCCCTGGGTAGAATGCTGTGGCGTCACAGCTCACACCAACCTCTAGCTCTTTGGCTTAGGCGATTCTTTTGCCTCAGCCTCCCAAGTAGCTGGGACTACAGGCACCCGCCACAACGCCCAGCTACTTTTTTGTTGTTGCAGTTTGGCTAGGGCTGGGTTTGAACCCGCCACCCTCTGTATATTGGTCCGGTGCCCTATTCGCTGAGCCATGGGCACTGCCCACAACATTTTGGATCTTATAAGCAAAGAATTATATAATCAAATACCTTTTTTTCCTATTTTTTTGAAAAGGGGTCTCACTGTATCACCTAGGCTAGAATGCAGTGGTGTCATCATAGCTCACTATAACCTCTACTTATCGGCTCAAGTGATCCTCCTGCCTCAGGTTCCTGAGTAGCTAGGACTACAACCATGTACACACACCTGGCACTGTCTTTTTTATTGCCCAGGCTGGACATAAATTCCTGACCTTAAGCAGTCCTTGCTCCTCAGCCTCCCAAAGTGTTAGAGTTATAGGTGTGAGCCACTGCGCTTGACTTATAAGAGACATTTTAGAGAAAAGAAAAGATGTGGATCCTGTTTTCATGTAGCTTATGATCTGGGTTGGGGTGACCTCAGCTCGTTATTCCTGGGTGGTAGTGCTTTGGCTTGTCAAGGGTGAGATGTCCTCCCTTGGCCATGTTATTAGGGTGAGCCCTCAGCACTTCCAGACAGATTATGGGTTTAATTCTGAAGGTATGCTAGTGACTAACCTTTCATCTCTCCCCGTAGTATGCCCTGCATGTATACAATGAAGTGATGAGTGTTGGGCAAAAGTACGGAATCCGGAATGCTGGATATTATGCTCTGCGCAGTCTCCGAATTGAGAAGTTTTTTGCCTTCTGGGGACAGGATTTAAATACCCTCACCACACCCCTCGAATGTGGACGAGAGTCTCGCGTGAAATTAGACAAGGTACCGTGTTTATCCAGACTCCAATCTGTCGTTCAGCTTCCAGAGCAGTGAAATCTGCTCTAGAGTAAGAAAAATAGCTGATACAGGAGGAAAAGTATCAAAAGCTTGAGACCTCAGTGAGGCATTAGGTGAATAATGAAGACTCAGACATCCTTAGAAGGAACACATTAGCCAGGTGAAGTGGCCTGTAATCTTAGTATTCTGGGAGCCAAAGCGAGTGGATTGCCTGAACTCACAGTTTGGAGACCAGCCTAAGCCAGAGCGAGACCCCTTCTCTAAAAAAGAGCCAAGTGTTATGGTGGGTGCCTGTAGTCCCAGCTACTGGGGAGGCTGAGGCCAGAGAATCGCTTGAGCCCAAGAGTTTGAGGTTGCTATGAGCTGTGATGCCACTGCACTCTACCAAGGGTGACAAAGTAAGACTCTGTCTCAAAACAAAAAATAAAGACAATACTCATGTCCAGTGCTTTGCTTTCAAAATGCTGAGTGCATTCTGGTAAGTTTTTCGGAGTTGATTACAGCAATTCATCAACATACCACAAATATTTGTAAAAGTAGTCATCTTACGGTCACTTGGCTGCCTTATTTTGTTGGGTTTTTTTAAATAATATATGAACATGAGTTTTAGAAAAATCATAGTTCAAGAGAATAATCTGGCTCGGCGCCTGTGGCTCAATCGGCTAAGGCGCCAGCCACATACACCTGAG
>NW_003852442.1:9307059-9317113 GCF_000181295.1 Otolemur garnettii
GCCGGTTGAGCTATAGGCGCCGAGCCGCCAAAACATTTTTCTAAAACAAGTCCAGCAATTATTTTTTTAGTTTTGGATTTTCTTTTCTTTTTTTTGCAGTTTCTGGCTAGGTCTGGGTTTGAACCCACCACCTCTAGCATATGGGGCTGGTGCCCTACTCCTTTGACCCACAGGCACCACCCTAGTCTTGAATTTTCTTCCTTAATGCTTTCATTCTGTGTGTTCTTGTGATTGAAATCTGTTTATAAAACAGAAAAAAGAAAAATATGTACCTCTGTTATAAAAATTCTTGAAAGTCCCTTTTATATTGTGAATGTAGTTTCTACATGGTGAAAAGTACACCATTTCCCAAAAGTTGCTGGGGGTTATATAATGGAGGAGCCTGCTGCACCCCAGTGACACCAGGGGACCGTGGTTATGCTGCTTATGCCAAGAGTCAGAGTGCTGATAGACAACTCAGCAGTTCTTCTCTTTCTCAGGGCATGGATTTCATTGGTCGGGATGCCCTGCTGCAACAGAGGCAGAATGGGGTATATAAACGCTTCACTATGTTCATCCTGGATGACCACGACACAGACCTAGACCTTTGGCCATGGTGGGGTGAGCCCATCTACCGGAATGGACAATATGTTGGCAAGACCACCAGCAGTGCCTATAGCTACTCCCTGGAGCGCCACGTCTGCCTGGGTTTTGTGCACAATTTTTCCGAGGACACTGGGGAAGAGCAGGTGGTGACAGCAGATTTCATCAACCGGGGAGAGTATGAAATTGACATTGCAGGACACCGGTTCCAGGCCAAGGCCAAGCTGTACCCAATTGCCTCTCTCTTCACCCACAAACGCCGAAAGGATGACATGGAAATGAGTGACTTGCATGGGAAATAATGCCATCGCCCTTTCTCCTCCCATTGTTTCATCCCACAGAAGCACCAGCTCAGAGCTTCTCTTCTGTTTGACTTTATCCCTCTTTAGCAAACCTTTGCCTTCCTTCTCTTTCATCTCCTTGATATAATTTTGAATTTGACATCCTTTTAAACTTTTGCTTTGCATCCTCTCTTATCCTTCCATCTTCTCCTCCTTTTGCTGTCCCCTTCCTAATACTCACTCTGGGCTCTTCTTCCCTCCCCTCCACTCAGACTCCTGTGGTGGCAGGAAGTATGTCTGACAGGCAGGACAGAAGCAGGCTCCCTTGCAGAAGTGGGTTACCGTGATTTCAAATGTGCATCTCAAAGCAAGGCAAGCAGGTGTTGTGCAGGCCCCTCAGGCTAAGCTTTTTGGAGTAATCTGTTAATTTTGGTGGGGTTGCTCTGTGTCTGACACAGCTCTGTGGAGTAGCTTGTGCCTTTCAGCCAAGCGGCTCATTCTCCTGTCCCATTGCACTGTGGGTTGGCACCTGATACCTCTAGCAAGAGGATGATCATCTACCTCACTGATGAGAGGCAGCATGTGGACCTTGTCTGGTCTGTAGCGGAGATAAACAGTTATCCTGGCACCATCCTCATCCTCCATATGGAACCAGTTAGCAGACTTTGAGTTAGGGCAGCCTGCCTATAATTTTCTTCATCTCTTGCTACTCTCTATAGTAAGGTGGTTGTTCTTTCTTAACTGAGTAAACTACTAAGTCACGGTGTTTGAAAGGGAAAAACCATGTTGCCTTTTGTGTTGCTTTTCCTACCTGAAGGGGTCTGACCCCAGCAAGTACCCCATTGACGATCCTGAGTTTTCTGCTGTTAAAATGATGCTGCTTTCCTTCCAGCTCCAAGTTCAGCCATCCCATCTAGATTTTCCTCTTCTCCAATGTTTTCTCCTTAAGTCAGCTTCACCTGTCCCCTTCGCAGTTAGCCCATGAGCTCAGCATGCATTTCTCTCCCTGTAGATCACAAACGGGAGGTAGCAGGTATGTCATCCCAAGTAACTCAGCCCTGCTGGCTGTGCTGAGTCCACAGGGCTACTGCAACGCCAGGTTTTACTTCCTCTGGCACAGAAAAAACAAAAGCCGCATGTAGGTGACCCATGTCCGTCCACTGAGCTTTCTGAGTGTAAGGGTAAAGTTGCATAAGACTAGAAGATAGCTTTTCTCCTCCTCTTCCAGACTGTTTTTTCCCATCCAGTCATCCCTCCATATCCTCTGGAATAGAAAATGACTCGGGGTACCCCCAAGGGTGCTCTGCACACTTTTAAGCAGTATCTCTGCTTTCTGAAGTTGAAACATGGATGTCTCAGATGATATTATCCAGTTTCAACATTTAATTTTTCCCTCTGCATATAACTGCCCTAATCTGAATTTTTAAAGTGCAAACAAACTGTTACTAGAGATTTTAATTCATTTGTAGCCTTTGGTGTCTCGGAGTCTTGGAAGCATTAGCTCTGGTATGTCTGTAAGTAGATTCAAAGTGATCACTCACGTAATGGGAGCATTTCTCAGATGTCTTCCCCTCTGCTGGTTCTCTGGGCTCTCTTATTCCCCTTAGTCACACTGGCTCCTTCTAGACATTTCTTGCCATTTCTCCAGCTAGATCCTCCTACTTGATTACTGACTTCAGTGTCCACCTTTCTGGGCTGTCTTATTTGGTTTATTAAGGGAGCATATGATTAGAATTCTCTTGGGAGCCTGGCTATTTTGGAGCAAATGTATATTTAACTAGCCTAGAGGTGCTGCTTCTAGGTGAAGAGGAGAGTCGTTGCCTCACTGGAGAGCTGAGCAGTGAACAGCAGCTGGGAAGGACTTGGGAAAGCAGGGCCAAGCCCTTGGCCAAATGTTGCCATCCCAGCTGGGAAAATGGAAACATGATGGAGAGCCACAGGTGTCCCTGCCCTTTGAGACCCAGCATTTGCACCACTCCAAAGTCATCTTTGTAAATGAAAACTTATTTGTAATCAATCCAAAAGAAAATCAGTTGTGCATAAAATATAATTCTTCCAACCTTAACTATGGCAGTAAATTTGCTATTTAACTGTAACATAGAAGTGTCACCACTTAAAAAATAGAAATTGAAAAACAAAACCTATCTCTATAGTTTAAATTTAGATAATGCTATCATCACAGTGTATTTTTCAAATAGAATTTTCATCAGAAATACGTCCCGCATAGTTTTACCATTTGGGCCAGTTTTTTCTGTGTTTGTTAATCTCTAGCTAATTACTGTTTTATTAATTAGCTTTCCTTTCTAAGAAGTAGGAGGGAACTCTGATGCTATGTCCAAAATCATGCAGTGACTTTCTGTTGAACTGGAGCTGGAAGTACTGGCCTCGTGTTTGCTCATGTCACATTCTCCCCGCTTTGCACTTTGAAACTCCTTGTCTGTAATAGGGCCACACTCCTCAGACTCTAACCTGGCATTGATCTTTTGGGGCATCACTTGTTATTGAGTGCCCTGAAACATACAGATTTTTTAGCACTTTACAGTTCATCCTTGTAGTCTCTCCCAGTTCCTTCACATGTAAACAGTTTTGAGTCTGGCATTTTTCTTTATTCAGTCTGATGCGAGCTCTTTAAACAAGCAGGTCTACTGGTGAGTGTCTCATCCCTGCCTCTACCTTATGTTTTGCCTCTGTCCAGTGTCACAAGTACTTTATACTGTCAATAGGGGAGAGCCACATAATCTTCCTGACCCACTGATGTCAGAGCTGGGCTCCTGAATGACAGTATCCTCTCAAGCAAGCAAGCAGTGCCAGTAGAGCTCTAGATTTAGAGGCCTAGCTGCAAACCCAGCAGGAGTGAGGAAGGATAATCGAAGACCCCATCTGTGTGTCGTTTCAGTTCACTCTGGGAGCTGATGAGTTTGTCTTCTGTCCCTAGAGATTTGAAGGATTCCAGACTCCTGTGAATGGGTAGCTGGACTTTTTAGCTTCAGGGAATTGGGTACTTTTTTGTCTCTGAAATGGTCCATCATCACATTGTGTGCTCTCCATGGGGGAGGGCACTGCTTTCTGTTGTCTGAATGTTCAGTTAAAGAATCTTTTTGAACCTAGGAACAGAAAGTGTATTGGCCTCGAACAGATGAAGAGCTGGGTTTGGAAGTGTTCTGTGCACCTTCTCCTGCCTTGAAATATCTTCCATTACTTCCCCTTTGTTGCCCAGGGTCACATGTAAGGTTGCCACAGTTGTTTGACTTACACTTAAGCTTGCATCCGGATTTCTCTTCTGTGATAGCAGAGTGGAAGTCAGAAAAGCTCTGAGAAAGTTTTAAGAGCAAAAGGGGACAAGAACTAACCACTTAGATAGGCTATTTGATGTCCTTTGACCCTGCATTATAGTCACATAGCACCTCCTGAGCAGGACAGCTCCAGCAGATAAACGTGGATGATTACTACTGTATTTCTTGTGCTCTTCCCAGGGTCCCTGTGCCCCCAAAGTCAAGAGACCCTTTAGCCCAGTGATTAAACAACTTTACTATAGCCCCAGAGATTCCATTTCTGCAGGAGGAAAGTCTAATCACTTCAGTTTGGCTCTCACTGGGAGGTATGCTGTCCCTGGGCAGTCTCTCCTGCACACAGCTTTGCTTGCTTTCCTGGGCCTTTGTTTCTAAGAAAGTAACTTAAGACATGAAAACCAGCCTTCAGCTTTGATGGTATGTTATCCCGCCTTTGCATGGCTTTGAAATGCCTAGAAGATTACCCTGCCATGTTGGTGGCAGTATCTGTACAGGAATGACAGTGGCTTCCCTAAGAGAGGACCCACAACCTTGATTCTGGCTCTGTTTATCCTCTGGCTTCTGGACACATGTGCTGCCATTTGCGTGAGTCTACACCATTTTTGAGAACTTGAAATACATAGATGGAATCTTCTAGAAGATTGTACACTGGCTTGCTTTTGGAGATTAGCTACAAGGTTCGTTTTTATGTCTCTGTTGCTTATTGGCCAGTGTAGTCAACAGAGTTCTTTAATACCTAAGGCATAGTTTTGGTCAGCAGTGGTTAATTCAGAAGAATAATCTTCCACCATTTTAATTTCTCTCTGCCCTCTGCCACACACATGCCCCTCACAGACATTGATATAAGCAAGATTTTACCAACATAATATAATGAAATTTTTCTTAAGAGTAAAGAATGTTCATGTCATTTGCAGGTGCATGGATTCAGGAGACGCACAGTTGAGTGGAAGGAAGGATAGGATGTTTGAGGCTTTACCCCTGCCCCGTGTGCACGCAGGAAGTGGTGAGTGAGCCATGGGTCTGTCAGCGCCCCCCTCCCACCACCACTCTGCCTCCACTCCAAGGTGCTGAGTTGTTAGGCTCCTTCACTGTCAGACTCGGGCTTGCCTTGGCAGCCCTTCGTCACTACCAATGCACTATTTTTCAAGAGGACTGAGTATTTTTGTATCTCTTTGCCTTCTCTTTGTCCATTAAATATCAGTCGTTCCCTATATGTGATTCTTGACTTCTTTGAGCAGAGTCTGCATCTGCAGAGAGTTACACATTTCCTCACGGGCCATTTTTCTCATATTTAGGTGCACCTGTTTTTATCCTTTGTAAACATCTTCTCCCTTCTTGTTTGCCTGTCTGTCCAGGACAGAAATTACAAGAGATGGGAAAGATATTTTTAGCATCAGTTTGAAAATACCTTTATCAGGATTTCCTTTGCACACCAAGAACTGGAGCAGGGAGCCCCTTTTCTCTAAGCCAGTTCTAGTGCCTTACACTCCAGAATGTCAGATAGTGGATGGGAAGAATGAGAAAGTTCCTTTCAGTGTGTGGGCCCCCAGCCACCCCAGATAGCCTCCCCTTCCTCAGAGCATGAGGTAGGAAGCTCTTCCAGGGAGGGGTTTTCTAGCAGCACAGTTAACACTTTACTCTCCAGTCAACACTTGGGATGTATAAAAACACCATTGTAATTACTGTAAAGTACGATAACTCATGATCTTTGTCCGTAAATGTGCGGTTCAGCTCAGCCCTTTTCTGTTCTGTGTAGAGTTAGAATGTGGTCCTGAAGCGTCTAAGGCACTTTAGTAAACGGGGTCTTTTTCAAGGAAGCCCAGTGACTTTGGGCACACAGGGTGATGGAGTATTTCTGCCCCCGTGAAGATGGTATTAACATTGTGCACTGTATTTCTGTTAAGCTAGGTTTCCAGCAAGATTTCCTTCTTCATGTTACAAGATTTGTAAATGAATAAACAAACATTGTAATGACTCTCGTCGTGTCCACTGGTGAAGTGTTCATCAAGTGCAGCGACCTGGTCTATGTATTTGCCATCACAGAGGACACACAGGGTACATAAAACCGTTTGCACCAGCTGCGCCTGTGGCTCAGTGGGTAGGACACCAGCCCCATATACCAAGGGTGGAGTGTTAAGAACCCGGCCCCGGTCAAACTGCAACAACAACAAAAATAGCCAGGTGTTGTGGCAGGCACCTGTAGTCCCAGCTACTCCAGAGGCTGAGGCAAGAGAATCACCTAAGCCCAGGAGTTGGAGGTTGCTGTGAACTGTGTGACGCCACAGCACTCCACTGAGGGTGATAAAGACTCTTGTCTCTACAAAAAAAAAAAAAAAAAAAAAACATTTGTACCTACCACAGTGGCAAGACCTCAACTCTAGAAAAAGAAAAATGAAAAATTATCTGGGCATAGTGGCACATGCCTGAACAACTCAAGAGACTGAGGAGGGTCACTGGAGCTCAGGAGTTCAAGGCTGCAGTAAGCTATGATTGTTACGGCACTCTGTCACAATGACAGAGCTAGACCCTCTCTGAAAACAAAACAACAAGAAACTACTGCACCCTTTACTTTTTCTCCCCTACTGGTTCTATAAATTCCTCTGAGGAGGACTCAGCTTTGAAACTCCAACACCTACCATTTAATAGATAATTAAATGAATGCCGAAAAGTAGAGACTCAAAGCTTTAAAATGTTTTTGACATTTAAAGATACAAAAGGTTTAAAATGTTTTAAATGACTGTTTACCAATGGAATGATAACCCAGTTGCCTCCTCCATCAGGTGTGATTCCTCGATTGCTGTGGTCCCCATCCATAGGCCAGTAGGTATCACTGCACACCACGCTGCAACGTGGGGTTTGAGTTTTCTTGGGCTCACAGTGTCCTGCGTGCTGTGTGCAACCATGTCAGGATCAATTAGAAACCCAAGTCAGACTCATCAAATCTCCCTGCCAAGGCTGATGACCAGTGTGGCCTCTGCGACACAGGACTGAGATGGGGCTCCTTGGGAGCAGCCTTGACAAGAGGGATGTGCCCTTTTCCTCCAGCTGCTTGTCCATGTGAAAGGCTCTGTAGAGTTAGGGACCCTCAGACACTTAGATCTGGGGTATAATCTGCCTCAAGCCCCTCAGAACCTCTGATTATCATGATGTGTTAAGATTGTGACTTTGGGCTTGACCTAAAGGCCAGAATTGCCTATTCCTTGGTGTAAGACCACGGGAAGTTGGTTACCTTTCCTAGGCCTCCATTTACTTGAGTATAAATTGGATGGTGAAACTTACTCAGAGCGTTTTTGTGAGACTCAAATAATGCATTAAAATATTTGGCCCATTGTGGCATCTTTCCATGCATGACAGCTGCCTTTTCATTACTCCTAGAGGCAAACCGCATGGTCCTTGGGTTTCTCCCAGATAGTAGGAGACAGTGGGAGAAAAGCAAGACTGAACGCAGCAAAGAGGCTGAGAGACACCCAGCTAGAGAACAAAGGACCTGGGCCTGGACCTATTTGCCAGTTGCTTGCTGTGGGAGCTGGGCTGGAGTCTCCAAGTGCCAACGCTGCTGATAACTGAGTTCATTGTGGCTTGTTTACTATGTGGGCTTAGTGTAGACTTCCTCCAGGATGCAGCCTTGGAATTAGGTCCAATTATCCAAGCCCAGAGAGTTATTTTTCCCCTGCACATCTGTATAGCATATGTGAGCAGATATGGCCAAGCATTTGGTGTTTTGAACACCTGGTGCTCTCCAATCCTTCAAGACCCTGAATGTGTCTGGATGTTTGTGCTTCAGCCCTTAGATTAGCTGGGCCCACTCTGCTGCTATTATCCTCTAGACCAGTGGTTCTCAACCTTCCTAATGATGTGACCCTTTGATACAGTTCCTCGTGTTGTGGTGACCCCCAACCATAAAATTATTTTCATTGCTACTTCATGAAACTGGGCATGGTGGGCATCCCTGAACAACTCAGGAGGCTGAGGAAGGCCAATTGAGCTCAGGAGTTCAAGGCTGCAGTGAACTATGATTGCCATGGCATCTCTCAGTTGGGTGACCTGTTTAAATGTAACAGTTATGAAGATGATAGCAACTTCAAAAGGATAGTTGGTTTCCGAGTCTCCCCAACTCATTTCCACAAAGGACTAACTCCTGTAAAGCCATCTGGGTCCCTTAGACACAGGAGTGTGAATAGTCTCCTCCCAACAGAACCTCTACTCCTAAGATGTTCTTTCCTTCACTACCAGCTTTTATTTATAGATAGATAGATAGATTTGGGGGGGGGATAGAGTCTTACTATTTTGCCCTCGGTAGAGTGCCATGGCATCATGGCATCACAGCTCACAATAACCTCAAATTCTTGGGCTTAAGCAATTCTCTTACCTCAGCCTCCCAACTAGCTGAGACTACAGGCATCCGCTACAACACCGGGCTATTTTTTTGTTGCAGTTGTAATTGTTTAGCTGGCCCAGACTGGGTTCGAACCCGCCAGCCTCAGTGTATGTGGCTGGCACTGTAACCACTGTGCTATGGAGTTTCACTCTGTCACCCTGGCTAGAGTGCCATGCCGTCATAGCTCATAGCAACCTCAAACTCCTGAGCTCAAGCAATCATCTCACCTCACCAAGAGTAAGACTCTGTCTCTACTAAAAATAAAAACAAAACAAAATGGCTTGGCACCTATAGCTCAAACGGCTAAGGCACTAGCCACATACACCAGAGCTAGTGGGTTCAAATCCACCCCGGGACTGCCAAACAACGAAGAAAACTACAACCAAAAAAAAGAAAAGCCAGGCATTGTGGTGGGCTCCTGTAGCCCCAGCTTCTTGGGAGGCTGAGGAAAGAGAATCGCTTAGGCCCAGAAGTTGGAGGTTGCTGTGAGCTATGATGCCACTGCACTCTACCCAGGGTGACAGCTTGAGGCTCTGTCTCAAAAAAAAAACCAACCAAACAAAAAAAGAGCAGCACCTGTGGCTCAAAGGAATAGGGCACCAACCCCATATACCAGAAGTGGCGGGTTCAAGCCCGGCCCCAGCCAAAAACTGTAAAAAAAAAAAATAGTTGGGCATTGTGGTGGGTGGCTTTATTCACAGCTACTTGGAAGGCTGAGACAAGAGAATCACTTGTAAGTCTGGGTGCAGTAGCTCACACCTGTAATCCCAGCACTCTGGGAGGTTGAGATGGGTGGCTTACTTGAGCTCAGGAGTTGGAGACCAGCCTGAGCAAGAGCAAGACCCTGTGTCTAAAAATAGCGTGATGGCAGGGGCCTGTAGTGCCAGGTACTCAGGAGGTTGAGGCAAGAGAATCACTTAAGCCCAAGAGTTTGAGGTTACTGTGAGCTGTGACACCACAGCCCTCAACCCCAGGGCAACAGAGTGAGACTCTGTCTCAAAAAATTAAGAAATTGGGTGGTGCCTATGGCTCAGTGAGTAGGGTGTCAGCCCCATATACCAAGGGTGATGAGTTCTAAACCCAGCCCTGGCCAAAATGCATGAACAAAAAAAAAATAATAAAATAAATAAAGTTTTAAAAAATTAAGAAATTAAAAAAAGGAAGGCAAAACTATGAAAGCATCAAGAGAAGAAACTCCACAGCATGTACAAGGGAGCCTCACGATTAAATGCTGATGTCTTATGAGAAACAATGGAGGAAGAAGGCAGATGACATATTTAATGTGCTAAAAGGAAAAAAACCTATTCCAAGAATTCTATACCCAGCAAATTGTTCTTCAAAAGTGAAGATGAAATACAAACATTCTTAGATAAACAAAAACAGAATTTGATGTGAGCAGATACGCCTTATAAAAAGTACTAAAGGGGCCAGTATGGTGGCTCACACCTGTAATCCCAGCACTTTGGGAGACCAAGGCAGGAGGATCATCTGAAGCCAGGAGTTTTTTTTTTTTTTTTTTTTTT
>NW_003852442.1:9319280-9325325 GCF_000181295.1 Otolemur garnettii
CCCGCAGTCCCAGCTACTTAGGAGGCTGAGGCAAGAGAATCACTTGAGCCCAAGAGTTTGAGGTTGCTGTGAGCTGTGATGCCACAGTACTCTACTGAGGGCAAGATAGTGAGACTGTCTCCAAAAAAAAAGAGAATTGCTTAAGCCAGTGGTTCTCAACCTTCCTAATGGCTCCTAATGCCACAACCCTTTAATACAGTTCCTCATGTTGTGGAGACTCCCAACCATAAAATTATTTTCGTTGCTACTTCATAACTGTAATTTTGCTACTGTTATGAATTTACTATTATGTAAATATCTGATATTGGGATACACCCAAGGACGTATTTTCATTGTTACAAAGGTACAAAGGAGTTGCTACCCACAGGTTGAGAACTGCTGGCTTTAGCCCAAGAATTTGAAGTTGCTATAAACTGTGACACACACAGCACTCTACCCAGGACAACAGCTTGAGACTCTGTCTTAAATAAATAAATAAATATAATAATAAACAACTTTCATGGCTCTGAAAAAAATGACCTGCTTCAGAAACAGGATGGTTTGAACACTATAGCTTTGAGTGCAGGCTGAGAGAGGAGGTGGCAGCTATGTATGCGCTGGGGTGGGGTGGATTGTTAGAGATATATGTGATGAAGCAAACACAGTGAAATGTAAATTGTAAAATCTGGGTGGCAGAATAAGCCGCATATAGCCTCACCCAGGGAAGGTGCCTTGCAAGAATAGGGCTGCTTATTCTCAAAACCCACCTTCCCCTTGAGCCGGCTCCAATAAAAGGTCTGGACCCAGGAGGAAACATCACGTAAACCAAGGTGCAGTGCTAAGAAGTCCACAGTGGTTGGCATCCCAGCCCTACGTTGCTGGTCATGGAGACTGGGAGTGGAAGTGACATGCCCAAGGTCACACAGGTAGAGCCTAGTCCCTTGGGCACCTCATCTCATGTTTTATCCACTCAGCTCCTCCTCCTCTTCTGCCTCATGACCCTGGGATTGACCTGGACTTGTCTTGCTACCAGGGCCCCTCACAAGTTGCTCCATCTTGATCCCTAAAATATATTTTCCTCCCACTTATCCCAAGTGCCTGGCATCATGCTATTACAGGACAACCAGCCACAAAACACAGGAAGAGGAAGTGGGAGTTGTATTACCCAGCACAGAGCAGGGCTGTGGAAATTGAACTCAGAAAGATTGAAATGTGAATGAAAACACTGGGGGTGTGAAGGCAGAGGCCTTGGATTAGCTGGGGTGCATCTGGCACTTGCAGAGTGACCTCAGACAAGTCCCTTGGACAGACATGCTGAGCCCCAGTTTCCTCAACTATAAAATGGGCGCCCATCAGCTGCAGCACAGCTGCTGTGGCAATGAAATGAACTCACGTACGTGCAGGTGCTTTGTAAGCTCTATTTTTAAGCATTGCTGGGCCCAGGCTGTGGTGAGTTCAAGGTTGCCAGGCTATCCCTTTGAGGGAAAAGAAACTCTTAAGGCCCTGGATATGGTTGGGGACCCACAGCCTAAGGCCAGCTTCATGGGTCCTTATGGCTGGCCTGGCCCCTGCTTCCCAACACCCACAGCAACATCCACATTCTATCAGTGTCTTCCCAGGAAAGCCAGGCCCCCTGCATCTTAGCCAAGTATCCGTGGAGTTGACACCCAGCTCTGAGAGGGTGCTGACCCCAGGCCGCAGCCACACATACTCCAGTAGGAAGAAGCAGTTGGTTTGCAAGGTGAGCCCTCGGCTTGGCTTCCCCCCAGGACAGTCTTTTATATCCTAAGAAATGTGGCCCACAGGGCAGATCTGTTGCTTCTTGCTGGGGTGGGATTGTGCGGGCAGCAGCCAGCCCCGAATATCCTGGCAATCCACCACCTCTGGCAATCCACCACCTGTATACCCTGGCCTGTTCGTCTAGAGGCAGACTTGTTCCCAGCAGGAGTGGAGTCAGCAAGGGTATCACGTGCTCTGCTCCCCCCTTGCCTCACTCTTCTGGCCCTCAGTCACATGGGTGAGGGTGGCAGGCACCATGCTGGGCCCAGCCCCCAACACTGCCCGGGCAGGCTGTCCTAAGGCCACCCTTTTCCTCAAGCAGGTGTGGCCCCAACCCATTCCCCTGTGAGCCCATTGGTGGCACCTGTCTGGTGTGCAGTTACTTCTGGTCCATGTTTAATTCATGGCTGGGGGGTTGGGAAATGCTTCCCAGGAAAGGGAAGAAGTCCCCTGGGGTCTTGCCCAAGTCCTGCCTGCCTGAAGGGCATGTAGTTGAGGTCCCAGCCTCCTCCCTGGGCCTGGGACTGGGAAGTAGAAGCCATCAGTGGACTCTGAAGATACTGTCCCAGCCAGGGTATTGCCATTGGTCGCTAATATGCAGCCCTGGAATGTCTCTGGGCCAATCATCAGGGTCTATGAGGGCTCCCCAACGGCGTTAATAATCCTGCAATGATTAGCAGGGGCCACGGGGTCAGTGGGCCGTGCTCGCCTGCTGTCAGTAGGGCGGGCTGTCCAGGTTGAGCCAGGCAGGCGGGCAGCCCTGGGAGCTGTCTGTCTCTTTTCATGCCAGCGCCGACGGGAGGCTATTTGGACACAGTGATTACTTACCAGCCTCCCTCTTTTGTCTGCCAGCCCAGCCTGACTCCTGAGACTGGATAGCTCCATCAGCCCGCAGAGTGAGCTAGACTGGACGGCTGAGCCAGACGGTATCCTGAGCACCCAACAAGCCCATGCCACGGCCAGATCCCTCCCCCAGGCCAGGGGCTCTCCTGCCTATGCTCCTGGCTCTCCTTGGTGTGGCTTGGGCAGAGGTATGGACGCCCCAGCCGCAAGAGCAGGCTTCAGTGCCCAGAGGTAAGGGACATCTGCATGACAGCAAGAACTCTGTGAATAGAGGGGTGCTGGGTGACTTCCGGAGGCCAAGCCTGGGCTTTGCTGTTGTAACTTAATGAGGAAGCCCAGGACAGTCCAGGGGCCCTGGTGGATGGAGGTTGGGGCTGGAGAGGAGGAAGGCGGAAGAGGTGGGCCCAGGGCTAGGGTCAAGGGGGAAAACTGACCAGAGCCTGCAGGTGGGCCCACAAGAGCCTCAGTGGCTGAGAGAGCTCCAGGCAAGGGCTGCTACTGGGCTTCAGTCCCCTGCATCTCTATGCCTGTGCCCTCCCTGCACCTACCACCGTCCTCTTCCAGCTTAGGTCTGGTTTCCTAAGGGGGCTGCACTCTCATCACCCTGACCTTCTCTCCCACCCCAGCCCTGAGTAGGAGGGAGAGTTTCCTGCTCCTCTCCCTGCACAATCGCCTGCGCAGCATGGTCCAGCCCCCTGCGGCCAACATGCAGAGAATGGTGAGTACCCAGCCTGGGGACAGACCCCAGAGGAGGGTTTGGGCACAGCCAGCCACCTTGCCCACTGGAGGGACCATGGTCCTAGTTCTTGGGGCTTTGTGGCTCCTTAGTGCTGGAGGTCAGGCCACAGGTTCACACTGGCCTGACGGGCAGGCCTTGAGGCTCTCCTGGCATCCTGTTGCCACAGAGACCAGGGCACATGGAACAGCCAGATCCCGTTCCTAAGGATCCTGTATTTTCCTTACTCCAGGAAAATAAGTCTCACAGGATGGGGGGCAAGGCCAGGGGAGACCTTCCTGGGCATATCTGGGCCACTAGGCGGGGCTTGTCCCACCTCCCTGCTCATTCACTGTACACATTTCACAGCAGGAGCAGGTGGGACGTGAGGTTTCCCACCACCCCTCTGGGGCCTTGGAAATGCTGCCCCACTTAGCCTGAGACCCAGCCCACATTCACAGGCCAGGAAGCAAGGGCAGGCCCGGTGGGGGTGGGCAGAGTTCCCCATGGCTGCCTCCCATGAACTCCTCCTAGGCTGGCTGCCACAGTGGTGTGACCTTGAGAGCTCTGGGGTCGGTTTCCCAGGAGGTGGGGGTGGAGCGGACAGGTGGGGGTAGTGGTGGAGATGTCAGCGTCTCCTCCTTTCCTGGCCCTAAGTGGCTCTGTCAGACCTCAGGCCTAGCCCCTGGGTAGCCAGGGCTGTTCCCAGCTGTAACACCCAGTGGTGGGTGCTTCTGCCTGGGCCACTGCGGGTGCAGTGATCAGCAGGCTGGCATTTGACATACTTTCAGGGTTTTTTGTGGAAGTCCTAGAAAACCACATTTCAGTAAAAGGTACAGTGGAGCCCCACCACTCAGCCCCCTACTCTGCCCTGGGCTCCCTGATGGGCCTCTAGGGCTCTAGGGCGCCCTTTCTTTTTTTTTTTTTTTTTTTTGAAACAAAGCCTCAAGCTGTCCCCCTGAGTAGAGTGCCATGGCATCACGCTCACAGCAACCTCCAACTCCTGGGCTCAAGAGAGTCTCCTGCCTCCGCCTCCCAAGCAGCTGGGACCACAGGCGCCCGCCACAACGCCCGGCTATTTTTTGGTTGCAGCCGTCATTGTTGTTTTGGCGGGTCCGGGCTAGGGATTCGAACCCGCCACCTTAGGTGTATGTGGCTGGCGCCTTAGCCGGTTGAGCCATAGGCGCCGAGCCAAGGGCGCCCTTTCTTTATACACACTGGAGAACTGCCCCTAGGGAAGGCCAGGCTTTCTGGGGCAGCCCTGAGGGGCACCTTGTTCTCTGCACCCATTTAGTCCTCACAGCAGTGCTGTCCTGTATTGTACCCATTTTAGAGATGAGCATACAAATATCGTGGAGATTAGGTGACCATTGGGGGTCATGGCCAGACCAAGGGGTGAGGTTGGGGGAGCAGCTCTGCTTACTCTGGCTGGAGCTCAGAGGCCAGAAAAGCCCTCACACTCTTCTACACTGTGCCCCTACGCACTACACGGTAGGGGTGAGAGTCAGGACTGAGAAAGCAGAGAGAAAGACATGGCCACCACAGAGAGGGGGACAGCTAAGCCAGGTAGGAGCCCCTGAGCCTTTCTGACAGTGGCCAGAACACAGAGCCAGTCTGGAAGGCTTGGCTGCCACTCTTATTACTGGACAGGAAACAGACAGTGGATGCCTATCCCATTGCCTGGGCAGAGCCTAAGGGTGCCCACACCACAACTTAGGGGGATGAAGGCTCCCTGACACCTGATCCCACTGAACTCAGGGTCAGGGTCAGATGTTAGGCACCCCTATGCTTTCCCAGCACACCAGGGAGAGCTCTAGGGGGTCCTGCCTGACCTTTCCTGGCCCTGGCTCGGTGATGAGGATCAGCTCAGGGTGTCAAGTAGAAAGACTCGTCCTCCAGTGCTCTCTTCTCCACATGACCTGGCACCTCCTGGGTCTCGGAGATGGTGTGGGAGTTGAATCGTTGAGGCCTGGACCAGTGGTCTACTCCTTTACCCAGAGGCCTCCAGCTGATGCCTCTTCTGTTTGTGCCGCCCCTAGGACTGGAGTGAGAGCTTAGCCCAACGGGCTCAAGCGAGGGCAGCTCTCTGTGGCACCCCAGCCCCGAGCCTGGCGTCTACCCCACAGGTGGGCTGGAACGAGCAACTGTGGCCCGCAGGTTTGGTGTCCTTTGTTGAAGTGGTCAGCCTGTGGTTTGCAGAGAGGCAGCAGTACAGCCACGCAGAGGCCGAGTGTGCCCACAATGCCACCTGCACCCACTATACTCAGGTGAGTGTACTGCAGGGGAGGCCAAGGTACAGGCTCCCTGAGGCCAGCCTGGTCATCTCAAAAGAGGCTACAGTGTGTCCTGAATTTGGGGATTCTTTTTCCTCCAATTTGTTTAGTTTTATTTTTTTCAACCTTAAATGTGAGTAATTTCAAACATAAATTTACTGGCTCCATGCTGGTAACTCAGTGGTTAGGGCATCAGACACATACACCTGGGCTGGCGGGTTCGAACCTGGCCCGGGCCTGCTAAACAATGACAACTACAACAAAAAGATAGCCACGTGTTGTGGCAGACACCTGTAGTCCTAGCTACTTGGGAGGCTAGGGCAAGAATATGAGGTTGCTGTGAGCTATGATGACACCATGGCACTCCCTCCCAGGGCAACAAAGTGAGACTCTGTCTCCAAAAAGAAAAAGTTGGGCAGCACCTGTGGCTCAGTGGGTAGGGCACGAGCCACATAT
>NW_003852442.1:9325719-9329671 GCF_000181295.1 Otolemur garnettii
ACGCCTGGCCATTTTTTGGTTGCAGCCATCGTTGTTTGGCGGGCCTGGGCTGGGGATTCAAACCCGCCACCTTGGGTGTCTGTGACTGGCGCCTTAGCCGCTTGAGCCACAGGCTCCGAGCCCCATTTTATTTATTTTTTGTAAAACAGAGTCTCAGTATGTTGCCCTTGGTAGAGTGCTGTGGCCTCAGAGCTCACAGCAACCTCAAACTCTTAGGCTTAAGCGATTCTCTTGTAAGCAACAGGGACTACAGGCGCCCGCCTCAATGCCTGGCTATTTTTTTGTTGCAGTTGTCATTGTTGTATTAGCTGGCCCAGGCTGGGTTGGAACCCGCCAGCCTTGGTGTATGTGGCCAGCTCCCTACTCACTAAGCAAGGGGTGCTACCCCAATCTGAAGGGTTTTGTTGGGTTTTTTTTTGAGACAGAGCTTCAAGCTATCCCTCTGGGTGGAGTGCTGTGACATCACAGCTCACAGCAACCTCCAACTCCAGGGCTCAAGCAAGTGTCCTGTCTCAGCCTCCCAAGTAGCTGGGACCACAGGTGCCTGCCACAACACCCGGCTATTTTTTGGTTGAACTGTCATTGTTTGGTGGGCCCGGGCTGGATTTAAACCCGCCACCTTAGGTGTATGTGGCTGGTACCTTAGCCACTTGAGCCACAGATGCCGAGCCTCTTATGGGTTTTTTTTGTTTGTTTTATTTTTTTGTAGAGACAGAGTCCTACCCCATCACCCTCGGTAGAGTGACATGGCATCACATAGCTCACAGAAACCTCCAACTCCTGGGCTTTGGTGATTCTCTTGCCTCAGCCTCCTGAGTAGCTGGGACCACAGGCACCTTCCACAACACTCGGCTATTTTTTTGTTGCACTTTGGCCTGGGCTGGGTTTGAACCAGCCACCCTTGATGTATGGAGCCAGCTCCCTACCCACTGAGCCACAGGCACTGCCCAATCTTATGGGTTTTTAAAAAATCTGCTAAGGTGGAGGTGCCTGTGGCTCAGTGAGAGTAGGGCACTGGCCCCATATACCAAGGGCAGTGGCTTAGGACCTGGCCCTGGCCAAACCGCCAATAACAAAAAAAAAATAGCGGGTGTTGTGGTGGGTGTCTGTTGTCCCAGCTACTCAGGAGGCTGAGGCAAGAGAATTGTCTAAGCTTAAGACTTGGAGGTTGCTGTGAGCTGTAATGCTATAGCACACTACTGAGGGTGACAAAATGAGACTGTCTCTAAAAAAAAAATCTGTAGGCTCGGCGCCTGTGGCTCAACCGGCTAAGGTGCCAGCCACGTACACCTGAGGTGGCGGGTTCGAATCCCCAGCCCGGACCCGCCAAACAACAATGACGGCTGCAACCAAAAAATAGCCGGGCGTTGTGGCGGGCGCCTGTGGTCCCAGCTACTTGGGAGGCGGAGGCAGGAGACTCGCTTGAGCCCAGGAGTTGGAGGTTGCTGTGAGCGTGATGCCATGGCACTCTACCCAGGGGGATAGCTTGAGGCTCCGTCTCAAAAAAAAAAAAAAAAAAAAAAAATCTGTTAAGGTGATGAGATATAAGATCACTTCTGTGTGTGTGTGTGTGTGTGTGTGTGTGTAAAGGCTGTTATACACAGTATGACACCAGATCTTCCCAGTCATATAATTTGAATCAGCGGTTCTCAACCTGTGGATCTCAGCCCCTTCGGGGATCGAACGACCCTTTCACAGGGGGTCATCTAAATACATCCTGCATATCAGATATTTATATTACGATTCATAACTAGCAAAATTACAGTTATGAAGTAGCAACGAAAATAATTTTATGGTTGGGGGTCATCACAACATGAGGAATTGTATTAAAGGGTCACAGCATTAGGAAGGTTGAGAACCACTGATTTAAAAGTTTTATTATAGGAAATTTCTTTTTTTTCTTGAGACAGAGTCTCACTATGTCCCCCTCTGTAGAGTGCCATGATGTCACAGCTTACAGCAACCTCAAACTCTTGGGCTCAAGTGATTCTCTTGCCTCAGCCTCCCGTTGTTTAGCTGGCCCAGACCGGGTTCTAGCCAGCCACCCTTGATATATGTGTCTGGTGCTGTAACCACTGTGCTATAGGCACCGAGCCATATTATAGAAAATTTCAAACAAGCTGGGCATGGTGACTCATGCCTGTAACCCTAGCACTCTAGGAGGCCTAGGAAGGTGGATCGCTTGAGCTCATGAATTGGAGACCAGCCTGAGGAAGGGTGATACGCTGTCTCTAAAAAATAGTCAGGTGTTGTGACAGGTGCCTATAGTCCAAGCTACTTGGGAGGCTGAGGCAAGAGAATAACTTGACCCCAAGAGTTTGAGGTTGCTGTGAGCTCTGACGTCACAGCACTCTACTGGGGGCAAAAAAGTGAGACTGTCTCAAAAAAAAAAAAGAGAGAGAGAAAGAAAGGAAAAGAAAAAAGGGGGGCAGCACCCACAGCTCAGGGCACTGGCCACATACACCAAGGCTGGCAGGTTCCAACCCAGCCTGGGCCAGCTAAAACAACAATATCAACTGCAACAACAACAACAATAAAAATAGCTAGGCGTTGTGGCAGGCACCTGTAGTCCCAGCTACTTGGGAAGCTGAGGCAAGAGAATCGCTTAAGCCCAAGAGTTTGAGCTTGCTGTGAGCTGTGCCACTCTACCCAGGGAAACTCTGTCTCAAAAAAAAGAAAGAAAGAAAGAATGAATGAAAAAGAAAATTTCAAATGTATATGAAGAGGTCAGAATGGTATAATGAACTCCCAGGTACCCACCCATCACCCAGCTGCAACAATGATCAACTCATAGTTTCATGTGTATTTTTATGTATCTTTACCTATGTCCCTCTCCTCTCACAATATTATCATTATTATTAGAGATAGGAGTCTCACTATGCTGTTCAGACTTGACTTAACTCCTGGGCTCAAGCAATCCTCCTGTCTCAGCCTCCTAAGTAGCTGGGACTGTAGGCATGCACCACCATACCTGGCCCATTCATCACATCATTTTATCAAAAATAATTAAATATGTAGCTCTAAACAATGGCTCTTTCAGGTGGGCATCCAGAGCTTAGTGGTTAGGGTGCGTACTACATGCATCAGGGCTGGTGAGTTTGAACGTGGCCCGGGCCTGCTAAACAAAATATAGTGGGATTCTGGGAGGTGCCTGTAGTCCCAGCTACTTTGGAGGCTGAGGCAAAAGAATTGCTTGAGCCTAGGAGTGTGAGGTTGCTGTCAGCTATGACACTACAGCACTCTACAGAGGGTGACAAAGTAAGTCTCGATGTTTTTAAAAAATGGCTCTTTTAAAGAAAAAGCACCAACATTTATTCATTTAAAAAAAATTTTTTTTTGAGACAGAGTCTCATTATGTTGCCCTCAGTAGAGGGGTGACAGCTCATAGCAACCTCCAACTCTTGGGCTTAAGCAATTCTCTTGTCTCAGCCTCCCAATATTTATTTATTTAAATGTTAACCCTTCCTGCCTCACTACTTGCCAGGCTGTAATTCAAATATGCACCATATGCTATAATAGTTACTCAGATACTAAAATATTTATGAATTAGTAAATAGTTGCTACCCTAAGTTCCCAGAGTATACCTGTCTAGCCTCTTCCCTGGGACTCCTGCGATCTCTCCATGATCTAGAACCAAAGGGCTAAGGCCTCACACAGTAGTGGGTCTCCATGCCCCTCTCCAGCCCAGCATCTGTTCCAATTTAACAAGCAACCATGTCCTGTTGTTTGTTAAATATTTTGAAATGTCTGCCTTTTGGGGCATGTCATGTGATGTGAAATAATGTGGGGTGTTTGTGTGTTTGTGTGTGTGTGATATGTTAAAATTCATTGCTGAATTTGATTTGCCAAACATTTTTGGTATTGAAATTGACCTTTAGGCTCGGCGCCTATAGCTCAACCGGCTAAGGCGCCAGCCACGTACACCTAAGGTGGCGGGTTCGAATCCCCAGCC
>NW_003852442.1:9330799-9332343 GCF_000181295.1 Otolemur garnettii
TGGTTGCAGCCATCATTGTTGTTTGGCGGGCCCAGGCTGGATTCGAACCCGCCACCTTAGGTGTATGTGGCTGGCGCCTTAGCCACTTGAGCCAATGTATTTACTTTAATTTTATTACATTGAATCATAGAATGTGGAGAGTAAGATACTGGTTCTTGGGCGGCGCCTGTGGCTCAGTGAGTAGGGTGCCAGCCCCATGTCCTGAGGGTGGCGTGTTCAAACCCGGCCCCAGCCAAATTGTAACAAAAAAATAGCTGAGCATTATGGCAGGCACCTATAGTCCCAGCTACTTGGGAGGCTGAGGCAAGAGAATCGCCTGAACCCAGGAGTTGGAGGTTGCTGTGAGCTGTGACATGACAGCACTCTACCCAGGGAGACAAAGTGAGACTCCATCTCAAAAAAAAAAAAAAGAAAAAAAAAGATACTGGTTCTTTGGTATTATTGAAATTTCCTTTGTGGTCTAATGTGGAGTTTTGCTTTGTGGTTTTCAAAAGTTCTGTGGATTCCTAAAAATAGTGCATATTCTCTAATTAGATACATGTATAGACTCCATGCTCACCTCTGCTGCCACAACCCAGCATTTTACTCAGAGTGTGCTTAGTAGTTTTGGGTATTGACCACTTGTTCTGTTTTTAAGTTGTCACTGATTCTAAGACTTGAAATCTAAGTTTAAAGACCTGTATCAGGGTGGCGCCTGTGGCTCAAAGGAGTAGAGTGCTGGCCCCATATGCAGGAGGTGGTGGGTTCAAAGCCAGCCCTGGCCAAAAACTGAAAAAAAAAAAAGACCTGCATCGATTAGCTTGGTGGCACACATAGCTCAGTAAGTAGGGTGTCAGCCACATACACCGAGACTGGCAGCTTCAAACCTGGCCCAGACCAGCTAAAACAACAATGGCAACTGCAAAAAAAAAAAAAAAAAAAAAAGAAATTGACCTTTAGTTTTTTTTTTTTTTTTTGAGACAGAGTCTCAATTTGTCACCCTTGGCAGAGTGCTGTGGCATCACAGCTCAAGCAACTGCAAACTCTTGGGCTTAAGCAATTCTCTTTGCCTCAGCCTCCCAATCAGCTGGCACTACAGGCACCCGTAATGCCTGGCTATTTTTAGAGACAGGGTCTCCCTTTTGCTCAGGCTGGTCTTGAACCTGTGAGCTCAGGCAATCCACCCACCTTGGCCTCACACAGTGCTAGAATTACACGTGTGAGCCACTGTGCCCAGCCTGACCTTTAATTTTCTTTTCTCTTACTGCCCTTACCTGGGTTATAGAAATGCTGTACTGACCTCATGAAATGAATTGGAATCTTTGCTTCATTTTCTATTCTCTAGAATAATTTCTGTGATATTTCCTCCTTTAAAACTATCGAGATATGTTCTACTTTTTGTTTTGTCTATATGCATGTGTGAATGGATTTTAAACTACTGATTCAACTTTTAGAAATGGTTATAGGTCATTCAAAATTTTCTTTTCTGGCTCAGCGCCTATAGCTCAACTGGCTAAGGCGCCAGCCACGTACACCTAAGGTGGCGGGTTTGAATCCCCAGCCCG
>NW_003852442.1:9332628-9341764 GCF_000181295.1 Otolemur garnettii
AGGCTAAGGCAGGAGACTCGCTTGAGCCCAGGAGTTGGAGGTTGCTATGAGCTGTGATGCCATGGCACTCTACCCAGGGGGACAGCTTAAGGCTCCTGTCTCAAAAAACAAAAAAAAAATAGAAAGCCTTCCTAGACTACTCCCACCCACCCTATAGCCCAGGACAGCCACTGCTACTGCTCCTGCCCCAAGGAGGTGAGGGAAGTGTCTGCCTGGGTTGTGGCAAAAGCTATGTTTGCCTCCTCAGGGCCAGTTTATTATAGAGTTTCTGAGCCACTGTATCTCCTGCAGCTTGTGTGGGCCACCTCGAGCCAGCTGGGCTGTGGGCAGCATCTGTGCTCTGTGGGCCAGGCAGCCATGGAAGCTTTTGTCTGTGCCTACTACCCTGGGTAAGCCCCCCTGATGGCAGTGGGCCTGCTACTCCTGCTGGGCTGTCTGGGAGGTGGGAAGGGCTGCTTTTACTCAAGGTGAGATGTCCACCATGCTCCTGGAAGGTCCTTATCTCTTGGTGGGAGAGGGAAGAAGCAGAAAGGGAGAGTGTACTGAAGATTCTGGCCATACAGATGTGCCCAGCCAGTGGCATGACCCTAGTTTCAGAGAATTTGCTAAAGACTAGTTTGGAGGTCATCTTTTGTTTCCTAGGGAATTTCCCTGTTTTATCCAGCTCCCTGACTCTGTAGAAGGGCCCTTGGGTCAGGCAGCAAGGCCCACCCCGCCTTGCCCAAGGTCTGGCCCTTCTGGACCCTTGGTACTTGCTCCCATAGAGGCAACTGGGAGATCAATGGGAAGACGATCATCCCCTATAAGAAGGGCGCCTGGTGTTCCCTCTGCACAGCCAGGGTCTCTGGCTGCTTCAAAGCCTGGGACCATGAAGGGGGGCTCTGTGGTGAGTGCCCCACCCCACCTGCCACCTCCTGGGGCAACAGGCACATAAGGGCTTGGCCTAGTGATCCTGGGGTGGATGACAGCTTCTTGGGTGGCTGTCCAGGAAGCCCTGGCCCTCAGCACCCAGGGAGGTTCCTTCCTCATCTGACCAGAGGTTCCCAGGAACCCATGTCGAATGAGCTGCCGGAACCATGGACATCTTAATACCAGCACCTGCCACTGCCATTGCCCCCCAGGATACACAGGAAGATACTGCCAAGGTGAGGGGAACTAGAATTCCAGATCACCACTGCCCAGAGACCCAGTGCACAGACAGGTGGCCCGCGAGGGGTGAGGAGGGAGACCAAGCCCAGGCGTGTACACACCTGCTCATGTGGCATGTCCTGGGGCTGTTACACGAACTGGGAGTGCTTTGAGGGAGTCTCCAGTGTGTTGGGGTGCTGACCATGTCCTTGCTGATTGTGCACGCTGCATTTAAGGAGCACCAACTGTCTGCCAGACCCTGAACTGTGCAGGGGATTCAAAATGGACTCAGATTTGGCCCCTTGGGCTCTGGGATGGTGAGAGGAGGATGGAATTAAGAACCACAAGTGGGGCTCAGTGCCCGTAGCACAGTGGTTACGGTGCCAGCCACATGCACTGAAGCTGGTGGGTTCCAGCCCGCCTGGGCCAGGTAAAAAACAATGACAACTGCAGCAAGAAAATAGCCAGGCATTGCAGCAGGTGCCTATAGTCCCAACTATTTGGGAGGCTGAGGGAAGAGAATCGCTTAAGCCCAAGAGTTTGAGGTTGCTGTGAGCTGTGATGCTATGGCACTCTACCAAGGGTGATGTAGTAAGACTCTGTCTCAAAAAGAAAAAAAAAAAAAAAAGAACCAGAAATGGATTCTTGTCCCACTGACCCCACCCCCGACCCTACTATGTGAACATGACAGGTCACCTCCCAAACAATAGGGATCAAACTGAAGATACCAAGCATGGCAGCAGGTGGAAGGCTTGATGAGTTCTGTCTCTGAGAGGGGTGTCCTTGCTGTGGTTGGCATTTCTGAATGTGTAGGGGTCCAGGTGGCTGGGGGTGAGCACTCTGTCCCCTGCCCTGCCTTGGCAGTGCGGTGCAGCGTGCAGTGCGTGCATGGCCGGTTCCGTGAGGAGGAGTGCTCCTGCATCTGCCACGTGGGCTACGGGGGAGCCCAGTGTGCCAGTGAGTGCTGCCCCAGGCCCCCTTTGTAGGGCACAGCATCCCCTCCCACCTCCTCAGTCAATGACAGTCACATCTTAAGATCAGCTACAGTGAGGGGTTTTACAACACAGAAATTGGGAGATGCCATATACTGTGGATTTTGAGGGTGGGGGCGGGAGAGAGACCCTTGTTATGCATTAGCCAGCATACCACTGGCCCCCACCCACTCTCCAGTTTGGAGCAGGTGGCCAGAGGAAGGGATACTTTGAGCTTAGCTCCCTGGCAGGGTGGGAGTGACAATTCTGAGGCCCACACCCACTAACTCCGCACCCCCCACCCAGCCAAGGTGCACTTTCCCTTCCACACCTGTGACCTGAGGATCGATGGAGACTGCTTCATGGTGTCTTCAGAGGCAGACACCTACTACAGAGCCAAGATGAAATGCCAGGTGATGGCTGACCCCTGCCTTCTCTGGAAACCCCAGGGTCTCAAGTGAGGGTCTTTTTTGTTTTTTTTTTTTGAGACAGAGTCCCACTCTGTCACCCTGGGTAGAGTGCCAAGGCGTCATCATAGCTCACAGCAACTTTTAACTCTTGGACTCAAGTGATCCTCTTGCCTCAGTTTTTCTATGTTTAGTAGAGACCGGGTCTCACTGTTGTTCAGGCTGGTCTCCAACTCCTGAGCTCAAACCCTCCTTGACCTCCCAGAGTGCTAGGATTACAGGCGTGAGCCATTGCACCCAGACTCAAGTGAGGGTCTTAATGGAGGGGCCCTGGACTGACAGCTGGTTCCTTTGTCTACTCTGACCGGGCACTCTTCATTAGCATAAAGCAGGGGTCACAGACTCAGAGGCTCACGGAAGCTGAGAGGTCACCTAATGACCTGAGGGACCCAGAGACAAGGTCCCACCCAGCCTCAAGGGAGATGTCTGGCCTCAGCTCCAGCTGCTGGTTGCCACTCAAGAATATGAGCTCAGGGTGGCCAGAACTTGGAATTTCTCAAGAGAAGCAGAAATCGGCTCGGCGCCTGTGGCTCAAGTGGCTAAGGCGCCAGCCATGTACACCCAAGGTGGCGGGTTCGAATCCCCAGCCCGGGCCCGCCAAACAACAATAATGGCTGCAACCCAAAAATAGCCGGGCGTTGTGGCGGGCGCCTGTGGTCCCAGTTACTTGGGAGGCGGAGGCAGGAGACTTGCTTGAGCCCAGGAGTTGGAGGTTGCTGTGAGCTGAGATGCCACAGCACTCTACCCAGGGGGACAGCTTGAGGCTCCTGTCTCAAAAAAAAAAAAAAAAGAGAAGCAGAAATCCAGATTTTTCTTGGCATCTCTCAATTTAATAATGTTACTATTGATTTGAATGTATGTAAGACACTGTGCAGGTGAAACAAAACCTATCCCAGGGCAGGGCCCTGCTAGGGCTGGAGGCTGCTGGGGGGGGTCCTGTGCTCAGAGAAAAGAGAAGCAGGCAGGGGCGCGGAAGGGGGACCCCTACTCTTAGAAGCAGGATGCGGTCGGGGCTGGCGGTGACAAAGGCCTGGCCAGCACACACATTTGGCACCTATGGTAGGGGGATCAGCAGCAGGAAGGGCAGGAGGGGCTGGCATGAGCTCTGGGGGTCCTGCCAATCCAGTATGACTGGGGGTGGGGCTTACAGAGAAGAGGCGGGGTGCTGGCCCAGATTGAGAGCCAGAAAGTACAGGACATCCTGGCCTTCTACCTGGGCCGCCTGGAGACCACCAATGAGGTGACTGACAGCGACTTTGAGACCCGGAACTTCTGGATTGGTGAGTGGCTGGTTAGGGGTGCCATTGGTGCCCAGTCTTGATGCCTCACGTTGCCCCAGGAAGCATGGGCCATGTGGCAGCTCAGAGCAGCCACAGAGATGGCAAGGGCAGAGAGAATGGAGCCCAGGCGCGGGTCAGCAATCAGGCTGCTCTCCCCTCCCCTAGGGAGGGCTGAGGTAGAACTGCGGGTGGGGGGAACTGACACCACTGGGAGCAGGGCAGAACAGCAAGAGGGGCTCTGGGGTCTCAGGTGGGGGCCAACTTCAGCTATTCTGGCCCAGGACTCACCTATAAGACCACCAAGGATTCCTTCCGCTGGACCACCGGGGAGCACCAGGCCTTCACCAGTTTTGCCTTTGGACAGCCTGACAACCAGGGGTAAGTCCAAGGGCACACTCCCTCCCAGGCCTTTAGCCTCCACTGAGCAGCCTCCCTAGCCTGCTGCCTGGGTAGGCTCTCTACGAGCCTGGGCCTCGCTTGGTGCCCAAGACTGGGGAAGTGTGAGCACAGTGGGGGCTGGCACAGCACTGAGGTGAGGGAGATGCAAATCCTAAGGCCCATCACCTAGACAGGGATCTCAAAGAAGCTCCACCCATCTCCCTGTTCGCACTATCCCCCAGTGTGCCTCTACCCTCCATCTATCACCCCCACACCCTCTCCACCCGCATTGGTCCCCTGGCTCCAGCATTCCTTAGCCATCCACCCACCCACAACCATTCACACAACCACCAATCATCCTATACCAAGGACCTTCTGGCCATGTGGTCTTCAAAGCCCAGGAATGCCCAGGGTAGAGGTGGAGGTGGTCAGGTTGTGTAGCCACCAAGGTCTCCAGCTCTGTCGCCCAGCCCTACTTGCCTGGCACCTGGAGGAAGTCCTGGCCCAGTTGGGCTCCCAGGCGCACCTCCCTGCTGGGAGGGAAAGAGGCTGGCTTGTCTATCCCAGGTCCCCAACATCCCCCTTACCACCCACACTGGCTGCTGAGGCAAAGTGTGCAGTAGGGTAGCACCTGGAGGCAGAGATGGAGGCTCAGGGCAGGTCTGGCCCACAGACTCCTGATTTCATTCCTCCACCCTGTACATCCTGACATTCTGGCCAGCAGGTTTGGCAACTGTGTGGAGCTGCAGGCATCAGCCGCCTTCAACTGGAATGACCAACGCTGTAAAACCCGAAACCGTTACATCTGCCAGTTTGGTGAGGGCCTTCCTGGCTCTGTTCTCTGATCTCTGTCTCCTTAGGTACCATTAGCTTGTTCCAGGGTGCTAGGATATCTAGGTCACAGGTCCAGTGTATGTCTGAGCACACAGGGCCACTGAGGATACTCTGCTTGGGGTCTTCTACCTAAGGCCCAGCCAGAAAGGACAGGCCCAACATCACATGGCACATCCACGCAGAAGCAGGATGGAAGCCTCAGCCTAACAGCAGATTTCTCCAATGGCCCTCTCCTACCATGAAAGCTGCTACCTGGGTCCCTGTGGGGTCCTCTGTGTTTCCTGATTCCCTGGAGCCCAGTGAACTGTGCTGGAGGGCAAAGGTAGACCCAGCCCAGTATCACCTCCCAACAGCCCCTGCTAGAAGGGTCTGGAGATCCACATGGAACCTCAGCCATGGGAACTTCCAGACAGAGGGCAGACAGGTCCCCACCCCAGGATTGCCTGGGCTGCCACCAATGCGCAATCCCTTCTGTTTCCTTTCTAGCTCAGGAGCACATTTCCCGGTGGGACCCAGGACCCTGAGGCTTGGCCAGCACCTCCCCTGCTTGCCCCTGGCTACACCCACTTTGTTCGCCCGTTTGCCTACCTGTCTGGAACAAGGGCCAGGCCTGCCCAATGTTCAAAGAGGTCTCAGACCTGCGTGATGTAGAAAGGTGGGCAGAGGGTGGCGGGGAGGCCAGTGGGGGATGGGGAGGCAGAACCCCTGAAAGTTAGAAGAGCCCAGAGCCCCTTAGCCTGCTTTTGACTGGGAAGATGGCATCAATAGACAGACACTGAAGCAGAAGCCAGGGCAAGCAGTCAGAGGGGCTGTCCTTGAGTTTCCCAGCTGGATGCAGCCCACAAAAGATTAAACTAACTTATGAACAGTTGAGCTTGCAAATGGAATGCTTGTTGTGAAGGGGAATTCAGATGACTGAGGATGAACCTGAGAAGACCAAAGGAGACTTGAGGCGTCACTGCAGTTGCCTCTTACCTGCCTATTCCTTTCCCAGTCACCCTCCTGAACCAGGGCACCCCAGTTTTCAGGCTCTCCAGTAAGGTGGGAGACCAGACTCTGCCTCAGCAAGGCATCCTTTTCCATCAGTTTCCAAGTCTGGGCCCCAGGCAGGTAATGTAGAAACTGGTCTGAATGTCTGGCAAGTGATGTGTGTGTCTTGTCCCCACTGGTGGAGTGCTCTGTCACATCAGGGCTGACAGAATCTGTAGTTGTACTCCCTTGAGCAGCTCCTCAAATACTACAGCTGGAACTTTCATGTGTCAGACAAGTAATAAACATTTGGCATCTAGTAATTCACTTAAACCTTTCCACTTCCTCATTGACAAGCGAGAACTACCCCCAATTTACAGTTGAAGCAACTGGAGCCACAGAGAGGCTATCAGTCACACAGCTGCGAGTCAAACCCAGTGGGTCTGGCTGTCATTTAATCTTTCCATTTTCTTTTGCTGGTTCAGTCTGTTTAATCAGTGACCCAGGGAAAGCTCTTTTGTGCCCTGGCTCAGAGCGTGGGCACACGTCGGGCGTTCACACGGATGCCCCCAGCTATCTCCACCATCTGCAAAGGAGGGAGCCGGACCCCACATCACAACTCAGGCATTTATTTATTTATTTATTTAATGCCGTTTTTGGCCGGGGCCGGGTTTGAACCCACCACCCCCGGCATATGGGGCCGGCAACCCTATTTCTTGAGCCACAGGCGCCGCCCAACTCAGGCATTTGTTTGCTCAAGGTCTCCATTGAGGACCAGATCTCAGGCTTCTGGGCTGGCTTGCTCGCTTACTGCCTGAGCCATCCGGGGTGGTGGGGGGCGGGAGGGTGCCACAGGCATCGGCCTCAAAGCTTCCTATGGGACATGGGACACCGCCTCCCTCCAGGAGGAGACGCCGCGCGCGCCGGGAAATGCAGCCCTGCGCCGGAGCTGCTCGGCGGACCAGGGCTGGGCCCGGTGCATGCGCCCCGTGCACGCGCCCCGTGGGAGCCAGGCCCGCGCACGCGCAGCCCGCCCTTCCCCCCGCGGCCCCCGCCCCCTCCCGCCGCGCCGCGCGGCCGCCCTAAGCTCTTCCGCGGGTCGCCGGCGCTCGTCGAGAAGGTGGCCGGTTCCCCGGTGACCCCGCGGGCGGCGGTGAAGCTGCTGGGTACCCCGGAGGCGTGTCGGAGAAGTAAGTACGCTCTGCGTGCGACCGCCGGGGGAGAGGGGTGGCTCGGGCGCGACCCTCCCTAGCGGCCGACCCCAGACCCCCACCCCCGCGACCAGCTGAAGACCCGCCGCGCGTCGTGAGTGAGGTGTGCGCAGGTGTTCGTGAGGGCGGCGTCACCTCCCAAGTCCAAGCAGGTGTAGACACCAGGGCGGGGAGACCGGCCTCGGGCACCCCCCCTCTCCCCGGGCCTGCCTGCACGGAGCTGTGGCCCACTGTGGCGGGGCAGTTGGGCAGCCTCGGGCATGAGAGGCGAAGCTCCATGCCTCCCTGGAGCTTTTGACCCGCTGTTGGTTCCCTTGTCTCCCTCTCGTTCACATCTGCATGCCAGGCTGTGTCACTCAGGTAGTGTTGTCCAGGGCAGCCCTCACCCCCTCCCTCCCCGTCCTCCTGTGTTTTTCATTCATCCTGGCCCTTGTATTTCCTATACCCGACGATCCTAAGATGAAATACAGACTGAAATCAAAAGGTGTTGGTAAAAGAATCATGATTATTTGGGATATAGAAAGATTCTGCCCCTCACAGTGGGTCCCTAGAGTGAGTTCTGGAAAACTTACAAGGCCTGACTTAAAATATGTCTGTTTCTGGAGTTTTACCTGGGGAACTTATTTTTCCTGATATGGTAAAACTCTTCTAAGCCAGGGTGTGTATTCTCAGCAAAGTCTGTGAAAGTCCTTCCTTCACGTTTGATGGAGTGGGGAGGTGCACTAAACGTCTGTTCTGGGTTTCTTTTTGTTTGTTTGTTTTGAGACAGAGTCTCACTCTGTCCACCTGGGTAGAGTGCCCTGGTGTCATAGCTCACAGCAACCTCAAACATGAGGGCTGGAGCGATCCTCTTGCCTCCTGAGTCGCTGGGACACCCCGCTAATTTTTCTATTTTAGTAGAGAAAGGGTCTTGCTCTTGTTCAGGCTGGTCTTGAACTCCTGAGTTCTGGCATTCACCTGCCTCAGCCTCCCAGAGTGCTCTTTGGTTTCTTCCTTGGAAGAATCACAAGCAAGGCTAGTGTGAATGATTGATGGCAGATAGGAAGCAATTCCACATAATCTGTTATTGCGAAAAAGAAAGAAGCTATACTAGGTGAAAATATGTTCCAGGGAGATAAACGGTTGGTCTCCATGAGTGGTTTTGTTTTATTGGTCTGGTCCTGGGGAAAGCTTACAGGAGGTGTGGGATGTTACCAGATGATTGATATACATGATTGACAGATGTTCTATATTTGCCTGCAGTTCCTCCCCCTGATTGGTACCCACCCCCCTTCTCCACCCTAGGAGCCAGCCTGGGGCCTGCAGGCATCTGACTTGAGTCTAGAGAAAATGAGGGGTATGGTAAGGCACACAAGGCAAGGTCATCACAGGGTGGGTAATGAGGAAGGGGAGCCCAGGCTGACTGAGGACCTGACATCTTCATGACATGACTCCTCATGTCACCCTGGGCATTGGCATTCAGGTGGCCAACTTGGGAGGGTGGAAGGTCACTCAAAGGCTGGTACAGTCCACCCTGGAAGTCTTGTCCTTCCCCGCTATCTCCATGGGCCAAACCTCAGCCATGTAACACACCTAACTAACTGGAAGGGAATTTCTGTCACCGGGATCTGCAAAGTCACCAAGAGAATTGATTTGGCCAATAAGTGTAGCTCTGTGAGGGTGGGGGGCACCCATGTCTTACTTAATTTCCTATTTGGGCCTATTATAATAGTATCTGGTCTCCACATTTTGCTGTTTCCCAAATAAAGATCTTTCAAAATGTGAATCCGGCTTGGCGCCTGTGGCTCAAGCGGCTAAGGCGCCAGCCACATACACCTAAGGTGGCGGGTTTGAATCCCCAGCCCGGGCCCGCCAAACAACAATGATGGCTGCAACCAAAAAATGGCCAGGCGTTGTGG
>NW_003852442.1:9342991-9347769 GCF_000181295.1 Otolemur garnettii
TGTAGAGACAGAGTCTCACTTTATTCCCCTCTGTAGAGTGCCATGGCATCACACAGCTCACAGCAACCTCCAACTCCTGGGCTTAGGCGATTCTCCTGCCTCAGCCTCCTGAGTAGCTGGAACTACAGGTGCCTGCCACAATGCCCAGCTATTTTTGATTACAGTTTGGCCAGGGCTGGGTTTGAACCTGCCACCCTTAGTATATGGGGCTCGTGCCCTACCCACTGAGCCACAGGCACCGCCCCAGAGTCTCACTTTGTCACCTTTTGTAGAGTGCTGTGGCATCATAGTTCACAGCAACCTCAAACTCTTGGGCTCCAGTGATTCTCTTGCCTCAGTCGCTAGTAGGTGGGACTACGGGCACGTACCACAACGCCCAGCTATTTTTTGTTGTTGTTGTTGTTGCTTGTTTGTTTAGCAGGCCCAGGCCAAGTTTTAACCCGCCAGCCCTAGTGTACTTGGCCAGCACCCTAAGGACTGAGCTATAAACGCTGAGCCTCAATTTTTTTTTTTTATTTTGAGACAGAGTCTTACTCTGTCACCGGGGCTACAGGGCTGTGGCCTCAGCCTAGCTCACAGCAACCTCAAACTCCTGGGTTCAAGTGGTCCTGGTGCCTCAGCTTCCCAAGTAGCCGGAACTGTAGTCACCTGCCCCATACTGGGCTAATTTTTCTCTATTTTTTTTTTTTTTTTTTTTTTGAGACAGAGCCTCAAGCTGTCCCCCTGGGAATTTTCTCTATTTTTAGTGGTGATGGGGGTCTCACTCTTTCTGAGGTTGCTCTTAAAATCCTGAGCTTCAAGGAATCCTCCTGCCTAAGCCTCCTAGACCTAGATTGCTAGGATTACAGACATGAGCTGCTATGTCCAGATCTAATGTTCTTAATTTTAGGCAACAGAAACTAATTCTGGCAACTCTAAGCAGAAAAGGAGTTTGTCAAAGCCTAGTCAGCATTAATATACACAGCAATGATTTAATTTAAAAAAAAAAAAGCCTAGTCAGTATCTGTCTTGTCACCAACTTTTTTTTTCTTGAGACAGAGTCTCACTGCATTGCCCTCAGTAGAGTGCTATGGTGTCACAGCTCACAGCACCCTTCAACTCTTTTTTTGTTGTTGCAGTTGTCATTGTTTAGCAGGCCTGGGCCAGGTTTGAACCCTCCAGCCTCGTTGTACGTCGCTGGCACTCTAACAACTGAGCTACAGACACTGAGCCAACACTGGGCTATTTTTAGAGATGGGGTCTTGCTGTGGTTCAGGCTGGTCTTGAACCTGTGCACTCAGGGTAATCCACCCGCCACAGGCTCCCAGAGTGCTAGGATTACAGGTGTGAGCCACCTCCGCCAGCCTGTTTTTCCATACTTAGGAGAATGGAAGGAGGCACTTCTGTTTAGCCTAAGATAGGAATGAGAGGGGTGAGATGTGACTCCCAGGTGGACTCAGTGTTTTATTGCCAGATGGGTAATAAAAAAAGAGAGTGTCTGTGGTGCAGTTCACCACCCAGGGCTCCCTGTAGAATTAGGTTGAGGTGGCATTTAGCTGGAATCTCCAGGAGTTCAAAGTTGGAGAACTCTTTGAGCTGTAGAGCAGCCCAGGACTGGACCTTCCTCCAGGAAGGACTCAAGACTTGTTGATTTCATGGGGTCCTAGGTTTCAAGAGCAAGTGAAACAAAAAAGCAAAGGAGTGAGGAGGGGAGACCACAGCCATTGGTCTCAGCCACATCCCTGAGGTCTGCCTTTGGAAGTAGAGACTGTGGAGCTGGGTGCTAGGGCCTGCCAGGCCCTCCCTCTCCACTGCTCCTCTGGCCTCAAGTAGGGATGGGAGACGCAGAGAGCTCATAAAATTCCACCATAAACCACCTTTAAGAAAAAATGTAGGGGCCAGGCACGGTGGCTCATGCCTGTAATCTTAGCATTCTGGGAGGCTGAGGAGGGTGGATTGCTTGAGCTCACAAGTTCGAGACCAGTCTGAGCAAAATCAAAGACCCCCTCCCCTGTCTCTACTAAAAATAGAAAAACTGAGGCAAGAGGATTGCTTGAGCCAGAGTTGGTGGTTGCTGTGAGCTAAGATACCACAGCACTCTACCCAGGGCAACAGCTTGAGACTCCGTCTCAAAAAAAGAAAGAAAAAAGAGAAACTAAAAAAAGAAGAGCAAAGTAAACCCAAAATAAATAGGAGAGAAATAGTGAAGATAAGAGCAGAAACCAATGAAAATAACAAAATGAGGCTCGGCACCCATAGCTCCGTAGTTAGGGCGCTGGCCACATACACTGTGGCTGGCAGGTTTGAACCTGGCTTGGGCCTGCTAAACAACAATGATAGCTACGACAAAAAAATAGCTGGGCGTTGTGGCGGGCACCTGTAGTCTCAGCGACTTGGGAGGCTGAGGCAAGAGAATCTCTTAAGCCCAAGAGTTTCAAGTTGCTGTGAGCTGTGACACCACAGCACTCTACGGAGGGTGACATAATGAGACTCAGGGTAATATAATGGAAAAAAAAAAAAAAAGAAAAAGAAAGAAAACAAAACCTGCAAAGACTAGAGTAAATCAAAAGCTTGTTCTTAAAATAAGCTTGTTCTTGGGCAGCACCTATGGCTCAGTGAGTAGGGCACCAGCCCCATATACTGAGGGTGGCGGGTTCAAACCCAGCCCCGGCCAAACTGCAACAAAAAATAGCCAGGCGTTGTGGTGGGTGCCTATAGTCCTAGCTACTTGAGAGGCTGAGGCAAGAGAATCACTAAAGCCCAAGAATTGGAGGTTGCTGTGAGCTGTGACGCCACAACACTCTACCAAGGGTGATATTATAAGACTCTGTCTCAAAATAATGATAATAATAATGGTCTGGGCCATCTGTCTGGGAGGTCATCCGTCTGAGGGCAACAATGTGGCAGTGAACTTTAAGCTGTTTTGTAAAAAGCACTTGTGTTGTTTCTCCCTCGGGAGCCCAGTGGGTGTCACAGCAGTGCATGGTATGGGAGCTTGGCGCAGAGCAGGTATAGGGCAGGAGCTTGGTGGCAGGCCAGTGGGCAGAGGTTCTTTGTCCTGGGCAGGTAGCAGAGGACAGGCCAGGGCTAGTGTCTCCTCAGAGGGACACGAGAACCCCAGGTATACTCCTCCTGCCTTCTCACAGGAGCACCCCAAATTTCAAGGCCTGGGTGATGGGGTCGATTCCTATGGTTGGTTCAGGCCTGAAGGGGATAGTAGAGCACCCTTTCCCACCCTCAGGGTAGTTTTGTTTTGGAGTGTGCCAAAGGGACCATTTGTCTTTTTGTCGTGGAGGACCTATAGGACAACCTTGTGGGACCTGAGCCCACCTGGGTGGGTGAGCCCAGGTCCATTGGAGGTGGGGCCAGGCTGCCTGAACCTGGGGCAGGTACACTGCAGGGGAGGGCCCCATGCCTGTAGCCCTGTCCCCTCCACCCCTTCTTTCCTCCTCTCACGCTCTGCTCCCTTTCTGGCTCTCCCTCTAGGTTTAAATATGGCTTGGGACCCCACACGTGGCCCTGCCTGGCCAGGCCAGAAGAGGCAGCAGGGCACATCCATCTTCTGGTAAGTCTATCGGGTGACCTGCCAAGGAGGGAGGCTGGTCACTGGCTTGTGTGGGGCTCAGGGTTCCCTGGGACAGGACAGGGTCCTCAGCAGGCTCCCTAAGTGTGTTATACACTCAAGGCCCAAGCTGCCTAGAGCCTTCTCCCTTGGCCTCAGGCTTGACCTGTGAACTTGACCCAGGACATCCCAGTGTCCTTACCATCTGGCATGACCCCCTACTATCCTGAAAGAGGTGCCCCTCCTCCCTGGACCCTCACCTTGGGAGCACTTGGGGTTTATTTCCAGGTATGGACCTTTGGAAAGTAGCAAAGAGGAACCTATCTGCTGACACTGAGCCCCTAACTTGGGAAGCTTAAAGTAATTTTAAAGAAATATTTAAGTATTTTCAGAAAAGAGCTCACCAACTTCTGCCCACCCGCACACAGATCCTTTTCATAGGTATACGAGGGTGTGTGGGAGCCAGGCTGGCCTCTTTGCCCCCTCAGTCAGCTCCTGGCCTTGTCATGTGTGGGTGTCTGGGTTGTGGAGAGGAGGTGGGAGGTAGTAGGGGCTGCTGTTAGGAACAGCACTGCTATAAAGACCCTGGGTGGTATGGAAGGTATCAGTTTCTTTTGGTTTTCACCTTGGCTTATCTGCCCAGAAGTGGGATGGCAGGGCCAAAGTGTGGGTTGCTGTGAGGTGTCACTGTAGCTCCCTCTGGGTTGACCTAAGAGAGATGAGGCCACAGCTCTCCCTGCTACACACTGTACTGTGCCAGGATGGGTGGCTTTCACTGCTTTAGGTCTGGGCCACTGAGTAGATGTGGACTTGTGGGCAACGTGTAGCTTTTTGACCTTGCAGAGCCATGTCATACTCTGGTTCACCATCTCATACACGAGACTCATCTGGGGAGTCTGCTGATGGTCCTGGTTATCACATGTGTTTTTTGAATTTTCGAGGCCAGGTGAACCCTTCCTCAGTCCTTTGGTGCTAGTTGCCTTCGTCTGATTGCTTATTTTCCACCCACCCAGTCAGGATCCAGTCCTGTCAGCTCTCTATAGGGTGTTTTGAGGTGGGATTGCATATGGGGGGACCTGGTGCAATGGGGTGTGATGATGCCCATTTGGCAGGGACTCAGACTCCATTCAGAGGAGCCTCTGACATTCAAGACCTGGGGCAGGCTCGGCGCCTATAGCTCAACCGGCTAAGGTGCCAGCCACGTACACCTAAGGTGGCAGGTTTGAATCCCCAGCCC
>NW_003852442.1:9347983-9376533 GCF_000181295.1 Otolemur garnettii
CGCCTCTTTAAGATCCAGTTGTCCAGGGTGGCACCTGTGGCTCAAGGAGCAGGGCACTGGCCCCATATACTAGAGGTGGCAGGTTTAAACCTGGCCCCAGTCAAAAACTGCAAAAAAAAAAAAAAAAAAAAAAAATCCAGTTGTCCTGGGAGGACTCTGGTGAGGACAACCAAGTGCTTCCCCAAGGCCATGGGCAACAGTGAGGAGGAGGCTCCGTGGTGGCTCTGGCCCCTTGAGATAGAGTAGGTATAAGCTGGGAAAGGAGCAGTGATGGGCATTGAGCTGTTGGGTAACCCCTTGTGAGAATTGGTTGAGCCCAGGCCAACCAATTGAGATTTGAGGCTTCAGAATGGAATTTCTCAGTGTAGAGGGAAAGGCTGTGGTGGAAAGATTGGCCCACACAGGTCCCCTCCTCTCGCTTCACAGCTGGGGTCTGAGGACACTTGAAGTGGTGTGACCTCTGCCCACGCAGCCATTCCCCTGGGCGTGTTGGGGGGAAGTCCACACTTGCAGAAGACATGGGGACGTGTCCCTGGGCTAATGGTTACAAGTGTGGACTTGTAGCCCAGGCCAGGGGGCAGTTGTGCTGCTTTCCTTGAGGAGAAAAGGCTTTAGCCCTGACAAAGGCAGATGAGGCAGGGAAGCCTCAGGCTAGGAGGGATCCCTGCCTGCAGCGTGGGCGACTGCAGCAGCGCATGATGACTGTCCACCCCCAGCCCTTGCTTGTCTGGATATCTGTAGATGGGAAATACTAATAAGGCAAAGAACAAAAAGTTGCCCTTGTGCATTGGCTAGGAATCAAACCTGGGCCTCCTACGTGGCAGGTGAGAATTCTACCATCGAACCACCAATGCCATGGCAGCCATTCCTTGGCTCCAGTAGCCCAGGTAGTTGGTGGCCCCACAGGTTCTGCCCAGCCATGCTAAGGGTTCCTGCCCTGCAAGGGGAACTGCTTCTTCAGCAGTCCTGTTCCACTGCAACACACCACCACCTCAAGCTTTGTCCTTACAGCAGTCCTCCCTGCTGTGTCTTGCCTAGCCCTCAGGACAATTGTCCTGCCAGCACCACCCACCCCCATCCCCCAGTCCTCATTCTGGACCTGGCCTCACCACTCCTACTTGATCTCTTTCCTCCTCTTCTGAACGGAATTGGCAGCAGCCCTCGCTCAGACCTCCTGAAGCCAGAAAGTGGCAGTGGGTGTTGGGGGGCAGTGGCCGGAAACCTCATCTGCAGGCTTGGGGACCCTGCCAGATGAAAGAAGAAGGGGCCTCATCCCCATGTCCTCCATTCCACCCCAGGGATCTCCATAGGCCTTGCCTCTCCTGGGATGGCTGCGGGCTGGGGGTATAGGTAATTGTTTCCATAAAGTTTTAGAAATTTGCTCTTCCCCCTTCCCCTGCATGTAGCTCCTCCCCTTCCTGAACTCATTACCTACCCCAGCCCCAGTCAGGACTTGAAGCTTTTGCCGTGGTGTCCTCATAGGGCCTTCCTGCCCAGGGTGGGACCCAGTTGTCCCTCTGTACAGATCCCCCCACCCCTCCAGGCACCAGAGCCCTGAGTGCTTAGTGTGTGGGAAGGAATGAGGCCTATCTGTAAGCTTGGGACTGTTCAGCCTCATTCTCTCTCCAAGGGCCTGGCCACTCCTCTAACCCTAACCCTGCCTGCTGGCCCTGTCTGTGCTGGTCACGATCCAGGAGACTCCCACGCAGGGATCAAGGGCTCTCACACCCCCACCCAGGCTTTGGCTCTGACTTAACTTGTCCCTTTCATCCTTTGCCAGGCTGAGATCCAGAACATCAGCAGTGCTCTGCTCAGGCAGGGGAGGCTTAGTTGGCTCAGGCTTTAGCTGTGGCTATAAGCCTGCGGGTGTCCTTCCTGCCACCTGGAGCCACCTGGTAGACACCCCTTATCAGAGGCCAACTCGGGAAGCTGGTTTGCTGTGGTCTCCCAAGTGACCTTGGGCATTCTAAGCAAGAGCTGCATACATCAGTTTCCTCAAGTTCAACTGTAGCCCAGGCAGACTCTGACCTTGGACAGTGACCCCTTCTTATTTATCTCCTATTTTTTAGCAGTAACTACGACTTGAACTATGAACTGTACCGAGAAGATGTTCCCTACAGGTGGGTAGGTTCTGCCTCTGGGTCTTCTGGGTGAGGGGGGGATGCCTGTTGGCCTGAGTCCCCATCTCCTGTTCCTGCAGGGTGTATGATTACCACAGGATTCCCCCACTGATCAATCGCGTGCCTGTCAAGCTCCGGAGGACCCGCTCGGGGGTCAAGAGCAGGGCCTCCAGGAAAAACCGCCCACCCCCTGTACAGATAAAGCGTGAGTTAGAGGGCACACACTCAGGCAACACTGTCCTCTCCCCACTGCCCAGCCTGGGCACCAACCCTGGCCCCTCTCCCAGCAGTCCGACCTGAAGAACTGCGCTCCATCAGAGGGGAGCTGAGCCAGATCAAAGCCCAGGTGGACAGCCTGCTGGAGCATCTGGAATGCATGGACCGGCAGAGGGACCAGCCGGCAGGTCAGCTCCCCAAGTGTGTTGGCCCAGGCCACACTCTTAGTAGGCCTCAGCTTTTCCCACTCTTGAAGACACCAGGGCAACCAGGGTCCTGCCTGGGACTTTCCTTGTTTTCAGGGGGTCCCTCTCCCTGGAGTGTAACAGCCCCTACCCCAGTTATTCTTGTAGCTTGAGGACCCTTGTTGCTTTTGGGTTGTTTCATCACCCCTGCTCACTCAGCAGTTATCTGGAGCCAGAGTGGAATGTTCTAGCCCATCTGCCTCCTGTCCTCCTGAGCCCTGAATGCCCTAGGTCATTACTGGGCATCAAGTGGCCTCTCTGGGGTCAGCTGGGGCCTCCAAACCTAGATGTTAACTGGTAACTCTCTCTATATAGGGACAAAGGACAGTGAAGAGAATAGGTGCCCTGGTAGTGAGGGCTCAAGCAGAAGCATTGAGCCCTCACAGGAGCCCAGGGGTCAGAGGGCCAACCCAGAGGCAGATGGTGCTAATGAAAGCCCAGGCGCAGAGAAGGCAGTGAGTATCATCTCCATCCTTACATGTGCTTGGATCCCTGTGGCCTCCCTTGAGTAAGGGAGGGACTTGGTCTCATTCAGGACTCTAGAGTGGTGGGCCAGAGAGCATGCTGGAAGGCTGGGTCTTGCCCTGCTCATCCCTCCTGACTCCAGCCTGGTGGGCTCAGCTGTGCCAGGGGCTGTTGGGCAGTTGGGTCAGTTCTGGGCTGAAATACATTCTGCTGAAAGGCAGTGGAGGGTGGGGGGATCTTTATAGGAGGAATGTCACAGATGTGCCCTATGGCCCCAGGCCCTTTGTTTGAGACCCAACTAGTAAGCTTGCTAAAACCCCCACTTCAGGCTAGGGTGGTGGCTCATGCCTGTAATTCTAGAACTCTTGGAGGCTAGGGCAGGTGGATTGCTTGAGCTCAGAAGTTTAAGACCAGTCTGAGCAAGTACAAGACCCTGTCGGTACTAAAAATAGGAAAACTGAGGTAGGAGGATCACTTGGGCCCAGAAGTTCAAGGTTACTGTGAGCTATGATGATACCATAGCACTCTACCAAAGGCAACACAGTGGACTCTTTAAAAAAAAAAAAAAAAAGAAAGAAAGAAAAAACCACTTCTGCCCTCTTCCTAGCCCTACCCTATGGCACACTGACCTTCCTAGATGGAAAAAATCCAATCTGGAACCCACAAGAGCCCTTTATGCAGCATTAAAGTACCTGAATATACCCCACCATGCCATCTATTCCACCTCCTGGTAGTCACTGAGGTGAGGCAAGCTCATATTGCTGCTGGGGCCCTCCCTACAAGGCCAGTGCTCCTGGGGTCAGGAGGGCTCTCACTGCAGCTTAGGGCCCAAGTCACATCTGTAACATCTGGGAAGAATGGGCTAGATGGAGACAATGCTTTCTTCTGCATGGTTATTCTAGGTTCCCAGGTTTTAAGAAGAATCTAGAGTAGCCCTGAGCTCTTAAAGCTCTTGAGAAACAGGTCAGGTGGGGTAGAGGGGGAGACCACATGTGGGCAGATGCCCCCAACTGTGTCACCACTGTTCCCATTTCTCTTCCTCCAGGTGAAGATTCACTCACTGGAACAGGAAGGCAGCCAATAGGAGGTGGGAATCCCCCCAGCCTCATCAGCACCAGGCTTTCTTGGGTACTTCCTTTCCTTGTCTTGTGGCACCCATGTAGCCTGAGATACCTGCTCTATAGCTGGGGCAGTGAGGTGGGGGCTGGGCTCAGCCGATTGGAAAGCCTCACTAGTGGTGGGTTTAGCTTCTTTGGAGGTTGTTTCCAGGTTAGTCCTAGGGCTGGCAGGGGTGGAAGGGAGGCAGCCTAGAACTGCCCAGCACCGGCTCACCATGCTCATGAAGCCAGGACCACCTCACAAGAGGTAGATAGACAACAGGGTCCCCCTGAGAGCTCAGGAGATACCCTCAGCCCTGTCTGAATACAGACACGGCTTCAGCTGTTCTCCCCCCAGGTGCCACCAATCAGCAGCTGGCTGACAGGTACACCTGGTCTACTATTGCCCTCCGTCTGACAAGAAGCTAGCAGGCCCTCAGCGTGTGCCCCTAACTTTTGGTTCCAGACTCATCGACTCCAGAAAGCCATCCTTCAAGAGGGGCACTGTTTTTACATCCTGTTTCTATCTTGTCTCTGGCTGGGGTTGCAAACCTGCTCTAGAAAAATGTCAGAAGGGAAAAAATAAAACTTGTATTTCTTTTTCCTAGTCAGGGTTCTTGGAGTGGTCCTAGAACTCAATCTCGTTTTAGTTCTCGGGTATTCCCTGGCCAGCACATCCTAGAGAAGCTGAGCAGGCCCTTGGAACATATGTTTAGAAACTCATACCAAGCTGAAGTGCCAAGGGAAACCAGGCTGTCTTGTCTCCTGAAGGGCAGTCTCACCCGGCTTCCTCCAAGTCAGCCTTGAGCACAAACAGGCAAAAAGCCACACACAGAAGACCACATTCTTACAGTCAGTCAGGCAGGCCAGCTCTGCCTTACTGGAATTTTATTTACTTAGACAGTTTTGTTTTGTTGCCCTCGGTAGAGTGTTGTGGCATCATGATAGCTCACAGCAACTTCAGAATCCTGAGTTCAAGTGATCCTCTTTGCCTCAGCCTACAGAGTAGCTGAGACTACAGGTGCCTGCCACCACACCCAGCTAGTTTCTTTCTTTTTGAGATAGTCTCAAGCTGTCACCCTGGTAGAATGCCCTGGTGTCACAGCAAGCTCAAACTCTGGCTTAAGTGATTCTTTTGCCTCAGCCTCCCAAGTAGCTAGGACTACAGGCACTGGGCACAACGCCCAGCTGTTTTTTGTTGTTACAGTTGTGGTCATTGTAGCAGTCTTGGGCAGGGTTTGAACCAGCCAGCCTCAGTGCATGTGGCCGGTGCCCTACTCACTGAGCTACAGGAGCCACCTAGTTTTTCTATTTGTAATAGAGATGGGGTCTCACTCTTGCTCAGGCTGGTCTCAAACTCCTAAGGTCAGGCGATCCACCTGCCTTGGCCTCCCAGAATGCTAGGATTACAGATGTGAGCCACTGTGCCCAGCCCAGCTCCGCCTTAGGAAATAGCCAGGCTTTATTTCCAGTACCCAGAAGCTTGCACTCTAGCAGCTCATCTGCCCTCTCCCAAGCTCCCACTGCTCAGGGCCTTGCTCTTCGGAGCCAAAACTAGACAAGACGCACCAGATGACCACACCAGCCCAGGACCCCACTTCTTACCAGCAGCAGAGGCAGCCTCTGGCTGTGCTGCTCTGCACACCACCAAGGATGGGATCTGGTTTCCACTCAAAACAAAACTCTTCCCAGCTACCCAACCCTGAGCTGTGTTCTTGCCTAGCACTAAACCAGGGACTGGAGGACACAACTATCCCTCACTCTTTTTGTTACTGAAGGGGCAGTTTCTCCTTCAAAGTACATTTCCCACATCAACCCCTAAAGTTGCTTTAGTATTTCAACCACCTTTACTGCTTATGCTGTCCTAAGGGACTGGGTATATTTAAGGCAGTGCTGTCTTCAGCACTGGACACCAGGGGATCAAGCATGCAGTATCCCAGTTCAGATGATCTTTTGAATCCTGTACCAAGAAGAACCACAACAGAAAACATTTCTCAAGTATGAAATGGTTTTGTTCTGGTTCAAATATAAGTGAGAAGGCACAGCCCCCTTGTCCATCCTCTCAAAAGTAGCCCAGTTATATTGGAGTCACTGGCTAGCCTGTGGAGGGTCCATCCCTTACACAACAGCTCCAAGTCTCATTTTTCAGGTTACCCAGCTGAAATTGTTTTCAACTTAGGAATCAGTCTGTATTCACAGGTTTCTTCAACTGTGCTGTAGCTGGGAGCCAGCTCAAGTGGAAAAGTTCCTTTAATATAAGTTTGTAAAACGCTGCTCCAACCAGCTGCCTGGTGCATCAGCTCTATGCGCGCCTCCCCAATCCTCTCCGGTGCTCCAGCTAACTTTGCAGTCTGGACACAGACGGTCGAGTCCTGAGGACAGTGGCTGCACGGTCCCTTGGTGGCCTCCGTCGCTGCTCCGACTTGCGGTTCAGGGTGGGGTGGCGGCGCCCCTCCGGCGGGCGGCCCGCACTAGGCACTGCTGCAGGACCGGGTAGAGACGCTGGCAGCCCTCGAGACCTAGGCGCACCGCTTCGGCCCAGCTCTCGGTCGGGCCGCCTTCCCCGCTGCCCAGCAGCCCGGCCACTTGATTGAGCACCGGCATGAGCGCCACGGTGAGGCTGGCAGCGGCGCGCTCCTCCTCGAGCCGCGTGGGGTCCAGGAGCCACGTGGGCGCGGGCCCTGGCGCGCGGCTGAGACCACAGCCCACCACTAGGTCGTACATTTCAATACCCGCATCGGCCAAGGCGAGCGCGGCGGCCGTGAGCGCGGCGGCCAGCGCCGAGCCGCCGTCCTCGAGCAGCAGCGCGGACACCTCGAGCTGCGCGCGCGGGTAGCGGCCCAGGCGCACGGCCGGCTCGAGCGCCTCCTGCAGCGCCAGCGCTAGCTCGCGCTCCTCACAGCCTCCAGGGGGCGCACGGCGCCGACGGCCCGCGAAGGGCGCGCGGCGGAAGTCGCAAAGCAGGCGGCCGCGCAATGCGGCCGGGGCCTCTCCGCCCGCTCCGGCTGGGCCACCGCCCCGCTCGCCGCCCTCGGCCTGGCGCGGGCCCGACACAGCGCACAGCACCTTGGTACCTCCCGCCTCCAGGTAGGCCGAGCCCTTAGCCTGGCTCAGTAGCCCGGCGCGCGCGTACACGGGCCGCAGCCGGGTCGGGTCGCGGGCGGTGGGTGCCTCGTCCTCGTCGGCTGCGTACAGTTGTGGCGGCTGTGACTCCTCGGGACCGCGGATGCGACGGTGGTCCCCGGGCATGGCGGCGCGCAGCGTGCGAGCCGCTTCCGCTTGCTGACCGGTCTCGCGAGGAGGCACTTCCGCCAGTTGAAGTCGCGCGCCCGCGCGAGAGCTTTCGGGATAGCGGCGGGCGGGTGCGGCGGGGCTGCAACGCCCCCTGGTGGGAGGGAGGACGACCGGTGCCGCCGAGCTAGGCCGCGGCAGAGACTCTAGGGCTGGGTGGGGGTGGACTGCCTGGGCAGCCCTACCGGAGTGTCGAGCTACTCTAACCTCCAGGCCGGAGCCACCCTGGGGCGCACGACTTTTTCCTTTCACTTGTGGAGGCTATAATTATTTTGACCTTGTACTTATTTGTGTGACATTTCTGTGTTCCCTTCTGCCTTGCCCAAGAGGGTGAGGACTTTGTCATTCTTTCCTTTTGTTGCATGAATGGATGAGTCAACAAATGGGATTCTCTCCCTGCCCTGTATTCCTATACCCCTCACCCTGGCACGTGCTCCTTGAAGCCAGGGCATCCACCCTCTGCTTCCCCTCCCTCAACACAGACTGCTGCTCCTCCTGCTTCACTGTGCAGAGCTGAGTGACCCTGGAGCCCTAGGAGGGCTTGCAGTCAGCCCAGGCCTGCACAGGTAAGCAGTCCCTGTAACCTCCCGTTTCCCTACCCAGCTGTTTTTAGACTTGGGCAAACCAGACTCAGGGCCAGAGCAGGGTGCCTGTCCTCATTGGCCACCTTTGGATATAGGAAATTGGAATGATGGGGAAGTCAGTGGAGTGGGGAGACAATAGCTGCACCCCAAATATTTCCTATGCCAGAGGAGATCTCTGACCTCACATCAACAGCGTCAAAAGGAGGGGGTGGAGGGGCACAAGCCTAAGAAATGTAGAGTTCTCCTAAGAGAGGCTCCTAGAAAGGAAAAACCTCTGCTTCCAGTTACTACACAGACCATTGTCGGTGAATTGTTACTGTCTCTCCATCTCCCAACCTGCTGTGCCTCCACCTCCACCAGCATCTTGAGGCAACCCCAAGGGCCATTCCCAAAGGTCAGGATTCTGGGATTCCTCACTTGACTTGGTGAGGACTACATCCAGGAGCCCAGTGGAGCCACATTATTTATTCCAGATGCCCAAGGAGCCAAGGGCTGTCAAACAGGGAGCCCCTATGCAGGGAGACTAGAGATCACAGGCATCATCAAGTATTGCACATGGTCCTTTTATTCTCTGCAGCAAAAACGATTCCTGCTAGCAGACCCGGAAGCCTTGGGTCTAGAGAGCTGTCTGTAGCCCTGAGTGTGATGACAGTAACTGCAATCCCAGGAGAGTGTTCTAGATGTATAGTGCCGACATGCAGGGCTCAGGACACAAATTCACAGGGGCCCTGAACCCCAGGGTAGCTCCCAGGTGAGTTCTAGTCACTGCTGGGTTAGGACGGATGAGGTTATTTAAAGGTTCCAGGATTCACATATCCCTATGGTAGATGGAGAGCTGCTGGATGGACTGTGGCCCATTGGTGAGAGGAAGACATTTCTTGTTGGCAGTAACTCCTCCCTCAGTTCTTGACATCTCCCAGGCGGAGTTGTGCAAAGGAAGTGGCCAGCTGCAGCGCCTCCTGCAGGCAGCCCACGTTCTTCCCTGTGGCTTGGGCAGACATATCCTTGCCACCACCTTTGCCGTCCATCAGGCCTGACACCTGCTGCACCCACTCACTAGCTTTCAGGCCCCGATTGGCTGCATTCTAGAAGACAGAAGCCAGAAATAGGAGTCAGAATAGGATGGGACTGAGGCGGGGTCAAGGGTAAGAAAAAGGATAAAGGAGTCACAGGTACCTATTCCTACCCTGGGTGGTAGCAGAAGCTTAAACAGACTCCACAGCTATACAGAGGGGTAGTCAATGGCCACCACCAGTACAGAGACATAGAGTGGCAAAATTCGGTATCAGCCAGCACATTTACATGTATTCACTACTGAGAAGGCCTGAGGGTAAGGGGTACCAGCTAAGGTGACAAACAGCTATGTCTAATGTGGGCTGCACACACATGAAAGTGCAGGTTTGGCAAACAATCGTAAGAACTGACGCTTCGCATTGCCATAGGGGCTTGCGGGGTTTGGACCAAGGCTGCAGGCAGTTCTGACCTGAGGAACTTGACACAAGCACGTAATCTTGCCAGCCTCATTGTCCACAGCGAAGAGCATGGCAGATGTCTGAGGGGAATGTGTCTTAAAAAGCTTCAAGGCTTCGTTCAGGGCCTGTAGGAAGAAGCTGGTGTCAGGCCATGGCCTGGGGAAGGGTCCCATTCTCCATAAGAGCAGTTTGCAGAGCTCAGCACCATCCACCTGCCACCTCTCCACAAGCAGGTGCTGTCCCCAGGAGCCTCCCTGACTGAGATTGACTTCCCACTTCCAGGAACTGTTCCCCTTGCCAGGACCCACTGCTCTGCAGCCACTAGGTCTCTCCATGGCTCTCAGCCTGATCTCCAGCCCAGATAGTGAGCCCCTAGGTGACCACCCAACTTGGAGCCACCAGAGGGCCAGTAAGACCCAGAAGAAAGGGGACCCCCAGCCCCTGGGTTGCCTTGGCTGAGGCGCCGCTCTCCATCTCCAGGATGACAAGGGGCTGGTTGGGATTGCTGTCAATGAGCTGCTTTGTCTTTTCCAACACCTTCAAAAAGAAAAGTCCAGAAAAGCGGGGCTCAGGCCAAAACCCAGGCCCCCAAACCCAGACAACAGTCTCGCTGGTCTCCACCAAGGAAATCCTCTTGACTTCCTTGAAGACCAGGACTCACTCGCTTCTGGACATCAGCCTTGCTTGCTCGGTCTAGGTCATCCATGATCTTCTTCAGGGATTTCAGAGTCTCCCGCAACTCATCCTTCTGCCACTGTGGGATGACTGCGGTGGCCAGGGACTGCAAACAGAACCACAAGATCACAGGAGCAAGGGTGAAGGCTCCAGTCCATTCACTCTACTGGCTTTCAACTAATGTGCCCCCTGACTAGTGTCTGGGAAAAGAGAGATTTTAAAAAAAAAAAGCAAAACCACTAAAGCATCTGTGAGCAGCCTCATGGCCCCAACTGGGGAGCTGTGAGACTAGTCTCTGCAGGACCAAAGGCAGCAGGAAGAGACAGAGTGGCACAGAGAAAGCCGGGCTCTTAGGAAGCCAGGTCTTTTCCAGGCTAGAAGCACAGGCTCAGACACCTCAGGACCTTCCCCATCTCCCTCAGCTCTGGACACACTCAGACTGAGCTCACCAACTAGGAGAAATGGGAGTGGCAGGCAGGTCCAAGGGCTCACAGGCCAGGACCCATGGGGTCCCCCTGGCAAGGCTGCAGACCACAGAAGTCAACCCAGAGACCCATTCCACTGGGAACCATGACCTGATTGGCCACAGTGAGTGCTTGTGAATGTCGGACTCATGAGGAGGGAAGGAGGCCACTCTTACCTCACCAAGGTCAGCGATCTCTCTCTGCACATCCTTGTTTGGCGCAGTTTGGACCTTCACTTTGGCTTCCATGATAGAGAGAGATGTCTTCAAGTTTTCTGCTTTCCTGAGGGCCTAGGAGGGGACAATCACAGTTGTAAACTCCAAGGCAGGTGACATGTAGCCTCACTATTCTGTGTGTAAATGGCTATGGCAGCCCCAACAATAGGGTATGGAGCAACACACTCAAGACACCAAAAGTTTCTTTCTCCCAGGAAGCAGCCTCATGCCCTCCTGCCCTAGAAAACTTTCCTCACCCTCAGCCAGCAAAGCCTGCTTCTACTTGGGCTGAGGACATGACTGAGAATTTGACAGGAGCCCTTGTCAGCCTCTGAAATGACCGTCTCTCAGGTACTGGCACAGTTAGACACAAGCTACAGTTCATACATCCAGAGTTAGCATCCTACTGCATATATGTCAGACTAGGGGACGCACCCTAGGGACATGTGGATAAGCTCTGGGGATACTTGAAGCCACAGCAAAACTATGTAGTACTCTCCTCCAAGAACTATTGAGGAGTAAGAAGCCAAACTCACACATATTTCAAAAGATTAAACATAAAGGAGCGTGGAAATCTCATGGCAATGGTGGCTTTCTTCTGCCAGGTAGGGGGAACCAGAGGACTTTGGAAGTAGCACACCACTTTCATTCTGATCACAGCAGCCACAGCACAGCAGAGACTGCGCTCCTCCCGCCTGCTCAAATAAGCCACAACCCAGTCAGATCTGCTCACCTTCTGGGCTTCAGCACCCGTGACAGCAACAATCCTCCGGATACCCTTGGCAATGGCTTCCTCAGTCACAATCACAAAAGCTCCTGCATGACTTGAATTCCGTAGGTGCCTGAGTGGCAGAACAACAGTCTTTGGTGACCTGAGCCCAGGGGTGATCCTGCCCAGGGAAGCTCTCAAGGCAGCAGTGCACAGGCCCTCCATGTTTAAGGGAATTTCATAACACAGCTCTGGTTAAGGATTCTGACACTGAGCAAGAAAGACTCCTTCTCTGTGAGCCTCGGTGTTCTCATGTATAAAATGGGGATAATTTTCCCTCACATGGCTGCTATGAAAATCAACTAAGATATACATCAAAGTGCTCTGGAATCCCTGACAATCAATACCACAGTACTGCTGTTAGGTTCTATGTGACACTTTTGGGTCCTGTGATATATTTTTATATCCCTGCTCACTAGGCGAGAATACTGGAGGATATCCTTTAAAATGTTACCACAACCCCTTAAACAAATAAATAGGTTTTATCCCCTAGTTGCCTCAAACAGAGACCCCCAAATAATCATTGACTCCCCTAGTCACTCTCCTGCAAGGGTAAAGTTTATGAAAGCTATTTCCTGTGGCCTAAAGAGTGTTAGCAAACAGGTATTCAGGCAGAAGTGGGGCTCATTTGCAGGCCCAATTCAGCTGGGCAGAGAGGCCTAGAAGGTGATTCCACCCCCCCCAACACACCCCTGCCCCCACTCTCTGCCTGCCTGAGGCCTGTAGGAGGCCCAGGATGGGATGAACTGGCCTTAGTAAGTTCTTTTTTTTTTTTTTTTTTTTTTGAGACAGAGCCTCAAGCTGTCCCCCTGGGTAGAGTGCTATGGCATTACAGCTCACAGCAACCTCCAACTCCTGGGCTCAAGCGAGTCTCCTGCCTCTGCCTCCCAAGTAGCTGGGACCACAGCCGCCCGCCACAACGCCCAGCTATTTTTTGGTTGCAGCCGTCATTGTTGTTTGGCAGGTCCGGGCTGGGGATTCGAACCTGCCACCTTAGGTGTACGTGGCTGGCGCCTTAGCCGGTTGAGCTATAGGCGCCGAGCCAGTAAGTTCTTTTCACCCAGCTTCCTTTGAAAGTAGGAACTTCACAGGCCTCCATGACCATCCCCTAAGCACTATAGAGGAATGCAAGTTGGCAGAAACAAGTCCTTTTCCCAAGCCAGACTGAGCTGGATCTAACAAGTGCCTGCTCAGGAGCTTGTGAGCACTCCAGGGCCTTGCTGAATCCTGGACTCACACCAGCCTCCTTGTTAGTATCAGCCCAGTGAATAGCAGCAGGCAACGATGTGGTGAGTGTTGTTTTTTTTTCTTTTTTGAGACAGAGACTCTTCATGGCTTCACAGCTGACAGCAACCTCAAACTCTTGGGCTCAGGCAGTTCTCTTGCCTCAACCTTCCAAGTGCTGGGACTACCACAATGCCCAGATATTTTTTTGTGGCAGTTATCATTGTTGCTTAGCTGGCCTGGACCAGGTTCAAACCCGCCAGCCTCAGTGCACGAATGTTAATAAGTTGTTTGCTTCTCATCCCCTCACAAACCCAGGACATTTTTTTTTTTTTTGAGACAGAGCCTCAAGCTGTCCCCCTGGGTAGAATGCCATGGCATCACAGCTCATAGCAACCTCAAACTCCTGGGCTCAAGCGAGTCTCCTGCCTTAGCTTCCCAAGTAGCTGGGACCACAGGCGCCCGCCACAACGCCTGGCTATTTTTTGGTTGCAGCCGTCATTGCTGTTTGGTGGGCCCAGGCTGGATTCGAACCCGCCACCTTAGGTGTATGTGGCTGGTGCCTTGGCCACTTGAGCCACAGGCGCTGAGCCAACATTTTTTTTTAAAGACAGAATCTCATTTTGTCACCCTTGGTAGGTGCCTTGGAGTGACAGCTCACAGCAACCTCAAACTCCTGAGCTTAAGCAAGTCCCTTGCCTCTGCCTCCCAAGTAGCTGGGACTACAGGCGCCCACCACAATACCAGCTAATTATTAGAGACAAGGTCTTGCTCTGGCTGAGGCTGGACTCAAACCCATGGGCTCAGGCAATCTACCTGCCTCAGCCTGAAAGTGCTGGGATTACAGGTGTGAGTCACTACACCCAGCCAAACCCAGGACATGTTATAGGCAGACATTGAGGGTCTGCCTGGAGCACGAGGATGCTAAGGCTCCTGGGAATGCTGTTTGACAATTGCATGTCAGAGAACATCATGCCAACCTCAGAAACGTAACAGCTGGTCTAGCCTGGGATGCCAAATGATGAGGACAGTAGCCTAGTCTGCTGCTCCTCCGCAGTACTCACGTTCCCCCACAGAACTCCACGGAAGTAAGAGAGCCAGCAGGACCAGAGGGGTCATCCAACAGCTTGGACACTGGGACTCCAATGGAGACAACTCGCACAGGATCAGGATAGGTTTCATCAAATACAGCCCGCAGGCCCTGGATGGCTTTCGCTGTAGACAGGGGACAGTCCTGGGTATAGACGGGCTGCCATAGAAAAAGACAGAAAAAAAACTGGAAAAGGTCCCTGGATGTGCTTTTTTTTTTTGTAGAGCAGAGTCTCACTTTATCGCCCTTGGTAGAGTGCCATGGCGTCACAATGCTCACAGCAACCTCCAACTCCTGCGCTTAGGCGATTCAAACAACACCCGGCTATTTTTTTGTTGCAGTTCAGCCGGGGCTGAGTTTGAACCCACCACCCTAGGTATATGGGGCCGGTGCCCTACCCACTGAGCCACAGGCACCACCCACCCTGGATGTGCTTTTAAGAGGTAGCACAGAGAGTGTGAGGTTTAGCCACAGCTCCGCCCGGCAAGTGCCCAGAAATAACACACCATGTACAAAGTCAAGAGGATCAATGGGCATGCTGGCTCACGCCTATAATCCTAGCACTTGGGAGGCTGGAGGCTGAGGCAGGTGGATTGCCTAAGCTGAGGGGCTCAAGACAATCCTCAGCCAGAGTGAGACTCTGTCTCTAAAAACAGCTAGGCACTGTGGCTGGCACCTATAGCCCCAACTACTTGGGAGGCTAAGGCAAGAGAATCACTTGAGCCCAAGAGTTTGAGATTGCTGTGAGCTAAGAAGCCATGGCACTCTACCGAGGGCAACATACTGAAATTCTATCTCGAAAAAAAGGATTAATGTGAATTTCCACCCATTTGGAAATGTACAAACCAAATCTTTTTTTTTTTTTTTAAGAGACAAAGTCTCATTTGGTCACCCTCGGTAGAGTGCCATGGCATCACGGCTCACAGCAACCTCCAGTTCTTGGGCTTAGGCAATTCTCTTGCCTCAGCCTCCCTAGTAGCTGGGACTACAGGCACCTGCCACAATGCCCGGTTATTTTTTTTTTTTGTTATTGCAGTTTGGCCAGGGCCCGGGTTCAAACCTGCCACCCTCGGTATATGGGACGGGTGCAATACTCACTAAGCCACAGGTGCTGTGCTGAACCAAATGTTATATGTAAACAGACATAAATAGAAGAGCTCTGGTTGTCCTAAGGGGCAAAGACCTTTCACCATGTCTTAAATGCCACCACTGCCCACTACAAAAGCCAAGTATAAGCATCATTGCTTTAAACAAATCTATGTGCAGTACAGGATCTGACATAACGGAGTGGGAGCACAAGACAGCAGAGCCTGACAGTGATGGTGTGGGAAGGAGTGAAGGTCATGACCCAAGAGCTCAAACAGTGCAGCCTACCTTGGCGGCCTCAATCATCTCATTAGCGATCTCTTCGGCCTTTTTGATCTGTTGGGTGGACATGGCTCCTTTGGCAGTGAAGTCAAACCGAAGGCGGTCAGGAGCAACCAACGAGCCCTTCTGATCGGCTTCCCCAAGCACTGAGCGCAGGGCGAAGTTCAGAATGTGAGTAGCTGTGTGATTGCTCATGACAGGTCTCCGCCGGGGCTATAAAGGAAGAGGGCTGTATCAGACTGCTAGTCAATCCCCAATAGTTGTTTACCCCCTTTCCCCAAAGTATGAGAATTTTAAGTTGGACGTTTGGCTGCCCAGAATAAAGACTACATTTCCCAGCTTCCCTACAGCTGATTTTTACCATGTGACTAAGGTCTGGTCAATAGGCTGGGAGCAAAAGTGATATATACTCTTAAAGCAAAGGGGCATGCCCTCCCCTTCCTCTTCCACCATCTAGAATAGCAGTTAGCAAACTATGGCCTATGGGCCAAATCTGGCCTATCACTTATTTTTTACAAATTATTATAAACAGGCTTATTGGAACACAGCTACTCTAATTTGTTTGTGTATTGTCTATGGCTGCTTGTGGGTCACAGTTAACAGTTGAATAATCATGACCAAGAGCATATAATCCACAAAGCAAGAATATTTACTATATGGCCCTTTACACAAAAGGTTTGCCAGCCCCTGACCTACTCCATGATAGCTATCCTCTTGGACCATGAAATCAAGGGCAACACCCAAGGAATGAAGGTAGAGCAAGTGAGGAGAAGCTGGGCCCTTTGACCTTGTGCAGCAAAGCCTTTTTATCAGCTTGGATCTTTAGGTGCAAAATAAACATTGCTGTCTTGTTCTAAACCATTTATTTGGATCTGACACATGCAATAGCCTAGTTCTTAATATGGGATCCTGGACACTGAAACACGTACTTGAGATTAGAAAAGCAGGCTCTGTGCCTGCAGCTTAGCAGCTTGGGCGCCAGCCACATACACCAGAGCTGGCAGATTCAAACCCAGACCAGGCCTGCCAAATGATGACAATTACAAAAAAAAAAAAAAGCCAGGTATTGTGGCAGGCACCTGTAGTCCCAGCTACTTTGAAGACTGAGGTAAGAGAATCGCTTAAGCCCAGGAGTTTGAGGTTGCTATGAGCTGTGATACCATGGCACTCTACTGAGGGTGACATAGTGAAACAAAAGATTTTAAAAGATCTCAGCTGAAATTACTGGTGAAATCCCTGGCTTGAGAACACACATACGTAACTTGTGTCACAACTTTCACAATCCACAAAATGCCCCAAAGCTTACTCCTGCACTTGTAATTTCACTTAGTAGTGACAACAATGACAAGCCAATTTAAAGCCACAGAAAGACCAGACACAGTGGATCACACCTGTAATCCCAGCCCCCTGGGAGTCTGAAGTGCATGGATTACTTAAGGCCAGGAGTTTGAGACCAGTCCAGGCAACAGAGCAAGACCCTACTTCTACAAAAAAGTAGAAAAATTAGCCAGTCATGGTGGCACACAAATATAGTCTCAACTACTCAGGAGGATGAGGCAGGAGGACTGCTTAAGCCCAGGAGTTTGGGGTTTCTGGTGAGCCAGGCTGATACCACTGTACTCTAGCCTGGGCAAAAGGATGAGACCCTATCTCAAAAAAAAAAAAAAAAAAAAAAAAAAGCCAGAGAAGGAAGGGACGTCCATCCAGGTCCAAAAGGGGACAGAACTCACCTCATCAATAAACAGCCGAACCTGATCACCTACTTTCAAGTCGCCATAGATGGTTCCTATGTGTAGCACATACCCTCCTCGCACCTGAGCATTCTTCACTGTAAACTCAGTTTTCTAAGAAGAGTCAAGGAAAAGACCCCAAAATAAATAAATCTGGAAAAATACCTCAATTCCCTCATATGTAAACATATAAATTCACAGACACAAAACATTATGTCAATTATATACACATGTATGTTCCCTAAGACACTCTAACAGTGTGTACACACACACATGTATACCATTAATAACAATAGAGGATTAGGCTCAGCACCCATAGCACAGTGGTTATGGTGCCGGCCATATATACCAATGCTGGTGGGTTTGAACCTGGCCTGGGCCAGCTACATAACAAAAAATAACCAGGCGTTGTGGTGGGCGCCTGTAGCCCCAGATACTTAGGAGGTTGAGGCAAGAGAATCACTTGAGCCCAGGAGTTTGAGTTTTGTCTACCAAGGGGACAATAAATAAATAAATAAAATAGATGTATTAAGAGAATTTCAACAGAATTTGAAAAGCCAGGGGAGACACAGTAACTCATCCGAGACTAAACTCAGCAGTGGCAGAGGTAGGGGCTGAGTTTCCTACAAGGACACCTGCCCACCAGACAGCTGCCCCTCCTTATTTATAAGGAAAGCATATCAAACCTTGCACCCTGGCTACAAGGATCCCAATGATTGGGAAGCAACAGGGAAAGAATAGCTCCAGGGCTGGTAGGTTCAAATCTGACCTGGGCCTGCTAAACAAACAAACAAAAAAAAACTGCTGGGCACTGTGGTGGGCACCTGTAGTCCCAGTTACTAGGGAGGCTGAGGCAAGAGTTTAAGGTTGCTGTAAGCTGTGATGCCACAGCACTCTACTGAGGGTGACAAAGTGAGACTCTTGCTTCAATAAAAAAAACAAAAAACAGAAACTCTGACAATAGTACCCATCCCAAAGGTCTGTTAGGTCCAGGCCTGCAGTACTGAGGAGTGGGAGAGCTGCTTGCTGCTGCCCCACTCCCAGCTAACAAGGAAGAAGAGTGCTGGCTCACATCCTCACTGCTGTCATCAACCTTCACCAGGTAGCCTTCATCATAGATCTGCCCTCCTTGCTCAGCATAGAAGCAGGTCTTGTCCAGTACCACTCCACACTCCTGGCCGGTGGATACCTCTTCCACAAACATCTTCTCCCTGCGCAGAGCCATCACCGTAGCTACTGTGTTCTCAAACACTGCCCAGTGGAAATGCACAGAACAGGGAACATAAGGTCAATGACTTTATTCACATATTCTTTTTTTTTCTTTTTTTTTGAGACAGAGCCTGGGTATAGTGCTGTGGCATCACAGCTCACAGCAACCTCCAACTCCTGAGCTCAAGCAATTCTCCTGTTTCCACCTCCCAAGTGGCTGGGACTGCAGGCGCCCACCACAATGCTCGGCTGTCTTTTGGTTGTAGCCGTCATCATTGTTTGGCGGGACCAGGCTGGATTCGAACCCAGCAGCTCAGGTGTATGCAGCTGGCACCTTAGCCACTTGAGCCACAGGCACTGAGCCTATTCACATATTCTTACCTGGCTTTTGCTGGATTCTATTTCTCTAACTATTCTTAGGTCCTAATTGTCCAGTTTTAATTCAGAAGCAAGCACACTGGTTTTCTACCAAAGAATACAACACTCAGTGGGGTAGGCAACTGTCCCAGTTTCCTTAACTGAGGGGAATTCCTGGCATGTGAGTTTTCAGTTTTAAAACTGGGACAGTTGGTTGCATACAGTGGCTCACACCTATAACTGTAGCACTCTGGAAGGCCAAGCCAGGTGGATTACCTGGGCTCACAGGTTCAAAACCAGTCTGAGCAAGAGCAAGACCCCCATCTCTAAAAATAGCTGAGCGTTGTGCAGGTGCCTATAGTCCCAGCTACTTGGGAGGCTGAGGCAAGAGAATCACTTGAGCCCAAGAGTTTAAGGTTGCTGTGAGCTATGATGCCATGGCACTCTAACAAGGGTAGCAAAGGGAGACTCTGTCTCAAAAAAAAAACTGGGACAGTTGGCCACCCTAACTCTGAGATACTGAGCAGATACTTGGTGAATCTGATCAGCAGATCTTTTTTTTCTTTCTTTTTTTTTTTTTGCAGTTTTTGGCCAGGGCTGGGTTTGAACCCACCACCTCCGGTATATGGGGCCAGCACCCTAATCCTTTGAGCCACAGGAACCACCCCAATTTTTTTTTTTCCAGTTTTGGCTGGGGCCGGGCTTGAACCCTCCACCCCCAGTATATGGGGCCGGCAACCTACTCCTTTGAGCCATAGGAGCCACTCCAATTTTTTTTTCCAGTTTTGGCCAGAGCCAGGCTTAAACCCTCCATCCCTGGTATATGGGGCTGGCACCCTACTTCTTGAGCCATAGGCACTATCCTGATTAGCAGATTTTTTTTTTTTTTTGAGACAGAGCCTCAAGCTGTCACCCCGAGTAGAGTGCCGTGGCATCACAGCTCACAGCAACCTCCAACTCCCAGGCTCAATTGATTCTCCTGCCTCAGCCTTCCAAGAAGCTGGGACTACAGGTGCCCACCACAACACCTGGCTATTTTTTGGTTGCAGCCGTCATTGTTGTTTGGCAGGCCCAGGGCTGGATTCAACCCACCTTAGCTGCTTGAGCCACAGGCGCTGAGCTGATTAGCAGATCTTTAAGAGTGGCAATAAATCCCTGAGTCCAAGGTCAACTCAAAAAGTGTGTATTCAGTAGGCTTTCTTGGATAAATTTAGGTATGACTATTCTTTACCAGAGCAAAAATGAAATAACATTTATTACCTGTTAATTTGTTTTTTAACTTTATAATGCTATTACCCACATGCAAAATTCAATAGCCACCAAAAAAAAAAAAAAAAAATTCAATAGCCACTGGAGAGTGTATCAGTGTCAATTGCCTGGTTTCCCGCAAGATGTTAAAATGAGGGGAAACTAGGGCTGGACATGGTGGCTCATGCCTGTAATCCCAGCTCTGAGAGGCCGAGGCCAGTGGATTGCCTGGGCTCAGGAATTTGAGACCAGCCTGAGCAAGAGTGAGACCCTATCTCTAAAAAATAGCCATGTGTATGGCGGGCACCTGTAGTCCCAGCTACTTGGGAGGCTGAGGCAAGAGAATCGCTTAAACCCAAGAGTTTGAGGTTGCTGTGAGCTATGGTACCGTAGCACTCTACTGGGGGCAAGAAGGTGAGACTCTGTCTCAAAATAAAAAAGAAGTAGGGAAAATACATGAAGGATACATGGCATAGTTTCTATCAAGTCCTTATAGTTTTTTTTAACTATTTCCTGTGACTATAATTATTTCAAGATAAAGAGTTAAGAAAACTACCAGGCAAGGGTGCCAATGAGTATAAAAGTGTACAGCACGACTGTAAGCACTGCAGGAAAGGCCTTCAGAGATGCTGGGTGCCTGATCCTGAGAAACGTTTCCCCAAATACCTCCAGATAAGGGACAGAAAGCTCAGAAGCAAAAGGAGCACCGCAACATACCGTAACTACCGCTGGAGTCCGAATGGTAATTGTACTTTGGGGAATCATCTGTGACCTCTAGCCCCTTTGCCCGGAGCTCTTCAATAGCGTAAATGTCCAGCATAATGAGGTCTTCCCCTCCAGCTCCCTTGCCTTGTGATTTTAGCTGCCAGTTAGAGAAACAAGCATAAGTTACCCTAAAGTAAGAGAAAAAGAATTCAAACTTGCTAAAAAACTACGCCCAGGATAAACCTCTAAAACAGGGTTTTTGAATCTCAGCACGACTGACACCTTGGGCCAGGTAATTCTTTACTGTGAGGCTGTCCTCCCTTACTATAGGTGAGCAGCATCCCTACATGACTACAGCATCCCAACCCCAATTCTAATAACCAAAAATATCTTCAGACATTACTGCTGAATGCCCCGTGGGAGGCAGAACCACTCTGAGTTGAGAATCACCTATCTAGGGAAAGAAAGAATTTCACAGACTTTTTTTTTTTTTTTTTTTGAGACAGAGCCTCAAGCTGTCCCCCTGGGCAGAGTGCCATGGCATTACAGCTCACAGCAACCTCCAACTCCTGGGCTCAAGCGAGTCTCCTGCCTCCGCCTCCCAAGTAGCTGGGACCACAGGCGCCCGCCACAACGCCCGGCTATTTTTTGGTTGCAGCCATCATTGTTGTTTGGCGGGTCCGGGCTGGGGATTCGAACCCGCCACCTTAGGTGTACGTGGCTGGCGCCTTAGCCGGTTGAGCTATAGGCGCTGAGCCAATTTCACAGACTTTAATGGAAGGAAACTTGTGCTTGCTTCACAGCCAAGTCCTGGCTTGGTTGGTGGGGGGTCTGCTATTCACTCTCCAAATTTGGTACCTGGGCCAGTTTCCTCTCCTCTTCAAAGCCATCCATATCTACCACCAGGCCCTTCTCTTCAGCAATCAGTCCGGTGAGATCCACTGGAAACCCATAGGTGTCATAGAGAAGCCAAGCAGTGTCCCCTACACAGAACAAAGGAGTTGTGTCAAAACAGCATGGACGGCCGCTTCCTTTCCAAGTGTCCCCTCCCCCCAGTGGATTCTAAGATGGACAGAAGGGATTAAGGGACAAGGCAAGTCAGTATTAAGAAAACCATCAGAACTTTTCAAACTGACCTAGAAGAAGCACAAGGGTCTCCCTTAGCAAAGTTCTGTTTCCTGATCTGAACATGAGTGAGTTCAGTTTGTGAAAATTCATTAAGCTTTCCCCATGTATGTTACACTTCAGTAAAAAAAAAAAAAAAAATCTTTGGAATTAATTTTCCCATCTGGTGAAAAATAAAACGTATATACCAAAATGTTCCTATTTTTGCTTGATATACACATATATCCCTCCCCCTACAAATACCTACATGTACTTGCATCCAAACAGAAAAATATTTAATACACCAAACTATTCAGAGTTGTTACCCCTGAGAAATGAGTGTGAGAAATATTTTCACTTTTTAAATACAGTTGTATTCAGGATTTAAAAAAAAAATCTTTATATTTATTGACCAATTTTGAGACAGAGTCTGAAGCTATCAGTGTGATTAGCATGCCATGGCATCATCATAGCTCACAGCAACCTCCAACTCTTGGGCTCAAGCGATCCTCTTGCCTCAGTTTTTCTATTTTTAGTAGAGATAGGGTCTCACTCTTGCTCAGGCTGGTCTTGAATTCATGAGCTCAAGCAATCCACCCACCTCAGCCTCCCAGAGTGCTAGGATTACAAGCGTGAGCCACTGCGCCTGGCCTGTACTCAGCATTATTTGAGTACTTTATAGCAATAACGCATTAGTTTTATAATTTTACTATAAATCCCACTTTATACCAAAAGCAGTTTAGATAATCTCTGCTCGCCTTGGAGACATGGGAACCTATTCTCAGTCTGTGAAGAAGGCCCAGAAAGATGAAACAGCTGGGATGGAAAAGGGCACAGATAGGTCCTTACCAGGAATGGTCTTGGTCTCTCCCAGGCTCTGAATTTTCCTGTCCAGGATGCGACGCCCTCTGCTGAGAGTCTTCAGAAACTGCACTTCTTCTTCATTAATGATGTCCTTCACCATGTCTGGGTCCTTCTTTAGCTCAGGAAATGCTTCTCCCTGACAAAGGGGAAATAGAGGGGAGGCGTTCTTTTTTTCCCACAACCTCTCTTAAAAATGCTCAGTAATAGGCTCGGTGCCTGTCGATCAGCAGTTAGGGTGCTGGGCACACACACCAAGGCTGGCGGGTTCAAACCCAGCCTGGGCCTGCCAAACGATGACAACTACAACCAAAAAAATAGCAGGGTGTTGTGGCAGGCTACTGTAGTCCCAGCTCCTTGGGAGGCTAAGGCAAAAGAGTCGCTTAAGCCCAAGAGTTTGAGGTTGCCGTAAGCTATGACACGATGGCACTCTACCAAGGTCAACATAGTGAGACTCTGTCTCAAAAAAAAAAAAATGCTCACTAACAGTGTGCCACCTCCCATTGGCACAGAAGAGATAAGCAGAGAAATACACCTACCAGTGATTGGACAACAACATCTACTAATGTAGCAAAGAAACCCCTGCTGGCATTGAGTTTCTCATGCGAGTATCGAACAGCCCGGCGGAGAATCCGTCTCAACACATACCTGTAAGAGGCAGAAACAAGTACCCGGCTAGACACCATTCCCTGCTGAGGGCTTTACAGGGTGTCCTTTGGAATTCTACCCACAACAACATGACCAACTGTTAGGCCTAGTGGGCGTAGGCTAAAGTAGGAGAGTGTCAAGCCAAGGCTAAAGTGGAAAAATACCAGTTAACTCCTGGCAGATTTCTGGACTGCAAACTTTCAAAAAAATTGACGTCTAGTTCACGCCAAAGCTAGATGGGAAAGTACTAATTGATTTCTTGTTTCTAGTTCACTCCCAATTTCTTGCTTGGCTAATTCCCTGGGAAATGGATGAGGAGGTACCAACTGTTCCCGGACTGACCTTTAAATAATACCAGGTGAGGAAAGTACTGAAACTAAGATGTATGGGGGGGAAGTACTAAAAGTAAGATGTATAAGGGGGAAATATTAAAACAAAGATGTATGACTAACTGCAAAATTCTGCTTCTGTCCAATGCTTGCTTGCTGCCCTCCCCGGATGCACCTGGACAGCCTGCGTGCCAACCAGAATGCAGACCAAGCCTTAAAAACCCAACCCCATAAGCACTCAGGGCTGCTCTCAGAAACCCCTTGTTGGGACACTGAGGCAGTCACCGGCCAGCTCTTCAGTAAAAAGACTCCCTTGCAAATTCGGCTTGTCTGGCTGTGTGGTCTCTGGGGAACTTCTGGGCATAACACAACTTTTTGTCTTGCTCTTTCAAAGACTTTCTTTTATCTTAAACCTGGGGTTGGTCAATACTTAACCCTCCTCTGCCCCTGCCAATATCCTATCAGCTTTAAATAATAATCTTTATCATCTTGTACTGAGCAACAAAGGTTTAATATAATGGCAACTCTTTAACATTAGCTGAAATTTCCTTCATCCCTTTGAAAAAAAGGCAGGTGGAGGGGGGAAAGATTCCTTCTAACTACCCGGAAGATACAGGAAAAAATAAACTATGGCTTCAAGTTCACTTAAAACTCGTGGTGTCAGTCCAAACACTGCCCTGTTTGTTAACATACTTACCCCCGCCCTGTGTTGTCAGGCCGGCCACCATCAGCCAATGCCACAGTGATGGTCCGCGCATGGTCGGCCAGCACCCGGTAAGCCATGTCAATCCCATCGGCATCGTCAGCACCAACTTTCCCAGTGTAGGGCCGGGCACCTGTGCCCTACAGATAAAGCCAGCAGGCAGCCCCTTAGGAAGCAGCCCTTCTGATGCTGCCTTGCCTGAGGAGGTTCCCAGCGTACTGAGGAGTATTAGGAGAAAAGACTTCCCCTCACCAGATGGGAGAACAGTGGTCATGGGAGAGTAAGGAGACTCCAGTCAGGCCCCTACTCAACAAATTACACTGCCTTGCGCCTTAAGCTTCACATTGTCATCATTAACAATGAAGGAGGCCGATGATAACTGGCATCCTTGCTTGCTGGCAAAGCATATTGTCATTTTATCTCTGACAGGGATACTAAGAGTCCACCCTGGAAACCTCTACAGAAGTTTGAAATGGTTGCAACAGGATCAGTACCTTCTGAATGGCTTCAAAGTAAGGAACAAAAAGGTCAGTGTCATAGTTGGACATCTTATTCTGCAGCACAGACACCAGTCGCTCCAGGCCCATCCCTGTGTCAATGCTTTTCTTGGGAAGAGGTTTCAGAATGCCATCTGTTTCCCTGTACGATCCAGAGGAACAGGAAGTTGAAGCAGGGACTCAGGCTGCCACCTCTCCAGTCCCTGCTGGTTGGAAGTCGGTACACAGCACAGTTTGCAGGCTGTAGCTATTTGCCATTTGCCTCTGCCTAGAGGGGAGGAGAGAGGAGAGGGAGAGCAGAGGGAGAAAGGAAGGAAAAGTACTCTGGAGCCCACTTAAGAGGAAGGCAAGCTTCAAGGAAATTAGCTTTAAAACAGCAGCCCAAAGTATAGTAAGAATAACGTTACAGGAAGAGCTACCCTTAGAAGGTGTTATGTGGGGTAAGACTAAGTCATAAAAGAATAGGCCTAGTCCTGTCCCTGAGATCTGAGTGCAACTTGAGAAACAGTGGTTAAAAAAAGTGCTATAACTGCTCGGCACAGTGGTTACGGTGCCAGCCACATGTACCAAGGCTGCCAGGTTCAAACCTGGACCAGGCCAGCTGAACAATGACAAGCACAAGAAAAAAACAGCCGGGTGTTGTGGCAGGTGCCTGTAGTCCCAGCTACTTGAGAAACTGAGGCAAGAGAATTGCTTAAGCCTAAGAGTTTGATGTTGCTATGAGCTGTGATGCCACAGCACTCTACTGAGGGTGACATAGTGTAACTCCGTCTCAAAAAAAAGGGGGGGGGGGGGCTTGGTGCCTGTAGCTCAAGCAGCTAAGGCGCCAACCACATATACCAGAGCTGGTAAGTTCGAATGTAGCCCAGGGCCTTGTAAACAATAATGACAACTACAACCAAAAAAAGCTGGGCATTGTGGCAGGTGCCTGTAGTCCCAGCTACTTGGGAGGCTGAGGCAAGAGAATCGCTTAAGCCCAGGAGTTTGAGGTTGCTGTGAACTGTGATGCTACGGCACTCTACCCAGGGCGACAGCTTGAGGCTCTGTCTCAAAAAAAAAAAGTGCTATAAGATGCCATGATGCCTGTGGAGCCTGCTTTAGCATCGCTCCATTGTCCCCAAAGATCAGACCAGAAAAGAGCCTTCCTGGCTCAGTGCCCATAGCTCAGTGAGTTGGGCACCGGCCACATACACTGAAGCTGGTGGGTTCGAGCCTGACCTAGTCCTGCTAAACAACAACTGCAACCAAAAAAATAGCTAGGCTTTGTGGTGGGCACCTGTAGTCTCAGCTACTCAGGAGACTAAGGCAAGAGAATCACTTAAGCCCAAGAGTTTGAGGTTGCTGTGAGCTGTGATGCTATGGCACTCTGTGGAGGGCCACATAGTAAAACTCTGTCTCAAAAAAAAAAAAAGAAAAAAAAAGAAAAAAGAAAAGAAAGAAAGAGCCTTCCAAGAAGACAGCCACATAGCTTGGAGTTCCTTTCTCTACTCGGCTCTAGGAAAGGTACCACTCTTAGCAGGAATGGAGCAGGACCCCAAGGCCACCTGTTATACTGGATGAACACAAGGTTCCAGATCTCTAGCACGTTGGGGTCATCCTGGTTGACAAGGTGTGCAGCATCCCGGCCACCAATCCGGTCATAGTGGATCTCACTGCAGGGACCACATGGGCCTGTGTCACCCATCTCCCAGAAGTTATCCTTCATGTTTCCAGGGAGGATTTTCCCATCATCCAGCCTGCACAAGACAAGACCAGTTATAGCCACTGACAGGGATTCTGTCCAGACTTGCATCCACTACAAAAGAAACTCTTACCATCTCTTATAAAGAAGTCCTACCCTTTAGCAATTACTAATGCTAAGGCTGCATGCTTAGCAGGGTAAAGAAGCAGAACACAGGCCAGCCACGGTGGCTCACACCTGTAATCCTAGCACTTTGGGAGGCCAAGGCAGGTACATTGCTTGAGTTCAGGAATTTGAGACCAGCCTGAGAAAGACTGAGACCCATTATCCAAAAATAGTCGGGCACTGTGGTGGATGCCTGTTGTCCCCGCTATTTGGGAGGCTGAGGAAAGAGGATCTCTTGAGCGCAAGAGTTTGAGGTTGCTGTGAGCTATGATAACCAGAGTACTCTACCGAGGGTGACAAACTGAGACTGTCTCAAAGAAAAGCGAAAAAGAGAGACTCATGCCAGCTTTCAACAACGAATGATCAAACATACTAAGCAGCAGTTAATACAGGGAAAGATAATTATTCCCACTTACCCCTTACCCTCACCTGCATCTGAAAATGTGCATCCCCAAATGGGAAATGATGATGCACTCCAGGTCAAAGACCTCCCTCCTGCACTGAAGTGAGCAATCACTTTATTCCTCTGTACCTCAACAAGTGAACTGCATTCTTACCCCAAATTTTGCCAGATCTGTTTGCACTCCAGATCTGGTTCTAAGCCAGCTGCTTCATCCCCACCAAAGTAAGTTACATAAAGTCTTTCAACTGGAATACCAAACTCTTGAGTGAGAAGTTCCAGAGCCATTTTACAAGCCAATTCCTATAGAAAGATAGAGTACAAAGCCAAACCAAAATCTAATTAGTATGAGTAAGAAAAGACCAGAATCTAGAAACAGATAAAAATGATAATATCTTCACTATACACTCAACTAAATCAGGATCAATTTATGTAAGAAATCCAAATGGAAATCATCAAATCACAGGTACTGAATGCCCTTAACTCCTGAACCTCTTAGGTGATCACATTTTAAAATAAGCAAAATTAGAACCTGTTCCTTCCTTGGAAAGGACCACTTTATTCAAAACCCCGTTGGTTGCCTAGCTCTGAGCTTACCTTAAAGTAATCTCCAAAAGACCAAGAGCCCAACATCTCAAAGAAGGTGTGATGATAGACGTCCTTGCCCACATCATCCAGGTCATTGTGTTTGCCCCCAGCCCGGATGCATTTCTGTGTATTGGCAGCTCTGCTCAGCTTTGCCATTGGATGAGATGGGTCAATAGTGTTGAGAAAGATGGGTTTGAACTTTAAAAAAAAACAACAACAAAAGAACAGTTTAGCTTTTAATGAGCTGCAGGATATATCAGGTGCTACATGCTGGCAGGAAGGGACAGCATATAAATTACAGTTTGTGATTTAATGAGCCTTGAATACAGACATTTGTCAGAAGCAGCTGGCCTGATGGAGCCACAGCAGAGGGAGCCCATCTTGGAGCAGGTTCTCCTTGGACCTGGTTCCCTAACAATTCCCACCACTGCCAGGGACACTACAGGGGAGAGGCCCACCAGATCTGAGATAAGAGCCAAAGCTGATGCAGTGAAAGCTGAGCTGCTTATATCATCTTTCTGAAAGATCTTATTCTGAAAACGGGTATGCGCACTTGATAGTAAAGGTGAAGAGGAAAAAAAAATTGAGACATACTGAGGAAGTAAAAATTAACACAATGTTGATGAATGAGTCGATGTTTGGGGAGGCAGAATGACCTCACCCTGAGGATCATGAAGTCATAGATGCATCCTTGTTATCTGTTACTTTGTTTCACCATTAGGCCCGTCTAATTCAGCGCTGTGCAATTTGGTAACCAGACCCTTGTGACCATGTAAAATTAAATTAACTAAAATTAAATAATTAGTAATTAATATTTAGAAAAATTAGAAATTCTGTTCCTTGGTCATACTAGATCAATAATCTAGTATGTGGCTACCATATTGGGCAAGAAAGATAAAGAACATTTCCATGGGCTCGGCGCCTATAGCTCACCCGGCTAAGGCGCCAGCCACGTACACCTAAGGTGGCGGGTTCGAATCCCCAGCCCGGACCCGCCAAACAACAATGACGGCTGCAACCAAAAAATAGC
>NW_003852442.1:9377314-9388214 GCF_000181295.1 Otolemur garnettii
TTTTTTTTTTGAGACAGAGTCCCACCCTGTACCCTGAACAGAGTACAGTGGCGTCATAGCTCACTGCAACCTCAGACTCGGGCTGTGGGCATCCTGCTGCCTCAGCCTCTGGAAGCTGCTGGGATTACAGGCGCTTGCCGTGGCATGAAGCTGGGTTGTTTTTTTTTTAAATGAGTCGGGGGTCTCACACTTGCTCAGGTAAGTCTCCCTCCGTGCTGGCATTATAGGTGTGAGCTACTGCACCCAGCTAGATCATGAACTCTTTAAAAGTAAAAGCTATCTCACTTATCTCTATGTGTCCAGCACCTAGCATAGCACCTAAAGAAGAGCAAGTTGCCTAACAAATACCACTGCAAATTGTTAAAAAATATAAAAAAGTATGGTTCAGTACCTGTAGCTCACTGGCTAGGGTGCTAGCCACATACACTGGAGCTGGCATGTTCAAATCCAGCCTGGGCCTGCCAAACAAGAATGACAACTACAACCAAAAAATAGCTGCGCATTGTGGCAGGTGCCTGTAGTGCCCGATACTTGAGAGGCTGAGGCAACAGAATCACTTAAGCCCAAGAGTTTGATGTTGCTCTGAGCTGTGACACCACAACACTCTACCTCGGGCAACAGCTTGAGACTCTGTTCCCCCCCCCCCAAAAAAAAATTAAATTAAAAAAAGAAAAAAAGTGGCTCAGTACCTGTAGCTCAAGAGGCTAGGGCACCAGCCATATACTCTGGAGTTGGTAGGTTCAAATCCAGCCTGGGCCCACCAAACAACAATGACAACTACAACCAAAAAATAGCTAGGCTTTGTGGTGGACGCCTGTAGTCCCAGCTACTTGGGAGGTTGAGGCAAGAGAATTGCTTAAGCCCAAGAGTTTGAGGTTCCTGTGAGCTGTGATGCCAAGGAACTCTACCCAGGTGACAGCTTAAGACTGTGTCTCAAAAAACAGAAAAAAAACCAGAACCAAACATTTGGGTGGCCCCTGTGGCTCATGGAGTAGGGCACCAGCCCCATATACAGAGGGTAGTGGTTTGAACCCAGCCCCAGCCAAACTGCAACAAAAAATAGCTGGGTATTGTGGCGGGCACCTGTAGTCCCAGCTACTCAGGAGGCTGAGGCAAAAGAATCGCCTAAACCAAGAGCTGGAGGTTGCTGTGAGCTGTGATGCCATAGCACTCTACCAAGGGTGACAAAGTGAGACTCTGTCTCTAAAAAAAAAAAAACAATAAAAGTTAAGGTTACACACAGGACTCACACATAATTAAAAATATTTTTCATAATTTTATAAGTAAAGTTACACAAGGTAGAAAATGTTATCACCATTTCTAACTTTCCGTGCCACATAAGACACCTGAGAGGAAAAAAAAATGTCAACCTATTCCAGCATGAAAAGCAGCCTAAGGGCCGGCAGATCCACTGGGCTAAGCAAGGCTTCCAGAAAGCCATCAAAGGAAAGCCCTGAGAGTACCATCTAACCTGAATCTACTTCTGCTAAGTGTAAGCCTGGTACATATTTTTCACCATCACAGATACACTGAAAAACTCCTTTTAAAATTCTCAGTAAGGCTTCCATTATTTCAAGGGAAAATCCTTTTCTCTATCAATGAAACTTTCAGCTGTTCCAAACACAAAACATACTAACTCGTACTTTCTTCGGCAATGGCTCTAGATTGGCACTAGTGGCAATAGTTTCAAGAAAGGCGTTAGAGCCGGGCACGGTGGCTCACACTTGTAATCCCAGCACTTTGGGAAGTGGGGCAGGAGGATACATTGAGCTCAGGACTTCCAGACCAGTCTAAGCAAGAGGCCTGTCTCTACTAAAAATAAAAAAAAAAAACCTCAATTTATTTTATGAAGAAAAAACCAAAGATAATGACAAGATGCAAGAGAATCATGATAGTTAACAACTTTTTTTCAGAGCTTAGCAAGATGAATCCAGCCTTTGATTCTAATAAAACACAGCTTTTTTGTAAGGAGTAAAAAAGGACACAAATTTACAAACTAGATGGAAGGCTGTATTTTTCTTGAGAGGCAAGTAATTTTTTTTTTTTTTTTTTTTGAGACAGAGCCTCAATCTGTCGCCCTGGGTAGAGTGCTGTGGCATCACAGCTCACTTAAGCTCAAACTCTTGGGTTTAAGTGATTCTCCTGCCTCAGCCTCCCAAGTAGCTGGGACTACAGGCGCCCACCACAACGCCCAGCTATTCTTTGGCTGCAGTTGTCATTGTTGTTTGGCAGGCCTGGGTTGGATTCGAACCCTCCAGCTCTGGTGTATGTGGCTGGTGCCTTAGCCTCTTGAGCTATAGGTGCCGAGCCTAAGGCAAACGATTCTAATCCATGTGTACTGAGGTTTCTCATAATAATTTAAAATAATAATACCTAATATTTGAGTATCTACTATGTACAAAATACCATACTAAACATTTTGCAAGTAATACCTTCTTCGATCCTCATTGCAACCTACAGGCAAGCAATATTATTGTAATTCATTATTTCACAAAGAAACTGAAGTCATAACATAAAATTTTGCAAGATCTGATCACACAGTATAAGAAAGAACTGGGATTCTGCCTCACACCACTCTGCTACCTCCTATGTGTTCCAATGGCCAAGAAGAAAGGAAAAAACCCTTACCTGGTTCATGCCTGCGTTGGCAAAGAGCAAAGTGGGGTCATCCAATGGGATGGTGGCAGACGAATGAACGTAAGTGTGCTCATTTCTCTTAAAGAAGTCTATAAATCGCTGCCGGATTTCACTTGCTGTGAGAGTTGAGTCCATCTTGAAAGTCACTCCAAAGAACTAACCAAAGTAAAGAAGGAAAATTAGAGGAAATGAAACTAAAAGATAAGTACAAGTTTACAAGACTCCTGGCTTCTCAAGCAAAGTCACAGCAGGATGTCCTAAAACCTCTATGTCGTAATGTCCAAGGGTAAAACCATTTAAAGCAATCAATGCTGCACCAGCAAACAGCAGTCCCATCCAATTCTTCCTTCCCTATGCCAACCTCAACAGGTTCAACACACCAAGCAGAGTAGGAAGTGACTTATTCATGTTTTCATTCATTCAACAAATATGTATCTACTCTGTGCCAGGCCCTAGGCCAGAATTAGAAAGGACAGGATGGGCTCAGTGGCTCACATCTGCCATCCCAGTGCTTTGGGAGGCTGAGATGAAAGGATAGCTTGAGGCCAGGAGTTCAAGAAAAGACAGGAAAAAGCCCTGTCTTTACAAAAAAAATTTTTAAAAATTAGCTGGGCATGGTGACAAATGCCTATTGTCCCACTTAGGAACTTGAGGCAGAAAGATCACTTAAGCCCAGGTGTTTGAGACTCTAGTGAGCTACTATCGTGCTACTGTGCTACAGGGTGAGACCCCATTTCTAGAATAATAAATAAAGTAGGGAGAATAAAGGCCAGCCTAGGAAACATAGCAAGACCTGTCTCTCTTAAAAAAAAAAAGAAAAAGCCATCTTGTATTTGGAAGCAATCTGTAAACTGGAAAACTCAATGGATAATATTGTTTGATTCGCTCAAAGGTTTTCTCTTACAAGGAAGATACAATAAAAGGTGAATACAGTGAACACAAGACCCTCACGCTCAGATTTATGTTTAACCACAATGTCAAATGATCCACTCACTACCCAATCAATTAATTACTCAAACAAAAGCCCTTTGGGCAAAAAGATGGTAAGACAATGGCTGACAATGGCTGACAGCCAAAGAGCTGACCACATCGCCCACGGATGGAGACTTGCTCTCCATGCCAAGAATGAAGGCTCAGGTTTTTAGAAATGTCACACCATATTCTTCCTCATCTATCCTCACCATGACTCCCAATAAATCTTAACAATAGAGACAAAAATGAATTTGCAACCGTAACCCTAACACTTTGCAGCAACCTCATAGCTTTTTCAGAGTTCACTGCTCTTCCTCTAGATGGGCCACTTGAGGTAAATAAGCAGTTACAAGAATTTCCCACTTTTATTTATTTTTTTGGCCGGGGCTGGGTTTGAACCCACGACCGGCATATGTGGCCGGCACCCTGCCCTTTTGAGCCACAGGCGACGCCGGAATTTCCCACTTTTGCTTATTCATTCCACATAATAAATGCATACTATGTCCTGGGAATCAAGATAAATGAAAATACAAAACAACAACAAAAACAAGATGAATGAAAGTCTATGTACTTCACAGAGGACCACCATATACAGAAAAAACTTCAGTATTATGTAAAAGGACCTAATATATTGACTGTAAACCCTATGGAGACTGGGGCTATTAAAAGACGTGTCCCCACCTCTACTTATTCATTCAATATAAACATACTGGAAGGGTGCATTGGACACAGAGGTGGCACGAAAGCACTTCTCAAATCCCGCTTCTCAGTAGGAGCTACAAAGGTCTTGGGCACCTTAAATCACACTGTGGTTCCAGCTCTAGTACACGCTTTTCATTCGTCAGACAAGCTCTCTGCCCTGCCCCCACTCCTTTCCCTAATTTCTCATTTTTGATACCTCAATTCCATACTAGGTACCCCTTCTTTATCAGACTCCTCCTCTTCTACTGTCTCACGGGCCCCAAATGTCTCCCTTCATAATTTTTTTTTTAAGAGACAGAGTCTCAGTTTGTCACCCTTGGTAGAGTACCGTGGCATCACAGCTCACAGCAACCTCCGGCTCTTGGGCTTAGGCAAATCTCTTGCCTCAGTCTCCCAAGTAGCTGGGAGTACAGGCGCCCGCCAAAGCACCCTGCTACTTTTTTGTTGTAGTTGTCATTTTTGTTTGGCAGGCCTGGGCTGGATTCGAATCCACCAGCTCCAGTGTACGTGGCCGGTGCCCTACCGGAGTTGTGGGGTTCGAATCCAACCCGGGTCTGCCAAACAACACTGACAACTACAACGAAAAAAAATTAGCAGGGTGCTGTGCCGGGCGCCTGTAGTCCCAGCTACTTGGGAGACTGAGGCAGGAGAATCGTTTAAGCCCAAGAGTTGGAGGTTGCTGTGAGCTGTGATGTCACTGCGCTCTACCCAGGGAGACATAGAGAGACTGTCTCAAAAAAAGAAAAAAAGAAATTAGGGAATGGCTTATACCTGGACGCCACCCTTCTCTCCTATGCCCCCTCCTGCCCCTGGGGCATTAATACCAAGGGTGATAAAACCTTAGCGTTGGGTGGATATACGATGGCAACGGCAACCCTCCTAAGGTCTCGGTCTTTAGCAAATCCACCCAAGGCTGCCTCACCTCCAGGGGGCCGGGAGGCTGACAAAAGGCCACAGTCCTCCCCCCACTGGCTCCAGCCCAGGCTCGGTTCTCTAGGCCACGCGGGGCCCGGCCCAGAGGCCCACTGCAACTGCCGAACCTTCCCCGCAGACCCCGGTCCCAGACGCTGTCACAGCAAACAGAGCGATCGGGGGCGTCGCCAGCCTCTTCCGAGGGTCACGATCCCGAACTTTTCCCTCAGAGCCCACCACCCTCAGTCCCCGCACTGACCTGCTCCCGCAGACGCTAAGCTGTACCGGCGACTGGCCACCAGCAGCCTCAACCTGCCCCGCCCCGTCCAATCAGATAGCAACCTTGGAAAGTGCCCGGCTGCGCCTTACCTCACGAGATATTATTGGTCAATATACATGGCAATCCAACTGAGCACGAATCAGCTCCTTAGTTGGTTTCTGCGAAGGCGGCTCTAAATTGGCTGATGCAATGGCGAGGAAAGACAGGCCAGGGAGTATCACGTGATAGGGTTGGACGGGGTCTCTTTTATACGCCGGAGGCCACGCTGTACCACATACCATAGATGACTTAGTTAATGTGGGAGAAGATAACGTATGTTTGGTAATCGTCATGGGTGTTGGTATATAGTTATGTTCATTTTATTTATTTATTTTCGAGACAGAGTCTCACTATGTCGCCTGGGGTAGAGCAAGGTGGCGGCACAGCTCACAGCAACTTCAAACTCTTGGGCTTAAGCAATTCCCCTGCCTGAGCCTCCAGAGTAGCCGGGACTACAGGCGGCCACTACAACGCTCGGCAATTTTTTTGTTGCAGTTGTCATTGTTGTTTAGCAGGCCTGGTCTTCGAACCTGCCAGCCTTGGTGTATGTGGCTGTCGCCCTACCCACTGAGCCACGGGGCGCCCCCATTCTGTTCATTTTAGTTGCAGAATGATAGAGACCTCAAAGATACTAACTTACTGTGCTCATGGATACACTTGGCCTTAACAAGCCTTCAATTTGGTGTAGAAGTAATAACAGTAGTTGAGGTACAACAGGATTGACATCTGGTCTTCCATTTGTAAAATAATGGTTAATATTAATACGTAGCCGGGCACAGTGAAGGGCACCTCTAGTCCCAGTTACTTGGGAGGCTTAGGCAGGAAGATTGCTTGAATACAGTCTGGGCAACTTTCCTCACCCCCCAAAAAGTTTACAGTTGAGGCATGGTAATAAACATTTCACATAGATTATTTCATTTATATTTTAAACTGTACATTAGGTCATCTGATGTCTTTTTGCAGAAGATGAAACTACCTTACACAAGGTGAGTTTTGAGAGATAAGGTCCCCCTATATTGCACACTTATAGAAATTGTGATTGAGACTCAAAAATCACATTCTTCCTTTTGGGGGGATAGAGTCTCACTTTCTCGCCCATGGTAGAATGCCATGGCGTCCTAGCTCAAAGCAACCTCAAACTCTTGGACTTAAACAATTCTCTTGCCTCAGCCTCCCAAGTAGCTGGGACTACAGGTACCCACCACAAAGCCAGGGAATTTTTTTTTTTTTTTGAGACAAAGGCTCACTTTCTTGCCCTCGGTAGAGTGCCGTGGCAGCGTCACACTGCTCACAGCAACCTCCAGCTCTTGGGCTTAGGTGATTCTCTTGCCTCAGCCTCCCGAGTAGCTGGGACTACAGGCACTTGCCACAATGCCCGGCTATTTTGTTGTTGTTGCAGTTTGGCCAGGCTGGGTAGATGGGGCTGGTGCCCTACTCACTGAGCAACAGGCGCCGCCCATGCCTGGTGATATTTTAGAGATGGGGGTCTCGCTCTTGCTCAGGCTGCTCTTGAACTCCTGAGCTCAGGCAATCCACCTGTCTCAGCCTCCCAAGTGCTGGGATTATAGGTGTGAGCCACTGAGCCCAGCCCAAAAGTCACATTCTTTTTTTTTTTTTTGAGATAAAATCTCACTTTGTTGCCCTCAGTAGAGTGCTGTGGCATCACAGCTCACAGCAACCTCCAGCTCTTGGGCTTAAGTGAGTCTCTTGCCTCAGCCTCCCAGTAGCTGGGACTACAGGCACCTGCCACAACACCTGGCTTTTTGTTGTTGTTGTTGCAGTTGTCATTGCTGTTTTAGCTGACTGGGGCCAGGTTCAAACCTGCCATCCTCAGTATATGGGGCTAGTGCCCTACCCACTAAGCCAGAGGTACTGCCCAAAAGTCATATTCTTCTGTAATTATCCGATGATATTTTTCTGTGATATCCTTCAATTATAAATAATATCAACTTGGGGCAGTGTCTGTGACTCAGTGGGTAGGGCACCGGCCCCATATACCGAGGGTGGTGGGTTCAAACCCGGCCCCAGTCAAACTGCAACAAAAAAAAATAGCCAGGTGTTGTGGCAGGCACCTGTAGTCCCAGCTACTCGGGAGGCTGAGGCAAGAGAATCACCTAAGCCCAGGAGTTAGGTTGCTGTAAGCCATGTGATGCTATGACACTCTACTGAGGGCGACAAAGTGAGACTCTGTCTCTAAAAAAAAAATAATACTGTCAACTTGGCTCGGCTCCCATAGCTCAGTGGTTAGGGTGCCAGCCACATACACTGAGGCAGGCGGGTTCTAACCTGGCCTGCTGAATGACAATGACAACTGCAACAGAAAATAGCTGGGCATGATGGCTCATACCTGTAATCCTAGCTCTCTGGGAGGCCGAGACAGGTGGACTGCCCTGAGCTCAGGAGTTTAAGACCAGACTGAGCCAGAGTGAGACCCCCATCTCTACAAAAAAAAGCTGGGCATTGTGGTGGGTGCCCGTAGTCCCAGCTACTTGGGAGGCTGGAGGCAAGAAAATCACTTGAGCCCAAGAGTTGGAGGGTGCTGTGAGCTATGATGCCATGGCACTCTGCCGAGGGCCACAAAATGAGATTCTCTCTCAATAAAATAAATAAATTAATTAATTCAAAAAAGAAACTTAAGAAAAAAGTCTTCAAACTAAAACAATTGAAAGTAAAATTAGGCTCGGCGCCTATAGCTCAACCGGCTAAGGCGCCAGCCACATACACCTAAGGTGGCGGGTTCGAATCCCCAGCCCGGACCCGCCAAAAACAACAATGACGGCTGCAACCAAAAAATAGCCGGGCGTTGTGGCGGGCGCCTGTGGTCCCAGCTACTTGGGAGGCAGAGGCAGGAGACTCGCTTGAGCTCAGGAGTTGGAGGTTACTGTGAGCTGTAATGCCATGGCACTCTACCCAGGGGGACAGCTTGAGGCTCTGTCTCAAAAAAAAAAAAAAAAGAAAGTAAAATTAAAAAAAAAAAATACCCGGGTGTTGTGGCAGGTGCCTTTAGTCCCAGCTACTTGGGAGGCTGAGGCAAGAGAATCATTTAAGCCTAAGAGTTTGAGGTTGCTGTGAGCTGTGACAGCACAGCACCCTACTGAGGGTGACATAGTAAGACTCTGTCTCAAACAGATAAATAAAGTCAAGTGGATGCTAGAGAAGAAGTTATCTTAATGCAAGATACAGATTGTGTACTTTAGAAAACTTCCAGCAAGTTCTTAACTTATTCTAGGCTAAGCAAATACTATCGGTAGGAGTGAGCTCTACACACACAGCCTGCTCTCCAGTAGGACGTTTGTTGAACACCTTAGGATAAAAGGGCTCAAGATAGTACAACTAACATACTTAAGGAGAACGTAGTTTTAGATTCTAACTCTCTCATTCCATCTTTCCTACCTTTAGCATCTATAAAATGGCCTTAGTGTGCTCTTTTATTTGCTGTAAGATCAAATGGGGATGGCTGAATACTTGTTTTGAGAACCTCAAAGGAACACTTCTTTTTTATTTTTTTAATTTCAGATTAATATCAGGGTACAAACCATTAGGTTATGTAATTTACACAGGAAAGGTTAAAGCCAGAGTTGTAGCTATATCCTACACCCAAGAAGGGCACCGAATATCCGCATATTCTTGTATTGTACCATTGGGTAGGAAGTCACTGAGCCCCTTCCCTTCTCTCCCCTTCTTGAATTTATTTGGGATTTTCTCTTGTGTGGGTCTGTGATAATCTGCTTTCAAATTGGTATGGTGTACATGTGATGCTTGGTTTTCCTTTTCTTTTATTTTTTTTGAGACGGAGTCTCAAGCTGTCGTCCTGGGTAGAGTTCACAGTAACCTCAAACTCTTGGGCTCAAGTGATTCTCTTGCCTCCAGCCTCCCAAGTAGCTGGGACTACAGCGCCCAGCTTTTTTTTTGTAGCGATGGGGATCTCACTCTTGCTCAGGTCTTGAACTCCTGAGCTCAGGGCAGTCCACCTGCCTCGGCCTCTCAGAGAGCTAAGATTACACGCATGAGCACCATGCCCGGCTATTTTTTGTTGCAGTTGTCATTGTCATTTAGCAGCCTGGGCCAAGTTGGAACCCGCCTGCCTCAGTGGCACCCTAACCATTGAGGTACGGGAGCTGAGCCAAGTTGACATTATTTTGATTATTATTTTTTTTTTTTCAGTTTTTGGCCGGAGGTAGGTTTGAACCTGCTACTTCCAGCATATGGGACCAGTGCCCTACTCCTCTGAGCCACATGGCTCATAGCAACCTCCAACTCCTGGGCTTAGGCGATTCTCTTGCCTCAGCCTTCTGAGTAGCTGAGACTACAGACGCCTGCCACAACGCCTGGCTATTTTTTTTGTCGCAGTTGTTATTGTTGTTTAGCTGGCCCAGGCTGGGTTGGAACCCGCCAACCTCGGTGTATGTGGCTGGCGCCATAACCACTGTGCTATGGGCGCTGAGCCAATGTTTGCTTTTCCAATCATGTGATACTTACGAGAATGTTCTCCACATCCATCCAGGTTATCACAAATGATGCAACATCTCCATCTTTTTATGGCTGAATAGTATTCCATCGTAGACATACATCACAATTTATTAATCCATTCATGTGTTGTTGGGCACTTGGGTTGTTTCCCCATCTGTACAATGGTGAACTGAGCAGCTGCCAACATTCAAGTGCACATGTTTCTGTGGTAAAATGCCTATTTTTTCATTTGGGTAAATGTCTGATAGTGGGATTACAAGGTCAAATGGTAGGTCTACTTTTAGTTCCTTCCAGAATCTCCATACTTCTTCCCATGGAGGCTATACAAGTTTGCAGTCCCACCAGCAATACATTCCCTTCTCTGCACCCATGCCAGCAGCTGTTGCTTTGGGACCTTCTGATGTGGGCCATTCTCACTAGGGTTAGGTGATATCTGAAAGTGGTTTTGATTTGCTTTTCTCTGATAATTAGGGATGATGAGCATTTTTTCATGTGTTTATTGGCCATTGTTCTCTGCTCCTGAGAAAAGTTTCTATTCTTGTCTCTTGTGCAGTTTTTTTTTTTTTTAAATAGAGTCTCACTATCTTGCCCTTGGTAGAGTGCTATGGGGTCACAGCTCACAGCAACCTCAAACTCCTGGGCTCTAGCAATTCTCTTGCCTCAGCCTCCCAAGCAGCTGAGACTACAGGCTCCCACCTCCACGCCTAGCTGTTTTTTGTTGCAGTTGTCACTGTTGGTTAGCTGGCCTGGGCCGGGTTCAAACCCACCAACTTCGGTGTATGTGGCTGGCGCTGTAACTATTGTGCCACGAGCCATGAGCCATCTTGCACAGTTTTTTTTTTTTTTTTTGAGACAGAGCCTCAAGCTGTCCCCCTGGGTAGAGTGCCG
>NW_003852442.1:9388399-9390417 GCF_000181295.1 Otolemur garnettii
GCCTTAGACACTTGAGCCACAGGCGCCGAGCCTCTTGGACAGTTTTTAATGGTCTGGGTTTTTTGCTCTTTTTTGTTGATAAGCTTGAGTTCATTGTGGATTCTGGTGATTAGGTCTCGGTTGGATTCATAGTATGCAAAGATCTCTTCAGGGAAGTTGTTTTGAGACAGTCTCTGTCCCCTGAGTAGAGTGCCTTGGCGTCATACCTCAAAGCAACCTCAAACTCTTGGGCTTGAGCAATTCTCTTGCCTCAGCCTCCCAAGTAGTTGGGACTACAGGTGTGAGCCACCATAGCCTGCTAGTTTTTCCATTTATAGTAGAGACAAGGTCTTGCTTTTGCTCGGGCTGGTCTTGAACTCCTGAGCTCAAGCGATACACCAATACACTTGGATTGATCACCAGTATCATTTCTTGCCTAATGTAGTGTTTTTCAGACTATAAGGTGCTATAGTTACCACCTACGCCCCTGGGATGGGGCCTGAGATCCTCTCTTTCTAATAGGCTGGGAGATAGTATCTATTCTCCTGAGAGATTCTACTTGGAATAATAAGGGCTGCGCCTCTGCGCCTGTACAGATCCAGATATTAAGAAGTCAGATCTGGAGATCCGCCCGGGAGATATGCATACCTCATCTGTTTGTTCAACAAATTAGTGACTATGTGTTAGTCCCTGAAGATCTACATTAAGTAAAGGAGACACTGGCCCCGCGCGGTGGCTCACACCTGCAATCCTAGCACTCTGGGAGGCGAGGTGGATGGATTGCTTGAGCTCAGGAGTTGGAGACCAGCCTGAACAGGAGTGAGACCCAGTTACTGAAAATAGCCACATGTTGTGGCAGGCACCAGTGATCCCAGCTACTCAGAAGGCTGAGGCAAGAGATTTGCTTGAGCCCAAAAGTTTGAGGTTGCTGTGAGTTATGATGCCACTGCACCCCACAAAGTGAGAATCTGTTTCAAAAAACAGAAAGAAAGAAAAGCAGACACTGCCCCGCCCTCCCGAGGTTTCAGTTTGGCCCTGAAGCCAGACACTTGGGGAGAGATGTCAAAGCTTAAAAAGCTCAATACACAAAGGTGCCCTGGGCTGGAGGCTGGCCGAGGCTCCTGCCCCCGGGCGACCCTAGGGCGCATGCCCGAGGGCTGTCGCGTCCACTCAGCTGATTGGCTGGCGGGGGCGGCTCCCCGGCCTCGGTCTTTAAGGCTGGGGCTGGGTCCGTCTGGCGGTTGGAGGAATGTAACCGCCATGCTGAGACGCGATGGCTGGGGCTGGGGGCCGACTCCGAGGCCGTGCCCGAGGCCGTGCCCCGGGGCACTTTTCGCTTGCCCTGCCTGTGGGCGCCGTGAGTATCTGCGAGGGTATTAACGAGACCCTTTCCTCCTACATGTAGGTGTCTTCCTTGCCCCTTCCCTTAGGGAGAGGAATAATAGTAACATTGTATTTATGGAGCTGCGCCATGAGCCAGGCGCTGGGCCCAAGGCCTTAGCCTACTGATGGTAGAATCCTACAGCTGTGAGGTGGGTACTTAACATGGTTTCAGAGGTGACTGAAACTACTCGAGGTTACAAGAGAGTAAATGGTGAAGACTGAATTGAAATCCAGGTGCTCCTACTGGCCTACCACTCTCATCTCCTCGCCATAGTTTAGAAGCCAGGTACTTGCTTAGCGGGAGTCTCAAAATGAGCAGGTATATTGGGGGTGGACGTGGCAGAATCCTGGTGCTTATTTTTCAGTTTTTTTTAAAATAGAAAAAGTGACATGCTAAGTCTATAGAGGAAGGATAAACACCAAGTTCAGGATAGTTACTGTCTCTTGAGTCTGCAGAGGTATTCTATTGAGTTAGTTTTATTGCTTAAAACACGTGGTGGGGGCTCGGCGCCTATAGCTCAACCAGCTAGGGCGCCGGCCACGTACACCTAAGGTGGCGGATTCGAATCCCCAGCCCGGACCCGCCAAACAACAATGACGGCTGCAACCAAAAAATAGCCGGGCGTTGTGGTGGGCGCCTGTGGTCCCAGCTACTT
>NW_003852442.1:9390540-9393186 GCF_000181295.1 Otolemur garnettii
GGGAAACTAAGTGTTATGTTATTCCCTATTTTATTTGTATGAATTACAATTTTAAAAGGAAACCATGTACATGGGAAGCAATTTCGGAGGATAAAATGCACAGAACTAAAAGGAAGTTTTCTCCCACCCCAGCCTTCTGGAGTCCCTAAGCAGAAGCAGCCACATTAAGTTTCATGTGTATCTTCTACATTTTTATAGTGTATAGAATTATACATGTGAGTTCAGAGCTTGGGGGCAATAGTGTGTTTCACATGAGGGAAGCCTATTACACATAGTCCATGTCCCTGGGGTGAATTACTTTTTAGCCTCATTAAGCGTTCTTGGAAAATTCACTAGCTGCCTGTAGCTCTGTGAAACAATATAAATTTTCTGGCAATATTCCCTGGGTTGCTTCTCAACTGATGATTTGTACATGGCTGTCCAGGCCGTTTGCCTTTTTCTTTTTCGCACCTCTTCACTTGCAAGGTCCAAAAACAAAGGAAAAACCTTTACCGAATTAGCCCCCAAAGGATTCGGGAGAAAATCATAGTTGAGTAGAGCATACTGTAGAACTGTTTTACCCTTTCTCAAAACGTTTTTACTCATATACTATGGGTTTTACAGAGCTCACCATCACTTGAAATTAATTTACTATAGTGGAATATCGGCAAAATGGGGGAAGTTGGTGCTGTGATAATAAACTCTTCCCTCCCTCTAATCACTGCTGTTACAGTGTATAGGCTTCCTCTCCAGCCACAAGCAATTTAACTAGTTGGGCTGTAACATTTGTTTCACTTCTTAAGCCTTGTTTTAACTCTTAACAGCCCAAGATGTTACTTCCCTTTAAAGATTCTCTCAATCACACAACCTTTACATGTGATTTAACTGTGATTTTAGAGCTGTGATTTTAACCCAGACACAGCTAACTCCAGAAGTCATGCATTTGCTCACTACACTCGCTCTTTTCATTGGCTTTCTGGAGATCTCTTCATCCTTTGTCTTCTTGTCTGTTACCCCCAAGAACTGCGTTCAGTTCCCTCCACCCTGTTTGCTCTCCGGTGCTCTACCTGGAACACTTTGCCCTGGCACTCCCTTGAGTACTTTCAGAACTGAATTCCAGTTCATGGTATTGCCACATTCTAACAGTGCTGATTGCCAACACCTGAACGTTTTAAAATTCCAATCTGAAAAGTAAAACTGTTTATGCATTTTGGTGACTATCAAAGGTTTTTTGTTTTGATATAGTTCAGCAGTTTTCAGCCTGTGGGTCGGGACCTCTTTGGGGGTGTCCTTCATATCAGGTATTTACATTATGATTCATAACAGTAGCAAAATTAAGTTATGAAGTAGCAACGAAAATAATTTTATGGTTGGAGGTCACCACAACATGAGGAACTGTATTAAAGGGTCCCGGCATTAGGAAGGTTGAGAACCACTGATATAGTTCATTTCTACTACTTAGGAGCATTTGAAAATGTGATTTTGTTCTTTGGAGAGCTAGTTGACAGGTGCTTAGGCATTTTAAGATAACTACTTCAGTTTGATGAGGGTGCCCTGTGCGGCGATGAGGGGTGGCAGTTTGAGAACAAGGGAAGCGACAGTCCAGATGGGGCGAGGGGTGGCCCGCAGCCTCGGGCTCGTACGTCACTGGGGCGCGCCTCTTCCGGTCCCCAGAGCTATCGAAAAAGACTTCTCTTTGGTGGGAGTCAGCCTGCCTCCTGCAATCCCCCAGAGCCCACAGTCACACTGAGCCATCCGGCGATTCCGCCACCGTCCTCCCTCACTCCCGCGACCATGGCCACTGACTCATGGGCCCTGGCAGTGGACCAGCAGGAAGCAGCGGCCGAGTCGGTGAGTTGGCTTCCGCTGTAAAAGGGTCAGGGGACCAGCGACTTGGTCCCTGGGAAAAGACACTCCTGAGATTGGTCAGGGTCGGGATGAGGAGAAATGGGGAGGACCGAGAGGGTCCCGGCACCAGGACCCTGAGCTGGCTTTTTTTATCCATCCGCCTGCTGCATTACATAGGGGCTAGTGAGTGCTCCTACCGGTAAAGCGCGCAGCCCCCTGCCTGCCTTCTTGCAAACAGGAGTGATCGCAGATCGCACTTGTCACTCTGTACTGTAATCACGTTTTTAGGTGCCATCCTCCACCTCCGCATTCTGAGCTGCTTGGGCGCAGGGAACATGCCTTTATTCGTGTTTGTTTGCCTTCTTGGCTTTCTCAGGGATGATGGACCCAGTAGGTCTGGCAGTCAGTAAATTCTCTTCTGATCTGCTTAACTTTGTTCTTTTTTTCTGGGCATGACACATGGTAAGCAAGACATGTTAAACGTTACTATGTAGGGTTAATTTCTCCCACATAAACGCTTAAGTTGTGGTAGGGCTTTGGACCTACTTCTGTTAGTACTTATTTCTGTGAATTCCTTGAGAATGAGGACATTGTCTTATTTTTTTTTAATGTGATTTTTAAAAGTAATTTATACACATAGTCAAATAGTGTCCCTGGCATAGTTCAAAACAGTTGTGCCTGACAATTTTTTTCCTCCCCAGAGGCAACTACTTTTTCTCTTAAAACTAATTGTAGGTGGCTCGGTGCCTGTGGCTCAAGCAGCTAAGGCGCCAGCCACATACACCTAAGGTGGCGGGTTTGAATCCCCAGCCCGGGCCC
>NW_003852442.1:9396911-9398232 GCF_000181295.1 Otolemur garnettii
CCTTAGCCGGTTGAGCTATAGGCGCCGAGCCTCAAATGATTCTCTTAACTCAGCCTCACAAGTAGCTGGGACCACAGGAGGGTGCCACAACGCCCCATTGTTTATTTTAGAAATGGGGTCTTGCTCTTGCTCTTGCTCAAGCTGGTCTGGAACTCCTGACCTCAAGCAATCCACCTGTCTTGGCCTCCCAGAGTGCTAGGACTACAGGTGTGAGCCACTGGGCCTGGCTGATTACTTTTTAGATTCTGCTCAAACTTCTTTAGAATTCTGATACATTTGTAATCAAAACGACATCTGTTGATTTCATTTACATTGTTACTGCGACCTTTTCCTAAGTATTTTATTTTACTGTATTAACTTCCAGTTGAACAATATAGCAACAAAACAATGATCCTTTAAACCCAGCTGGGTGGCTCCAGCACTGGAGGCTGATCTCTCTCTCTTTTTTTTTTTTAGAGACAGAGCCTCAAGCTGTCTCCCTGGGTAGAGTACTATGGCGTCATAGCTCACAGCAACAGCAACCTCTACCTCGGGCTCAAGGGATCCTCTTGACTCAGTTTTTCTATTTTTAGTAGAGACGGGGGTCTCGATTTTTGCTCAGGCTGGTCTCAAACCTGGGAGCTCAAGCTATCCACTCTCCTCAGCCTCTCAGAATATTAGGTTACAGGTGTGAGCCATCACACCTGGCTGGAGGATGATCTCTTGAACCAGGGAAGTTGAAACCAACTTTTGGAAAAGGGAAAACCCCCTTTTCCAAAAAATACAATGACCTTTTGATCACTAAAATGCTGCATAGTACTGGATATTTCTAACTCATTTGTACTTTATGTATACCTCATTAACTCATTTATAATTCAGCTTTGGGCAGTGCCTCTGGCTCAGTGAGTAGGGTGCCAGCGCCATATACCAATGGTGGTGGGTTCAAACCTGGCCCTGCCAAACTGCAACAAAAAAATAGCCAGGTGTTGTGGCAGGCACCTATAGTCCCAACTACTCGGGAGGCTGAGGCAAGAGAATTGCCTAAGCCCAGGAAGTGAGACTCTGTCTCTAAAAAAAAAAAAAAAAATATATATATATATATATATATATATATTTCAGCTTTGCCATTTATTTTATTTTAATTTTTTTTCATTTGGTTACATATTTATTCAGTGACTAAAGTGGATGCAAGTCTCTCATGGGCAGTTTGCTGTTACTGTGATGAAGGCAGGATTTATACATTCAACAGAATTAGAATAATGAGTTGAGTCAAATTTCAGTGCCCTTGTCATTTATTTTAGATAGTAATGATCGCCATAGAAATAAGTGCTATTGCTCTTAC
>NW_003852442.1:9398338-9400448 GCF_000181295.1 Otolemur garnettii
CCCTCTCTCCCCCTCTCTCCCCCTCTCTCCCTCTCTCTCTCTGTCCAGCCCAAGTACTAGACCTAGTAGGATGTGTGAGAGTGCTTTGGTGTTAACTGAAATACATTGAACATCTACTCTGTTCATGTCCTGTGCTGGTGGTTTCCTCTATGTTACTAATGTGTATTCTCTATCCTTCAGTATTAACAAAGGATTCTTACTGCTCTGTGGTGATTTTCTTTTTTCCCTTTTTTAAAAATCAGCTTTTTCAGATTGAATGATTTCCTTTTTTTGTTGATTTGTTTTCTTTTCTATCTCTCCGATGTGTTTCCCTCTGCTTACCCCCTCCCTAACACCAAAGCAGACACCAGAAAATTCCTTAAAGGTCCAATTGGTTTTTATGAATAGAAGTGGGGCTCCTGTCTTCCCAACTGAACGGCCCATTGAAGCAACAGTTTTTTTTGTTTCTCCCTCCCCACGCTCCTCCCTCTTTCCTCTGTCCTTGGACTTAGAAGGACAACAGAAATGAACCTCAAGAACATAAAGAAACTAGTGGTGCTTGGGAAGAAAATCATCATTTGATTGTGATGATTGTTATCCTTTACACCAGCAGTTCTTAACCTGTGTGTCATGACCCCTTTGTAACAATGAAAATACATCCTGCATATCAGATATTTACTTTATGATTCATAACAATAGCAAAATTACAGTTATGAAGCAGCAATGAAAATAATTTTATGGTTGGGGGGGTCACCACAACATGAGGAACCGTATTAAAGGGTCACAGCATTAGGAGGCATTAGTAAGGTTGAGAACCACTGCTTTACACTCTACTAGCGGATGGCCTAGGCCTCACTTAATATCTTGTGATGAGAGCACCTGCTTTGTACTAGATCCATAGAGCAGTTAAAAATAGAAATATTAAATACTTCATCTTGTAATTACAACTTTTCTATGAATTTAAGATTGTTTTAAAGAGAATAAGAAAAATATAATGTGAATTTAATGTGACCAGAAAGCAATTTAATCCCCCTACTGAATTTTGGTTCTTTGGCAAATAAATACTCAGTTAACTGCAGAAAAATTGTTGACCAGGTGCAGTGGCTCATGCCTACAATCCTAGCACTCTGGGAGGTCAAGGCCAGAGCATCATTTAAGCTCATGAGTTCAAGACCAGCCTAAGCAACAGTGAAACCCTGTCTCTACTAAAAATAGAAAAAGTGGCTGGGTGAAGTGGTTCACACCTGTAATTTTAGCACTTTGAGAGGCCAAGGCAGGTAGATAGCTTGAGCTTGTGAGTTTGAGACCAGCCTGAGGAAAAGTGAGACCCCATTTCTACTAAAAGTAGAAAAACTGAGGCAGGAGGATCACTTGAACCAAAGAGCTAGAGGTTGCTGTGAGTTATGACACCATAGCACTCTACCCAGGGCAACAGCTTGAGACTCTGTCTCAAAAAAATAAACAAATAATAAATAAAAATAGAAAAAGTTAACTGAGTGTGGTGGTGCATATCTATAGTCCCAGGTACTTGGGAGGCTAAAGCAGAATGATCACTTGAGCCCAGAGGTTGAAGGTTGCAGTGAGTTATGATGATGCCACTGCATCCTGACCTGGGTAATAATGTGAGACTGTCTCAAAAAGAAAAGAAAAATATTTTTGGACAGATGCAGTGGCTCATACCTATAATCCTAATGCTTTGGGAAGCCAAGGATGGAGAATTACTTGAGGCCAGGAGTTTCTGACCACCTTGGGCAACATAGTGAGACCTGGGCTTTACAAAAACAATTTAAAAATTAGCCTGTAGTTCTAATTCCTCAGGAGACAAGACAAGAATGTTACCTGCATACAAGACCCCAGGTTTCAGTGAGGTGTAATCCTGCCCCTGCACTCCAGCCTGAGTGACAGAGATTCTGTCCCCTACCCCCCCCCAAATCCTGTTACTAGATATATTTGTATTGTAATATAAGAGGTTAGTTCTGTGAAGATATCCTTAAGTTATAATATTTGATCAAAGTCTTCTTTTTTTTTTTTTGAGACAGAGCCACAAGCTGTCCCCCTGGGTAGAGTGCTGTGGCATCACAGCTCACAGCAACCTCCTCCAACTCCTGGGCTCAAGCGAGTCTCCTGCCTC
>NW_003852442.1:9401316-9402672 GCF_000181295.1 Otolemur garnettii
CAATGCCCGGCTATTTTTTGGTTGCAGCCATCATTGTTGTTTGGCAGGCCTGGGCTGGATTTGAACCCGCCACCTTAAGTGTATGTGGCTGGTGCCTTAGCCACTTGAGCCACAGGTGCCAAGCCCAGGTTTTTCTTGAATTCCTGAGCTCAAGTGATCTATCCACCTCAGCCTCCCAGAGTGCTAGAATTGCAGGCACGAGCCACTGCTCCTAGCCCTTGGTAGGTATTTTGATTATACAATGTGCCATGATGCTCCAGCTTCTTCCCAATGAAAATATTAGACACTCAGCAAACAGCAACTTGGATATGAGGCTGCATATCAGCAGGCAGCGTGCTGTGGTCCTGGGCTGGAGCATGTTCTGCAGCACAACTGATCCCCACCCACCGATGCTTTTCATTGCAATCTTCCCTACTCAGAGTTTTCTGTCTGAAGTGTGACTACATTTTCCAAAAATCTGTTTAAATTTCCTCTTGTTTGGAATATGAGAAAGTGACAACTGTAATGATATTCTATTGAGAGTTTCTATTTAAGGACGTTAAGCTAATTTACAAATTGTAATTCTTTCTTGGAATTAAAAATAGGAAGTATAGATTTTGAGCTGTACAATCTTTTCTTGCTATTGCTGTGTTTATGGGATATTTAGTTCTCATTTAAACATTTAGTAAACAAAAGGATTCCAGTAGAACAATGTAGTAAATGAACATAGCATGAGAGTGGCTCTCTCCGCCCCAGCTTCATTAGGGAGACTCTGTTAATTCAAAATCTTTTAAGTGATTTTCCTGACGCTTTCCCCTCCCCATATTCTTCATTTAGTTGAGCAACTTGCATCTTAAGGAAGAGAAAATCAAACCAGATGCCAATGGTAAGTAAGTAAAAGCTAGTTTGAAAATGAATGTGATTTCCTTTAGTGCTTCTGGTTTGGCATAACAGTCATCTGGAAAAACCTGTGTGTGTATAAGGCAGGGGGCTGCAGACGCTAGCAGTCATTTAGGGAATCAATAAACTGGATTGAATGACCAAAGCACTTTTAATAAAGAATGAGGATACTTATTTGGTTTATAAAACATTAAATTTATTACTAACCATGGGACTATATTGACAAAGATTATTTGTCATTATTTATTTATTTATTTTGCAGTTTTTTCTTTTTTGGCCCGGACTGGGTTTGAACCCGCCACCTCCGGTATATGGGGCCGGCACCCTACTCCTTTGAGCCACAGGCACCACCCTATTTATTTATTTTGAGACAGAGCCTTAAGCTGTTGCCCTGAGTAGAGTGCTGTGGCATCACAGCTCACAGCAACCTCTAACTCCTGGGCTCAAGCGAGTCTCCTGCCTCAGCCTCCCAAGTAG
>NW_003852442.1:9403005-9409709 GCF_000181295.1 Otolemur garnettii
TTGTTTGGTGGGCCAGGCTGGATTCGAACCAGCCAGCTCAGGTGTATGTGGCTGGCACCTTAGCCGCTTGAGCCATAGGCACTGAGCCCTATTTGTCATTTTTTGAAAAATGTTCCTTAACGCCGGGTGTACTGGCTCATACCTGTAATTCTAGCACTTTGGGAGGCCAAGGTGGGAGGATCGCTTGAGGCCAGGAGTTTGAGACCTGCCTGAGCAACATAGTGAGTCCTTCGTCTCTACAAGAAATAGAAAAATCAGCCAGACGTAGTGGCGCATATTCGTAGTTCCAGCTACTTGGGGGACTGAAGCAGGAGGACCACTTAAGCCCAGCCCAGAAGTTTCAGGCTGCTGTGAGTTATGATGATACCACTGCATTCTACCCCAGGTGACAGAGTGAGACCCTGTCTCAAAAATAAGTTCCTCACAAAAAAAAAAAAAAAAAAAAGTTCCTTAATCTGGGACGAGATAGGCAAAGTCTGAACAACCTGAGAGTTTACATATTCTAATTATTCTGAAATCATATCTATCAAAAGTTTAAGGCTTGGCACCCATGGCTCAAGCAGCTAAGGCACCAGCCACATACACCAGAGTTGTTGGGTTTGAATCTAGCCCGGGCCTGGCAAACCACAATGAAAATTGCAACCAAAAAATAGCCAGGCATTGTGGCGGGTCCCTTGGGAGGCTGAAGCAAAAGAATCACTTAAGCCTAGGAGTTGGAGGTTGCTGTGAGCTGTGATGCCACCGCAGTCTACCCAGGGCAACAGCTTGAGGCTCTGTCTCAAAAAAAAAAAAAAGTTTAGGATTTCCTGGCAGTGCCCTTAGCTTAGTGGGTAGGGCATAGCTCAGTTTATACATATAGAATTTTTGTTTTTTTTTGAGACAGAGCCTCAAGCTGTTGCCCTGGGTAAGGTGCCGTGGCATCACAACTCACAGCAACTTCCAATTCCTGGGCTAGAGGGATTCTCTTGCCTCTGCCTCCCAAGTAGCTGGGACTATGTAGGTGCCTGCCACAACACCGGTGATTTTTTAGTTGCAGCAGTCATTGTTGTTTGGCAGGCCTGAGCTGGATTCAAACATGCCAGCTCAGGTATATGTGGCTGGTGCCTTAATACATAGAATTTTTTTTTCCTTTTATTTATTTATTTATTTATTTATTTTTTGCAGTTTCTGGCCGGGATTGGGTTTGAACCTGCCACCTCCGCCATATGGGGCTGGTGCCCTACCCTTTTGAGCCACAGGTGCTGCCCAATTTTTCTTTTTTTTAGAGACAGAGTCTCACTTTGTTGTCCTTGGTAGAGTGCCGTGGAGTCACAGCTCACGCAACCTCCAGCTCTTGGGCTTAGGGGATTCTCTTGCCTCAGCCTCCTGAGTAGCTGGGACCATAGGCACCCGCCACAACGCCCGGCTATTTTTTTTTTCTTGCAGTTTGGCCGAGGCCGGGTTTGAACCCACCACCCTTGGTACATGGGGCCGGTGCCCTACTCACTGAGCCACAGGCACCGCCCTATACACATAGAATTTTAATGACATTGTGTTTACATGTTGATAAAATATGATTTGCATAGATACTCCTCTGTTGAGCATAAGGATGGTTTGTGATCATTGACTATTCTAATCATCTTTCTATAATATTTCAGAAATATTGATTTGTGAGGGAAATTATTAGTTTTGAGGTAAGGTGAGGGAACCTATAATAGGAAAGAACTGACATATAAGCAACAGTGTTCCACCTTTGTTTATTTAGGGTAAATGAAATGTTGGTATTAGTGGCTTTGTTTCCTCATTTATTTTTTGCTCCCCAGGCCTATATACCCTTCTAGTGTCATAGAACTTGAATTGTCCAGCTGTTGGGTGTGGGATGTGATTTTGAATCATGGCCACTTTGTGTCCAATAAAGGTGCTGTTGTCAAGACCAATGCAAATGAGGAGAAGACAGATGAAGAAGAGAAAGGTAACACACCTTAGAGTTATATAAATATCGTTCTACATTCTAAGAAAATGGATTGTTATAAGGCTTCATTTTTTTTTTTTTGGAGACAGAGTCTTACTATGTCACCCTCAGGAAAGTGCTGTGACCTCGCAGCAACCTCAAACTCTTGGGCTTTTTATTTTTGCAGTTTTTGGCTGGGGCCGGGTTTGAACCCACCACCTCTAGCATATGGGTTGGCGCCCTGCTCCTTTGAGCCACAGGCGCCAACCAAGTCTTCATTTTTATACACAACTTGGCTTGACTTTAATAGGAGTAACAATGCCTGGGCAGAACCTGTGGCTCAGTGGATAGGCGTTGGCCCCATATACTGAGGGTATCAGGTTCGAACCTGGTCCTGGCCAAACTGCAACAAAAAAATAGCCAGGCATTGTGGCAGGTACCTGTAGTCCCAGCTACTTGGGAGGCTGAGGCAAGAGAATCGCCTAAGCCCAGGAGTTAGCGGTTGCTGTGAACTATGACGCCACGGTACCCCACTGAGGGCAATAAAGTGAAACTCGGTCTCAAAAAAAAAAAAAAAAAAAAGAATAGGAGTAACAATGCCTAGTGTAGAAGTTTGACATAAGTGTTAATAGGTGAAAGAATTCAAATGGTTTCTGTCTTAGAGAAAATTTACATTGAACTACACAATTGAATGATTATACAGAATGTTACAAATTTTAAGTCACATCTCCATTGTCTAATAAAATTAAGCTTAATGGATTGGGTATGGTAGCTCACTTATGTAATCCTAGCACTCTGGGAAGCCAAGGCAGGAGGATCACTTGAGCTCAGGAGTTTAAGACCAGCCTAAAAATGGAAAAATTTAGCTGGGTGTGGTGGTGTATTCCTGTAGACCCAGTCATTCCTGAAGCAGGAGCATCACTTGAGTCCAGGAGTTTAAGGTTGCTGTGATGGCACTGCACTCTAGCCTGGATGACAGAGCAAGTCTGTCCGTGTCTGTTGTCTGTCTGTGTGCCTCTCTCTCTCTCTCTCTCTAAATATATATATATATATATATATATGCAAGCTTAATGATATTTTGACACATTTAACATGGATAAGAAGATGTGAAGAGCTTATATAAGCTTCATTAATTCCTGGGTTTGTATTTTTTTTATAATTATGATGTGTTTGTAAAGCTTGTAATTTTAAGTTTATATTATAGAGTGGAAATTGGAGAGTAAATATTTGCTCTCTATTTAGATGGAAGACATAAAAAACCTCAGGAAAGGAGGGCTGCTAGCATTCTGGGGAAGAATAGGAGGCCCCAGTGGGTGATATAAGTATCGCAACCTTTCTATTTAATAAAATAAATTTTTAAAATTGTATTTTGAAATCAAAATTATTATGTACCTTGGAATTAGAAGGTTTGGTACAACAACTACAGGTTTTTACCCTAAATACAGATGGCAGTTGAATTCCAATGAACTCATGGTGGTTTCTTGGGCTTTTAAAAATCTTGGTTCTCTTTTTCCTGACAGAGGACAGAGCTGCCCAGTCCTTACTCAACAAGCTGATCAGAAGCAACCTTGTCGATACCACAAACCAAGTGGAAGTCCTGCAGCGGGATCCAAACTCCCCCCTCTACTCCGTGAAGTCTTTTGAAGAGCTTCGGCTGTGAGTATTTGTTTACTTTCTGAGTCTCTCCTTTGAGTTTACTTTATTTATTTATTTATTTATTTATTATTGAGACAGAATCTTACTATGTTGCCCTCAGTAGAGTGCTGTGGCGTCACAGCTCACAACAACCTCAAATTCTTGGGCTTAAGCGATTCTCTTGCCTTGGCCTCCCAAGTAACTGGGCCTACAGGTGCCCGCCACAATGCCCGCCTAGTTTTTGGTTGCAGTTGTTTAACTGGCCTACGCCAGGTTTGAACCCACCACCCTCGGGATGTGTGGCTGGCACTGTAACCACTGTACTATGGGCGCCAAGCCTACTTTTTATTTTTTTTAACCTTTTCCAGCTGATTCTAGTATCCCTATTGTGTACAGGGGTGTCCAATCAGAGTCACTGGCCACACAAAATCCAGGATGACTATGAATCAACCCTACAAAAATTATAAACTTAAAACATTATAAGTTGTTGTTGTTTTTTTTTTTCGTGCAACTTGATTGCGAAGTTTTCAAGTGTGAACTTTATAAGGACAATGTCTTGTCACAATGTCACATAAAATAAACATATGTATTCTCCTGCTATTTGTACACATGCATAGGCCAACATAGTGAGACTCTGTCTCAAAAACAAAAAGCAGATATCGATGTATTAGTTTCTAAAATACAATAGCAAATATCCCACTAGTTTTATGTTGCCCACCTTTCTTTTTATTTTTCTTTTTTTGGGGGGCGGGCACAGAGTCTCACTTTGTTGTGTTTGGTAGAGTGCCATGGTGTCACAGCTCGCAGCAACCTCTAGCTCCTGGGCTTAGGCAATTCTCTTGCCTCAGCCTCCCGAGTAGCTGGGACTACAGGTGCCCACCACAATGCTCAGCTATTTTTTTGTTGCAGTTTGGCCGGGGTCAGGTTTGAACCCGCCACCCTCGGTATATGGGGCCAGAGCCCTACTCACTGAGCCACAGGCGCCACCCTATTGCCCACCTTTCTTTTACTTTTATAATAATAAATTTCAAAAATACCCAAAGACGTTTTACTACTTAGATATGTACATTTTCTGTATTAGTGATCACAAACTTGGGATCTGCTCAATCATTTTTAAAAAATCTCTGAATGGGCTGCTACATAATTAGGATATTAGGTGACACTGTTTTTTGCTAACCCACGGTTGTGAATATCATGAAAATTATGCACTGACCATTATTTTTTTTTAACACATCAACTTTTGTTAGTGTTTGTGTATATAATGTGTGCTCCAAAACGACGATAACTCTTCTTCCAATGTGCTATAGAGAAGCCAAAAGTTGGACACTCCTGATAGGTAGAGATGAAAGGCCTTTTACGTAGATTATTTTTCATCAGAATAGAACATTTTTAGCTAATGCAAGTTTTATAAAAGAAGTTGGCTCAGCACCTGTGGCTCAAGTGGCTAAGGCGCCAGCCACATACACCTAAGGTGGCGGGTTTGAATCCAGCCTGGGCCCGCCAAACAACAATGACGGCTGCAACCAAAACAAAACAGCCGGGCGTTGTGGCGGGCACCTGTGGTCCCAGCTACTTGGAAGGCTGAGGCAGGAGAATCGCTTGAGCCCAGGAGTTGGAGATTGCTGTGAGCTGTGATGCCATAGCACTCTACCCAGGGGGACAGCTTGAGGCTCTGTCTCAAAAAAAAAAAGTTAACTGATTTGAGATATTAAAATTCCCAGGCAATAACTTCAGCTATTCAATTCAGCACAACTCAGTGATTGTTGGTTACAAACTGTATGTAATAGTAAAAAGGAAAAAGGTCATTCTGGTATTTTGCTGCTTCCTTCAACCAAGGAGACTGACTTTCATCTCTGTTTATCTAGGAAACCACAGCTTCTCCAGGGAGTTTATGCCATGGGTTTCAACCGTCCATCCAAAATACAAGAGAATGCATTGCCTTTGATGCTTGCAGAACCGTATGTATTCTGATACAGCTTTATTCTCCATTTCATTCTTTTTTTTTTTTTTTTTTTGAGACAGAATCTTACTTTGTCGCTCTTGGTAGACTGCCATGGCGTCACAGCTCACAGCAACCTCCACCTCTTGGGCTTAGGTGATTCTCTTACCTCAGCCTCCCAAGGAGCTAGAACTATAGGTGCCCACCACAACACCTGGCTATTTTTTTGTTGTTGTTGCTGTTTGGCCGGGGCTGGGTTCAAACCGGCCACACTGGGTATATGGGGCCAGTGTCCTACTCACTGAGAGCCACAGGTGCTGCTCCTCCATTTCATTCTTAAGTTTCTATTTTTTAAAACTTGTTACTATTAAAAAAAAACTATAGTAGCAATACGTGTTCTTTGTAGTAAAGTTAAAAAATAGAAAGAAGAAAAAGGAAATCATCTGGACCAGGTGTGGTGGCTCACACCTGTAATCCTAGCATTCTGGGAGGCTGAGGCAGGTGGATTGCCTGAGGTCACAGGGTCCAGACCAGCCAGAGTGAGGCCTTGTCTCTAAAAATAGCTGGATGTTGTGGTGGGCACCTATAGTCCCAGCTACTTGGGATGCTGAAGCAAAAAGATTGCTTGAGCCCAAGAGTTTGAGGTTGCTGTGAGCTGTGACACCATGGTACTCTACAGAGGACAACAAAGTGAGACTCTGTTAACAAAAAAAAAGAAAGAAAGAAAAGAAATCATCTGTAATCTCCTTCTCCCACACTATTTAAATCTTGGAGTAGAGATTTCTAGACTTTATAAACATGTATATGTATAACTTTTTTTTTCTTTTTTAGAGACAGAGACTCATTTTGTTGCCCTCAGTAGAGTGCTGTGGCGTCACAGCTCACAGCAACCTCCAGCTCATGGGCTTAGGCGATTCTCTTGCCTCAGCCTCCCTAGTAGCTAGGACTACAGGCGCCCACCACAACACCTGGCTATTTTTTTGTTGTAGTTTGGCCAGGGCTGGGTTCAAACCTGCCACCCTTGGTATATGAGGCCTGCACCCTACTCACTGAGCCATAGGCACTGCCCTTTTGTATAACTTTTTAAAAAATGGAACCATATGTAATGTTTTACATGCTATATTTTTAAAATTTCATTATATGGTCATCTTTCTAGGAACAGCTTGCTTTTGCCACATTTAATTTCTTTTTTTTTTTTTT
>NW_003852442.1:9410349-9412150 GCF_000181295.1 Otolemur garnettii
CCCTAGCCGCTTGAGCCACAGGCGCCAAGCCGTAGGTTACACTTTTAAAAGCAAATAGTATGATCTCTCGTCAAGTAGATGATGAAAGACTTGAAGGAGAAGAGTTATCATGTTGTTATCTGAGGACAACTGACAATTGTCCCAGGTGTAGTATAGCCGGCGCAGAAGCCCTTACACAAGAGCGTGGCCAACATGTTCTCAGAGCAGCGCTGGAGCCCGCGCACTGGAGGTGTAAGGGAGAGAGTGGTAGGAGATAAGAGCTGAGATGGAATGGGGAGCCAGATCAGGCAGGACCTTACAGACCACTATACCTATGTTAACTTGTTCTTTGATATCAGGAGTGATTGGAAGGTTTTTGGGTAGAAAAATGATGTGAGCTGACTTCCATTTTAAAAGAATCACTGGTTACTGGGTAAAGAACAGATACAAGATATGAAATACTTCAAATCTCAAGAGAAAATCTTCTCTCTAGTGTATTCTGTACTTGGGAAGAGAGCATATGTAATTCTGCTGTAGAATCTAATGCTTCCTTCTTTTTAAAAAAAAAAAAAGTATAATTTCAGGCAGCACCTTTGGCTCAAAGGAGTAGGGCACTGGCCCCATATACTAGAGGTGGCAGGTTCAAACCTGGCGCCAGCCAAAAACTGAAAAAAAAAAAAAAAGTAGGGCTGTGCCTGTGCCTCAGTGAGTAGGGTGCTGGCCCCATATACCAAGGACCAAGGGTGACGGGTTCAAACCCCGCCCTGGCCGAACTGCCACAGAAAATAGCTGGGTGTTGTGGCTGGTGCCTATGGTCCCAGCTACTTGGGAGGCTGAGGCAGGACAATTGCCTAAGCCCAGGAGTTAGAGGTTGCTGTGAGCTGTGATGCTACAGCACTTTACTGAGGGTGACAAAGTGAGACTCTGTCTCTAAAAAAAAAAAAAAAAAAAAAAGTATAATTTCCATTTTATTTTTTTCTAAAGTTAGTTTTCCTTTAGTGCTCTAGGACTGAAGTCCTTACATTGGCTTTGGTGAAGGTCGTGGGACAGCAGTACCTATAGGTCTACACTGGGATGGGGATCCTCCCGGGCTTCCCGAGAACTGTTACTGACAACCTTGCTGTTAGTGGCACAGCTCACACAGTAATGCAGTGTCACACACAGCTCAGGAAGCACTTAGGCATCGGAGACACTCAACTCCAGAAATGTCCCTGACAACTGTGGCCTCTACTATGATTCAGATGACAAACTTCTTTTTGTTTTGGTTTATTTTGTTGTTGAGACAGAGTCTCACTATATTGCCCTTGGTAGAGTGCTGTGGCATCACAGTTCACAGTACCCTCAAACTCTTGGCTCAAGCAATTCTCTTGCCTCAGCTTCTCAAGTAGCTCGGACTACAGGTCCCTACCACAATGCCCGGCTATTTTTTTGTTGCAGTTGTCATTGTTGTTTAGCCCGGGCTGAGTTCGAACTGCCACCCTCAGTGTATGTGGCTGGTGCTGTAATCACTGTGCTACGGGCGCCCAGCCTTTTTTTTTTTTTCTTGAGACAGAGTTTCAATATGTTGCCCTTGGTAGAGTACTGTGGCATCATAGCTCACAGCAGCCTTACTCTTGGATTCAAGGGATTCTCTTGCCTCAGCCTCCTGAGTAGCTGGGACTACAGGTGCCTGCCACAATGCCCAGCTATTTTTAGAGACAAGGTCAGGCTGGTCTTGAACCTGTGAGCTCAGGCAGTCCATCAGCCTGAGCCTCCCAAAGTGCTAGGATTATAGGTGTGAGCCACCGCGCCCAGTCCAAACTTTTTTTTTTTTTTTTTTTTT
>NW_003852442.1:9412294-9416739 GCF_000181295.1 Otolemur garnettii
GGCCCCCGGCTATTTTTTGGTTGCAGCCGTCATTGTTGTTTGGCGGGTCCGGGCTGGGGATTCGAACCCGTCACCTTAGGTGTACGTGGCTGACGCCTCAGCCAGTTGAGCTATAGGTGCCGAGCCCAAACTTCTTTATAGCTTTGTCTTTAGGCACACTTTGGGTGCAATTCATGCAGCAAATAGGCTGTGCATGGCCGCAGGGCCCTTTTTGGATGACCACTGTTCATTCTTTTCTTTGTCATCTTCGAAGGGAGGACATAGGACATGAAAGACCCAAGGTTTCCTTTTATAAATATATTTTGAATATTCATTTTTTAAGCTTTATTCTCTATTTTCATAAACTAAAAGTTTACTGAGATTTAAGGTCCTAAATAGTTTGTTTCCTTGTACAGCCCTCAGAACTTAATTGCCCAGTCTCAGTCTGGTACTGGTAAAACTGCTGCCTTTGTGTTGGCCATGCTCAGCCAAGTGGAACCTGTAAACAAATTCCCCCAGGTAAGGATGCAGCGAATCTGAGTTTTCTACTAATGCATAGATACAAAGGACTAGCAGGTGATGGATTAAAGCCAAGCTATGTATAACTATTTACACAAACTAGAACTTCTCACATTTACATAAACAATATGGTTGATCTTCCAGTAGCAATAAAAATCCTTTTTCCTTTTCCATGGTTTGCCAGTGGGATAGTGCTGATAGACTTGGCTCCTTTACTTGCAGGAAAAACCTATTTTTTCTGCAACTGTCATCCACTAGAAAGTTCTGAGAACTTTCTGAGTAAATGTATAGGAAGGTAATCTCCAAATTTCAGATCCTTGTTCATTGGTTGGTTTTTCTATTCCAATAACTGTTTTCAAGTATCCTTACCCAGCCTGAGTTCTGACCCTTAAGAATTCTAGCTTATAACTCTGTAGCTTAAAGAATTAAATGGTATATACGTTATTTTAATTTTTTTTTTTTTTTTTTAGACAGTCTCAAGCTGTTGCTCTGGGTAGAGTGCCGTGGCATCACAGCTCACAGCAACCTCAAACTCTTGGGCTTAAGTGATTCTCTTGCCTCAGCCTCCCGAGTAGCTGGGACTACAGGCGCCTGCCACAACGCCCGGCTATTTTTTGTTTGCAGTTGTCATTGTTGCTTAGCAGGCCTGGGCCAGTGCTCAATCCTACCACCCTAAGGGTATGTGGCCGGTGCCCTGCTGACTGAGCTACGGGCGCCACCCTTAAATGGTATATACTTTAATTACATATTATTTCCTTTAGCCTCCACTGGAGGAATGACCGAGTCCTATTGGTAATTCCCCTTTGTAAAAGACCTGTCAATCTTGAATTCTCATTCTGCATTCTCTCCCTGCCAGTGTCTGTGCCTCTCTCCAACATATGAACTTGCCCTTCAAACAGGAAAAGTAATTGAACAGATGGGCAAATTTTACCCTGAACTAAAGCTGGCTTATGCTGTTCGAGGCAATAAATGTGAGTATGTGATCCTAAATCATTAGGTTAATTACTTATTTTTTATTTTGAAAAATTTCTAAACATATCCAGTAATTAAAACAATGTAATAAGCACATATACACTCTCCACCTAGATTCAAATACTTTAACATTTTGCCATTTATATGTGTATATATATATGTGTGTGTGTGTGTGTGTGTGTGTTTTATTTATTTTTTTATTTTAATTTTTTTTTTTTTTGAGAAAGTCTCACTCCTTTGCCCTGGGTAGAGTGCTGTGGCATCATCATAGCTCACAGCAACCTCAAACTTTTGGGCTCAAAAGATCCTATTTCAGCCTCCCAAGTAGCAGGGACTACAGGTGCCCACCACAATGCTTGGGTAGTTTTTTTGTTTTGTTTTGTTTTGTTTTCAGTAGAGACAGGGTCTCGTTCTTGCTCAGGCTGGTCTCAAACTCCTGAACTCAAGCAGTCCATCTGCCTCAGCCTCCTAGAGTGCTAGTATTACAGCCATGAGCCACAGCACCTAGCCAATGTGTATATATTTTTGTTGACCTATTCAAAAGTGAATTGCAGGCATTGTAATTCTTTCTTTTTTGAGACAAGCCTCAAGCTATCCCCCAGGGTAGAGTGCTATGGCATCACAGCTCACAGCTCCAACTCCTGGGCTCAAGCGAGTCTCCTGCCTCAGCCTCCCAAGTAGCTGGGACCACAGGTGCCCGCCACAACACCTGGCTATTTTTTGGTTGCAGCTGTCATTGTTGTTTGGCAGGCCTGGGCTGGATTCGAACCCGCCACCTTAGGTGTATGTGGCTGGTGCCTTAGCCACTTGAGCCACAGGCGCCGAGCCTTCATTCTTCTTCAGTTGTCCCCAAAGTGTTTTATAGCTGTTTGGTTTTTGAACCAAGATCAAATCAGCATTTACAGCTTGTATTTGGCTGTTATTTGTCTTTGTTTCTTTCAGCCTAGAATTGTCCACCTACCTTTTTGCTTCCCTATTACATTTGACTTTTTAAACACACCAGACCAATTGTTTTTTTTTGTTTGTTTGTTTTGAGACAGAGCCTCAAGCTATCCTCCTGGGTAGAGTGCCGTGGCACCACAGCTCACAGCAACCTCCAAGTCCCGGGCTCAAGGGAGCCTCCTGCCTCAGCCTCCCAAGTAGCTGGGACCACAGGCCCCCACCACAATGCCTGGCTATTTTTTGGTTGCAGCCGTCATTGTTGTTTTGGCAGCCCAGCCTGTATTCGAACCCTCCACCTTAGTTGTATGTGGCTGGCACCTTAGCCACTTGAGCCACAAGCGCCGAGCCAGACCACTTGTTTATAAAATGTTCTACATTCTGGATTTGTTTAATTGCCTGATTTCTTTCTCTTTATCAGTAGAACAAAAACATAGAACATTTATGGCAGTTGACTTTGGAGACTCATTTTGTTATTATTTTTTTTTTGAGACAGAGTCTCACTTTGTTGCCCTTGATAGAGTGCCATAGCATCACAGCTCACAGCAAGCTCTAACTCTTGGGCTTACATGATCTTCTTGCCTCAGCCTCCCAAGTAGCTGGGACTATAGTCACCAGCCACAGCACCTGGCTTTTTTATTTTTGTGCAGTTGTCATTGTTTAGTTGGTTAGCTGCCAACCTGGGTGTGTGTGGCTGGCGCCCTACCCACTGAGCTACGGGTGCTGCCTTATTCTTTTTTCTTTACTCTTTTTTTTTTTTTAATGTGAGTTTATCTTACAACTAACATTGTTTAAGTAAATTTATTTTTTAATTTTAATTTTAATTTTCATGTATGTATTTTGAGACAATGTTACCCAGGCTATAGTACAGTGGCACTGTAGCCTCAAACTTTTGGGATTAAGCAATCCTACCGTCTCAGCCTCCTGAGTAAACAGGACTACAGGCAAGCACCAAGACATCTAGCTAATATTTTCTGCTTTTTGTAGAGACCAGGGTCTCACTGTGCTGCTCATGTTGGTCTCAAGTTTCTGGTTTCACCCTCTTGAGGTGCTAGGATTACAGGTATGAGCCACAGTGCCTGGCAGGTTTAAGTGATTGTTTTTTTTTCTTGAGACAAGAGTTTTACTATCTCAAATAACTCGGCATCAGCCTTGCTCACAGCCTCAAACTCCTGGGTTCAAGTGATTGTTCTGCCTTAGCCTCCCGAGTAGCTGGGACTATAGGCACTTACCACGACACCAGGCTAATTTTTTTTTCTATTTTTAGTAGAGATGGGAGTCTTACTCTTGCTCAGGATAGTTTTTTTTTTTTTTGAGACAGAGTCTCACTATGTGGCTCTGGGTAGAGTGTGATGGAGTCACAGCTCACAGCAACCTCAAACTCTTGGGCGTAAGTGATTGTCTTGCCTCAGCCTCCTGAGTAGCTGGGCTACAGGCACCCACCACAATACCTGGCTGTTTTTTTGGTTGGTGTTGTCATTGTTGTTTGGCAGGCCCAGGCTAGATTTGAACGCGCCAGCTCCGATGTATGTGGCTAGTGCCCTAGCCATTGAGCTGTAGGTACTGAGCTGCTTGGGATAGTCTTGAACTATTAAACTCAAGTGATTCTCTGGCCTTGGCCTCCCAGAGTACTAGGATAGCACAGGTGTAAGCCACCAAGTGTAGCCACGTGTAAGTAATTTTAAAAGTATTGTTGGAAGTTTGGTTAAATTTTTTGGATCTTTAAAACAGACATGACTGTACAACTCAGAGAAATCAATTTTATGTACAATATCCTAATGCCAACTTGGTCAGTTTTGAAAAGTTTTAAATAAGATAATAAAACTTGGGTGGCCCCTGTGGCTCAGTGAGTAGGGCACTGGCCCCATATACTGAGGGTGGCAGGTTTGAACCCTGCCCTGGCCAAACTGCAACAAAAAGTAGCTGGGGGCTCGGCGCCTATAGCTCAGCCGGCTAAGGCGCCAGCCACGTACACCTAAGGTGGTGGGTTCGAATCCCCAGCCCGGACCCGCCAAACAACAATGATGGCTGCAACC
>NW_003852442.1:9416933-9418460 GCF_000181295.1 Otolemur garnettii
GCGGGTGCCTATAGTCCCAGCTACTTGGGAGGCTGAGGCAAGAGAATCGCCTAAGCCCAGGAGCTGGAGGTTGCTGTGAACTGTGACCCTACAGCACTCTACTAAGGGTGACAAGGTGAGACACTGTCTCTAAAAAAAAAGATAATAAACTGTATTGGAAGATAATTATCAGACATTTAAAATTTTGCTGTTTGGATTTGAGTTAGGCAGAGAATTCTGAATAATTTTTTTGGGGGGGAAGAAGTAAATTGGTTCGTTTAACTGAAGTCAGAAGCAGCATTCTTTTATCTTTGAATTGAGTCCGCATTTACATTTGGGCAAGTTTTGTGTGTATTTGGGAGTTTGTGTGTATTTGGTTAAGGTTATATTCTTAAGGGACTAAAAAGCAGATCGCTACGTTCTATCTAACTCAAAGAGCCAGAGCTGGGTGCAGGAGTGCACACCTGTAGTTGGATATACTGAGGAGGTTGAAGTGGGAGGATCGCTTGAGCATGACAACATAGCAAGACCCCCATCTCAAAAGGAAAAAGCAAAGGAAGAGCCAAGTTCTCAGTTTCAGATTGCATGGGGCTGAGAATGTGCCACTGTCTGCCAAGCCTATTTGCATAAGCGAATTTTTCAAGAAGGCAGTTTATATTTCTTTCAAAAGATAAAGCTTTTCATAAAAGATACTATTTATTGCTTTGGGCAATGGGAAATTAAAGGCAGCTGACATTTGAAAGTGATGCTGGATAGCTGGGGGGCAGAGTGCACTAAAAATATAACAACTCTGAAAAAGTCTGCTTGTGAGGAAATGCAATCCTAGCCTACATGGGATGATTTTTATACAGAAAAAAATGAAGATATACTTCAGCCATATTGAATAATTATAGAGAATGAAAAGAATGTCACTTGAAGAGTTTTTTGTTTTCTCATTGTTTATATCATTTCAGCATTTTTGTCTGTTTTCATGTCCATTAAATACTGTAGTGATATCCTAACTTTACCTTATAAGAATAATGCAAACAGCAAAACTTTTACATTAAAATACATAATAACTTTAGTATTTCTCAGAGAGGAGAGCTGGCTTTGTCTTTGAAATACCCACGGAAAACGTCTTGGGTCTCCACAGTGGAAAGGGGTCAAAAGATCAGTGAGCAGATTGTCATTGGTACCCCTGGGACCGTCCTGGACTGGTGCTCCAAGCTCAAGTTCATTGACCCCAAGAAGATCAAGGTGTTTGTTCTGGATGAGGCTGATGTGATGATAGCTACTCAGGGCCACCAGGACCAGAGCATCCGCATCCAGAGGATGCTGCCCCGGAACTGCCAGATGCTGCTTTTTTCTGCCACCTTTGAAGACTCTGTGTGGAAGTTTGCCCAGAAAGTGGTCCCAGACCCAAACGTTATCAAATTGAAGCGCGAGGAGGAGACCTTGGACACCATCAAGCAGTATTATGTCCTGTGCAATAGCAGAGATGAGAAGTTCCAGGCCTTGTGTAACCTCTACGGGGCCATCACGATTGCTCAAGCCATGATCTTCTGCCAT
>NW_003852442.1:9418619-9420304 GCF_000181295.1 Otolemur garnettii
TTTTTTTTTTTTTTTTTGAGACAAGAGTCTCACTTTGTTGCCTTGGGTAGAGTGCCATGGTGTCATAGCTTCTGGCAACCTCAAACTCCTGGGCTCAGGTGATTGTCTTGCCTCAGCCTCCCAAGTAGGTGGGACTACAGGTGCTCATCACAATGCCTGGCTATTTTTAGTGACAGGGTCTCGCTCTGGCTCAGGCTGGTCTCGAACCTGTGAATTCAGGTGATCCACCTGCCTTGGCCTCTCAGAGTGCTAGGATTACAGGCCTGAGCCACCGCACCTGGCCTAGAAAATTTTTCTTTTGGGCCACACTGTTTTATTACGAAAATAGAATTAAAATGTTGAAAACAAAATGAATAAAACATACCTCAATAAAAAAGTAATATAGGAGGCCAGGTGCGGTGGCTCACGCCTATAATCCTAGTACTCTGGGAGGCTGAGGTGGCTGGATAGCTTGAGCTCACAAGTTTGACACCAGCCTAGCCAAAAAGCGAGACCCCTGTCTCTACTAAAACTAGAAAAAAACTGAGGCAAGAGGATCATTTGAGCCCACAAGTTGGAGGTTGCTGTGAGCTATGATGCCAGGACAACAGCTTGAGTCTGTCTCAAAAAAATTTAATTAATATAGGGCTGGGTGCAGTGGCCAGGCATGGTGGCTCGTGCCTGTAATCCTAGCACTCTGGGAGGCTGAGGCAGGTGGATCGCCTGTGCTCATGGGTTTGAGACCAGCCTGAGCCAGAGTGAGACCCCACCTATAAAAATAACCAGCCATTGTGGTGGGTACCTGTAGTCCCAGCTAATCAGGAGGCTGACGCAAGAGAATCAGTTGAGCCCAGGAGTATTAGGTTGCTGTGAGCTATCATACCACAGCACTCTACCAAGCGAAACAAAGTGAGACTTTGTCTTCGAAAAAGAAAGTAATATAAAAACTTAAACATTAGTTGGGCGGCACCTATGGCTCAAAGGAGTAGGGCACCAGCCAAAAACTGCAAAATACCCCAAAATTTAAATATTAGTAATTTAGAAAGTAATGTTAAAACTTGAAGAATAACTTGGCTCTGCACCTGTAGCTCAGTGGCTACAGTGCCAGCCATATACACCAAAGCTGGCGGGTTCTAACCTAGCCCAGGCCTGCCAAAAAACAATGACAATTATAACCAAAAAATAGCCAGGTATTGTGGCAGTTGCCTATAGTCCCAGCTACTTGGGAGGTTGAGGCAAGAGAATCGCTTAAGCCCAAGAGTTTGAGGTTGCTGTGAGCTGTGACATGACAGCACTCTACCCAGGGCAACATAGTGAGACTGTCTCAAAGGAAAAAAAAAAGTTCATAATTCACATGGCAGTTAATGTGTTAATATGCCCCTTCTTGTTTCTGTGGGGCTCCTACTCTTGAGCTTTCAGCAGCATTGCTTTGTTGGGCCGTTTCCGTGTCCTCACTGACCATGCATCCTCCCAGCCTGGGGTGAGAAGAGGAGACCTAAGAACTCTCACCCAGCCCTGTGCCCGCCCAGGTCTGCTGCTCCTCCCCAAGATGCTCCTTTCAGGGGATCCAGACCACGCAGGCTGGGGAGGCTGTGCACCTGCTCTGTCCACGGAAAGCGGCAGGGTGGTGCCAGATACCTGGGCCTTCCCTTGCAGGATGCTGCCCCGGAACTGCCAGATGCTGCTTTTTTCTGCCACCTTTGAAG
>NW_003852442.1:9420443-9422585 GCF_000181295.1 Otolemur garnettii
ATTATGTCCTGTGCAATAGCAGAGATGAGAAGTTCCAGGCCTTGTGTAACCTCTACGGGGCCATCACGATTGCTCAAGCCATGATCTTCTGCCATGTGAGTAGGTGCAGCAGCGGCAGTACACCTGCTGGGGCTCCTTGCCCCTCAGCCGGCTTCCCTCAGTCAGAGCCCAGGAGGACCATGTTCCCACTGGGGGACATGGAGAGAAAGGAAATGCTGAATCTCCTTACCTGCCTCCAGCATATTCTCCTCTGCTTGTAATGACTTGTAAGGGGAAGACTTTGTGAAGAACTGAACGTTCTTTGATCCTACTTAGTGATGACTAGGGAGGAAAAACTCCAATAACAACCAGTGAAATACATTTTAAATATTAAGATTATAAGCCAAGCAGGCTGGGTGCAAGGGTCCATGCCTATAATCCTAGCACTCTGGGAGGTTGAGGCAGGAAGATTGAACCCAGGAGTTTGAGGTGGCTGTGAGCTACCCTGACACCATGGCACTCCAACCTGAGTAACAGAGTGAGACTCTTATCCCCAAAAATAATAAGCGAATCACATGCCTGTAGTTCCAGCTGCTGAGGAGGTAGAAGCCAAGAGTTCAAGGTTAGCCTGGGCAATATAGTGAGACCTTATCTCTTAAAAAAAAAAAGAGTATCAACTATTTAGGTATGAAGATCTTTGGCTCAAACCACATTCTTCCTAAAGAAAAACTAAGAGCCATTAAGTGATTTATCCAAAAAGTCAGGTGACTGAAATTTTATTTGGGAAATATTAAGCCTATCCTGCTGGCTCGGTGCCCATAGCTCAGTGGGTAGAGTGCCAGCCACATATACCAGGGCTGGCAGGTTCGAACTCGGCCTGAGCCTGCTAAAACAGCAATGACAACTGCAACAAAAAAATAGCCAGGCTTTGTGGTGGGCGCCTATAATCCCAGCTACTTGGGAGGCTGAGGCAAGAGAATCACTTAAGCCCAAGAGTTTGAAGTTGCTGTGAGCTGTGACGCCACAGTAGTCTACTAAGGGCGACATAGTGAGACTCTGTCTCAGAAAAAAACAAAAATAAAAACAAAAGCCTATCCTGCTGACTGAACTCAGCAGAAGCTTCATGTTTTTTCATAGCGACAAGCCACCTTCTTGTAGGTATCTTCATTTGTTTTGTTTAACAGGTCTCTTCATTTAAAATAATTCTTTTCACTCCAGACCCGCAAAACAGCTAGCTGGCTGGCAGCAGAGCTCTCAAAAGAAGGCCACCAGGTGGCCCTGCTGAGTGGAGAAATGATGGTGGAGCAGAGAGCTGCGGTGATTGAGCGCTTCCGAGAGGGCAAAGAGAAGGTTCTGGTGACCACCAACGTGTGTGCCCGCGGTGAGCAGAGAATGCATTTCAGTCTGCCAGGCTCAGGGTCCCAGGCCCTGTTAGCAAGAGAAATAGAAAACTCACGGGAGGGTGAGGCAAAAGTATTGCTTGAGCCCAGGAGTTTGAGGTTGCTATGAGCTATGATGCAATGGAACTCTACCCAGGGCGACTCAGACTCTGTTTCAAAAAGAAAAAAGAAATTCAAATGGTCTGAGGGAGATTGGTGGAGTGAAATCGCCTTCTAGGAGGACATTGGATTTCCTAAGTAAGAACTTACACAGAAGCCAGGAGTCCTGACTTGGTGGCAGGAGACCCACAGCCATCTGACTGGTGGAGGATGGAGTCTCCTCTTCCTGCACACCCCACTCCAGATACTTATGTCTGCTAGAGGCTTTCTTACTGATGTCATAATTTTGCTAGCACCTGCCAAAAGTTCTGTTCTTACCCTCCAAATTCCGCTACATGCCTACATGTGCCCTCTCTTATATGTGGTTCCCAGAGATGCCACATCCTAGATTCTCTCTCTACATTGACCTTCCTGTAGACAACAATGGTTTTTGTCTCCTGTCTGACTCCTCTGTTTTCTACTCTTCATCCAGGCATCGATGTCGAACAGGTGTCCGTCGTCATCAACTTTGATCTTCCTGTGGACAAGGACGGGAACCCAGACAATGAGACCTACCTACACCGAATTGGGCGCACTGGTCGCTTTGGCAAGAGGGGCCTGGCCGTGAACATGGTCGACAGCAAACACAGCATGAACATCCTGAACAGAATCCAGGAACATTTTA
>NW_003852442.1:9422836-9432960 GCF_000181295.1 Otolemur garnettii
ATAAGAAGATAGAAAGACTGGACACAGATGATTTGGATGAGATTGAGAAAATAGCCAACTGAGAAGCTCCACCAGTCACTGGTGCCCACCCTGGCACTGCCCCTGCCTGGAAGACTAGTGCTTTCTCAGCACAGGCCTGGACAGTCACCACAACTACGAAGGCATGAGCAGAGAACCTACCTACCTCATTTTAAATTACGTTTGGACTTGACCAAAATTTCTGCAAATGATGGGGGACGGTAGAAAAAAATTGTTTACACAACTTTGGAAGATTAGGCGTGAATACACAGAAATTTACCTTTTGGAAATTTCGTCCCTTTTTTTGGCCAGCATTTCCCACATCATTATGATAATCTAGATGCTGTGGTGAATTATTTCCGTAGGATGTCCTGTGGCAGGTGCTGCCTGTTTTCTGGCTTGGAATGTGCATCCAGCCCCAGCTTGTATGGAAGTGACAGAATAGAAGGGAAGAGGGAACAGAGAGAGGCCCACAGTAGGAGAGGTGTGTTAGCCTGGCCATCATGGTGGGTAATGGCATGAGGCAACAGAGGCCTATGAGCTGCTGCTTTGGACTTAGGGTGGGTCAACTCATTTGAGGATTGCCAGCTGCCTCTGTTCTAATGCCCACCATAGGAAGAGACTTGCTAAGCATGGAGCAGATGCCAACCCCTTGGGCCTGTGCGTGTGCATTTATGTCCGGCTATGACCTGTTCTCAGTAGGTGTAGTCCGTGTATAGTGTATATCTGATTATTAATGGGCCTCTGGCTTGTGCTTGAACAAGTTCTATGGAAAAGTCATTGTTGAGAATTAGTGGTGGCCCTAGTTTGCTACAAAACTTGGTCTCATGGGCACTTACAGCATGCTTTTTACATCCTTAAAATTGCTTGACCCCATGGCTGGGCACCTGTAACTCAATGGTTAGAGCACTGGCCCCGTGAACCAGGGGTGGCAGGTTCAAACCTGGCCAGGGCCTGCTTAACAAACAACGCAAAACATTGCTTGACCCCATGGTATCCCTAAGCAAATGAAAGGTCATCTAGGGTTTGGATCCTCTAAGAAAATTGTGGTTTAAAGTCTCTAATGGCCACCCCCAAACTCCAGACATGGTCAGCAGTATTCTAAGAAGGCAAGTTTTGTCAGAGCTGGGATGATTTCAGATACTTGACATCTTTTTTGTTTTGAAGAGTTGGGGCCTTACTGCCTTGCCTAGGCAGGTCTCAAACTCCTGAGCTCAAGTTGTCCTCCCCCCTCAGCCTGCTGAGTAGCTGGGATTAGAAGCATAAGTCACCACACCCAGCTCGGCTTCTTGATTATAAAGGAAATCTGAACATCTTTGTTCACAGTGCTTGGAATACAAGTAGGCGTCACTGAGGGATTGGATGGACTATGGCCATTCATCTGTCCAAGGCAAGAGTATCACCAAGGAGGAACCCTCCATCCTTCCTTGGCATCTTTTGCAGCATAATCAGGGTGGACAGCAATACTGGACACTTCCTCATATTTGGCTAAGGTTGTTGGTACTCACAGAGTAACAGCAAAGATGGAATGAAACTGAATTGCAAGAGCAATAATTAAACTCCAGCCAAAAGGAGTCCTCTTTAACTCTTTGGTGTTGACACAGAATGGCCACTTTATCTAAGACCTGGAAGAGGAATTTTATGTGATGAGAATTACTGTGATCCCATATCATCATTGTAGGCATTTCTGTGTTTCAGGGCCAAATTTGTCTCCTTGGGAGGGAAGAGGCCAACGTCAGCCTCCAGGTGGTTTTGTGTGTATGTGTGTGTGTGGTTTCCTTAACCTGACATTGCAAAAGAGACCAAACAGACTACTAATTCTGCCTCATTCCCTTGCGGGTGGGTACTAGGCTACTCTGATCTACTCTGGGACTCATCTTAGAATTCTTGAATAGAAGAAAATTTTTTTAAGCACCTCATCAGTCAACTTGAGAGAAGAAATTTTTATGCTCTTTCTCCCTTGAAGCCCTGTGGACCAACCATGAACTTAGTGAAAACAAGAGCAATAATTAAATATAGATTCGTCACTAAGTCACAAGCTGACTACACTCCCGTCTTCTCACAACACATAACCTGTCTATTGTAGCCCTCAGACTGAGAAGGAAAATGGGAAGGGGTGTGCTGCAGACTCTTCAGTAATAGGAGGACCATGGGTAGCAGCTAGAAGCATAGACCAGCAGTTCTTAATCTGGGGTCCTGGACCTCTTAACAATTCACTGGATGGGTTTCATGGCATCTATGAAGTACGTGCAGCAGTTTGAGTATAAATTTATTTTGCTTGGGAGACTCCCAAAGGAGTATGTGTCTTTTGAAAAGGTAAGACCCACTGTTGTGGAGGCTCTGGAAAGTCAGCCCAGTGTCACTGTAGTTACTATTCCTGCCAGTGCTGTCCTCTTGGGCAGCACAGTGAGATCAGGGATGTAAAAGTTTACTGAACTTTTGGGAGTTTTGGTCCCCAAGTGTTTTTTTACTGACTTTAGCAGGTTCCTATATAGGAAATGATAAACTTTCCTGGAACATAGGAATTTTGGAAAAGGAAATTTTAGTCTGGTGGAAAACTCTGGATATGTTCATTATCCATAAACAGTGGATTTTGTTAAGTTCTTTTGCGTATCATTCATTGACTGTATGCATAAGAACTAATTGTTGGTGTATTCTTTATTGATGTTAATTGAACTTAATTATGAAGTGTTCATGTTACTCAGACATCATTAATGAGTATGGGAAAGAAACAGCAGCATGTTTTGGTTGGTGGGATTAGTAATCACATATAAGTGGGGAGTCACCTCTTATTCCATAGGCTACTTATGACCCCATATTACTGTTGTGTATCAGAGTCGACATTGCTCCAATGTGAGCAATTGGGATGTCTCCATAGGCCAACAGCCCTGCTCAATTGCTAGAGGTCTGTTCACATTCCTTTTTTTCTGCTGGTAAACCAGAGGATGCAGGCTCACTACTAAAGTATCATCAGTTTCCAGAAGGGAAGATTTCTGAGGTTAGAGAAAATTTCAATGAAGGAATGGTGTTTTCTTTTTTTTTTTTTTTTTTTTTTTTTTTTTTGAGACAGAGCCTCAAGCTGTCCCCCTGGGTAGAGTGCCATGGCATTACAGCTCACAGCAACCTCCAACTCCTGGGCTCAAGCGAGTCTCCTGCCTCTGCCTCCCAAGTAGCTGGGACCACAGGCGCCCGCCACAACGCCCGGCTATTTTTTGGTTGCAGCCATCATTGTTGTTTGGCGGGTCCGGGCTGGGGATCCGAACCCGCCACCTTAGGTGTACGTGGCTGGCGCCTTAGCCGGTTGAGCTATAGGCGCCGAGCCAGGAATGGTGTTTTCTTGAGAAAAGCAGGATTCCAAATGACAAGAATAGTGCCATAGGCAGGAGAAAGGCAAAAAAATAAAGCAAGTTTACCAGGATAAATGAAGTGTACTGGAGGGGTAATGAGAAGAGCAGTCTGGCCATACAGGCAGAGAAAAGTATTTTTAGGTAGAAAATGAAGATTTGATTGTTTAAATGGTGTCTTAGTCTATTTATGCTGCTGAACAAAATATCTGAGACTGACCTAGTAATTTATAAAACCTCTGAGTTCCAAAGGCTCAAATGAAGGTGCTGGCAGGATTGGTGTCTGGTAAAGGCTGCTGCTTCCAAGATGGTACCTTGTTTCTGCATCTTCTGGAGTGTCCGTTGACTGGTAGAAGGGACAACAAGCAAAACAGCACTCTCCTTTAGCCTCAAGCTCTTTTATAAGGGTGCTAATCCCATTCGAGGCCCTGCCCCATCACAATACTGTTGTATTGAGGATTAAGCTTCAACATGAATTTTTTGGGGGATACTATTATTTTGGATTTACTAGTAAGTGGTCATAGATTGTATGTTACAGGAAGTGATGAGACTGTTTTGAGGGGAAATTGGTCTATTAGAGATAGGATATACTGGAGGTGGAACAGCCTGGCAGCTGAGAAATCACATTTCATCAGTTCCCTCACAGGTCAGTGTTGGGATGTCATTGCTCATATTGAGAACACAGAAGGCATGCACTGGAAGGATACTGTAGAGGAAGAATGGTAGATTTTTATACTTTCTTCATGTTATTCCAAAAAGGATTTGTAGCTCTTAAAAATTAGTTTCACCTCAAAAAATAAATTCACTATACAAAATAATTCCAGGAAGAAATCCAGAGAAGAGGTTTGGAAAGAACTGACAGCATCAAGGTTGAGTCTCATATATAGTATGTATATAGAGTATATAATGTCAGGCTTGCCACCTTTGCAAGAAGGGACTGGTCCCTTCACCTTCGACCATCACCAAGGAAGCTGTTGTAAATTTCAGGGGCCTTTTTAGGTTTCTCTTGGTCCTGGACATAGACATCAGAGTCTTGGGAATACCCTCAGTTTACATGACTTTGCTTTTTTGCTTGAGAATAGATGTGCCTTAGTCTGTTGCCTGCCTAGATTGCGGCATCTTCCCAAAATGACAACAGAGGGGAGGGCATCTCTCGGGCTGGTGCTAAGTGCCTCCCTGCTTCCCTAATTCTGAGAGAGGTTGTACCTGGTAGGAAGTTAGAGGCCACAGTGCCTGGAAAGTGTTGGATGCTTCCACCTGGGCTTAGATACTGTTCTGGCATTATATTCTGCAGTTTAAGTAGATAGTTGTGAAATGGGGAATAGGAATTGGTGGAGGAAAAGAACATTAGGGGAGCTGAGCACAGTGGCTCATGCTTCTAATCCCAGCTACTCAGGAGGCAGAGGCAAGAGGATCACTTGAACTCAGGAGTTCAAGGCTTCAGTAAACTATGATCGCACCAGTGCACTCTAGTCTGGGTGACAGACTCTTAAAATGTGGAGCCCATCTCTTAAAGTGTTTTTAAATATTAGAGGAACATTGGGCATGGTGGCTCATGCACATCTTTGCAACCTTTCCTACCCCAGCAGCTCTTCCATACCTGATGACTCAAATTCAACCATCACTCCATTCCTCATCCTCCCTCGGTCCTTATGGCCAAAAGTCTTGTGAGCTGCCCTGAGTTCCAGCTCTCCTCCCTCAGCAGTCTGACCTCTGCTCCACCACTCCCCTAGGACCTACTACATGTTCCTAATCCAAAAACCACTTTTTATCTCGGCGCCTATAGCACAGTGGTTACAGCGTGGGCCACATACACCGAAGCTGGCAAGTTGGAACCCAGCCTGGGCCAGCTAAACAACGACAACCGCAATCAAAAAATAGCCAGGTGTTGTGGTGGGCACCTGTAGTCCCAGCTACTTGAGAGGCTGAGGCAAGAGAATTGCTTAAGCCCAAAAGTTTCAGGTTGCTATGTGGGCAGTGCCTGTGGCTTAGGGAGTAGGGCACTGGCCCCACATACGGGAGGTGGCGGTTTAAACCTGGCCCTGGCCAAAAACTGCAAAAAATATATATATATACATTACTGGAAGATTTAGTTTTACGATGGTGCCTGTGGCTCAGTGAGTAGAGTGCTGGCCCCATATAACGAGGGTGGTGGGTTTGAACCCGGCCCTGGGCCAAACTACAACAACAAAAAAGTCTTAAAGAGTTTCAGGTTGCTGTGAGCTATGACGCTACGGCACTCTGTGAGGGTGACATAGTGAGATTCTGTCTCAAAAAAAAAACAAAACCACTTTTTAGTCACTCGTTTTGCCTTAGCAGCATTTCACTATGACAGACACTATGGATGGCTCCTTTCTCCAGCCACTCTTCTGGGGAATAAAGCGACACACCTCACTTCCTCGTCTTCCTTCTCTCTGATCCCTTTTTTTTTTTTTTGAGACAGAGCCTCAAGCTATCCCCCTGGGTAGAGTGCCGTGGCTTCACAGCTCACAGCAACCGCCAACTCCTGGGCTCATGCGAGTCTCCTGCCTCCGCCTCCCAAGTAGCTGGGACCACAGGCGCCCGCCACAACGCCTGGTTATTTTTTGGTTGCATCCATCATTGTTGTTTGGCGGGTCCGGGCTGGATTTGAACCCGCCATCTTAGGTGTATGTGGCTGGCGCCTTAGCCACTTGAGCCACAGGTGCTGAGCCCTGATCCCTTTGAAGTCTCCTCAGCAGACCCTTTTCATTCACCTCCTAAATGTGCCAGTTCCTCATGGTTCTATTCTGTGCCTGTTCTCTTTCCTCTGCCACAGGCAGCCTTGTTCATTCTTGTGGCTCTGTCTGCTGGCAACTCTCAGATGTATACCAAGACCTGATTGTTGAGCTCCAGGGTCATAGAAACAACTGCGTTGACGCTTGTTTTCTTGGAGTCCTGTACTCCACATGTCTAGCATTGAACCCTTCCCCTTACACCACCACCGCCACTCCAGGAGACCCCAGCTCTGCTGTCACTTCTTCCTCCAACTTTACCTCACAAAATGGCATTACAGTGAATTGCCTGTTGCTCAAGCCAGAAATCTGGGATTTATCATGAATCTTCCTACCCGGCAGTCCTTTTGTATCAATAATCCACTGCTGTGTCACACATCATCCCAAAACAATGGCTTAAACGGACAGCCTTTTTCACAATTCTGAGAGTTGTCTGGGTGGCACTGCTGGTCTCTCGCAGGCGCTCTCCTGCAGTTTCCTTCCCCCAGCTGGTGTCTGGACTCAGCTAGGAACTCTGGGTCTCTTACCTTCAATCACAGCATGGTAGGCAGTCTTTGGGTTCCTTAAAGGGAGACAGCAGAGGCTGCAAGGTCTATTGAGGCCTGAGCTCAGAATTCTCCGAGTGTCCATGTCTGTCCTTTCTTTTGGTCAAAGCTAACCACAGGACTAGCCCAGATTCAACAGAATCAACTAGTGGGGGGAAGCCATGGAATATCCGTGGACGTTTTTGATCCACCACACCTATCAATTCTGCCTGGGTCCAAACAAATGATATTCCCAATATTCAGTCACTTTTAGCCTACAGAAGCAGCACTGGTTGAATTCATCCTGGTCTGGTTCATCTTGATTATCTGGCCTGCTACACTAGCTCTCTAGCATGTGCTTGTGTCTCTACTCAGAATTCCCTCCAACTAATCTGTCTCACAACAGCCAGTATGATCTTTGCATACTTTGAGTCTGATAATTCCACTAGCTGCTTAACTTGCCCACCTCATCTGCTTTATGTTCCCCTTCACACTCTCTGCTCCAAATTCCACATGCTGGGCTATGTCACAGAAAAACTTGTGGTCCAGTGTATTTCCTGCCCCAGTTGCTCATCTTGGACGTTTTTCCTGTTCCCACACACTACGAAGCTGAAGCAATTCAAAGAAACTGCCAGGACATGACCCAGTACAGTGGCTCACACCTGGGAGGTCGAGGTGAGTGGGTGGTTTGAGCTCAAGAGTTCCAGACCAGCCTAAGCAAGAGCAAGATCTTGTCTCTAAAAATAGCCAGGTGTTGTGGCTGGCCCTATAGTCCCAGCTACTGTTGTGAGCTGTGATGCCAGGGCACTCTACTCACTTTGGGACAAAGTGAGACTCTGTCTCCCCCCCCACCAAAAAAAACCTGCCAGAACTTATAGGTGAAGTAAAAATTTATATTTTTAGTAGAGATGGGGTCTTGCTCTTGGTCAGGCTAATCTCTAGCTCTGAAGCTCTAGCCAGCCTCCCAGAGCACTAGTATTACAGTCATGAATCACCACACTTGATGGCTAAAATTCACTACCACAAATTTAAAAATTCTCCTAGTGTCACTAATCAGCTGTAACTAAGACAGATAACTTCTTTACTCTGGAGAGTTCATATTCTAGTGGGGAGTGGCAAAAAGTAAACTGGAAGCAAACTAGATGACTTCTGATGGTATAGAGATGCTCACTTAAGTGTTATACATTAATAGTAAAACACTGGAAACTATTTCCAAGGTAGAAGCAGGAGGATACTTAAGTAACATGATAGGAGCTTGATGGACTATTTAAAAAATATTTTTCCTCTTTTTCACACACTGTTCGACTATTATATTGCCATTACAGCAGTAATTGTGACATTGAAAATACTTCATCATATATAAAAGGCTGAATTTAGAATTGCATGTATGCTTTGCTTAGGACCATGTAAAATAACTCTAGTGCGATGCAAATGGACAATGTCTGAAAGGGCCGAGGAGAAAATGAAAATGAAAATGAAAATGCTGTTGTATTTATTGGACTGGTAGAATCATAAGGGTTTAAAGGACTTTTCGTTTCATTTTGGCTTTTATTTTCTTACTACGTTGTCGCGTTCATAGTAGAAACTGGCATCATGAAAAAAGAACTTTCCTTTGTGTAAAGCGCTACAGTTCGTAAAGACTTACTTGACACGTGGCGGGTTAAAAATAAATTTTAGATTTTTCAATGTGAAGTAAGCTATGAGCCAGTAACAGTTTAGCTTTGTAGAGCTCGAGGATCTCCAGGCACAGTAAGAGGCAAGCCCGCGAAAGGTTGAGCAAAAGGAGCCTCTGCACAGGAAGAGGGGCGGGCGCGTAGTGGTGACGTCTCCTACGGGACCGGAACTTACATCACTAGCGCGCCGCCCCCGCTTCCAGTTCTCGTGAGAAGCGTTCTGGCGCGGCTGGCGGGCTCAGGGCCGGTGTAGGTGCGCGGTGCGCTGCAGTTTCTCTTAAGTCGGCCACCCTTTCCCGGGACCATGGCCACGGACTCCTGGGCACTGGCGGTGGACGAGCAGGAAGCAGCTGTCAAGTCGGTAAGTGGCATCAGCTCCAGGCGGGGAGAACGTAGCAAGGGCCCAAGCAGTGCGAGCTCCCTGGGTTGGGCAGGCCTGTGGCCAGCATTATCCTGGAGTTTGCCGCGGCAGTCACTTACCCTTGATTTTCTTCTGGGGCCAAAGAGACCAATATCGAGCGTTTTATGTCCACCTGGGCTAAAGACTTTATCCTGTGATTAATCCGGCGCAGGTGTGTATGCTAGCTTTCGTCTATTGCACCTCTTTCTCCGCGACAGTTGTAAGGAAAGACAAATTTAGATACTAATTTCTTTTTCCTTAAGTGACTGCTCTTTGGGTCTGCCTGTGCTACTCTGTATTTAACATTTCTTAGATGGATGCTTAATGTGGTTGGCAGTTTGTAGCTTTTTGCTGATTTACCGGGTTCAGGTTCAGATTTAACGTTTCAATCTTTTGCAACTGTTGGAGGGAGGCATTGCAAATAGTTTCATGGGGCTTAAGGCGACATTTAGCTTCAAATACTGGTTCTTTGATTAATGAAGATCCACTTAACTGGAGTTGCAAATGGTGGCTTTCTCTTCTTTTTTTTTTTTTTTTTTTTTTTTTGGTGGTAGTTGTCATTGTTTGGCAGGCCTGGACTGGATTCAAACCTGCCAGCTCTGTTTTTTTTTTTTTTTTTTTTATTGAATGGTAACTGTGTACATTGATGCACTTTGGGGGTACAGTGTGGTGTTTTCATAGAAAATCCAAGAGGCTTTCTCTTCTTAATCTAAGACCTAAAGTTTAAGTTTGTTTAGTGTTAATGGACTGTTGGGTTTTAAGAATGTAGACTTTTTTTTGTATTTTCAGTCTTCTATTAACTTTTTAATGCCTATAAATCTTATTTCTTCCCCAGCCAGGCTTTATTGCTTTGGGGGTATTATCAGTTTGTCAGCAGGTGTTTGAAATGGACTGAATCCAGTAGAGTGTAGAAAGGAGTTTTGTGATCTAGTTAGGGAGGCTATAATTGTGAAAGTGAGTAAGAATGATGTGATAAATGAATTCTCAGATGAGAGAGGACATTTATAAGTAGAAAAATCAGAAATATTTCTTCTTTTCCTTTTTGCCAGACAGAGTCTCACTCTGTCACCCAGATAGAGTGCCATGGCATCTTAGCACTCAGCAACCTCAAACTCTTGGATTTAAGTGATCCTCCTCCCTCAGCCTCCTGAGTAGCTGGGACTACAGGCATGTGCCACCACACCTGGCTAATGTTTCTATTTTATTTACTTTTTTTTTGGAGACAGAGCTTCAAGCTTTCCCCCTGGGTAGAATGCCATGGCATCACAGCTCACAGCAACCTCCAACTCCTGGGCTCAAGCGAGTCTCCTGCCTTTGCCTCCCAAGTAGCTGGGACCACAGGCGCCTACCACAACACCCAGCTATTTTTTGGTTGAAGCCGTTATTGTTGTTTGGTGGGCCCAGGCTGGATT
>NW_003852442.1:9433120-9436441 GCF_000181295.1 Otolemur garnettii
TTTTTTTTTTTTTTTTTTTTGCGGTTTTTGGTTGGGGCTGGGTTTGAACCCGCCAACTCTGGCATATGGTGCTGGCGCCCTACTCCTTTGAGCCACAGACGCTGCCAACATCTGGCTATTTTTTGCTGTAGTTGTCATTGTTGTTTAGCTGGCCCAGGCCGGGTTTGAGCCCATCAGCCTCAGTGTATGTGGCTGCTGCTGTAAGTACTGTGGTATGGGTGCCGAGCCTTTTTTTTGAGACAGAGTGTCACTTTGTCACCCTTGGTAGAGTGCTATGGGCTCAAGCAACCTCAAACTCTTGGGTTCAAGCGATTCTCTCTTTTTTTAATTGAATGGTAACTATGTACATTAATGCATTTCTGGGGTACAGTGTGGTGTTTTCACATACAATTTGAAACATTTCGTCAAACTGGTTAACATAGCCTTCATGTAGTTTACCTAGTTATTGTGCCAAATTGTTCATATTCTATTCTTAGAAAGGTTCACTTGTACCCTTCAAGCGATTCTCTTGACTCAGCCTCCCGAGTAGCTGGGACAATAGGCACCCACCACAATACCCAGCTACTTTTAGAGACAGGGTCTCACTCTTGCTCAGGCTGGTCTCGAACTCCTGAGCTCAAGCAATCCACCAGCCTCAGCCTCCTAGAGTGCTAGAATTTACAGGTATGAGCCACCGTGCCTGACCTTAATTTATTTTATTTTATTTTTTTGGAGGCAGGTTCTCACTGTGTTGCCCAGCTTAGAGTACCCCAGTGTCATAGCTCACAGCAACTTCAAACTCTTGGGCTCAAGGAATCCTTCTGCCTCAGCTTCCCTAGTACAACAGGTGCCTGCCATAATGCTTGGCTCATTTTTCTATTTTTTAGTAGAGAGGTGAATCTCATTCTTGCTTAGGCTGGTCTCGAACTGCTGAGCCCAAGCAATCCACCTCCCTCAGTCTTCCAGAATGCTAGGATTATAGGAGTGAACCACCACCCCTGGCCAGGAATATTTATTGTGAAGTTTACATTTGAGCTGTTTTTTTTGTTTGTTTGTTTTTTAATTGAGACAGAGTCTCACTTTATTGCCGTCTGTAGAGTGGCTGTAGTGTTACAGCTCACAGCAATCTCAAACTCCTGGGCTCAAGCGATACTCTTGCCTCGGCCTCTCTATCAGCTGGGACTACAGGCACCTGCTACAATGCCCAGCTGTTTTTGTTGTTGCAATTGTCATTGTTGTTTTAGCTGGCCTAGGCTGGCATTGAACCTGCCAGCCTTGGTATCTGTGGCTAGCACCCTACCCACTGAGCTCCAGGCAGCGGCCTATATATTTTTTTGTGTATGTGTGTTTGGCAGACTTGGGCCGGGTTCCAACCCACCAGCCCTGGACCATGTGGTCATTGCCCTAACCACTGAACTACAGGTGCCTCAAAGAACTGGGTATTAAAGAATAAGTCATATTTAAGATAGAGATGGAAGCTAAGGACATTTTAGGAGGAGAGAATTTGCAAAAAGTGCTGGACACTTCTAGAGAACCAGAATCAAAATTCATTTTTGCTGCAGCTTAAGGTTATTGAATTGGGGGAGTAGTGTAGGAAATGTTACAGGGAGTATACTTTGGACCTTAACTTAGAACTTAAGGACAAAAGGTTTTATTTAGTTAAGTTGAAGGATACTGACAAGATTAGATCTAAGGGCTGGCAAGATTTACTGGGCTTTAGAGAACAGTATATTGAAGGAGAGATGCCTGAAGAAGAGATCAGTGTGGAAGTTATTTGGATACCCTAAAGAGAGCCTGTGTTGTGCAGTGAAAGTGATGATGGGTTGTAGAGATATGAAAGTTTAATGTGCAGAGTTTGCTAACATAATGGAAAAAGGAGAAAAGGGAGATAAAGGCAAGGATTTCTGTTTTCGACATGGATTCTTAGGTTTTATTACTAAAGTGTCAATAAAAGGAATAGGATAGTCAGAGCAAGGCAGACTCGATATGGAGAGTCACGAATTCAGGTTTGGCTGGTGTGAATTTGAGGTAAGGAGACATCTTGATAGGGAGAAATCTTGGAGTCCTCAAGGTGTCTAGGTTTGAGGACCTACTAGGAAGACTTACAAGACTCAGTGTATGTATATACATAGTACTCACAGCTATCACTTTGAAAAGATACAGAGCAAAATTAGAGAAGTTTCATGGGCCAAAGTCCAGAGGAAACCAGGCACAGACTTCTAAGAGTCATCTCCCAGTGGAGTCTGCAAGACATGCTTAATTCTTCCAGCAACAAATAGTAACAACTTACCTGAAGTGTTGTCAGAGAAGCTCATTAGAGACCCAGTGCTCAGGGATTGTTGGGGGCATGTCGCATGGTCTCTCTTGTCTAGCAGTACCAAATTCCAGACTTAACAGAAGGAAAGCAAATATGTAGCATAAACCACGCGTTTCCACACAGTTTAGACACAGTCATAGTGACCTCTTAACAATTCTGGAAATGGTACAAATCCTCCCCAAATCCAAGTTCCTTGTTAACCACATGCCAACCTTGTAAGTAGGCGTTCCTAAGATAGCATTCAAGCTTGCTATGTTAATTTTTGTTCAGACCTCTCAGCATTCAGAAATATGGCACTGGAGTTCAGAGACGGATCAGGGCAGAGGTATAAAACTGGCAGTTTCCCCAAAGAAATTTAGAATATCATAAAGGACATGATGCTTGCATGCTAGAGTTTAAAAATCTAATGTTTAACATTGTCCTTAAAAGACAGGTACTGGAAACTGTTTCAAATCTTGTAAAATGTATGATCCTAATTTAGCTGTGATGTGAATATCACAAATATAGACCTAAATATAGTTGGTATCTGGTTCTAATGATTCTGCCTATTAGGAAGCTGGTATAAATAAATGTTTTCTGATAGCTGGTGGAAGACCCCCCCTTTTTTTTTTACTGCACAGATCTATACACATTCAGTTAATAAAGGATTCATGGTATTAGGTTATCATATGGCTCTGCTCTCTAGAGATAGTGAATGAAATGACAGACAAGGACGGAGAAAGTAGAGTGATAAACAGACCTATATCTACGTGCATATAATGAGAATCTTTGGTTTGAGCTTTGAGAAGCCATAGAAGGTTTTTGAGCTTATGTGGTCCAAGGGGTACATTTAGAGTCTTCCTGGCAAATAAAAATGAGTTTGGAGTGGGAAGAGAGCAGGAGAGAGAGGTGTTGTGGGCAGTCTAATTCAGATGCAATTTTAGGAGTCTTAACAAACGTTAAGAGTCTGAATTGAGGCTGTAGAAACAGAAAGGACCCTGGTGCCAGTTCATTTGTCACTATCTTCACTTTTTTTTTTTTTTTTT
>NW_003852442.1:9436583-9439204 GCF_000181295.1 Otolemur garnettii
TTTTTTGCAGTGTTTGGCCAGGGCCAGGTTTGAACCCACCACCTCTGGTATTGGGGCCGGCACCCTACTCACTGAGCCACAGGCACTGCCCTACTATCTTCACTTCTGTCCCAACCAGCTCCCTTTCCTGCTTCTTTCTGACCATATTAGCAGTTAAATTTCTTTTTTCTCCTTCCCTTTCCTTTTCTTTCCTTTCCAAGACCAAGGGGAAGAAAAGAGGCAACTTTAAGAATCTTTTAGAGATGTAATTTGTGACTCTTTTAAAGTTAGAGTTTTTGTAGAGGGAATTCTTGCAGCCTCATGAGGTCTGTTATTAAATCCCTTGAGTGCCTGAGTGTTCAGCTCTCAGTGGAGAGTGACTTGGGCATTGTTGTGATGCTAGCCAGTATTGGCAGGAGCTACACCTTATTAGTTAGGAGAGGGGAAAAATACTTTCATCGTAATAAAAAATCCTGTGTCTAGTGCCAAAGACGCTACCTTCTGGTAAGGCAAGATTAATAATCAGAAAGTCGCTCAGTGAGGATGAGTCCAGAATGAAGGGACATGGGGAACTGATGGCTTACCTCTTTTCCCCAGTGGGGTTACCATCTCAAGATAGGAATTCTTTTTTTTTTTTTTTTTGAGACAGAGCCTCAAGCTGTCCCCCTGGGTAGAGTGCAGTGGCATCACAGCGCACAGCAACCTCCAACTCCTGGGCTCAAGCAAGTCTCCTGTCTCAGCCTCCCAAGTAGCTGCGACCACAGGCACCTGCCACAATGCCCGGCTGTTTTTTGGTTGCAGCCGTCATTGTTGTTTGGCGGGTCCAGGCTGGATTTGAACCCGCCACCTTAGGTGTATGTGGCTGATACCTTAGCCACTTGAGCCACAGGTGCCAGGCCAAGATAGGAATTCTTATCTGCCAATAGTTACTGAATACAGCTGTGTAAATTCTGACAAATTCTTGCTAGTAGGATCCTCTTATCTAGGCTCTAAACGTGTCACTGTTTCTTAACATCTGTTCTTCGTACAAATTACAGTACTATGGATCTGGTTGTAGTTTTGTCGCGCTTCCCTGCCCCATGAGTTCGATTTCCTAAAGGCCTATGGTTAGGAAACTCTGCATTATCTCAGTTGCATCTTCAGACCATCCCAACAGTTAGTCTACTTCTGTGGATCCCTGTGCACTCAGCCTGAAATGAGGAGTAACAAATGGATAATTTTTGGTACAAGATGCCTTCCCTCATATGTGCCAAGCCTCTCACTGACCTGCAGGGAAAGGGCATCTATCTACCAGCAGGGAAGAAATGTGTTGAAGTGTATCTGATTTTTCTATGGAAACCTGATTTCTTTTCTTCTCTCTTGCTCTCTCGCTCTTTTTTTTTTTTTTTTTTGAGACAGAACCTCAAGCTGTCACCCTGGGTAGAGTGTTGTGGCGTCACAGCTTACAGCAACCTCCAACTCCTGGGCTTAAGTGATTCTCTTGCCTCAGCCTCCCAAGCAGCTGGGAATACAGGCACTCACCACAATGCCCGGCTATTTTTTGAGGGGGGAGAGAGGGGGTTATAGTTATCATTGTTGTTCGGCAGGCCCAGGCTGGATTCAAACCCTCCAGCTCTGGTGTATGTGGCTGGTGCCTTAGCTGCTTGAGCTATAGGCGCCGAACCTCTTTTTTTTTCTTTCCTTTTTTTTTTTTGAGACAGTTGCCCCGGTTGCTCCCTCTGTTGCCCCAGCTAAAGTGCAATGGCATTGTCATAGCTCACTGCAGCCTCAAACTCCTGAGCTCAGTCAATCTTCCTGCCTCACCCTCCCAAGTAGCAGGGAGTATGGGTGCTTGCCACCACCACGGGCTTTTTTTTTTTTTTAATTTTTAGTAGAGACAGAGTCTCACTCTTGCCTAGGCTAATCTTGAATTCCTGACATCAAGCAATACTTTGGGCTCCCATAGTGCTTGTTTACAGGCGTAAGCCACTGTGCCTAGAACTTGGAGATCAGATGAATACTTTAGACTTTGGCATTGGAATAGTGGCCAGGGAATTTCTTCTTCTTCTTTTTTTTTTTATGTTTTTATGAGACAGTTTCACTCCGTTGCCTATATAGAGTACCCTGATGTCAGACCTCACAGTGAGACACTGTCTTAAAAAAAAAATCCAACTGAGCTTATTGTAACTTTTATTGCACAAACTTTATATGTTTTTAACTTTTGACTGTTTTGTAATAACACTTAGCTTAAAACACACATTGTATAACAGTATTTTATGTGTGTGTGTGTGTGTGTGTGTGTATATATATTTTTTTTTTTTTTTTGGACAGATTCTCACTTTGTTGCCCTTGGTAGAGTGCCCTGGCATCATAGCTTACAAGCAATTTCAAACTCTTGGGCTCAAGGGATCCTCTTCCCTTAGCCTCCTGAGTTTTAGGAGTATAAGCACTCATGACAATGCCTGACTATTTTTTATAGATGTGGTCTTGTGCTCTCTTGAACTCCTGAGTTTGAGCAATTCACTTACCTAGGCCTCTCAGAGGGCTAGGATTACAGGTGTGAGCACACCTGGGCTAGTTTTTTATTTTTTAATTTTCGAGTCTCGGCTCAGTGCCTGTGGCTCAAGCGGCTAAGGCGCCAGCCACATACACCTAAGGTGGCG
>NW_003852442.1:9440260-9446630 GCF_000181295.1 Otolemur garnettii
TTTTTTTTTTTGAGACAGAGCCTCAAACTGTCCCCCTGGGTAGAGTGCTGTGACATCACAGCTCACAGCAACCTCCAACCCCTGGGCTCAAGAGAGTCTCCTGCCTCCGCCCCCCAAGTAGCTGGGACTACAGGCGCCCGCCACAACACCTGGCTATTTTTTTTTTTGATTGCAGCCATAATTGTTGTTTGGTGGGCCCGGGCTAGATTCAAACCTGCCACCTTAGGTGTATGTGGCTGGCGCCTTAGCCACTTGAGCCACAGGCACCAAACCATCCCTTTCAATCTTAATGAGGCAACTGTTGTATATTCAGTCTGTCATTGAAACATCTTATGCAGCTTGTGATTGTAATAGACATTTAATGAAAATTAGATATTCTAGAAAGAGAACACTGGGGCTGGGTGTGGTAGCTGATCCCTATGACCCTGGGTTGCAGTGTACTATGGTGATGCCCTTGTACGTTAGCCTGGGAATGGAAGAAGACTGTGTCCCCTGCTCCCCCTGAAGAGAGAAAACGTTGGAACGTGTTCTCTAGAAAAGAGAACATAAGTTGGGAGAGACTAGAGACTTTTTCATACTTCCCCCTACTACCATTACTTTTCATCCACCCCCTCCTTTGGGGACTAGGGAGGATATATGAAAGAATCTTTTCACATAAGCTTTTCGGCAGTTTTGCCTTGATTACACCAAACCAACTCCTGAAAATAGGTACTGAAGTTGTTTAAGACTAGACCTTCTCGGCTTGGCGCCTGTGGCTCAAGTGGCTAAGGTGCCAGCCACATACACCTAAGGTGGCAGGTTTGAATCCAGCCCAGGCCTGCCAAACAATGATGCTGCAACCAAAAAAATAGCCGGGTGTTGTGGTGGGCGCCTGTGTCCCAGCTACTTGGGAGGCGGAGTCAGGAGACTCACTTGAGCTCAGGAGTTGGAGGTTGCTGTGAACTGTGATGCCACTGCACTCTACCCAGGGGGATAGCTTGAGGCTCTGTCTCAAAAAAAAAAAAAAAGTCTAGACCTTCTGTAGGGAGCTTCTCTTTGCTCAAAGCCTTTTCTTTACTGATCATTTGCTTAACTCTTGTCACCTTTTATTCCCATCCAGATGAGCAGTTTGCAGATCAAGGAAGAGAAAGTCAAACCAGATACTAATGGTGAGTCACCAGGAATGACAGGTTCAATGAGAGTTACGCATGGGCTTCTGCTTATGCACTCAATAAGCGTGATGTACAGAGGAGCTTTAATTTACTATAAGCTTCAGCAAATGTTTGAGAGACATTAAAGTAGGTTTGGTCACTGAGGAATATGTTAATAAGCCTCTAACTCTTAAGGATGACTGTTGGATTATACTGCTGTTCACTTGAAATGCTTCTTTAAGTTTTCTGTTTGTTTGTTTGTTCAGAGACAGAGTCTCACTTTGTTGTCCTTAGTAGTAGAGTGCAGCTCACAGCAACCTCCAGCTCTTGGGCTTAGGCAATTCTCTTGTGTCAGCCTCCTGAGTAGGTGGGATTACAGGCACCTGCCACAATGCCCGGCTATTTTTTTTGTTGCAGTTTGGCTGGGGCTGGGCTCAAACCTGCCACCCTCAGTATATGGGGCCAGCTCCCTACTCACTGAGCCACAGGTGCCACCCAGGTTTTTTAATTTGACTTTTTGTAAAGTGAAGCTGTGTTCAAAACCCAGAAAGTATAAAAACATTCAAGGATTAGGGACCACCCTGATGACCTCATGGTAACTAATTATATCTGTAACAGCTGTTTTTCAAAATGATGTTATGTTCTAAGGTACTGATTAGGACTTAAAGACATAAATTTAGGGCAGGACATGTTTCAGCTCGTAATATTATCTCATTACTGGATTTCTTTTTTTTTTTTTTTTTTTGCAGTTTTTGGCCAGGGTGGGTTTGAACCCGCCACCTCCAGCATATGGGGCCAGCACCCCACTCCTTTGAGCCACAGCGCCACCTGAAGAGTGGTTGATTTCTTTTTTTTTGCAGTTTTTGGCCGGGACTGGGTTTGAACCCACCACCGGCATATGGGCAGGCGTTCTACTCCTTTGAGCCACAGGCACCATCCACATTACTGGATTTTTAATATTCTTCCAGTTTGTTTATGCAAAGCAAATCCAGATGCAGATTCTCATATTGTGTCTCTCTTTTTCTCTTTTTTGTTTAACTTTCTGAAAATTTTATTAGGCAATTTTTCAAACATACAGTACAGTTGAAAAAATTATACAGTGATCACCCATACACCCACCACATACATTTTACAATTTTCTTCTTTTTTTCTTTTTTTAGAGATACAGTTTCACTTTGTCCACAATTGATAGAGTGCTGTGGCGTCACAGCTTACAGCAACCGCCAGCTCTTGGGCTTAGGTGATTCTCTTGCTTCAGCCTCCTGAGTAGCTGGGACTACAGGTGCCTGCCACAATGCCCAGCTAATTTTTGTTTATAGCCATCATTGTTGTTTGGTGGGCCCGGACTGGATTTGAACCTGCTAGCTCAGGTGTATGTGGCTGGCACCTTAGCTGCTTGAGCCACAGGCGCTGAGCCAAAATTATAATAGTTTTTGACTAACAACTCTGTAGTGAGGTGGTAGGAAAATAGACGACTTCATGCTTTGCGCATAGAAATATAAATAGGTAGCTGGCGACAGTGGTTCACGCCTATCATCCCAGCACTTGGGAGGCCGAGGCAGATGGATTGCCTGAGCTCACAGGTTTGGAGCCAGCCTGAGCCAGAGCGAGACCCCATCTCTAAAAAATAGCTGGGTGTTGTGGTAGGTACCTGTAGTCCCAGGTACTTAGGAGGCTGAGGCAAGAGGATCACTTGAGTTCAAGAGTTTGAGGTTGCTGTGAGCTAAGATAGCACAGCACTTTAGCAAAGGTAACCAAGCGAGACTCTGTCTCAAAAAAAAAAAGAAATTGGTATAAATATAAATAAAGAAATTAGGTATAAATTGGTATAAAATGTATGAAGGGTACTTTGAAAACTGAAAATGCTGGCTTGGCACCTGTAGCTCAAGTGGCTGGGGTCACAGCCACATACACCAGAGTTGGCAGGTTGGAATCCAGCCTGGGCCAGACAACAACAACGAAAAAAAAAAAAAAAAGAAAACTGCAAATGCATATACCTTTGATGTAGCAAAACATTTTTGGAATATACCCTGCGAACACATTTGCACACATGTAAAAGTCAGAGGTGACATATTCTCATCATTCTGAAATTACCTAAAACTTCTAGAAATTTAAAATTATCTTAAGTTCTTAAACTCTTCCCAGAACTAAAGATCCATTAAACATAAGGAAATGCTAACTATTTTATTCTGATCCCTTAAATAAGTTTCAATACTTATATCATTCCATCTTTGGGTAGGCTTAATGTTTACCTTGCCTTTCTAACTGCAAAAACTATTTTCTTGTTAGGTGTTATCAAAACCAGTACTACTGCTGAGAAAACAGATGAAGACGAGAAAGGTAACTACTGTTGGACAGTGTAAGAGGAAGTTGATAACGTGGGAGAATCAGTGTTGAGAGACTGAGAAGAGAGAGAGAATGACCAGGGCCTGCCTTCCTGGAGCCAGAGGCCCTCTGAGCTGGGAGGTCAGGGATATGAGGGGAATTATCAGAGGAGATGAGAAAGAGTAATTCATGAGATAGAAGGAGACTCTACCATGATGTCCCAGAAGCCAGAAACAAAGTGTTTTTAGAATGTCAGATATGGGTGATAAGATGATTAAGAGAACTAGAAATTGACTGTCAGATGTTTGGCAGTGTGGAAGTCATTTTTTGAGCTTAACAAGGGCTACTGAAGCCAAGTGGGGAGGTTAAAAGAAAAAAAAAAAAAAAAAGGCCTGCTTGCTGGGTACATCCCTGTGCTTTGGGAGGCCATGGTGGGAAGATCACTTGAGACCAGGGGTTGGAGACCAGCATTACATTGCCTGGGCAATGTAATGAGACTCCATTTTTGTAAAAAGTTTAAAAATTAGCTGTTTGTGGGGCTGCGAGCATGTATGTGAGAGCCGCTTGGGAGGCTGAGGCAGAAATTCAAGATGGTAGTGAGTTATGATCATGTCATCACTGTATAGGGCTACCTGGATGACAGAGTGAAACTCCATCCCTCAAAAATGGTGGGACTGATCCAGTGGAGGAGGAAATTGATAATGCGAGAAAGTCCATGTTGAGAAAAATGTCCTTGTGAGTAGGAAGGGATGAGACCTATTGGACAAGCAGAAAGGTTAGCCTTAGGAGCACAGGCTGTTTATCCACAGGTACAGAAGGGAAGGTGGAGAGCACAGGCCACATGTAAGTGGGTGTGTCGCTGTGGTCAGGAGTCACTGTTGGGGGTTTGCAAGTGAGGAGGAAGTATGAATAGAGGTCAAGGAGAAGAAAATGAGCAGACTGGAAACAAGGACTTGCTGGGCAGCTCAGCCCATTGGAGTTTAGCGCTCGAGGATTTAAAGTGAGACCTGTCCTAGTGCTTGTGCTTTTCTCCAGCCACACTTGGCCGCCCAGGTGCCAGTGTGGGGAGGGAAAGATGTGGTTTTACAAGGGTGGGGTTTGGCAGGTGAGTATGAAGAAAATCTACTGGTCTCTTTCTGACAGAGGACAGAGCTGCCCAGTCCTTACTCAACAAGCTGATCAGAAGCAACCTTGTCGATAACACAAACCAAGTGGAAGTCCTGCAGCGGGATCCAAACTCCCCCCTCTACTCCGTGAAGTCTTTTGAAGAGCTTCGGCTGTGAGTATACATTCCTTTGAACGGCTGTTCCTTGCCAGTCCCTCCCTATAAAACTTAGCATCTCAAAGGTTCTTGTGGGAATTTTACTTTAAAAAATTAATGTATTTTCTTTTTTTGTTGTTGTTGCAATTTGGCCGGGGCCAGGTTTGAACCCGCCACCCTCGGTATGTGGGGCCAGTGCCCTACCCACTGAGCCACAGGCACCGCCCTCAAAGTTAATGTATTTTTTTCTTCAAATAGGTAATAAGTCACACGACTCAAAAGTCAAAAAATATGAAAAAATTACAGTGATATCTCCTACTCTTACCTCTTGGCTACCCAATTCTTCTCTTGGTAGGAATTTCTAAATGCCACAGATTTATTCATTATAGCTGAAAGTCTTTTTTCTTTTATGCTCTTAGAACTTTCAATAAAATATTGGCTGACAGGTGATTTCTGGATGTCAGGAACATTTCTTATTAGGTAAGCCCTTTCATTAGACTCTAGGGTCTTAAGAACAGTTTATCTGCTTCTATACAAAATATTGTCAAAAGAGCCTGGGTTCCTGGTATCTTCAGTGGAAAGCACCTTTAACAGTCCTGAAATTAAAAAAATCCAGAACCCAGAATAAAGCTTTAAGGGAACATATTTATGGCATTACACTAAGAATAATTTCTAATATTATTTTAAAGGGAGAGAATTATGAAAGGTCATACGATATTTTTTGTTTTCTTCAGTGAGTAAGAGGTCTTTATGGATTATTGGTTTCTCTACCTGCCATTGTCCGTGGTGTTAGGAAGAACACAAGACTTACCTACCATTTTTGCTGTCTTCCTCAATCCCAGTCAGAAACACCAACAATTGGTGAATAAGAAAGTGGTGGAATAAATGGATTCTTTGCTTTTGTTCAGCAAAATCTATGTTATGCTCACTGTAGGCATATAGAGGCCACGTTCCTTCCACGCATTACCAACGAGTAAGAGATACCTAAAATAAGAACACTCACTGGTTATTATTATTACTTTTTTTTTTTTTTTTTTTTGAGACAGAGTCTCACTCTGTTGCCCTCAGTAGAGTGCCGTGGCATCATAGCTCAGAGCAACCTCCAGCTCTTGGGCTTAGGCAATTATCTTGCCTCAGCCTCCTGAGTAGCTGGGTCTACAAGTGCTTACTGGTTATTAATGAAGGAACACGTTTGTTTGTTTTGTTTGTTTTTTTGAGACAGAGTCTCACTTTGTCACTCTTGGTAGAGTGTCATGGTGTCACAGCTCACAGCAACCTCCAGTTCTTGGGCTTAAGTGATTCTCTTGCCTCAGCCTCCTGAGTAGCTGGGATTACAGGTGCCCACCACAACGCCCAGCTATTTTTTTTGTTGTAGTTTTCCAGAGGCCAGGTTTGAACCCACCACCCATGGTATATGGGGCCAGCACCCTACTTACTGAGCCACAGGTGCTGCCCAGAACACATTTGTTTTTAATGTGACTTTTTTTTTTTTTTTTTAATTTACACATTTTCAGGATATTATACTTTTCTGTGTTAGGGTCTTTATTCAACAAATTTATTCTGGCTAAGGCGCCAGCCACGTACACCTAAGGTGGCGGGTTCGAATCCCCAGCCCGGACCCGCCAAACAACAATGACGGCTGCAACCAAAAAAT
>NW_003852442.1:9446801-9451330 GCF_000181295.1 Otolemur garnettii
AAAAAAAAAAAAAAAAACAAATTTATTGTGTCTGCTTCTGACTATCAGGGCAGGTAAATGTTCTTGCTTCCTGAGACTGACATTTTCAAGTATCAGTGGTTTTTTTAAATTTTATTTTATTTATTTATTTTTTTGAGACAGAGCCTCAAGCTATCTCCCTGGTAGAGTGCTGTGGCATCACAGCTCACAGCAACCTCCAACTTCTGGGTTCAAGTGCATCTCCTGCCTCAGCCTCCCAGGTAACTGGGACCACAGGTGCCCGCCATAACGCCTGGCTATTTTTTGGTTGCAGCTGTCATTGTTGTTTGGCGGGCCCAGGATGGATTCGAACCCACCACCTTAGGTGTATGTGACTGGCACCTTAGCCATTTGAGCCACAGGCGCCAAGCCAGTGGGTTTTTTCTAATTCCTTCTATTTCATAGACTCAAGTTCTCAATTCAACCACTGATGAATTGTCCTCTTTGAAAGGCAAGTTCTCTGAGTTGTGTAGCAAAAGGAAACACAGAATGAAACTTAAGTTTCCTGACATACTTTGTTTTGTACCAAAATGATTGGGATTAATCTGAAAAATAATGTAAAAATAAGAGGCAGTAGAAGTGTTGGATCATTTGAATCTTGTTTGGGTAGTAACTGTTTCCTGGATGACCAGATTAGAAGCTGCCAAGTGTCACAGCTTTTTGAGAACCAACAATTTATTTATTTTTTTGAGGCAGAGTCTCAAGCTGTCACCCTGGGTGCCATGGCGTCACAGCTCACAGCAACCTCAAACTCCTAGGCCTAAGCTATTCTCTTGCCTCAGCCTCCCAAGTAGCTAGGACTACAGGCACCTGCCACAACGCCCAGCTGTTTTTTGGCCGGGGCTGGATTCGAACCTGCCAGCTCCAGTGTATGTGGCTGGCGCCCTAACTGCCTGAGTTACAAGAATTTGCCTCTTAAAGAGTCTTTCCTTAGTTAAACTCTAAGGAAAGCCTACAGAACAGAAATCTGGACTTAGGTTTACTTTTCTTTTCTCTATTTTTTTGCTCACCACTGAGGAAGGTCTTAACTTTTCTTTAGAAACAATTTAATAGGCCAGGCGAGATGGTTCACACTTGAATCCCAGCACTCTGGGAAGCTGAGGCAAGTAGATTGCCTGAGCTCACAGGTTCAAGACCAGCAAGAGCAAGACTCCCGTCTCTAAAAAATAGCTGGGTGTTGTGGTTGACGCCTATAGTCCCAGCTTCTTGGAAGGCTGAGGCACGAGAATCACTTGAGCCCAAAAGTTTGAGGTTACTGTGAGCTATGGCAGCACAGCACTCTACCCAGGACAACAAAGTGAGACTGTCTCATTAAAAAAAAAAAGAAAAGAAAAACAATTTATATGGGTTTTGTTAAACATCCTGTTAATTTAGAGATAGCATAAAGTTTATTGTAAATGTAATATAAAAGATTTTAACTGATAATTGTTATGTAGCCACTTACATGAGAATTTGGTGTTTTTGTACTTTTGTTGCTGTTGTTGAGACAGAGTCCCACTCTATGCCTTGAGCAGAGTAAAATGGTGTCATAGCTCACTGCAATCTCAGACTTGTGCTGTGGGCATTCACTTTCTCAGCCTCTGGAAGCCGCTGGGATTACAGGCACTTGCCATCGTGCAGGGTTGGGTTTTTCTTTTTTTTCTTTCTTTCTTTTTTTTTTTTTTGAGACAGAGTCTCACTTTGTTGCCCTCGGTAGAGTGCTGTGGCATCAGAGCTGACAGCAACCTCCAGCTCTTGGGTTTAGGTGATTCTCTTGCCTCAGCCTCCCAAGTAGCTGGGACTACAGACACCTCCCACAGTGCCCAGCTATTTTTTTGTTGCAGTTTGCTGGGGGCCGGGTTTGAACCCGCCACCCTCAGTATATGGGGCCGGTGCCCTACCCACTGACCAACAGGCACTGCCCAAGACCTGACATCTTTTTTTTTTTTTTTGAGACAGAGCCCCAAGCTTTCCCCATGGGTAGAGCGCCGGGGCATCACAGCTCACAGCAACCTCCAACTCCTGGGCTCAAGTGAGTCTCCTGTCTCAGCCTCCCAAGCAGCTGGGACCATAGGTGCCAGCCACAATGCCCAGCCATTTTTTGGTTGCAGCCATCATTGTTGTTTTGGCCGGGCCCAGGCTGGATTCGAACCCGCCACCCTAGGTGTATCTGGCTGGCGCCCTACCCACTGACCCACAGGCACTGCCCAAGACCTGACATCTTAATCTGAGCATTTGTAAGCTCAGTGTGACAGCCAAACCGCTGTACCTGTTTCCTGTATATCACCCACTAGAAACTGGCTTCATCAATTTTCTCGCCTCTTGGTGATCCTAAGCATCTGCACAGCTGGCTTTGGAAGGGCCGTGGAACACAAAAGGACTGTGGTTTAGTTTTAACATGTGCATGTCATACTGTAAAGAGACTTCTAAATCTAGTATAGTAAGCAATATTTAGTTTTAGATTTTTTTATAATTTTATGTGATGAGTTAGTAACTACTATTATCTTTGCTGTATCCAAGGAACACTTATTATCCAAGGCCAACTTAGATTTGTGGGTCTGCTGAAAGCATGAGTTTCTTCAAGAAAAGAAAGCAGTCTGTATTTTATGAATTATAAATAGTTGCAGATTAAAATTTCAGAGGGGAAGATGGTGATTTGGTTTGGTTTTAGAGAACTTTTTAAGGCATAGGAAAATATGTCTGACAGAGGTAAGAAGTATCATTCTCTGCTAGACAGAGGGAATGATAAGATTCTAGGCCTCTAAAGCAGTTTCAGCTACTAGGAATCCATGCTCTTCTCTTTGGCCTCCTAGAAAACCACAGCTTCTCCAGGGAGTCTATGCCATGGGCTTCAATCGACCTTCCAAGATACAAGAGAATGCCTTACCCATGATGCTTGCTGAGCCGTGAGTATGCAGAACCAGTACACCTCTTCCTAATCTGATTAAATGAATTCTTCTGCTAGCAGCTATTGTGCCTGAGAACCAGGGGGGCCAGTTGGGGCAAGCTGTTTCCTCTGGAAAGCAGTTAAATCAAGGGCAGTGAATCACATGGAGTTGGGTGCAGTTATCTGCCCTTCCCACTTCACAATAAAGTGATAAAGGGGCTCGGCGCCTATAGCTCAATGGTTAGGGCGCCAGCCACAAACCTGGGCTGGCAGGTTCGAACCCAGCCCGGGCCAGCTAAAGAACAATGACAACTGCAACCAAAAAATAGCCGGGCATTGTGGTGGGCACCTGTAGTCCTAGCTACTTGGGAGGCTGAGGCAAGAGAATTGGTAAGCCCAAGAGTTTGAGATTGCTGTGAGCTGTGACACCTGGGTAGAGTGCTGTGGCCTCACAGCTCACAGCAACCTCAAACTCTTCAGCTTAAGCAATTCTCTTGCCTCAGCTTCCCAAGTAGCTGGGACTACAGGCGCTCGCCACAACGTCTAGCTATTTGTTGTTGTTGTTGTTGTGGTTGCCATTGTTGTCTTAGTAGGCCTGGGCCAGGTTCAAACCCACTAGCTTCAGTGTGTGTGGCCAGCACACTGAACTACAGGCGCCGCCCTGTTCTATGCAGTTTTAGCAGTTGTGGGGTTTTTTTGTTTTTGTTTCTGTTTTTGTTTTTTTGTAGAGACAGAGTCTCACTTTATTACCCTCGGTACCCAGCTCACAACAACCTCCAACTCCTGGGCTCAGGCAATTCTCTTTGCCTCAGCCTCCCAAGTAGCTGGGACTATAGCTGCCTACCACAATGCCCAACTATTTTTTTGTTGCAGCTTGGCCGGGTCTGGGTTCGAACCCACCACCCTGAGTATATGGGGCCAGCGCCCTACCCACTGAGCCACAGGCACCGCCCAGCAGATGAATTTTTAAAAGTTATTTTGGAGGCAGTGCCCATAGCTCGGTGGGTAGGGTGCTGGCCACATGCACTGAGGCTGGTGGATTTGAACCTGGCCCATGCCAGCTAAAACAAAAATGACAACTGCAACAAAAAATATAGCTGGGCGTCGTGGCAGATACCTGTAGTCCCAGCTACTTGGGAGGCCGAGGCAAGAGAATAGCTTAAGCCCCAGAGTTTAAGGCTCTGTCTCAAAAAAAAAAAAAAAGTTATTTTGTAATGCTTGAGATCTTGTAAAAGTGTCAGGAGTAATACCAACAACACCTGCAGCCCTGTCCTGCCAAGAAATGAAACATGAATCCAGTTGCTAGATAAAGCCACCAGAGGCCCCTCCCTTCACATCCTTCTCCCACCTCCACCAGAATAAGCTCCATTTTGAGATGGACTGTCCTTCCGTCAGGTTTCTTTGTACTTTTATATGAGTCCCTAAGACTCTGAAGAGTAGTTTACATGTTTTCAACCTTAAACAAATATCATACTTGGCTGGGTACAGTGGCTCACGCCTATAATCCTAGCACTCTGGGAGGCCGAGGCAGCCGGATCACTTGAGCTCAGGAGTTCGAAACCAGGCTGAACCAGACCAAGATCCTGTCTCTACAAAAAAAAAAAAAAAATAGCTGGGGCCAGGTGTGGTGGCTCACACTGCAAAT
>NW_003852442.1:9452510-9454959 GCF_000181295.1 Otolemur garnettii
TTAGCCGGTTGAGCTATAGGCGCCGAGCCGTAATTATCTTTTTTGTTATTTATGTTTTTATTTTTTTATTTTTGAGATGAAGTCTCACTATGTCACTCTCTGTAGAATGCCACAGCTCACAGCAACCTCCAACTGTTGGGCTTAAGCAATTCTCTTGCCTCAGCCTCCCAGGTAGCTGGGACTATAGGCACCTGCCACAACACCCAGCTATTTTTTGTTGTTGTTGTAGTTGTTACTGTTGTTTAGCAGGCCTGGACCAGGTTTAAATCTGCCAGCCCCAGTGTATGTGGCCGGTACCCTAACCACTGAGCTATGAGCATTGAGGCTTTTTTTTTTTCCTTTTTGATGCAGAGTCTCACGCTGGTGCTCACCCAGGCTAGAGTGCTGTGGCATCACTCTGGCTCACAGCAACCTCAGACTCCTGGGTTCAAGCAGTCCTCCTGCCTTGGCCTCCTAAGGGCCTGGGACTATATGTGCCCTCCATAACTCCCTGGTGATTTTTCTATTTTTAGTAGAGATGGGGTCTCACTCTTGCTCAGGTTGGTCTCAAACTCCTGAGCTCAAACAATCATCTTACCTCAGCCTCCCAGAGTGTTAGGATTAAAGAGGTGAGCCGTAGCACCTGGCCTATAATTATCTTTTTTTTTTTTCTTTTTAGACAGAATCTCAAGCTGTTGCCCTGGGTAGAGTGCCTTGGCATCACAGCTCACAGCAACCTCAAACTCTTGGGCTTAAGCAATTATCTTGTCTCAACTTCCCAAGTAGCTGGGACTACAGGCGCCCGCCACAACACCCGGCTATTTTTCTGTTGCAGTTGTCATTGTTGCTTTAGCTGGCTCCTGGCCAGATTCGAACCTGCCAGCCTCAGTGTATGTGACATGCTTGCTACCCACTGAGCTACGGGCACCGCCTAATTATCTTTTTTTTTTTTTTTTTGAGACTAATTATCTTTTTTAATGATACAAGTACTACCTAGTCCTGACACTGGGTCACATGAAGTAGAATATAAAAGTTCCCTCTAACACATCCATCTGCCTTAGTATCTTGCATTGTCCATAAAAATGGCAAAACTGCCCACACAGAAGGACTTGAGTCCTAGGGATATGTTGTGGCTCAGCAGAAAATGTCATTGGGGACTTGTCTGGGCACAGTTCTTACTCTGTACTCTTGATTTCCATGGGCCCTTAGGGTATAAAACTAGGGGCACTCTAGCTGTCCTGGCATCTAGAATGAGGATTTCTTGGTGTAAACTTAATCTAAAACAATTATTTCCTATTTAAGCTGGGTTTTTAAAACGGTATACAAAAAAAAAAAAATACAAAAGTGGCCAGGCACAGTGGCTTACACCTATAATCCCGGCATTTTGGGGAGCTAAGGCAATATGATAGCTTGAACTCAGGAGTTTGAAGTTGCTGTGAGATAAGATCGTGCCACTAGACAGCAGCCTGGGTAACAGAGTAAGACCCTGTCTCAAAAAGTGTCAAAGTAATTTGTGCTCAATGCAGAAAACCTGGGTGACAAAGAGGAGCATAAAGGGAGAGAGATTCCTTTCATCCAGAAAGAACTTGACACTTTATTATGTTTAACCAGCGTTGATTTCATTTCTGTTATTCTTTGATGCAGTCCACAGAACCTGATTGCCCAGTCTCAGTCTGGCACAGGAAAGACAGCTGCTTTTGTCTTAGCCATGCTCAGCCGGGTGGAACCAGCGGACAGATATCCCCAGGTGAGGACTTGGAAAGCCTGGTAGCCCTGGCTTGCCTACCCTGGGAAGGACAGTGCCACCAGTGGGGGCTTAAAGAGAGGGTTGAAGTTTCTGACGTCTTAATGCTGTGGCCCAGCCTTCGGCAGTAGCAGTTTTCAAAGGCCTCCACCAAGCCAGGGCTCCCTGCTGAGGGCTTGGGTCTGTGACTGAAAGGTGGGCCTGCTGCTGTGGAGGATGCGGGTCTGTACTATTCACTTGGCAGTAACATCAGAGTACTTGTTGCTGAGCTTGTGTCTGTTGCTAAATGGCTCTCCTGAACTCATCCTGTGTGATCTCTCTGTCAGTGTCTATGTCTCTCCCCAACGTATGAGCTGGCACTTCAAACAGGGAAAGTGATTGAGCAGATGGGCAAATTTCATCCAGAACTAAAGCTTGCTTATGCTGTCCGAGGCAATAAATGTGAGTATAAGGGGTGACACCTACACAGTGAGCAGGGTAGGGTGGTTAAGTTTGAATTTTGAAGATGTCATAAGCTTATTCAACTTCAATTTAATCTGGCCCTGGAGACTAGCGGCATGGCTTTTAGCAAATTCATTTAAATACCTCCTAATTTGTTAACAGTGTTCTATCTTAAAATAAGATTTTAAGTTGGGCTCGGCACCTGTGGCTCAAGCGGCTAAGGCGCCAGCCACATACACCTAAGGTGGCGGGTTCGAATCCCCAGCCCGGGCCCGCCAAACAACA
>NW_003852442.1:9455401-9457049 GCF_000181295.1 Otolemur garnettii
AAAAAAAAAAAAGCCAGAAAAGCAAAAACCAATAGGCAAGGTGCAGTGGCTCATTCCTGTAATCTCAATACTCAGGGAGGCCAAGTTGGGTGGATTTCTTGATTTTAGGAGTTTGAGACCAGTGTGAGCAAGAGTGACACCCTGTCTCTACTAAAAACACAAAAGCTAAAGCAAGAGGATTGCTTCAGCCTAAGAGTTTGAGGTTGCTGTGAGCTATGATTCCATGACATTCTACTTAGTTCACCCTCCTTGGCCTCCCAGAGTGCTAGGATTTACAGGTGTGAGCCACCTCACCTGGCCTGTTTTTTTTTTTCCTTTTTTTGAGACAGAGTCTCACTATGTCACCTTGGATAGAGTGCTGTGGCATCACAGCTCACAACAACCCCAAACCCTTGGGCTTAAGCGATTCTCTTGCCTCAGCCGTCCAAGTAGCTGAGACTATAGGCGCTGGCTAAGAATGATTTTTTTTTTGAGACAGAGTCTCAGTTTTTTGCCCTGGGTAGAGTTCTATGGCATCACATCTCGCAGCAACCTCAAACTCTTGGACTTAAGCAATCCTCTTGCCTCAGCCATCCAAGTACCTTGGACTACAGGCGCCTGCCACAATGCCCGCTATTTTTAGAGATGAGGTCTCCAAATAGCTTAGGCTGGTCTCAACCCAGGCGCTCAGGCAGTCCACCCACCTCAGCCTCCCAAAGTGCTAGGATTACAGGTATGAGCTGTTGCACCTGGTCCTAAGAATGATTCTTGACATCATGCCTTAGTCATTTGGAAAATACTGGCTTACTGAGTTACGCTCCTCTTTCCTATGTTGAGACATTTCATATACGAGATTAAACGATTGTATGTATTGATATCACCACCAAACTCATTAGAGCAGCTCTCAAACACATGTGGGGTTACACTCAGACTAATGGTGGCACATACAAGTTTTCCAAAATTCTGATTTTCTTCTGAGTACTCAAATGTCTTAATGGCACAGATACAGTTGATTTCTATTGAAAAGGTAGGCTTTCTGTGTTCATTTTTAGGAAAGTGTATCAAATCCCCAATTTGAACATCTATAGTTTGTCAGTGGACCAGAGTGTCTAGCACAGCTGTCATGCAATCATAAGGGCTTTTCCTGAAGAAAATTGTTTGGGATGTAGCAAAAATGCTTTATCCAGAAATTGTGAAGTTGGGTGTTTTGGATATTTTTGTGTATATTTATCTGATACCTCAAACTAATGGGAACATCCTAAGTGAAATATACCAGAAGGCTGTTAAAACTTTTATCTTCCCCTCGGTGCCTGTGGCTCAAGGAGCAAAGGTGTCAGCCACATAATACCTAGGGTGGCAGGTTCAAATCCAGCCCGGGCCCACCAAACAACAATGACGGCTGCAACCAAAAAACAAAAAAACTTTTATCTTTCTAGCTTGTTTTGTAACCTGAGGCTTCACCACGTGTGTGAGGGGCTAATATATAAACTGGTAGCCTCCACATCAGCCTCTAAAACTGTTGGGATTGCAGGCGTGATCCATTGTGCACAGCCCCTTTGACTTCTGCTAATTTTGGAGATTATTTCATATCAGTTCCTAAACACTTTTATCAATGTCAAATTTTACTTCCTCAGTTACCTCCTTACTGTGTGCATATTCTTTTTTTTTT
>NW_003852442.1:9457863-9459937 GCF_000181295.1 Otolemur garnettii
TCTCCTGCCTCCGCCTCCCAAGTAGCTGGGACTACAGGCGCCCGCCACAACGCCTGGCCATTTTTTGGTTGCAGCCATCATTGTTGTTTGGCAGGCCCAGGCTGGATTCAAACCTGCCACCTTAGGTGTATGTGGCTGGCGCCTTAGCCGCTTGAACCACAGGCGCCGAGCCATGTAATTTGCTTTTTGAAGTTACTCTTGCCTGGCCTAGAGTACAGTGGCATCATCATAGCCCAGCCTCAAATTCCTTGGCACAAGATATCCTCTTGCGTGAGCCTCCTAAGTAGCTGGGGCTATAGGCACAAGCCACCATGCCTGGCTAACTTTTCTGTTTTTTGTAGAGATAAAGTTTTGTTCTTGCTTCAAGGTGGTCTTGAATTTCTGGCCTCAAGCATTCCTCCTGCCTTGGCCTCTCAGAGTGGTAGGAGTATAGGTGTGAGCCACAGCACCTGGCCATAGTGTAGTATTTTTTAAATCAAAGAAAATTTGTAATTAGTTGAAGTATGAACACAAGTAGAATGCCTAGAGACCAGATAATAGCAAAAAATTATTGGCTGTTGGAACTCACTACTACCAATTTAGGAAGAGCTTAGTAAACTGTGAGTGAATGGATGTTAAGAAAAGAACAAAAGTAAAGATAAAGTTAGATGATGTTGAATTAGAGAAGAAGGTAGAGGGAACTGACACTTGTTTAGGGTTCGCTGTGTGGGATTTGATTCTGCCTACTTGACCCCAGAAGAAGCCAAGACTTGAGGGAAAATTGTGTGTTTCAAAATTTGGGATTAACTTGTTCTACTAGTCCTGAAGGGTGGGTAGAACTTTGATTTCCAGAGTTAGCTTTGCCTTTGAATACCCACGGAAAACATCTTGGGTCTCCACAGTGGAAAGGGGTCAAAAGATCAGTGAGCAGATTGTCATTGGTACCCCTGGGACCGTCCTGGACTGGTGCTCCAAGCTCAAGTTCATTGACCCCAAGAAGATCAAAGTGTTTGTTCTGGACGAGGCTGATGTGATGATAGCTACTCAGGGCCACCAGGACCAGAGCATCCGCATCCAGAGGTAGGACTCTCACGGGAGGAGGGACTTCTCACCCTCCTGATCTGCAGCACCTTCTCCCTTTGCTCCCTTTAATATGCCCCTTCTTGTTTCTGTGGGGCTCCTACTCTTGAGCTTTCAGCAGCATTGCTTTGTTGGGCCGTTTCCGTGTCCGCACTGACCATGCATCCTCCCAGCCTGGGGTGAGAAGAGGAGACCTAAGAACTCTCACCCAGCCCTGTGCCCACCCAGGTCTGCTGCTCCTCCCCAAGATGCTCCTTTCAGGGGATCCAGACCACGCAGGCTGGGGAGGCTGTGCACCTGCTCTGTCCACGGAAAGCGGCAGGGTGGTGCCAGATACCTGGGCCTTCCCTTGCAGGATGCTGCCCCGGAACTGCCAGATGCTGCTTTTCTCTGCCACCTTTGAAGACTCTGTGTGGAAGTTTGCCCAGAAAGTGGTCCCAGACCCAAACGTTATCAAATTGAAGCGCGAGGAGGAGACCTTGGACACCATCAAGCAGTATTACGTCCTGTGCAATAGCAGAGATGAGAAGTTCCAGGCCTTGTGTAACCTCTACGGGGCCATCACGATTGCTCAAGCCATGATCTTCTGCCATGTGAGTAGGTGCAGCAGCGGCGGTACACCTGCTGGGGCTCCTTGCCCCTCAGCCGGCTTCCCTCAGTCAGAGCCCAGGAGGACCATGTTCCCACTGGGGGACATGGAGAGAAAGGATATGGTTTGTAAAGATGTAAAAGACAGGTTCTTTGATAATAGTGGTATCCTGAGGGTTATGGAGCCTAAAACTAAAGCCCCTTGAACTTTGTACCTTATTTCTAGGTGATATTTTATTGGGGAACTCAAGGGAATCAACTGATACTTGCAAGAAAAATAAATTCCACAAGATTATTAGTCATGGCTCAGCGCCTGTGGGTCAGGTGGTTAAGGCACCAGCCACATACGTCTAAGGTGGTGGGATCAAATCCAGCCTGGGCTTGCCAAACAACAATGACGGCTACAACCAAAAAATAGCCAGGTGTT
>NW_003852442.1:9461884-9465265 GCF_000181295.1 Otolemur garnettii
GCCAAACTGCAACAAAAAAACAGCCAGGTGTTGTGGCAGGCGCCTGTAGTCCCAGCTGCTTGGCTTGGACTGCTGAGGCAAGAGAATCGCCTACGCCCAGGAGTTGGAGGTTGCTGTGAGCTGTATGATGCCATGGCACTCTATCTACTAAGGGCAATAAAGTAAGACTGTCTCTACAAAAAAAATAAAAAGAATGATACTGTAATATCTCAAATACAGTCTATACTCTTCCGCTTGTGCCAGAAATACTCTTATCACCTGCCCTTCCAACCCCCGCCCCACCAAGAGATGAGATCTTATTGTGTTGCTCAGGCTAGACATGACCTAGACACAAGTGATTGTCCCACCATGGCCCATTGACTATCTGGAACTGCCCAGTGCGTCTTTATTCCTTTCTGTTGTTGCATTATGAGCCAATCAAGGATTGCTTCTTGAATTTATTTTACCTTTTTTTTGTTTAAAACAGAGTCACAAGCTGTTGCCCTGGATAGAGTGCTGTAATGTCACAGCTCACAGCAACTTCAAACTCTTGGGCTTAAACAATTCTTTTGCCTCAGCCTCCCAAGTAGCTGGCACTACTGCCACAGTGCCTGGCTATTTTTTTTTTGCACTTGTCCTTGTTGTAGCTGGCCTAGGCTGGGTTCAAACCTGTTAGCCTTGGTGTATATGGCCAGCAACCTACGCACTGAGCTACAGGTGCTGCCTTTTTATTTTATTTTTGTTTTTGTTTTTTCTGACTGAGTGTCATTACATCACCCTTAGTAGAGTGCTATGGCATCACAGCTCACACAACCTCCCACTTCTAGGCTTAAGCAATTCTCTAGCCTCCCAAGTAGCTGGGGCTACTGGTGCCCACCACAACCCTGGCTATTTTTTTATTGCAGTGGTCATTATTTAGCTGGCCTGGGCTGGGTTTGAACCTGCCAGCCTTGGTGCACATGGTCAGCACTGTAACCACTGAGCTATCGGTGCCGAGCCTGTTTCTTGCATTTAATTATCAGTTCTCTTAAGATTGCTTCATTTAGAACAGTTTCCTGACCTTTTTGCCTTCTATAGCACAGACATTTTGAAAAGTCTAGACTAGTGCTCTTTCAGGATTTCTTTATTTTTCTCTCCTAATGATTATATTCATGTTAAATTTTTTTTTTGAGACAGAGTCTCACTTTGTTGCCCCCAGTAGAGTGCTGTGATGTCATAGCTCACAGCAACTTTAAACTCTTGGGCTCAACAATTCTCTTGCCTCAGCCTCCCAAGTAACTGGGACTGTAGGTCCTACCACAATGCCTGGCTATTTTTAGAGACAGGGTCTCGCTCTGGTTCTGAGCTAGTCTCAAACTCGTGAGCTCAGGCGATCCGCCTGCCTGGGTCTCTCAGAGTACTAGGATTATAGGCGTGAGCCACCACACCTGGCCTTCTCGTTAAATATTTTTGTGGGACACATATTTTTGTAAGATTACTACCCAGGTGACATTGTTACTTCCTGTTGCACTAGATTAGGTTAGCAATTTAAGAAATTTAACCCTTGTTAGTTTCAAGAAAAGTCTTCCAGATCAAATATACTCTTTTCAGATACCTTCATTTCTTAATCATTTTGTTTCTTCCAGACCCGCAAAACAGCTAGCTGGCTGGCAGCAGAGCTCTCAAAAGAAGGCCACCAGGTGGCCCTGCTGAGTGGAGAAATGATGGTGGAGCAGAGAGCTGCGGTGATTGAGCGCTTCCGAGAGGGCAAAGAGAAGGTTCTGGTGACCACCAACGTGTGTGCCCGCGGTGAGCAGAGAATGCATTTCAGTCTGCCAGGCTCAGGGTCTCAGGCCCTGTTAGCAAGAGAAATCCTGGTTTATAGAAAACTCAGGTGGTCTGAGGGAGATTGGTGATGGTGGTGGTGATATTCCTTGCTAGGAGAAACTATTCCAATTTCTCTCGGGTGGCGAGAACTTATACAGAAACCAGGAGTCTTGACGTGGAACAAGATGTACAGGCATCTGACTGGTAGAGGATGGAGGTTACTCAATTAGTTTTTAATTTATCTTGGTGTGTGTGGGGGGGGTCTTTGGTGCCAGAACTGAGAACCAATGAGTTTTCAGCTGCATCAACATGTTCCTATATCAGAAGCTTTCCTTATTGATGTCACAGTTGTGTTAGCGCCTGCAACATTCTGGGGTTTTTTCCATTTGGGTTCTGCTACATGCCTATATGTGCCCTCTCTTATACCCAGTTCCTACAGCTGGCCTCTCCCTGACTCTTTCTCTCCACCTGGAGTTGGTGGCTTCACTGTGGGCAATAGTCATTCTTTTTTATTGAGTTAAAATATGCAAAATGTACATTTACTACATTCTAGTATTGTGCAACCATTACCGCTGTCCAGTTCCAGAACATTTCATTACCCCAAGGAAACCCTATACCCATTAAGTTGTCACTCCCATTTATCCAAGACCCTGGCAGTAGTAGTCTGCTTTTTTTTTTTTATAGAAACAGTTTATGGCCCTCGGTAGGGTGCTGTGGTGTCACAGCTCACAGCAACCTCCAACTCCTGGGCTCAAGTGATTTTCTTGGTTCAGCCTCCCTGGTAGCTGGGACTATATGTGCTCACCTCAACTCTGGCTATTTTGTTTGTTGGTTTGTTTAGCAGACCTGGGGTGCGTTTGAACCCAGTAGCTCTGGACATGTGGCTGGCACTCTAACCACTGAGTTATGAGTGCCCAACCCATGTACAGCTTTTTGTCCAAATATGTGTTTTCAAGTTTTTTCACATATGCACAAAATGGAATTTCTGGGTCATGTTGTCATTCTTTATCAATAAACTAATTGAAGGACTGCCAAAATATTTTTCTAGTGATTGTATGTCATGTTTATTGAGGTCTAATGTGTGTCTAGGTGTATTAAGGTGTAATTTACATGAAATGAAATTTACCCTGTTCCAATGGATATTGTCAATGATGAGTATTGACAAACTGACATTCAGGAACTGCAGTCACAGTCAAAATGTGGAGTACCTCCATCACCTCTCCTTGTACTCCAGCCCTGGCAACTGTTCTGATGATTTATGTCACTAGTTTGGCCTTTCCAGAATGTCATGTGAATCTTTCAGTATATAGCCTTTTTCATCTGCTTCTGGCCCTCAGCATAGTGCTTTGGGGAATCATCCCTGTCATGCATGTTCTCATTTCATTTCTTTTTATGTTTCACCATGTTCCAAAGTATGGATGGACCATGTGACTGAGTTTTATCTCCCCGTCCTGTTCCCACTCTCCTTCATCCAGGCATTGATGTCGAACAGGTGTCCGTTGTCATCAACTTTGATCTTCCTGTGGACAAGGACGGGAACCCAGACAATGAGACCTACCTGCACCGAATTGGGCGCACTGGTCGCTTTGGCAAGAG
>NW_003852442.1:9465682-9468299 GCF_000181295.1 Otolemur garnettii
ATAAGAAGATAGAAAGACTGGACACAGATGATTTGGATGAGATTGAGAAAATAGCCAACTGAGAAGCTCCACCAGTCACTGGTGCCCACCCTGGCACTGCCCCTGCCTGGAAGACTAGTGCTTTCTCAGCACACGCCTGGACAGTCACAACTACGAAGGCACGAGCAGAGAACCTACCTACCTCGTTTTAAATTACGTTTGGACTTGACCAAAATTTCTGCAAATGATGGGGGAAAATAGAAGGAAAATTTTGCATTTAAGAAAATTTAATCATCCCCAACCCTCTCCACCCCCACCCTTCTTAAGCCATGGTTTCCCCCATCTTTATAGTAATCTGGTTGCTGTTGGTAATCACTGGCCCCAGGGGACTCCGTGCCTGTTTTCTGGTTTGGGGTGTTGTGTGAGGCCTCCATTTTCTGAGGAAATGCTAGAGGTAGTGGTCGTGTGAGGAGGCCAGGCAGGACATGGTGTGGCCCAACCATGGTGGGTGGAGCAGTGGCCAACAGCAGAGGCCCAGGAACTGCCCCTTTCCTTGGACCCTCATGAGCATTTCTTCTGCCCTCAAGGTTGGCCTCCTGCTTCTGAAATCTATAAATGGTCCAGCTTATCCCTTTTATCTGTGCTCTGTTGCAGAAGATACCCATTTCTCCCCAGTGCACATTTTGGCTACTTTTGTATACTTCAGATTTTGATAGAGGCTTGGAGACTGGTCCAGCCAGCATAGATGAATCCTTCAAGGATCTGGCCTGCCTTCTGTCAGTTAACCCATCTACTCAGTCATGGCAACCAGGAGACACCAGGTGATTGAACACAACTGGCTAAGTTAGTTTGTTCTTATCCATGGTCTGTCACGCTGTGCCTGGAGCTGAACAGCAACATGGAAAGGAAGTTATGACCACATGAAAACTGGACTATGCTGTTCATAATAGTGGACTTTATGGGTTACTTTAATTCATACATTGTATGAATAAGGATAGATAAATTATAGCTATACACACCATTATGCTAAGACATTTTAAAGTAATTATGAGAAATGCTTTACTAATCATGATTTGTTTTTATTTGTACTACGTATTTTTCTGCTTACTAGACTAATATATACTCATTTTAAAAAGTCTGTGTGTGTATATAATAAAGTGAGAGTACCTTCTCTCCCCACCTCTCTGGGGTCACCATTGCTGGCAGCTTAGTGAACATTGTATCATATTGTATTCTATTGCATAAACCAACCAAGTTATCTTTTACAAACATGTGAATGTTCTTTTTTTTTTTTTTTTTTTTTTTTTGAGACAGCCTCAAGCTGTTGCCTTAGGTAGAGTGCTGTGGCATCACAGCTCCCAACAACCTCCATATCCTGGGCTGAAGTGATTCTTTTGCCCCACAGGCACCCACTACAACGCCCAGCTATTTTTTGGTTGTAGTTGTCATTGTTGTTTGGCAGGCCCAGGCAAGATTTGAACCCGCCAGCTCTGGTATATGTGGCTGGCACCTTAGCTGCTTGAGCTACAGGCGACGAGCCGTGAATCTTCTCTTGATGCTGTTGTGCAACCTGTTTTTCCATTGATCAGTGTGTCTGGGGCACATGGTGTGTCCAGTACATGTAGCTCTTCCTTATTCTGGAAACTGGCTGTCTTTCTAGCATGTGGCTATTACAATGCCACAGTGAGCATCTTTGCTCTTAAATCTTTGAGCACTGGTGAGAAATATTCCTGGAAGTAGAATTGTTGGGCCAATTAAGTCTGCCAAAAAGTTTTTACCATACAGAAATATCTATTATCTTACCTGCTTGCCAACACTTTGTACTATCAGTTTTTAAAACTTGCCAGCCTGAATAGCAAAAAAAAGATTATGCCATTGCTTTTTTTCTGTTCTTTTTCTTTCTTTTTTTTTTTTTTTTTAAGTGAGACCTGGCAAGTATTTGGTTTATTGGATGTCTATATTTTCTCTTTTGGGGAGCTGCCCATTCTCAATTCTCTATTTTGTTATTAGATTGTCAGTCTTTACTGATCTTTAGCAACCTTTGTATATAGGAAAGTTAGACTTTGTTTTGAGTGGGGCAGCTTTTCTGGTTTGTTTTTATAAACTTTTTTGAGTCTTATTTTGTCGCCCTCAGAGAACTGGGGCATTATAGCTCACAGCAACCTCAAACTCTTGGGTTCAAGTGATTCTCTTGCCTCAACCTACCAAGTAGCTGGGACTACAAGCACCCACGACAATGCCCAGCTATTTTTAGAGACAGGGTCTGGCTCTGACTCAGGCTTGTCTCAAACTTATGAGCTCAGGCAATCCACCTGCCTCAGTCTCCCAGAGTTCTAGGATTACAGGTGTGAGCCACGACACCTGGCCCCCAAATTCATTTTTTTTTTATTGCTACCCAAAATTTGATTTTTACCTTTTTAAGATTTCTTATTTATTTATTTATTGCAGTTTTTGGCCAGGGCTGGGTTTGAACCTACCATCTCTGGTATATAGGGCCTGCGCCCTATTCCTTTGAGCCACAGGCGCCACCCAAGATTCATTTTTATTTTAAGAAATCTGGATTTCGGCTCGGCGCCTGTGGCTCAAGCGGCTAAGGCGCCAGCCACATACACCTAAGGTGGCGGGTTCGAATCCCCAG
>NW_003852442.1:9468474-9490768 GCF_000181295.1 Otolemur garnettii
AAAAAAAAAAAAAGAAATCTGGATTTCATGTCAGGGCTAGAAAAGCTTTCCTCATTCTAGTACTATAAAAACATTTATGCATGCTTTCTGTAGAGGCACTTCTTGGGGCAGTAATTTGATAAGTTCTTACAGATTTTTTTTTTTTTAAGTTGTAATTTTGCTCTCCTTTGGCTGTGAGCAATTCTGGTCTTACAGAGGGTGAGCATGTGGCAGAACTGTGTGAGCCTGAGCCAGAGTCATGGCCACCAAGGCAACGGGTAAGATGAGTGGGTGTGTTTTAAGAGCAGGTGCAAGACTGAGTGTGGAGAAGGTGGTGCTGGAGAGACTGCAAGGGTGGGAGGGCTTGGGCACCATGGCTGGGGTGAGTGGAAGGGGTTATAGCAAGATGCAAAGGGACAAGTTGAGGTGGGTGCTGTGAAGGGAGCAGGCTGGGCATGGAGAAGGAGGAAGAGAGGAGGCCAGGCAGAGTCAGAGCCATAGTTAGTTAAAGGGTTCAGTCGTTGACACCACTCTGACCCAAACAACAAGAGAGAAAATGGAAAAGTGGAGAACAGAAAACACCATTTGACTCAAAAACAAGATAAATATTTTCATGGGCTAGCAATGGAGCGAAAATACAAAGTGGTGAGGAGAGCTGAGGCGGAAAGCTCGTTGGGCTGCAGTCCAGACAAGAGACTAGCCTGAACTTAGATCCTGTGGCATCGAGGGGACTCTGCACTCTGACTGAGCCTGCTGTGACCTCCCCTGCGTGGTTGGACTTCAGGTGTGTTAAAGGCGCAGGCCCAGAACAGGGATAGGACAACTTGGAGCCCACCTTGTAACAGGTAAGTGACACTATTGACTGCCCAGCTGGTTCTGTGATAACCCCAAATCTCTGCTGGGTAGGAACCCCACAATCTCTGATAAGGTCAGCTGATCTTGTTCTAGAATAACAGCCCCTGGGGGTGGAGAGTTGGATGGAGCCAGGTGCTGTGAGCAAGCCAACTAGCATTGTGGGGAGAGAAAATTAGGAAGAAAAAACCTTTAACATGAACCTGAAAATCAGAATTCCAACTTTTTTTTTTTTGGCCAGGGATGGGTTTGAACCCACCACCTCTGGCATATGGGGCCAGCACCCCACTCTTTGAGCCACAGGTACCGCCCCAGAATTCCAACTTTAATGCTAATAAAGCCAACAACATCAAAAATTCCTGCCAACAACATCAAAAATTCCCCCAAGATAAAAATTTTATGGATGGTGCCTGTGGCTCAAAGGAGTTAGGGTGACAGCCCCACATACCAGAGGTGGTGGGTTCAAACCCAGCCCTAGCCAAAAACTGCAAAAAAAAAAAAAAAAAAAAAAATAGGCTTGGTGCCTGTGGCTCAAGTGGCTAAGGTGCCAGCCACATACACCTAAGGTGGCGGGTTCAAATCCAGCCCGGGCCCACCAAAACAATAATGATGGCTGCAACCAAAAAATAGCTGGGCATTGTGGCGGGCGCCTGTGGTCCCAGCTACTTGGGAGGCTGAGGCAGGAGACTCGCTTGAGCCCAGGAGTTGGAGGTTGCTGTGAGCTGTGATGCTATAGCACTCTACCCAGGGGGATAGCTTGAGGCTCTGTCTCAAAAAATAAATAATTTTATGGAATGCCTGATAAAGACTTTTAAGTATGTTGGGATGTTCAAAGAGAAAAAAAGAATATGTTTCACTTTTTAAAAGATCAAGAAATTGGCCAAGTACAGTGGCTCATGCCTGTAATCCCAGCACTCTGGAAGGACCAGGTGGGTAGATTGAGCTCAGGAGTTCAGACTAGCCTGAGCAAGAGTGAGATCCTGTCTCTACTAAAAATAAAATAAGCCAGGGGTTGTGGTGGGTGCTTGTAGTTGCAGATACTGGGGAGGCTGAGGCAGGAGGATTGCTTGAGCCCAGGAATTTGAGGTTGGTGTGAGCTAGGCTGATGCCATGGCACTCAACCCAGGACAACAGAGTAAGACTGTCTCAAAAAAAAAAAAAAAAAAAGCTTGGTATCCTAAGCCATGTGTCCTGCTGCAGGAACAGCTTGAGGACAACCCCCATGTTCATCTTCCATTTCCATTAAAAACTGAAAAGCCAGGGGCAGTGCTTGTGGCTCAAAGGAGTAGGACGCTGGCCCCATATGCTGGAGGTGGCAGGTTCAAACCCAGCCCCGGCCAAAAACTGCAAAAAAAAAAAAAAAACCTGAAAAGCCAGACCTAACCTCCCTTCCACTAGTAGAAAGGGAGACCAGGGACAGCCAGCTCCCAGCCTTGTTAACATCCCTTCCAGTTGGCTTCAGAACATTGTGTCCTGGGGTTGCGTCTTCTCCACAATCCCTGAGGGCTTACGTCCCATATGCCCAGTGCTCTCCACTGCTGGCTTCTGGCAGTAGCAGAATGTCAGCTTACCATGTGAGTAATGAAGCATATGTCACTGGAGCACAGCTCACGGAGGGTGGCAGGGAAAAGGTGCACAGGTAAGCAGAGAAGCCAGCAGTGGAGGAACTTTGCCTCCAGCAGCTCTCTCAGAAGCCACTATCCTATCCTATGTAGCACCCACAGTTGAGATGTTGGGTCCATGTTGTAGGAGGCTGTGGAGTGACAGCAGGATGTGCCAAATTGGGGAAAACCTGGCCCAGGTGAACTTGTCCCCAGGGGAGTGGGGATGGCCCAGCCTGTGGGCCATCAGAGCCTCTGACAAGACCTGAGACCCTGTGTTTACAGAGGGGTTTAAACAACTCCCCTGTGGGGAGTTGCTGCCAGGAATTTTAATGCATTCCTCTTTGGGGGGGAAAACTAAAGATGAAACAATGTATTTTTTTTTTCTTTTTGAGACTCTGAGACAATAGTCTCACTATGTCACCCTTTGTAGAGTGCTCTGGCGTAACAGCTCACAGCAACTTCAAATTCCTGGGCTCAAGTGATTCTCTTGCCTCAGCCTTCCTGGTAACTGAGACTACAGGTACCTGCCACAACACCCGGCTATGTTTTGTTTGTAGTTGTCATTGCTGTTTAGCTGGCCCAGAGCTGGGCTCGAACCTGCCACCTTTGGTGTATGTGGCTGGCACTTTAACCACTGTGCTACAGGCACCCAGCAGAGACAATGTATTTTTTAACCAAAATGTTCACATCTGTCAGATGTGTCTTACGGACTGTGGATGTTTAAACGGCAGGGGTGTCTAGGAATCATCTCGCCTCCCTCCCATATCCCCATTCTCAGATCTGCCTTCTTCCCATGATCATGCACATTTCAGAACAGGTCAAGGACTGTATGGTTTTGTTGTTCTTTTTAATTCAAAAAGAGAGAGGGAAGGAAATTAAAAACTTTAAATAACTATTGCAGAGAAGATCTGGGTTGGATGCTGGGACCTACATCTTCCAGAATGGGATTAATGGTTTAAACAAAAGTAGAAAAAGAAACAAAAAAGAAATAAATTACTCTGCTCAATACTGTTTGGCATAATTGCATTGTTTTTCATTTTCAAAACACTCAAAACAGCCTCTTCTGGAAGCGCTGAACTGAGCTGAGACTGACAAGAATGTCTGGTGCCTTTATTGTCTGGGACTGAGGGGGAAGCCCTGAGAGGCAGTCTGCAAAATCCCCCATCCACCCTTTTTCTTTACTCCTCCTAAGCTTGGAAGTGGGAAGCAACAGACAAGATGTAAGTTCTCAATATATTAATTCTTCTCATTGCCCACTGGCTATCCCAACCCTTCCGTAACAAAGTCCCCTGCTTGTCACTGTTCCCCCAGCCAGCTGTAGGAACTATACCAATGGCCAAAAGGCTGCTTAGTGGTGTCAACTGAGAAAAAGGGGGGCGTGTGTGTCATCACTGGTGGGAAAGGGGATCCTTTTAATGGTTGATTTGAGAGCTTCACAGAAGCCCTTTCTCCCTCCTAAATTTCCCCAACCTTGAAGGGTGAGCAGCTCCCTCTGGGGACCTAAGCTGGGTTCTGTTGTGCCAGCAGCTTCCAGCTGGAACCCCTGATGGTCAGTGTCCCAGCCCTTCTGGGTTTGGAGGGAGGAGGCAGGAGGTGAGCAGGGGGGCCTGTGGCAGGAGGCATGCAGTGGGCAATCTACTCCCACAAGGCTCCTGGCTACTGGCACAGCCAGCTCAGAATTTTAAAAGAATCTTTGTTGGTCAGCCATACCTGGTAGCTTCACGTTAACTAAATTATTGAGCCCGAAGCACAATCACCCCTAAGCAAGCATCACTCTGTGGGGTGAAGAGGAGGGAGGGGCATGCAGCGAGCAGCTGGGCTCCCCACCTCTGGCCTTCTATCCATAGTGCTGCTCTCCCTCCCTAAGCCAGCCAAAGATGAGGGAGAGAAACAGAGAGAGAGAAAGCAGCAGGGCCCCATCCCAGGGCAAGTTTTCTGATTTTTTTTTTTTCCAGAGCAACAAGGAGGCTGGTGAGGCCCAGGGCCTAAAGGAGAGACGCTAAAAAGGTTGTGGGTGAACAGAAGGGGCCGAGGGCACACGTGAGTAAGAAGCACCTTACATTGGATGTGACAGGGCTTCCTTGTCCCCTGCCCTGTTCCTTACACCTATGTTCCGGGGTAGGGCCCTACGCAAATGCCACCCCTAGCAAGGGCGAGACACGAAGCGCTGGGGTCAGATCAGAGGTGGTTCCAAGCGGGGGCCGGGGTGAGGGGCCCGTGGGGCCCCTCAGCGACCGCGTTTCTTTGGTGGGTTTGCACTCACCCTCTGGGACCAAAGGACAAAGGAAACGCGGCGCCTGGGGCCCTGCGGAGGCCTGAGCGATCGCGGAAACCGCCACTTTGCTCTCGGGGGGGGGGGGAAAAGCACCCCCAGGACCCCCCGGCCACTCCTCCACCTGCAGCAAGCCCAGCCGAGGCCCCACGGGACACCGCCCCACCGGAGTCAGGCCTCCGGCCGGCCAGTAACTACGATACTCCCGGCTGTGAACCCAGGGGAAGTACCACCAAGGCCAAGGCTACCTCTTTGCTTAGACCACAAGAAAACCAACCGAAAGCACAGGAGCGTAGAGATTGAGCGGCCGTAGGCCTGCCCCCAGAGGCCATTGATTGGAGGGGACGGGCCGAGTGCCGAAGTTCTCTTTGAGTCGCATGATTGGCTAGGAGAAACAAGCTTCACCCAACTGTAGCGCTGATTGGTGCCAGGCCCCAAAATTCATGATTGGCAGGGGTCGGCAGGCGCCCGCTGGGCTGCAGCATGATTGGTCCAGACCCCGCTCTGGCATCGCTCCCGATTGCCTGGCGACGCCCGGGGCGGGGCCCGCTCACCAGGCCACCGCCCTGGGGCTGGCTCCGAGTTCCGGGCCGGAGCACACACCCGAGCTAGGGCTGGGAGGGTCGGCAATGGCGGGCTCAGTTGCCTCGATAGACTTCGATCTTGCTGGCCTTGGCCAGCATGTCAATGATGTGTGCCTCGAAGTCTGCGTCATGCACGCCCGTCTTCCGGAACTCGCCCGCGTACCGGTTATTCTCCCAGTAGTGGTGCCAGTTGCCCCGGCTGTCGGCCCCGAACCCATACACGTTCACCTGCAAGGAAGGGTGGTTAGGGTCAGCTCACCATGCGACCATGGAGGACAGGGCAAGGGACGGCCTCCGGTCGTGGTGGAGGAGAAGGGGCCTTAGCGACAGACAACCTCCTGTGAGGCTGACTGGCTCCACTCGCGGAGTACGGGAGGTACCAGGGAGAGACAGGGGGACACCCAAGCCTGGCGCAAGGACACTGACTCACATGGGGAGAGACTTCTCTTTCCAGGTCTCCTTTCCGGCCCTTGCTAACTTCCGGGGTTTTTTTTAAATGGAGTACTTTTATTTGAAAGCTGATCAAGTACCCAGTACTATACAGTGCCCAACTTACTGGGAAAGGTGGGGTGTGCCCTTGTGGCACAATAGCCCCTGCTGCTAGTGAAATAGGGTGCTTTGATGATTAACTTGCATTTTTATTTATTTTCTTTTTTGAGACAGAGTCTCACTTTGTCACCCTGGATAGAGTGCCGTAGCATCACAGCTCACAGCAACCTCCAACTCTTGGACTCAAGCGATTCTCTTGCCTCAGCCTCCCAAGTAGTTGGGACTACAGGTACCTTGCACAACACCCGGCTATTTTTAGAGAGGAGGTATCTCTCTTGTTCAGGCCGGTCTCTAACTCCTGACCTTAAGCAATCCACCCTCCTCGGCCTCTCAAAGTGCTAGGATTGATTACAGACGTGAGTGAGTCACTACACCCACCCAGCATTAACCTGCAATTTTTTTTTTTTTTTTTGAGACAGAGCCTCAATCTGTTGCCCTGGGTAGAGTGCTGTGGCATCACAGCTCACAGCAACCCCCAACTCCTGGGCTCAAGCAATTCTCCTGCCTCTGCATCCCAAGTAGCTGGGACTACAGGCACCTGCCACAACGCCCAGCTATTTTTTTTTGGTTGCAGCTTCATTGTTGTTTGGCAGACCTGGGCTGGATTCAAACCCACCAGCTCAGGTGTATGTGGCTGGCACCTTAGCAGCTTGAGCCACAGGGTCCGAATACTTACATTTTTAACACAGAGTATGTCTAAAGCTCACAGCTGTGGGGGACAGCCATCTAGCTGAAATGTAATCACTCTTTCCATTCTATTTATGGTTATACTTACTTTTTCTTTCTGATAGAATACTATCATAGATGATATTACCTATTTCCTTTTTCAGTAATTTGACATTTTTTGTTCGCTTTTGAGACAAAGTCTCACTCGATTGCCCCAGCTAGACTGCCTTGGCATCATAGCTCAAACTTTGTGGTACAAGCAATCCTCCTGCCTCAGCTTGCCAAGTAGTGGGGACTACAGGCACCCACAACAACGCCTGACTAGAAATTTAACTTGTTGTTGTTGCAGTTTGGCTGGGGCTGGGTTTGAACCTGCCACCCTCGATATATGGGGTCAGTGCCTTACCCAGTGAGCCACAGGCACTGCCCTAATTTAACTTTTTAATGAATTGATTTCAGATTTGGTAAAATCTTGAAAGTGACAGTTTGGGAAATGTAGATCTATGCTTTGCAGCTTCGAGATGGGGGAAATCAAAGCCACAGGTTTCTATCTATAAAACATTCCTCTGGAAGCACTGCTAAGATCTAAGAAGGGCTGCATTCCCTCTGTTCCAGCCCATTGTTCCCACTACCCGTGGCTGGGGCCTACCCACCTCATCACACACATGCAGGGCAAAGAAGAGAACCAGCATCCCTGTGGAGGGGTACCGCCCGTGATGTTCAGTCCACCTGTCATGGATGTACTTGAAGAAAGCTGGGTTATAAATCTGGACCTGGGAGGGAAGAGGTAACAGGCACATGAGGGGTTTGGTGGCCCAGAGATTCAGGAAAGCCTCTGAGCAGCTTTTTTCTTTTCTTTTTTTCTTTTTTTGGAGACGATCTGTCTTTCTCAGCTAACTCACCATTTGAGGCCCTTCCACCTCACCAACCCCTCTTAGTCAAAATGTTCGATTAAAGGAATTCTACAATCTGGTCCCAGGAAGCTGCCTCCCAAGGTGATCCTGTCATCCATATTCACTCCCAGTTAACAAAGAGGCTCACAATCGGATCTGCCCTGGCATAGGGCACTGGCAATCCACAGCATCATAGCTTACAGAAACCTCAAACTCTTGGGCTCAGGCCTCCCACGTAGGTGGGACTATATCCATCCACCACAATGCTCAGCTATTTTTAGAGGTGGGGTCTCAATCTTGCTCAGGCTGGTCTCAAACTCCTGAGCTCAAGCGATCCACCTGCCCGGCCTTCCAGAGTATTAAGATTACAGGTGTGATCCACTATGACCTGCTCTGAGCAGCTTCTGCCAGTTCCTCCATGCCCACCAATGGACCTGTGTGTCCAAATTCCCCAGTTTCTGTGGCCACTGCTGGGGTCAGGCATCCCAGATGGGGACTGAGAAGGTTCTAGAAAGGAACTGGGGCATACCTGACTCACAGAACCAGGCACATGGGTCAGGTGAACAGTTTCCACTGATGTATGGAGCTTACCTTTTCTTTGTCCACTCGAAGGAAGGACTTCACTGGGGCATAGGTGCTGTAAACAGAAAGATAATACTTCAGATAGACCTGTGGGACCCAGGGGGGCCTCTCTTCCCTGCTCAGTCCTAGCAACTTCCAGACTGATCTGTTTCTAGCCGGTTCTCCCACTTTACTTCACTCCTGCAGGGTCTAGCTCAGAAGCCTTCACTGGCTCCCCACATCATTTAGGATAAAACAGGGATGTTTTAGATAAGCCCTGGGGCCTTCCATAATCCAGCTGCAACCTCCCCCCACCTATCTGCTGTGAGCTCTCCACTTGAGTTGACTGTTCATCTAAACTCAAATCTGTGTTCTCACCTCTGTCCTCTCTCTGTTCCCTTTGGTCTTGGCATGAGCTCCACTTGGTATTAGCCAACCTGCACCCTTCTCTGCAGAGCTATGGCACTTCAGCTCTATGGCACAGGTCTCCCAAAACAACACTATGAACACCTTAAAGTCAGTAAACTAAATTATACTTTTGTGTTTAGGTAAAACAAACTAAATGTCCATTGGTGTACAAATGGATGAACAGCCTTAAAAAATGGGAAATTCCGACACAAGTTACAACTTGAATGAATCTTGAAGACATTATGTTAAGAGAAATAAGCTAACACAAAAGGACAAAAATGGAATGATCCCTCTTACAGAGGCAAGTAGGAAAGCAGAATAAGGTTACCAAGGGTTGAGGGGAAGGAAGAATGGAGTTAGCATGTAATGTGTCCAGAGTTTCCATTTGGGTAAAATGTTCTGGACAGAGTGGTGATGGTTGTACAACAATGTGAATATGCTGACCTGTTCAATTTAAAATGGTCCCTTTTGTATTATGTAATTTTACTACACAACAAAATACATGATGCGACAGAGAGTAGACTGGTGGTTTCCCAAAGCTGGGGGCAGGTGGAGTGGAGTGATGGCTCACATGCATGGGGTATCAGTAGAACTTTAAAGATCTTTAAAACATAAAATATTGTAAAAGTTATTATGATCATGGTTACAAAACTCTGTGAATATACTAAAAGTCAACAAATTATACACTTTAAGTGGGTGAGTCATGTGGCATGTAAATTTTATCTTGATAAAGCTGTTATGCAATACTTAGTGAATTGGATTTCCCATGGTTCCTGGCTGGGATGGGACAATTATCCTCAAAGACAGTCGTCAGAAGGCAGCGTTCCCTCAGTCAGGAGCCACATCCCAGAAAGGAGACCCAAAGCAGATGGTCCTTTCCTCACTTCTGGCTGGATGGCACCATGCAGGAAGTGATAAGGAACAAACTGTGCCCTCAGCTAACTCACCATTTGAGGCCCTCCCACCTCACCAGCCCTGTCTTGGTCAAAATGTTCGATTAAAGGAATTCTACAATCTGGTCCCCAGGAAGCTGCCTCCCAAGGTGATCCTGTCATCCATATTCACTCCCAGTTAAAGAGGCTCACAATCGGATCTGCCCCGTGGATAGGGCACTGGCAATCCACAGTAAGTCCAGGGCCTTGAAGGGCACCAACACAAAGCTGACATTGGCAGGCAGATTCTTGGCACTCTCAGGGTACATGAAATGATGGGTGGTTCGGCTGCCAACATCCTGCTCAAAGCCCACAGTTGGTGCCTGATTCATTCTGCAAGGAGGAGAGGGTGACATAAGACACTGGTACAAGATTTTTAGAGGACAATTTAGTGCTACCTATCAAAAATGGATAATAAAAAGTAGACTGAAGGCCAGGCACAGTGGTTCATGCCCATAATCCCGGCACTTTGGGAGGCAAAGATGGGAGGATTGCTTGCAGCTGGGAGTTCTAGACCAGTCTGAACAAGAAAGAGACCCAATCTCTACAAAATATAGAAAAATCAACTCAGTGTGATGATATGCACCTTTAGTCCCTGCTACTTGGGAAACTAAGACAGGATTGCTTGAGCCCATGAGTGTGAGGTTGCAGTGAGCTAGACTGTGCCACTGCCCTATAGCAGGGACAATAGGGAAGACCCTGCCTCAAAACAACAAAAAACAAGAGAGAACTGATTAACACACTTTGGCACATTCATATAATGGAATACTATGTGGACATCAGATTCAATGAAGTAAATTTACATGTGCTAGTAAAAAAACTATTCTATTAAAAAGAAGTGTTAAGTGTCCCACTTCTTTTAATATATAAATTTTAGTACCTACTATGTGCAGCAAGAGGAAATTACAACACAGGAAAGGGGAAAAATGAAACAAAAACATACTTTTGTATACGAATAGAAAAAGTCCAGAATAATATTAAAATTGTTAACAATGGTTACTCTCAGGAAATGGGATTGGGGAGATTAACTTTTTTTTTTTGAGACAGAGTCTCAAGCTGTCACCCTGGGTAGAGTACTGTGGCATCACAGCTCACAACTCCAACTCCTGGGTTCAAATGATTCTCCTGCCTCAGCCTCCCAAGTAGCTGGGACTACAGGTGCCCGCCACACTGCCTGGCTATTTTTGGTTGTAGTTGTCATTGTTTTTGGCAAGCCCGGGCTGGATTGGAACCCGCCAGCTCAGGTCTATGTGGCTGGTGCCTTAGCCGCTTGATCCATAGGCTCCAAGCCTAAAGATTAACTTTTTTATTGTATACATTTCTGTTTGCGTTTGAATTTTTTTTTTGAGACAGTATCTCTGTCACTCATAGCTCACAGCAACCTCAAGCTTCTGGGCTCAAGTGAGCCGCCTGCTTTAGTCTCCCAAGTAGCTGGGACTACAGTTACCAATCCAGCTAATGTTTCTTTTCTTTTTCTTTTCCTTTTTTTTTTTTGAGACAAAGTCTCACTCTTGCTCAGGCTGGTCTCAAACTTCCAAGCTTAAGCAATCCACCTGCCTTGACCTCCCAGAGTGCTAGGATTACAGGCATGAGCCACTATGCCCAGCCTAAGTTTTCAATTTTTTATGTAAACAGAGTCTCCCTCTTGTTCACACTGGTCTCAAATTCCTGCCCTTGAATAATCCTTAGCCTTAGAATGATAGATATGAGCCACCATACCATAACCTTTTTTGTTCAATACCAAGTATGTACTTTTATGAATTTTTTCTAAGAGACAGGGTCTCACCATGTTGCCCAGGCTGGACTCTTAAGCTCAAATTCTTAGACTCAAGTAATCCTCCCATGTTAGCATCCTGCGTAGCTGGGATTAAGGGTGTATACTACTGCACCCAGCCTACTTTGGTGATTTTTAATATATATATTTATATATACATTTATATATAAATTTTATATATATATATATATATATATATATTAGACAGATTCTCACTTTGTCACCCTTGATTAGAGTGCTATGGCATCATAGCTCACAGCAACCTCCAACTCTTGGGCTCAAGTGTTGATTGAGCCTCCCAAAGTAGCTAGGACTGAATCTCTTGATTTAGCCTCCCAAGTAAGCTAGAATTATAGGTACCTACCACAACGCTCAGTTATTTTAAGAGATGGGGTCTCACTCTTGCTCAGGCTGATCTCAAACCCGTGAGCTCAGGAAAATCCACCTGCCTTAGCTTCCAGATTGCTAGGATTATAGGTGCAAGCCACTGCGTCTGGCCTTAAATATTTATCTTTTGAGATGAAGTCTTGCTCTGTTGCCCAGGCTGGTGTCGAACTCTTTGGCTCAGACAATCCTCTCACCTCAGCCTTCCAAATTGCTAGGATTATAGGAGTGAGTCGCTGTGCCCAGATTATAATTTTTTGTAAAGAAAGAACAGAACAGCCTTCCACAGCTTCCAACTTACCTGGCTGTTCTGCCCTCTCTGCTTGGCAGTGAAAGTAAGATAAGTCTAGGCATTCCCTTGGGCTGGATGGAAGCCTCTATTCTGCTACCCACAGAACCCTGTTCCTTGATTGCCCTAACACTCTAAGGCCAAGCAGAATGCCCCGAATTCTAAGGGTATCCACCCTGGCTATCTTTCAGGTGATGCAATGTGCCATCTCTCCTGGTTTCCAGACAGTGAACATAGGCCTCTACCTCCCTGGGCATAGCAAGCCACGAAGGCTTCTACTTCCTTTCAACTTGTGCAAAACACAGGATAAATAAAATCAAAGCTCCCCGTTTTGGTAAGCATCTCACATAAGAGATGAACCTGCTTTAAACCTGTTGGTCTTGTCTTTTCTGCTCAGACTATTATGCAGATATTCGTGTCTCACAGGCCACCTGGTAGAATCATGACTACCAAGGTGGGGTGACACAGAGGTCCAGGAGGAAGGTAGCGAAGTAGTTAGCTTTTTGTGCCACTTCTGTAAAACCAGCACAAATGTTCCCTGTCCTTGCAGTGGCTGGACCATTAGGTGGCTGGGTGAGGGCTCCCTGCACTACAGAAGCTCCCATGTTGGCTTCCTTGCTCCCATCACTCCCCGCCGCCCCCAGCAAGGGGGGCTGGGAGGGCCGCAGGCTGCTGTCCAGGATGCTCCCAACACCATGTCTCCTACCTCTGTTTTTTCCTTTCTGGAGGGACTGGAAGATGCACTGGGGTGGGAGTGCACTAGGCCCACACATATGCCTAGAATCTTTCTTACAGAATCCTCTGTCCTTATAACAGGACCTAGCAACTAGATCCATACCTTTTGATGAACTGCCCCTCTGCTACCTGTTTCAGTGCCCTTCTGGTCTCTTGGTCCTTTTTTTTTTTTTTGAGACAGAGCCTCAAGCTGCCCTGGGTAGAGTTAGAGTGCTGTGGCATCATAGCTCACAGCAACCTCCAACTCCTGCACTCAAGCGATTCTCCTGTCCCTGCCTCCCAAGTAGCTGGGACTACAGGCGCCTGCCACGATGCCCAGATATTTTTTGGATGCAGCTGTCATTGTTGCCTGGGCTGGATTGGAACCCGCCAGCTCAGGTGTATATGGCTGGCGCCTTAGCCACTTGAGCCACAGGTGCCGAGCCTGTCTTTAGGGTTTGTTGACATATCTCCTAGACCTTGAGGCACCAAGAAGTATCTTTCCCCACCCATGAATAACTCTCAGCAGTTTGTGGAGTTGCTGCTGTAGCTCCACACAAAGGCACTGGTGTCCTAAGGTCACCATAGCTACAGTCTGAATCTGCCCCCTGCCAAGTCACCCCCAGGGTCTGTAAAGAGCAGAGCAGGTAGGGAGGAAGCCTTAACAGTGAGGTGTCAGCTGCCTGGAATATGGCAAGGGGTAAGCAGGAGGTGAAATAATTGGGTTGGTCACTCAGGTTGGCAAGGGCCTGGGCTGGGCAGGAGCTGGGGTCAAGTAGGACCTAAGAAAATAACTTCATCTTAGCAGATGGAGAAACCGAGCTGGTCCTGCAGCTCAAAGGGTTGCTGCTACCCCAGGTTGGCTTCTGAAGACTGCCTTCTCCACTGAACTGGCAGCCTGAGCTTCCTCCAATCCCTCCTTGGACCTGTCAGCCAGGATCACCCTGCCTCCCACACAGCAGGTAGCCCTGCTGCAGGGCCTGCCCCCTTCACTGCCCCCACTGTTGGCTAGGCACCAGCTTCCAAACATCTGGGAATGAGGGAACAGAAAGAGTTTCATAGCCTCTAAGGGAAAGGGGAGATGTGGCACTTTAGTGGGGGCAGGACTGTTTTGAGGCTCTGATTCATTCTAGAGAAGCCAAGCCCTGGAAAGAGGCCAAAGCAGGACAGAGAAGATGAACTGTATCTCCAGGACTAAGGAGCAAAATAGTCTAGAAATCTGACTGTCCCTGGCTGCCTCCAGGGGCCAAAGCAGCTTTTGGGGGCAGGGAGGATGTACTATCTCGTTTAGGGTTGCTGTCTGGGTGTCTAGTCGTCTTTTTTCAATTCATCCGTTCATGGGGTACCCACTGTCTCCTAAGCACCATTCTAGAAGCTGTGGATATATCTGGCCAGGTGAGACAGAAATAGCTCAACTCCATCTGGGTAGTCAGCAGGGCTCAGAGGACATGCAGGAGAGGAGGCAACTGGGGGGAGGGGAAACTGGACGATCAGGCTATTATCTCACTGTAACTCAGCTCAGCTCTCCCAAGGGGTCTTGTTTCTAGGGTGGGAATCCTCCCTACTTCTTCCACGCCAAGTTATGCATACAATCAGAGTCACCTCCACTGCCATCTGGCTCCTGTACAGACCAACAGACTGTCACCTGAGTCACCCCTTGGAGAAAGCAATTCTGGGTCTACCCCATTATACCGCATCTCCTAGCCTGGCCCCTTCAAGGGAGCATCTACAAATTTCCTTCTTCCACCTGGCCTGCCCAGCTGAGTACCACCCAGCTGTCACAGCAGCCAAACCTTTTGGACCTCCACCCTGGAGCTTCCCAACCATCAGTGCGATGCCTAATGAGAGCTCCCACTTGTTTCAGGTGGCCTGGGAGGCAGGCACAGGGAGAGCATTTTCCTGGGTTTCCCTAAGTGCCCCAGGGCCACAGAGTGATGGAGTGACAGATGCCTCATCCTCCAACCATCAGTCACCATTTCCAGCTCCCATCTCACCTCCCTCCTATTTGAAGAGCCAGCAGATGGAAGATGGAGATATTCTCAGATGGCTCTGGGGTCCTGCATCAGGTCCATCCTCCTCTCCCTATTTACCACCACTTCCCAACATGAGGAAGGTCTTGCAAGGAATGTTGAAAGCCTCAGAGACATAGTGCTGCTTCCTCAGTGTTGCTATAGAGACAGCAACAGTTTCTCAGACAAAGCCCTCCCTTCTGCCTCCTGGGAAACCTGGTCTTTCTGCAATGCTCATCCTGAGCCATGTGTGAAAACTGGGCATTTTCAGCATGTCTAGTCTTTAGGCTCTTCCTTCACCAAGGAGGGGATGGATCCCACCGTGGGATTTCCTGTCCCCAGCCAAGTCGATAAAGGAAATAGAAACACCTGGGCTCAGGAGCAGGGGCAGCACATTACTCCCTTTCACACCCAGGCTTGCTCTGTGTCGCCTGTCTGAACACAGCACCCTCCCGGCCCTCCTGGCCATCCCCCTCTCCTCTCTGCTGGGCACAGATGTCTAGGATGAATGAGCCCAGAGCAAGCACTGAATGGCTCCATTTTGCACCTACGGCCTCTGTCTTCTGTGAGTTTGCCAGAAATAATCACCTGTTGCTATTAAGAAAGATGCTAGTTTGGTTTAGGGCCCTTGCTCTTGGTCTACTGGCTGAGATTTTTCACCAAACATCAGCCAGCCAAGAGTCAAGTTTCTGTTTTTTTCAGAGGAATTCAGAGCCTTGGAAACTGATTGTTGGCCTCAAGTGAAGTTTGGCTTTGGAATTCTGCCCCGCCCGCCATCGCCAACAGACAAAGAGAGCCCACCTGTCCCGGAAGGCTCAGCATCCCACAGCTGACAAGGCCAAGCAGGCCAGCCCCCCTCCTGCAGGCTCTGCAGGGCTCACCTCATGATGAAGTTGTGTCCATCCACATCCTGCCCGTAGCCAGAGCCCCGCAGGTTGCCCGAGTTGCCCACCACGGCACAGCGCCGGCACTGGTGGGGGTCGCGGACACGGTAAGGGTTCTCACCCGGTACTATCTGGAACAGCTTCTCCAGCACCTCGTTAGTGTTGTGTGATTTGAACTGGGGCTGCAACATCTGTAAGAGGGAAAAAAGAGGCAGGTGGAGGAGGGACTCCGGCCTCCGGTCCGCTGCCCTCGCCCCTAGCGTCCACGCACATGGACCTCTTTATCCAGGGCTCCTCCATCAGGCAGTCGGGAACTCGCTGGTTATGTGTGAGTCCCACTGTTCAGGGACCCAGAGCCCTGCTAGTCATGGAGCTGTTCTCAGCACTCACTGGAAGGGCGCTCGGGGTCAAGGTGCCCGGCAGCACATTCTCCAGGGATCTGCAGACCGGTGTTGCGAGGCCCAGCAGCTTCCTTCAAAGGCTCTTTCTCAAGCAGCCTACAGGGGGCGCCCCGAGACTCGGCCTGACGGGGCTACTAGCGCCGCTTCCAAGCAACGTTACTTGGACACCCGGAGCGGCTCCCTGAGCCCTCGGGAAAGGGCAGAGAGGCAAATAAATACTTTCGCAGTCAGAATAGCTGAAATAAAACTGGTTCTCCCCATCTCCAGCAAGAACAGGTGCGGCAATCAAATGCCTACGGTCCAAACACCGGGAGCAGAGGGCGGGTGGAGCCCATGGCAAAATGGAGATCCTGAACTTCATCAAAAAGGGACAACTGGACTGGGCGCGGTGGCTCGCGCCTGTAATCGCAGCACTCTGGGAGACCAAGATGGGTGGATCCCTTGAACCCAGGAGTTCGAGACCAGCCTGAGCAAAAGCAAGACACTCCCCACCTCGCCTATTTTCTAAAAATAGAAAAACTAGCTGGGAGTTGTGGCAGCAGTCTCATCTACTTTGGAGGCTGAGGCACGAGGATCACTCTAACAGAGTTTGAAGTTGCTGTGAGCTGTGAACTATGGACACCAAGGGACTCTACCCCCGGGGACAGAGTGAGATTCTGTCTTATCCAAAAAAAAAAGTGAGCTGTGACACCACGGCACTCTACTGAGGGCGAGAAAGTGAGACTGTCTCTAAAAAAAAAAAAAAAAAAACCCAAACCCCCCCCAAAGGGGGCGACTTCAGCTGGCTGTTGCCGTGTGGATCATGAACCTAGAAGGGCCAAATTTTCCAATTTTTCAAAATAAGCTGAACTATCTTGATTTCTAAATGTTACCTAATGCAATTTTCTTTCTTTTTTTTTTTTGGATAGAGTCTCAGTATGTCGCCCTTGGTAGAGTGCTATGGTGTCACAGCTCACAACAACCTCAAACTCTTGGGCTTAAGTGATTCTCTTACCTCAGCCTCCCAAGTAGCTGGGACTACAGACACCAGCTGTAATGCCTGTCTTTTGTTGTTGTTGTTGTTGTTTAGCAGGCCCAGGCAGGGTTCAAACCCACCAGCCCTGGTACATGTGGCCAGTGCCCTAACTACTGAGCTACAGGTGCTGAGCCATTAATAGAATTTTTTTTTTTTTTTTTGCATATGAGGCCAGCGCCCTCCTCCTTTGAGCTGCAGGTGCCACCCACTAATGGAATATTTTTAAAACATCAAGTGAACTTGGACTTGGCCCATGGGCCACCAATTGGTAATGTCAAAAATAGGGCTTTAAAATATTCTCTGGATGGATGGGTGGCGCCTGTGGCTCAAGGAGTAGGGCACCAGGCCCATATGCCAAGGGTGGTGGGTTCAAACCCAACCGTAGCCAAAAAATATATATAAATATATATTCTGTGGATGGAGCCATAACTCCATGGTGTGTGGCTAACAGAAGCTGCTCAAGGGATGGGAGATCTTTCTGGAGAGAGAGTTTGGCTCTGAGACAAGAATTCCCATGTTCATGGCAAAAGAGGGTGGCTGTGGGAAACAGGAGAGAAGTATATTAGCTGCTGAGTTCCATCCTCTGAGCAGGAGGCCGTGCCTGTTTGCTGGGCATTTTCCATTGCCCAGAGTCCTGTCCTGGCCTAATATGGCCATCACTGAGACTATGACCTTGGGCAAACCCTGGGTACTCTCTGAACCTTGACTTCCTCCATGAAATGAAGGCTATGACTCTGAGCAATGGGCAGCACCTTTTGGGGCTCCAGTCTGTCCTGGAAGGACCCAAGGGGCTCCTGGTGACCCCCTCCTCTGCAGACCCTGGCCTTGGGTTCTCTGAGAAAGAAGGCAGCTTCCGGCTCAGCACCTGTGGCTCAAGTGGCTAAGGCGCCAGCCACATACACCTAAGGTGGCAGGTTCGAATCCAGCCGGGGCCCGCCAAACAACAATGACAGCTGCAACTAAAAAAAAAATAGCCAGGTGTTGTGGGCCTGTGGTCCCAGCAACTTGGGAGGCAGAGGCAGGAGACTCGCTTGAGCCCAGGAGTTGGAGGTTGCTGTGAGCTGTGATGCCATGGCACTCTACCCAGAGGGACAGCTTGAGGCTCTGTCTCAAAAAACAGAAGGCAGCTTTTGTTCTGATAAGCCTGGTCATCGGCTCATCCTCACATTGTCTCTGAACTGAGAAAACGGGAGGTCATGCTCTCTGAGAGCAGAGCAGGGAATTTAGGGAGCTGGAGAGGGCCCCAGTCTGGGGCCCACCTGTGATGACACATGGCAACCAGATGGCCTGTAGAGCCTGTGAGTGTTGCTGCAAAGTCTGCAGGGCTAGGTGGAAGACTTAGAAGAAAGGTAACCTACTGGGAGGATGGGTGGACAGGACCTGTGCACAGAATCCCCAGCCCTACAGTATATGAGGCTTTCTCATCCCAGCCCAGCAATCAAAGAACCAAACAAGTGGCTCTTGTGTTTGCAATTATTTTGAGCCAACATTTACAAATTAGGATATTTAGTAAAAAAAAAATCTAGATTTCTGGGTTTTCTTAAAAGGTCAGCACATGCAGTAGCGTGAGCTACATCCTTGCACAGCAATCACCCTGGAGCCCAAGGGCCAGCTGCCTCCTTCATGAAGGCAGGCCCCCCCAGGCCAGGCACCTCACTTCTTGACACCTTCTCATTCATTTCCCTTGCTACCTGCCTAGTCCAGAAGGCACTTCTGGCCTATGCCTGGCTCCTATTGGCACTAGAAAATATTAGTTCTCTATCCTTCCAAGCCAAAGCTTGCTGTGCTCTCCAGTAATCTGTGATCCTTATACACATCTCTGGTCAACTGGGCCTCAAGCTTTGTCAAGACTCAGGGAGCCAGAAGACAGCCCTACTCCAAGAGGGGGTTTTAAGAGTGACTCCAAACCAGGGAGCCAGGTCCCTGGAGAGGGGACAGCCAAGGAAGGCTAAAGGGGCAATAGCTCTCACCATCCACCACCTCTGGACATCCGGGGGAAGGTCCATGTTCTCTCGGGTCCAGACAGGGGAGATGTTGCTGTCAAAGTGGCTGTCAAACCAGTCAGAGGAGCCCGCATCACCCATGCAGCGGTGGCAGGCACAGCTCTTGCCGGCAAGCCCTTCCTTGCTGAGGCGCTGCAAGCCAGCATAGCCGGGCACCAGCTTCACCCGGTGGGTGCCACCCAGGGCCCCCGAGTCCAGGTAGGGCAGGGTGGCCATGCTGTGGTGCGAGTAGGTGAAGAGCAGAGACATGATGAACACCAGCAGGAAGGCCACAGAGAGGAACCACACCCGCAGGGAGCACTTCATGGTGCTGGCAGGCAGGCAGCTGTCACCGTGGCCACTCCTTTCCCAGCCCACTGAGGGACCAAACACGGCACAGCCTACCTATTCTGGCACTACGTGCAAAGGGCATAGGGGCATGTGGGCATAGGGGACAGCAGCAGGGGTCGCTCACCCACACCCTCCTTCAAGGTAAGGAGAAAGCACGTCAGCAGGAGTGGCCGCCCTGTCCCTGAGCCACTTGGGCCCCTGCTTAGGGCTTCATTGGGTCTCTCCGTCACTAGCTAGGCCACAGAGGTTCTGCCTCTCCCGCTGGCCTGGTGAGGGGGAGGTCAGTCCATCCCAGCCCTCTAGTCCCTTGGGATTGCTGGCTGCCAGCTCTGGGGGGGGCCCTCTTTGGTGGCTTGAAACAATCCAGTCTGGAGCAGTTGGGGTCCTTGTGGTTCATGGGCAGACACCGAGGCAGCCCCTCGTCCCCTGCAGTGGGGAATCCTCGTCTTCCAATCACAGTAGAGAGCACGTGGGCTTCAGGGGACCTGGGTTTTTCCCTTCAAGAATCATCCCCAGCTTAGAAGGCCCAACCCCTCTGCCAGAGGAGGGTAACCAGACTCCAATCCTGAGAAGAGAAAAACAGGAAGCGCTGAGGGTGTCAAAAGACTTTGCAGCAGAGACCAAGATCCTCCTTGCAGTGGGTTCTGCCTTTCTGCTTCCCATTCAAGGCGCTGGTTCCTTTTCTCCTGGTGGCCACCACCCCTACTGGATGTGCATCAGGGTCACAAAGCACCTATGCCTGCTGCAGGGTCCTCTGGGGCTGGGAACAGCTGCTGCTCAGTGGGTGCTGTGTCCAACACTGTCTGGTTAGCCGAGTGTCCAGGCCTTCTCCCTGATATCACTGGCCCAGGCCAGCACTGCTCCCCCGAAGCCAGCCTGTCTTGCTGTTAGTTCACAGTAATCCACTGGCAGGTTCCCTGTCACTTGCCAGGTGCCAGGCTGCTGCAGCATGACCCTGAAACTGCAGATAGGAAAAATAATGTGCAGATAAATTGCAGAGGCACCCAGGCTATGCTCCAGCCCCACACCCCTCCCCAAGTCCCAGAGGGTACAAAGCTGGCAGGAGAAGATTCACCTACTTAATCAGAGGGTGGACAAAAGCAAGGGTTCTCCCCTCTAAATCTGCACAGATAGCATTGCTCTGCTGAGTCTGGGGCCTCAGAGGACTAGATTAGCCCTTCGTCCTCACTTCTTAGCCAGAAGGCAAACAAGCAGTAAGGTACAGTGATTTCCCAGAGTCACACCTCAAATCAACACAGTTCCTGTCCAGCTGTGAGCAGTTAATTTCAGGTGAAACCTAAGAGAAAACAGCCCAGAGAAAGTCCCAGAGGACTGTGAACACTGACTCCCTGACACTCCCCATAGAAGGCCCCTCCCAGAAGGACAGGCTGGGCCTGGTCCCTGTGACTGCCCTTCTCCCAGCTGTGGATTACAGATGAGCCACTGCTGGGTAAGCTTGGTGAACCGTGAATAATCCTCCCCGCTCTAGTGTTGGGGGAGGATGGGACTGCACGGGAGATGAGATTGATGGGCTCAGTACCACACCACCAATCAGCCCTTTGGGCAATTCATCTGTCCATACAGGTAAAGAACTTCAGGGTCCCTGGGAGCACTCAGAGCCTGAGGCCCCATGCTGCCCTGGCAGGCAGAACAGAGAAAAAAGGCCACCTATGGGGCAGTTTGAGTGTCAGCCCTAAGGAAAGGAGCTAGAATCCATGCCAGCACAGGCAGCCTGAGCAAGAGTGGAGGGCATGCTGAGAGGGCAGAGCCTGAGCACTGAGCAGGCCCCCACCCTTCCTCTTTCCCCTCTGCAGAGCTGGCAAGCCTGGTTCTGACAGCCCAGCCCTGCTCCCTGATTAAGCTCCAGCCCTACCAGGGCTCTCTGACTACATCCAGCAGCTAGCTGTAGAGAAGGTCTCTCAGGCTCTGTGCTGAAGAAACCCAGGGGTTGGCATGGTGGCTCATGTCTGTAATCCCAGCACTCTGGGAGGCTGAGGCGGGCGGATTCCCTGAACTCACAGGTTCGAGACCAGCCTGAGCAAGAGTGAGACCCCCCCCCATCTCTAAAAATAGCCGGGTGTTGTGGTGGGAGCCTGTAGTCCCAGCTACTCAGGAAGCTGAGGCAAGAGAATAATCACTTCAGCCCAGAAGTTTGAGGTTGCTGTGAGCTATGATACCACTGCACTCTATTAAAGGCAACAAAGTGAGACTCCATCTCAAAAAAAAACCTAGATGCCCCTCCATTTGTAACACCTCAAGTTTTTTGTTTTTGTTTTTGAGACAGAGCCTCAAGCTATTCCCCTGGGTAGAGTGCTGTAGCATCACAGCTCACAGCAACCTCAACTCCTGGGCTCAAGCGAGTCTCCTGCCTCCGCCTCCCAAGTAGCTGGGACCACAGTTGCCTGCCACAACACCTGGCCATTTTTGATTGCAGCCGTCATTGTTGTTTGGTGGGCCTGGCTGGATTCGAACCCACCACCTTAGATGTATGTGGCTGGCGCCTTAGCCACTTGAGCCACAGGTACCGAGCCACACCTCAAGTTTTAAGGTCAACTCAAACCACAAAGCCAGCAGGGAACAGAACTAGCCCATCACAATAAAGAGGACAATACTCAGGGTGGGAAAATGATGCTCACCCTGTGTGGAAAATGAAAAAGTGGGCTGGGTGCCTGTAGCTCAATGTTAGAGTGTCAGTCCTGAGCATCAGGGCTACCGGGTTCAAACCTAGCCAGGGCCTGCTAAACAAGGAAATTAAAAAAAAAAGAAAGAAAGAAAATGAAAAAGTGAAGGAACTTACCTAAAACCACAATCTTGTGAGTGGAGATGAGCTTGGGACAGCCAAAGCACAGAAAGAAGCCCATGAACTCCTTGAACTACCAGGGCTCAGGGTGAGTGGGGAGGAGAGACACGGAGCTAGCTTTCTAAGGTCAGGAGTGAGGCCCGCCCACAGCCCTCCCCTGGGGTCCTGGCTCACTTCCACAGAGTCCCCAGGAGCACTGGCTCAAAGGTGTTTCTTCCAGTGTTCCACTGTGCCCATTTGGCAGGTCCTACTCTGGGCATGGCCTTGGCTGAATGGTCTGTAATTAGGAAGGCAGGTCATTGTCTCTTCCGACCCTCCTTTGCTGGTTGCCATGCCCAATGCCCAAGGAAAAGAACTTGGGTATTTTTGGGGTTTTTTTTTTTTTTTTTTT
>NW_003852442.1:9490861-9492305 GCF_000181295.1 Otolemur garnettii
GAATAGCTGGGACTACAGGTACCTGCCACAACACCCGGCTATTTTTTGTTGCAGTTTGGCCGGGGCCGGGTTCAAACCGGCCACCCTTGGTATATAGGGCCAGCGCCCTACCCACTGAGCCACAGGCACTGCCCAAGAATTCATTCTTTAAGGGTCCTGTTCCCAGCTTCTCGTGAGCTGAGGAGAGCCAGTCCTGCAGCAGGTGGCCCTGGGAGGCAGAGGCCTAGCAGTGTGGGCCAGTGGTAGGAGCCAGGGGCCTCAGCTGGGGACACCTGCTTCTGGCAGGGCAGCCCCAGTATGGCCACTGGAGGCAGGGGCTGGGCAGGGCTGGCACAGGAAGCAACTCAATCAGGGAAGTCACTGACTTCTTGGGATTCTAAATCAACATGGAGGGCACCTGAGGTAACTGCAATGCCTGCTGCGGAGAGGAAAATCCCTAGTTTCAACAATACATTTGGGAAGAGCACAAAAGTGGGTCAGCTGGCAAAGGCCATTACTTTGGGAACCCCAAGTCCAGGCTGTTCCTGGGAGTTTAAGCTGCTCAAACTGTGTTGTGTTGAGGGCAGATGGAGACACGAGGACAGGCTAAAAAACATCAGAGGCTCCTAGACATGCCCTAAAACTCCCTGATATCACCCAGTGCTGACCCTGACTCATTTCCTTTCCACCTGTTACATCCCTGCAGCCTTCAGCTGCCCACAGCCTAACTGGGATCACTCTGACAAGCCTGTGCATACCCTGATAGAAAATGCTCAGGGGAAGGTACTCACTTTAGCATCAGCCCCCACTTTGGTGGCAGCAGATTAATGCAGGCCAGTATGCCTGGGCCACCTGGCTAGTGGAGGAGCTTGTGTGCTCCCTCAGCAGACAGAGGGCCAGAGCTGGGCCAGGGGGGCAGTGTGGACCTGTCCTCGGGGAGCTTATGATCTAGTGGCAAATAACAAAGACAACTGGCAATTACAGACAGCCAGGAGAGAAAACAAGAGGGCAAAAGGTCTCAGGAAGAAAACAGCCCCGCATATTAAAAGCACAGCAAGGCCAGCAAGGCAGGGTGGATGTCAGAGAGGAAGTCAGGAAGCTCGGAAGGCCAGAAGGGTTCACATTTATTATGAATCTAATAGGAAGGTTTTGAGGAGGGGCATGTAACAACCTGATTTATACTTTATATTTTTATTTCTTGAAACGGAGTTTCACTTTGTTGCCCTCAGTAGAGTGCTGTAGCATTGTAGCTCACAGCAACCTCAAACTCAAGTGATTCTCTTGCCTCAGCCTCCCAAGAAGCTGGGACTACAGATAACCACCACAACACCTGGCTATTGTTAGAAACGGGGCCTTGGGTGGTGCCTGTGGCTCAGTGAGTTGGGTGTCAGCCCCATATACCAAGGGTGGTGAGTTCAAATCCAACCCTGGCAAAACTGCAACAACAACAACAAAAAAAATAATA
>NW_003852442.1:9492619-9497504 GCF_000181295.1 Otolemur garnettii
CCTGTGGTCCCAGCTACTTGGGAGGTGGAGGCAGGAGACTCGCTGGAGCCCAGGAGTTGAAGGTTGTTGTGAGCTGTGATGCCACGGCACTCTACCCAGGGGGATAGCTCGAGGCTCTGTCTCGAAAATAAATTAATTAATTAAATAAAATGAACCTTAGAGCAATTTTTTGCTTTTTCATTCTTTTTATTTTTATTAAAAAAAATTTTTTTTAAGAGATGAGGTTTCGTTTTGTTGCCCAGCTTGAGTACAATGGCATGATCATAGCTCACTGCTACCTTGGAACTCCTGGGATCAGGTGATTCTCCTGCCTGAGCTTCCCAAACTTCCTGGCACTGCTAGCCTAGCATACCATAACTTTTAATTGTTGATGATAGTCATCTTATTGTTCATTCCAATTGTCTAATTAAATTTTTGTACCCATTAACCATCCTTACTTTATCCCCCTCATCCCTACTACCCTTCCCTCCATCATTCTACTGTCTCCATGAGATCAACTGTTCTAATATTCAGTTTCCACATATAAGTGAGAACATGTGAAATCCGTCTTTCTGTGGTTACCTTATTTCACTCAACATGATGTCCTCCAGTTCCATCTATGTTGCTGCAAATGACAGGATTTCGTTCTTGTTTGTGGCTGAATAGAATTCTGTTATGTCTAAGTACCACATTTTCTTTATCCATTTATCTGCTGATGGACATTTAGGTTGATTCCAAATCCTGGCTATTATGAATGGTGCTTCAGTGAACACAGGAATGCAGATATCTTTTTGAAATACTGATTTCCTTTCTTTTGAATATATACCTAGCAGTAGGACTGCTGGGTCATAGAGTAATTCTATTTTTTTTATTTTTATTTTTGAGGGATCTTCACTCTGTTCGCCTTAGCAGTTGCAGTAATTTACATTCCCACCAACAGTATAGGAGGGTTCCCCTTTCTCTATACCCTCACCAGCACTTGTCACTGCCCATTCTTTGGATAAGTCATTTTAACTTAGGTGAGATGATATCTTACTGTAGTTTTGACTTGGAGGAAACACTTTTTAAAAACTAACAGTAGCAAGACTTTGGTGAGGATGTGGAAGAGCAGGACACCTGGGGTGGGAATGGAAATTGGTACAATGCTTTGGAAGATGATTTGACTTTAGTTAATAAGGATGAACATGAGTATATCCCAGTGGGTTTCCTAGGTTAATTTATTTTATGACTTTCCCAGTGTACAGTCATCCTCAGAGATTATTTTCCACTTCAGGTTTGGGTTGGAAAGGAATTGCTCCTCACCCAAAGGTTTTCAGAGTTGCTGAATTACAAAGTCAGTGAGTACAGACTGCTTGCCACGCTAAGCAGATTTGAAGTTTAAGCTGAACCCAACAAGGGGGTTATTAATAATAGTATTTCATGTTCCTCCCCTTGGGACAGTCTATTTTTTTGACATTTAATTCATATGTAGTAAAATGCTAAAATCTTTCAATGTGAAGCTTGATGGACTTTTCCCTATTCAAAACTGGTGTGACCACCCAGTTTCAAACATAGAACCTTCCCAACATTGAAAGCAGCTCCCCTTGCTCCTTACTAGTCAATACCCACTGCTCCGCCATTTGTTCTGTCTTCTGTCACCAGAGGTTAGATTTACCTGCTCTTGAACCGTCATATAAACATGCACTATATACTCAAGGGCACCAGGCGTCTTTGCTCAGCATCACGCTTTGCAGATTCATTCATGCTGTTATGTGTCAATAATTTGTTTTTTCCCATATTTGCATATTTGTTCTCAGCATTTAGGTGTTACAAATGAAACTGCATAAACTTTCTGTCCAAGTCATTTGGAGAACACGTATGCTCATTTTTCTTGGGTAAATACCTGAGAATGGAATTGCTAGGTCACAGGGTCGGCATATGCTTAACTTTACTAGAAATTATCAAATAGTTTTCCAAAGTGGTTGTAACATTTTGGATTTCTACCAGTAATGTATACATAGAGTTCCAAGGCCCAAGGCAGTGGCTGAGGTGGGAAGGGTGCTTAAGGCCATGAGTTTGAGACCAGTCTGAGCAAGGGTGAGACTCTGCTTCTAAGAAAAATGAAAAACTGAGGCAAGAGGGCATCTTGGAGCCTAAGAGTTTGAGGTTGCTGTGAGCTAAGACAACACGGCACTCTGCCTAGGGCAACAAAGTGAGACTCTGTCGCAAAAAATAAATAAATAAATAAATAAATAAAGAGTTCCATTTGTTTCAAGGCCTTGGTATTTTCAATCTTTTAAATTTCAGACATTCTGGTGGATGTCTAGTAAATTCCAGCATTTCTACTATCAGGTACATATGAACCTGTGCACCAGGAGTTCTGTACAAGAATGTTCATGACAGTACGAGGTAACAGCTGAAAACTGCAAACAACCCAACTATCTGTCAGAATAGAATAAACTGTGGTACATTCATACCATGTAGTAAAATTAAAGAACTCCAGTTTCAGACATCAACAGGAATGACTGCAACCCAAAATCCATTATGTTGTGCAAAAAGAGTAAGTCATAAATAAATGCTCATAGCATGAGCTGTGAAAAGTTAAAAAATATGCAAAGCCAAGCAAGACATCGAGTGTGCCTCTATTTATAGATAATAAAACAATAGAGAAAATCAAGGAAACAACATAAGAGTCAGGAAATCCCTCTAGAGCAGCGGTTCTCAACCTGTGGGTCGTGACCCATAGAAACTGTATTAAAGGGCCGCAGCATTAGGAAGGTTGAGAACCACTGCTCTAGAGGGGAAGGAAGGATAGATAAAATCAAAGAGGGGCCCACAGACACTTCAGGAATACTGGGTAATGTATCGCTTCTTAACCCGGGTGGTGGGTATATGCACATTTTTTACGGTTACTCTTTAAAGAGCACACATATGACATATACTATATCGAATGTGTGATGCCTTTCATAATAAAATCTAAAATCATTTTAGGTTAAAACATGTTTTATTAAACAACTCTCTGACTGCTGTGTGGGGTAGCAGGGAGACCAAAGAGGAACTGTGGTCACACCCCAGGTGGAAGAGGTGGTGACAAGTGGCTGGATAGATGGGGCAGATGGAGGGTGCAGGGGGCTGGAGGTAGGAGGCAGACAGGAACCAGGCAGACAGGAACCAGGGAGGCTGTGACCTGAGCAACCTGCTGGAAGGGAGTGTCATTCACTGATACAGAAAAGACAGGAAATTAATGTGTGTGGGTGGGATAAAACAAGCGCTCTGTTTGAGAGAGGTAAATATAAGATGCCTTTTAGAGGCTCAGAGCTGGTAGCTCAGCGGTTAGGGCACCAGCCACATACACCGGGGACGGTGAGTTCAAACCCCAGCCCGGGCCAGCTAAACAACAAGAAAAAAAAAAAAATAGCCGGGCGTTGTGGCGGGTGCCTGTAGCCCCAGCTACTTGGGAGGCTGAGGCAAGAGAACTGCTTAAGCCCAAGAGTTTGAAGTCGCTGGGAGCTGTGACACCAGGGCACTCTACTTAGGGCGACACAGTGAGACTCCATCTCAAAAATTAAAAATGCCTTTTAGAGGCACGCAAATGGCAATAGGCAGCTGGACACACCTGTCTAAGGCTCATGAATGAGGTCAGGGTTAGAGGGATGTATCCGAGAGTCATCAAAGTTCATTTTTAAAACTATAGGACCAAAAGAAACAATTTAGGGAGGGTCTAACAGGGGACTGGAGAAGGCAACCCCAGACAGAGCCCAGGGCACCCCAACTGCTAAAAGAGAGACAGACCAGCACAAAGGCAAGAAAGAAACAGCCAGTGAGGCAGGGGGAAACCAGCCCTGTTCTTCTTGAGAAGCCAAGAGAAGAAACAGCTGTGAGAATGAAGGTGGAATTAACAGTGTCAAACATTGCTGGAAAAGTGATGTGAGGACTGAGAACGGACCACTGGGTGAAGGTCAGTGGTGACCTTTGCAATGGCTGATCCAGGGACATGGCAAGGGTGGAAAAGACCAAGCACAGGAAAAGATGCTCAACATCATTACCCATCAGAGAAACACAAATCAAAGCCACAGTCAGACAGCACTTCCCACCCCCCAGGATGGCTGTACCCAAAAGACAGATAATATCAAGTGTCAGTGAGGATGGGCAGACAACAGCACCCTCATACTTTGCTGGAGATGATGTGAAATGGTACAGTCACTTTGGAAAATAGTCTGGCAGTTTCTCAAAAGGTTAAACACAGTCACCATATGAGTCAGCGATTCTACTCATAGCTGTAGACCCACAAGAAATGAAACCTGTGTCCACATAAGAACTCACTTACAGCAGCATTATTCATAATAGCTCCAAAGTGGAAACCACTCAACATTCTACCAGCTGATAAAACGTGGCACATCCATACAAAGCCATAGTATTCAGGCATGAGAGGAATGAAAGTCTGATACATTCCATAGCACAGATAAACTTTGAAAACAAGGATAAAGTGTGAAACCAGCCACAAAAGGTCTTGTACTGGGTGACTTATATGAAATGTATAGAAGAGACAAATCCCCAAACACAGAAAGTATGTTTGCCAGGGGCTGGGGGATGGGGGAAATGAGGAATGACTGTCAGTGGTTTAGAGTTTCCTTTTGGGGTGATGAATGTTCTAAAATTGTTTGTGGTGACAGTTGCACAACCATGTGAACAGACTAAAAGCCACAGACTTGTATGTTTCAAATGGATGAACTGTGTGGTATGTGAATTTTATCTAAATAAAGGTGTTGTTTAAAAAGGAAGGGACAGGATGTAAGAAAGTGGAATGGGGCTCGGCGCCTATAGCTCAACGGGCTAAGGCGCCAGCCACGTACACCTAAGGTGGCGGGTTCAAATCCCCAGCCTGGACCCGCCAAACAACAATGACGGCTGCAACCAAAAAATAGCC
>NW_003852442.1:9497638-9501113 GCF_000181295.1 Otolemur garnettii
TCTGTCTCAAAAAAAAAAAAAAAAAAAAAAAAAAAAAGAAAGTGGAATGGGTGGCTCAGTCAGGAGACATTAGAGAATGTGTGTAAACTGACGAAAACAAATCAGCAGAGAGGGAGAAATTTATGATGCAAATAAAGGGGTCAAAGAGCAAAGCCCTTGAGTGGGGTACAATCAGGTGACCACCTGGAGATGGACCACCTGTGGGACAGGAGGCAAAGTGGAACAGAGGGGCACAGACAGTGAGGAGGGCTTTTTTTTTTTTTTTTGAGACGGAGCCTCAAGCTATCCCCCTGGGCAGAGTGCCATGGCATCACGCTCACAGCAACCTCCAACTCCTGGGCTCAAGCGAGTCTCCTGCCTCAGTCTCCCAAGTAGCTGGGACTACAGGCGCCTGCCACAATGCCTGGCCATTTTTTGGTTGCAGCCATCACTGTTGTTTGGCGGGCCCAGGCTGGGGATTCGAACCCGCCACCTTAGGTGTACGTGGCTGGCGCCTTAGCCGCTTGAGCCACAGGCGGAGGAGAGCTCTTTATTGTGGGTGTTAGAGATTTACAGAGAGATCAGAGGTGAAACTACCTTCTAAGAGAGCGGGGGAGTGATTAGGGAAATGTAGTAGATGGCAAGGCTATGCTAGGGGGCTTATAAGAGGTTTGTGATCACGAATTTGGCAAATTTGGAGAGACCATTTAACAACAAACATCCCCTGAATGGCTGGTCTGTCTGGAGTTGCTAAGGCTGAAGAGAGGAGCTGGCAGTCAGGATCCAGAAGGTCAGGAGCAGCAAGGGTCTTGAGGAGGGGATGAGCCCAGCTCCCACACCCACCAGCTGCCACCGATCAGGGGTGCAAGCTTGAGCTGCTTCTACAGAATAAGGAACCAGGAAGCTTAAAGGTGGCCCTCGGGAGCTCACAGGCAAAGGGAAGGAAAAACAAAAGCAATGGATTGAGAAGCAAAGGGTTCTCCAAAGGAGAACAGCAGGAACTGTTTTGGAAGCTGGAGCAGCTCTGGAGCCATTCTCGGTCAGATCCCAGGAGACAGCCATCATCGAATTAACCTAATAAAGGACAGGATAGCAGGCCTCAGACCAGCACAGCTGAACACAACCTTCTTGGCAGGCGGAGAAAAGAAATGTCAAAACGAGGCACCGAGGATGGGGGGCTGGGGATGCTTGCTTCTAGGAGGGATGGGAGGAGAAAAGCTTAGCCCAAGATCAGGATAAAGCACCCTCTTTCTACCTACTTAGCCAGTCTGAGAATGTGTCCCAGAGCCTCATTCTAAAGACTCAAACCACAGACTACTTCTCAACCTGTGTGATGCTTTATGAATTTCTGAGCATTTGGGGGGATAGCCTCTCATTTGGTATTCTCAGGAGCCCCACGACTGGCTGAACAAGGTCAGTCAGGCGGAAGTGAAGATGCTTTAACGCCACGCCAGGTCTGATGACTTCAAGTCCAATGCTGCTTCCACAGTACCCACTGCCTTCCAAACAGGCTTTTCCACTGACTGGGGTACAACTATCAAAAGATTCCCTGTGCCCCAGATCGCTGCCAGCCTAGCAACCCAACAAATTCCCTGCCTCCTGGGTGAGGCAATAGCCACTTCTGGCAGAAGGTGCCTGGGAGGTGGTGTGTGCGGGTGTCAGTAATCACCTTGAAAAAGAAATTAAAAGCCCCCCTCACCCACAACTCCAACCCAGTGAGGCATGTCCTTGACCTGTCTTGAGAGATGGCTGCTTCACCTCCACGTGCTTGGTTAACTGAAGTCATCCGCACTGCGACATCCTGGCACGGACTGCTCAGAGCTATCCTAATGACTCAAACCCTTGCCACTCCCCAGCTACTACTCCTTCGGCAGCCTCTGCCTCTCTAACCCCCGTCTGTGGTTTGAAGCCTTTCGAATGAGGCTCCAGGATACATCCTCAGGCTGTGGCTGGTTAAGTGAGGGGAAAGAGGGGACTTCATCAGAGTCTTGAGCTAGGCTTTTCTCCTTCTCCCACACCTCCCTGCCTTCCTACAGGACACCTGGCCTTGATTTGATATCCAGTCTGAAATCCCAGCTCTGGTATCTCTGATGCTGCCCAGAGTTGGCAGACAGAAAATCAGAAGGCAAGACCTAACATATTTTTTCAAACCTAAGATTGTAACTCAGGCTAACTTTTCAGTGAAGTCCTAGAAAAATAAACCATCAGTCTTCGCTGCAAAAGGACCAGTGCTGCACCCTGAGAAACAGCCTCTGAGAAGAGGAATGCCAGGCCCTGAGGCATGGAGAGGAGGCAGCAGGTAGGGAGAGCTAGGAGGTGGTTCCCTTCAGTTACCTGCTTTGCCCATATGCAGTCTGTGTTGGGGTGGGCAGGAGACTTTGTGTACATGTCTACAGTAGGTAGGAAGTAAAGTCTAGAAAAAGTCACCTCAATGGCTGGGCGGGCAGGCCAGATAGAAAGAGTTGGGGTGGGCGGCAACTTTGGCTCAGTGAGTAGGGTGCTGGGCCCATATACCGAGGGTGGCAGGTGCAAACCCAGCCGCGGCCAAACTGTAACAAAAAAGTAGCTGGGTACTCAGGAGGCTGAGGCAAGAGAATCAGCCTAAGCCCAGGAGTTGGAGGTTACTGTGAGCTGTGACTGCACAGCACCCTACCATGGGCAATAAAGTGAGACTCTGTCTCAAAAAAAAAAAAAAAAAAAGAAAGAAAGAAAGAAAGAGTTGGGGAGTGAGGGAAAAAGAAAAGGTAAGGAGTAGAGAGCACTTTACAGAACAGAACCACCAGGGTAGGGAAGAGCCCAGTGGCTTTTGCTGAGTCCCTGATTCCTACTGACCAGATCTCTCCATGTTCTACACCACCTCCTATCTGCCCTTTTTTCCGTTTTTGAGACAGAGTCTCGCTCTGTTGCTTAGGTTAGAGGGCCATGGCATCAACCTAACCTACCAGCAACCTCAGATTCCTGGGCTCAAGCAATCCTCCTGCCTCAGCCTCCCAAGTAGCTGAGACTACAGGTGCTCACACAACCCCTGGTCAATTTTTCTATTTTTAGTAGAGACAGAGTCCTCAGTCTTGCTCCGGCTGGCCTCAAACTTCTGAGCTCAAACTACTCTCTCACTTAGGCCTCCCAGTGACTACAGGACTGAGCCATCAAGCCTAGCCCCTATTTGCTTTTTGTTTAATTTTTTTTTTTTTTCAGACAGAGTCTCAAGCTGTCCCCCTGGGTAGAGTGCTGTGGCATCAAGGCTCACAGCAACCTCCAACTCCTGGGCTCAAGTGAGTCTCCTGTCTCAGCCTCCCAAGTAGCTGGGACCAAAGGCGCCCGCCACAACGCCTGACTATTCTTTTTGGTTGCAGTCATCATTGTTGTTTGGCAGGCCTGGGCTGGATTCGAACCCGCCACCTTAGGTGAATGTGGCTGGCACCTTAGCCACTTGAGCAACAGATGCCAAGCCGCTTTTTGTTTAATCTTAAAGTCTGGGTTTTTTTTTTTTTTTTTG
>NW_003852442.1:9502003-9504473 GCF_000181295.1 Otolemur garnettii
TTTTTTTTTTTTAATTAAACACCCACTTAGATACTGGTTTTCTGTCTGTGTATTCTGCCATCTGGGGCAGCCACCGTTGGCTGCCTACCAGCGGCCACTCTCTCCTTTTCTTGGCAACAGAATCCTGATTTGTTCAGGCAGCTAAGGACCCAGTCCCAGGAGATGATGCAAGGCTTCCCAACGCCAACCACAGCCAAAACAGCCAGCCTGTTCCCTTTTTCACCAGGAATTACTCTGAGAATGGACTAGTTCAGGTCAATGAGACCTAAGGAGACAGCTGCTAGGGCTATCTTGGAAAGGGTCTCCTTCCCCAAAAAGAGGCACATGAAGAGAAAGCGTCTTTTCTCCTGGCATGTCCCTCCCTCCTTGCCTGAAGTGTTCAGGGTCCGAGTAGCAGAGGCACAACCATGATGAGAGACACCTGACACACTGAGCATGGCGGAACAGAGAGGTCCAGGGTCCGCATATTGTACTCAACTCCTGCCCAAAGTTTCCCACCTCACACTTCTCATTCGATATGTCTTCTAGTTTAAGTTATTGCAGGTTATTCTGCTACTTGCAAACTGATAAGCTGTTAACAATTCGTTAAATTTGCCAACCTAATGTGTCAATTTCTCTGCTAAGCACTGACAATAGCAACATGCTCTTTCCCCCAGGTTTACTTTTCCTACTGAAGTACACTCATAGTTCTCTTAGGAAGGGTCTATAGATAAGAAATGTCTGAAGATGCCCAAAATACCTTTATTTAACCTTTTTTTTGGGGGGGGGAGACAGAGTCTTATTTGGTCGCCCTTGGTAGAGTGCCCTGGCATCATAGCTCACACCAATCTCAAACTCTTGGGGTCAAGTGATTCTCTTGCCTCATTCCCAAGTAGCTGGGAATACAGGTGCCGCCACAATGCCCAGCTATTTTTAGAGACAGGCTCGAACCTGTGAAATCAGGCAATCTACCCACCTCAGTCTCCCAAGTGCTGGGATTACAGGAGTGAGCCACTACTCCAGCCCCAATTTCACCTCATTCTTGAATGACAGCTGGATAGAGAATTCCCTTAGCTTCCCTAAGACATTTCTCTATTATCCCTTGGCATCTAATGTTGATAAGATGATGTCACTCTAATCATCAATCCTTTGTTTTGTTTTGAGACAAAGTCTTGCTTTTGTTGCCCTTTGAGTACCATGGTGTCATAGCTCACAGCAACCTCAGACTCTTGGGCTCAAGAGATCCTCTTGCCTCAGCCTCCTGAGTAGCTAAGAGTACAGGCGCCCACCACAATGCCCAGCTATTTTTTTTAAAAGACTGGGTCGCTGTAGTTCATGTTGGTCTCTAAATTATGAGCTCAGGCAGTCCATCCGCCTTGGCCTCCCAGAGTGCTGGGATTACAGGCAGGAGCCAGTGTACCTGGCTAATCCTTTGTTTTAAGATGGTCTCACTCTGGCTTGGTGCCTGTAGCACAGTGCTTATGACACCAGCCACATAGACCAAGGCTGGTGGATTGGAAGCCCAGGCCAGCTGAACAACAATGACAACTGCAATAAGAAAATGGCCAGGTATTGTGGCAAGTTCCTGTATTCCCAGCTGTTTGGGAGACTGAGGCAGGAGAATCACTTAAAGCCCAGGAGTTTGAGGTTGCTGTGAGCTATGATGCCACACTCTGAGGGCGACATGATGAGACTCTGTCTCGGAAAAAAAAAAAAAAAAGACAGCCTTGCTCAGTCTTGCTCTGTTGCCCACCAAGTTAGAGTGCTGTGGTGTCAGCCTAGATCACAGCAACCTCAAACTCCAGAGTTCAAGTGATCCTTCCACCTCGGCCTCCTACAGTGGAAGTATCACAGGCAAAAGCCACTGCTCTTGGCCTTGAATTCCTTTTTTTTTTAATATACTTTCTTTTTGTCTATAGTTTCATTTTATTATGTCTATTGACATTATCTATTCTGTTTGATATTCATGCTGTTTCTTTACGTCTGGAATTCTCAGCCATTCTCTCCTCAAATATTTTTTTTGCCATTTCCTTTATTCATATTTGGAATTCTTACTAGACACATGCTAAAGTCTCTCCATATGTCCCCCATGTGTAGGCTTTTAGATGGATTCCTCAGTATTGCTTTCCAATTCATGAAATTATCTGTGTCCAGGCCAGAGCTATTTTTTCCTACAAATTCTAATGACATTACTCTTCATTTCTAGAATTTTTTTTTTTTTTTTTGTAGAGACAGGGTCTCACTTTATTGCCCTCAGTAGAGTGTCATGGCATCACACAGCTCACAGCAACCTCCAACTCCCAGGCTTAGGTGATTCTCCTGTCTCAGCCTCCCGAGTAGCTGGGACCACAGGCACCCGCCAAAATGCCTGGCTATTTTTTGTTGCAGTTTGGCCGGGGGCTGGGTTTAAACCTGCACCCTCAGTATATGGGGCTGGTGCCCTACCCACAGAGCCACAGGCGTGCCCTAGAATTTTTCTTTTTTTTTTTTT
>NW_003852442.1:9504792-9514546 GCF_000181295.1 Otolemur garnettii
TTTGGTTGCAGCCATCATTGTTGTTTGGCGGCCCGCTCTAGATTTGAACCCACCACCTTAGGTGTATGTGGCTGGCACCTTAGCCACTTGAGCCACAGGCGTTGAGCCATGCCTGGCTATTTTTTGTTGCAGTTGTCTTAGTTGTTTTAGCTGGCCTGAGCTGGGTTTAAACCTGCCAGCCTTGGTGTATGTGGCTAGCGCCACAACCACTGTGCTATGACAATGGGCTTGCTCAAATCTAGAAATTGAGCCCATTTCTAGAATTTTTTTTGAGACAGAGTTCGTTTCTAGAATTTTTTTTTTTTTTGAGACAGAGGCTTTCTCTATTGCCCAGGTTAGAGCACTGTGGCATCAGCCTAGTTCACAGCAACCTTCAACTCCTGGGTTCAAGATAACCCTCTGCCTCAGCCTCCCGAGTAGCTGGGACTACAGGCATCTGCCACAATGCCTGGTTAGTTTTTCTATTTTTAGTAGAGACAGGGTCTTGCTTCTTGCTTAGGATGTCTCAAACTCCTGAGCTCAAGTGCTCCTCCTGCCTTGGCCTCCCAAAGCACTGGGATCCACCATAACCAGCCCCCTTTCTTTTCTTTACTAGATTTAGTGTTTGCTGATCAAGATCTCTGACGGTCTTTGATCTATTTGTACTAAATATATTTTCTAATTACTTTTATTTTCATTTCTTCTAAATTCTTCTTAAATTTTATTATTATTTGTTGTCATTCCATCACCCTGGGCACAGTGCCATGGTGTCATAGCTCACAGCAACCCCAAACTCTTGGACCCAAGCAATTCTCTTCTCTCAGCCTCCCAAGGTGCTAGTACTACAGGCGCCCACCATCACACCCCGCTAATTTTTCTATTTTTAGTAAAAACTGGGATCTTGCTCTTTTCTTGTTCAGACTGGTCTCGAATTCCTGAGCTCAAGCAATCTGCCTGCCTTGGCCAACTCCCAGTGTGCTAGGATTACAGCTGGGCTGGGCGCTCTCTCTCTCTCTCTATCTATATATATATATATCCTTTTTTGAGACAGGGTCTCACTATGTTGCCCTCAGTAAAGTGCCGTGGCGTCACAGCTCATAGCAACCTCAAACTCTTGGGCTCAACCTCCCAAGTAGCTGAGACTACAGGCACCCACCACAACACCTGGCTATTTTTTGTTGCAGTTGTCATTGTTGGTTAGCTGGCCCAGGGTGGGTTCAAACCTGCCACCTTCGGTGTATATGGCTGGTGCCGTAAGCACTGTGCTATGGGTGCCAAGCCTGGGCTGGGCCTTATTAGCTTTTTTTTTTTTTTTTTAAACACATTACTTTCCCCCAGGTGTTTCAGACCTTGTATATAAGCTCATCTCAACAAATCTCTTATATTTTACTTTTTCCTATCTTTCTGGGGGTTTCACATTTGCCTCCCCAGGTCCCTTGAGTGCCCCAGTCTAGAGCGTATCTTGTAGCAGCAGCTCAGCTTAGGTCCAAGCTAGGTTATGTTTCTTTTAATAAGCATTGTTAAAATAAGCCATAGCCCCAGGAAATGATCAGTAGCAACTTTTTCAGATTACTTTCCTAGCCAGCAGCTTTAAGCAATGCACTAGCTCTAACTGCATGCTTCATGTGGAGTGCTGTTACCCCAAACTTCTCCTTCTAGACTTGAAACCAGCAGGCCTGCAGCCTTAGCCTGCTGTCTTCTCTGCGTTTCTTTTCCATTTCTCATCCACAAGGATAAACGTTTTATCATTTTGTGTGTGGAAGAGGGGGAGTGCATGACTATGAGTATGTTTTTAGAATTTTATCTTTTTGTGTATGACTGCTATGTGTTTAGAGTATAAATTTACAGTGTCATCTTGACTGGATGGATTGGATTAAACTATTCATATCAGGGAACTCGGGATCTCTGCCAATACCAGTCTCTTGGGAACGGATATCAAACCATCTCTAACAAAATTCACAGAACTCCAGCCAACACAGTGAAGGAAGCAGACTGAGATATCCTGGGGTAAGCTGATCAAAAGTCTCAATTAGAACTGATCTCCCATTCCTACCCCTGCCTTTATTCCAGTCTACAGTGGGATGGGGGCAGGGTCATGCAGACAGGATCTTCCTTCCAGATGTGGTCTAAACAGATCTTCACCAATGAAGGCCACCCCAGCCTCCAGCCCTCCTGCACACCACTTCACAGTTCAGGTTTGCACCTGGCTACTGAAAAACGCACACTGGCCATATAAACACCTATGATGAACAGACCTTTAGACTCTCTCAAGTCCCCAGCCTATCTGCATGGGGCCAGCCTAAAGTTTCAACACACATCAAAACAGTGGATTCAGGAGGCAAATTCTAGTCCAGGCTGTTGCCAAGCACCAAGTTACTTTTAATTTCCAGGCCAACATCCTTTTTTTTTTTTTTTTTTTTTTAATAAGAGAGAGTTTCACTCTATCACCCAAGCTAAGAGTGTGCAAAGGGCATGATGATCATAGTGCACTACAGCCTTGAACTCCTGACCTCAAGAGATCCTCCCACTTCAGCCTCCTGAGTAGCTGGGACTATAGATGCATCACTGCACCAGACCATGGCAAGACTTTTTTTTTTTTTTTGGCAATCAAAAGAAGGCAATCCTGGCTCAGCGCCTGTGGCTCAAGCAGCTAAGGTGCCAGCCACATACACCTGAGCCAAACAACAATGACGGCTGCAACCAAAAAATAGCTGGGCATTGTGGTGGGTGCCTGTAGTCCCAGCTACTTGGGAGGTGGAGACAGGAGAACTGCTTGAGCCCAGGAGTTGGAAGTTGCTGTGAACTGTGATACCACAGCATTTTACCCAGGGCAACAACTTGAGGCTCTGTCTCAAAAACAAAAACAAAAACAAAGGCGGCAATCCTGGGTGCGGTGGCTCACACCTGTAATCCTAGCACTCTGGGAGACCGAGGACCTGAGCTCACAGGCTGAGACCAGCCTGAGCCAGAGTGAGACCTCGTCTCTAAAAATAGCCAGGCTTGGCTTGGTGCCTGTAGCTCAAGCAGCTAGGGTGCCAGCCACATACACCAGAGCTGGCAGGTTTGAATCCAGCCTGGGCCCGCCAAACAACAATGACAACTACAACCAAAAAATACCTGGGAGTTGTGGCAAGTGCCTGTAGTCCCAGCTACTTGGGAGGCTGAAGCAAGAGAATCACTTAAGCCCAAGAGTTGGAGATTGCTGTGAGCTGTGACACCACAGCACTCTACCCAGGACGACAGCTTGCGACTTTTCTCCCCCACCCCCCAAAAAACAGCCAGGCATTGTAGCAGGCACCTGTAGTCCCAGCTACTTGGGAGGCTGAGACAAAAGGGCTGGACAAGCACAAGAGTTTGAGGCTGCTATGAGCTACAATGATGCCACAGCACTCTACCTCGGATGATAGAGTAAGACTCTTGTCTCCAAAAAAAAATAGCTGGGCATTCTAGTGGGCGCCTATAGTCCCAGCTACCCAGGAGACTGAGACAAGAGAATCACTTAAGCCCAAGAGTTAGAGGCTGCTGTGAGCTGTGACGCTACAGCACTCTACTGAGGGCGATAAAGTGAGATTCTGTCTCTTAAAAAAAAGAAAAAGAAAAAAGCACAATCCTACCTCCACTCTCCTCCTCTCAGGTGATCTGTTTGTAACTTCTATACAAACCAGTCACTATAATCTATTTTTTGGACTTTCTGATACTTTCTTGCCTACTTCTTTCAGCTGCTAATGCATCCTGAGGGTCCTACCTTCAGTCCTTTCTGCTTCTTTATCTCTCTTTACATGCGCACTCAAAACTAAGAGTTTGCCCCTTGACCCTGGGTTATGTATTCTCAATGGTCTCTAAAGAGGCCAAAGTCTCTAATGCTAAAGCATGTCTACATGGCACTTCAAACTTAACAAACTCATCATCGTCCTGTATTTAAAAGCACATGACATGAGTGCCCTTATTCATGGGGCCACAGTCAGGTTCCTTAACACAAATATTCAGAGATCCCCACACCAGGCTCTCCTCCCAAGCCTCATCTGTCATCTCATCCTTCCCTCCAGGGATTCTGAACCAATTCGGATCCCACATCAAATCTGGCCCACATTTATTAAGATCCTGCGCCGCAGCTAAAAGACATGTATCTGTCTCCGTCGCTCACAAACTCTAAGGGTACACACACCACTGTAGGACTTGGCACTGTCCTGCACACAGGGGACATCAACAAATGTTTACCCAGAAGAGTATCACCTCTCTATATAAAGCCCACAGCTATAAGAATCAGAAAAAATAATGATTATGAAAAAAGGCTTTGAAAACCATTTTTATAAATTATATAAGTATGCAGATGGAAGTGGTAATTATATTCTGCCCCCACTCTTCTGTCTCTGACATTTTTTTTTTTTATTGAATGGTAACTATGTACATCAATGCACTTCTGGGGTACAGTGTGGGGTTTTCTTTTTTTTTTGAGACGGAGCCTCAAGCTATCCCCCTGGGTAGAGTGCCTTGGCATCACAGCTCACAGCAACCTCCAACTCCTGGGCTCAAGCGAGTCTCCTGCCTCAGCCTCCCAAGTAGCTGGGACTACAGGTGCCCACCACAACACCTGGCCATTTTTTGGTTGCAGCCATCATTGTTGTTTGGCGGGCCCGGGGTTGGGATTCGAACCCGCCACCTTAGGTGTATGTGGCTGGCGCCTTAGCCAATTGAGCCACAGGCGCCGAGCCACAGTGTGGGGTTTTCACCTGTCTCTGACATTCTAGAAGTGAAAGCTTTCTCTAACTTCTCTTGGACCAGCCAGAAATGTGAGGCCTCAGGTACCAACCAGATTTAGCAAATCCAAGGAGATGGGAAACGGGTGTGTCTGTAGAAGCTAAAGCAGCTGCCTGGACTATGGGGACAGTGGTAGTGCCCTGCTCAGGCCTACTACTGTGGGATCCCTGTGGGGTACTCCGCTAAGTGCCACAGCAGGCCTGGGCTCTCAGGATCACTCTTAGTCCACTTTAGCTCAAAGCCTCCCTAAGTGAAGAAAGTGCTAGAAACATGTGGATTCATAATCTGGCTTTGCCATTTGTCAGCTATTAAACATTGAACCTCTCATCTGTCAAATGGGAATAGCACCCACCTTGAGAGTGTTCTTTAGGATGGGAGAAATAAAGCTCCTAGCTCCAAAGCTGTGGTTCTGGGTTCTACAAGGCTAGAACCCCATAGCCATGGATAGGCTCCTGGAGGTACAAGCCCCTCCTGCATAGCCCTGGCTCAGGTTCATCAGCACCTCTCCTCCACTGAACCTCCCTCAGGCCCACCTTGCTCCAGAGCGTCCCTTCCTGGCTCACTATGGGCACTATCTCCCACCCTGGCAGGCACCAGCTTCCAAGAAAGTTGAGCCTTCATGGCCAGCTCTGCCTCCTGGACCCTCGCCCCAGGAAGGGGGGGCAACAGACTGCTTCACTGAAAGAAGGGCTGCAAGGCTGGGGTCTGTGGACTGCATAGAGTGCTGTGTCCATCCAGTGAGTCACAGGGTCCATCACCTCTTCTCCAGCCCCCACTTTATCAGACCACACACAGCATCAGCCTGACCTAGCTGGTCCTAAACAGCTCCCGAGGGCCACTCACTGTTTCCCACCCCTGCAGCTCTCTAGTCACAGTTCAGCAGCAAGTTCTAGAAGAGACTAATAAGGGGCTTCTCTGCAGGGCTGAAAGCCTCAAATATTAAGAGAGGCAGGAGACAAGTGGAAGACCCTGAAAGTAAGAGTTTAGGGAGAAATCTAAGCGCTTTTGAGGTCTTTTGGAGGAGTGGGGTGTGAGATGATATATGGAGGAGTATGGAGAGCTGGGGTATGGACCTTCGTCTCCCAGATATACCCTCTAACTGCCTCCAAGGAGCAATAAATTAAACCGGACCACACCACTTCCCAGGGTGAAAGGACTGGGGTGCCTATAGTCTACTCTGATTTCCTTTAAAGACAGGCAGGGTTTAAGGCGCCAGGTGGCTGGTTGTTCATCACTGCTTATGATTCTAACCTTAGTCACACTGTGGAGGTATGATAAAGACCCACTAAGAAGCTGTCAGAGTCCTCCTTTTCCTTTCTGTGCTTGTCTGTATGTCAGAGTATGTTTCGAATCGTAAGAGAACAGGCTCGGCGCCTGTGGCTCAAACGGCTAAGGCGCCAGCCACGTACACCTAAGGTGGCGGGTTCAAATCTCCAGCCTGGGCCCGCCAAACAACAATGATGGCTGCAACCAAAAAATGGCCGGGCGTTGTGGCAGGCGCCTGTGGTCCCAGGTGCTTGGGAGGCTGAGGCAGGAGACTCGCTTGAGCCCAGGAGTTGGAGGTTGCTGTGAGCGTGATGCCATGGCACTCTACCCAGGGGGATAGCTTGAGGCTCCGTCTCAAAAAAAAAAAAAAAAAAAAAAAAAGAGAGAGAAAAGCAGAGGATGCCTTGGTTCATCCAATACTTACTGATCAACACCAGGGAGTGGCAGCCAGCCTGGGAAGAGCCCAGTCCCACCTCCTTGCATCACTGAGCTCTTAGAAAGCCCTTCTTTCCATGGCCTTGTGCTTCCTCTCTGGAAACAAGCCAGCCAGCTTCCTGCTCTGTCAAGGAGCACAGCAATGAGACTCCTGTTTCAGGACTTCCTACAACCCCTCCAGCTTGCCACAATGCCAAGGCTCCTTGGCTTGGACACCTAGCCTTCCTCCAGGATGGCTGCTCTTCCAAGGCCATGCCAAGAAGCAAGTGACCTCAAAGACTTTGCCCTCTTTAAAGGGGTAGAGCTAGTGACGTGCTGCCATATCCACTTCACGGCCTCCCTTGGGAAAGAGGACCGTGATCTCTGTCAAATTCACCTTCATCAAAACAGCCCTTCTTGTTCCTCCTGACCAGAACACTGGTCAGTCTGCTCGTTCCTAAGCCCAGGCTTCCCCTGCCTGCCACACACACTACCACACCACTCCGCTGACCTGGTTTGTGAGGACCAGATTAGGTTTATCTAAGAGGTCTAGAAGAGAAGAGTCTCACAGCACACTGCCATCCTCCCCAAAAGCAGAGCAAGTAGCTTCTCTAGATAACCTTCAGCCCTCTCCTCCCTAACCCATGCACCTACAAACAGGAAATCAGTCCGTGGTAACAGAGCCTGCCACAGCAGATGGGCTTCTTGGTATAATCCTGGGCAAGGGCACACAGCAGGAACAGGAGCTCCAGGGGCCATGGACAAAGAGCAAATGCTCTCCTAAGAGCTGAGCCAGGGTGATCCATGCAGTATGGTAGAGAGGGCAGAGGTAGGGCTTTCCCTCCCCAGTTCCCAACTATTGGATATTAACATGGGAAGGGGAGAAGGGAGGGGAAAGGCTATTGAATCTGATCACTCTTTCCCTCACCCAAGAAAAGGAATGAGGTTGTACTCCTGTTTCCTTGCCCCTTCTCAGCCTGGACTCGAGCAAGGGGATTTGGTCTGGTTTCTACCCTCCCTCCACTTGTAAGCTTTGGAAAGCTAGATACCCTGGAGAATGCTGAGCCCAGCTAGACCCCAGCAGGGGCTGATGGAGAAGGGCTGAGCTAGGGCACACACAAGTCTTGCCCATACACAGCAAGGGAAGGAGAAGCTACGCCTCTGGAATCCTCCAGGACAGATTCTGTGGCCCAGAATTAAAGGACTGAACTTAAAAATGCAGCACTGGCCAGGTGTAGTGGGTCACACCTGTAATCCCAGCATTTTGAGAAGCCAAGACAGGATTATTTGAGGCCAAGAGTTTGAGAACAGACTGGGCAGCATAGCAAGACCTCCATCTCTAAAAAAAAAAAAAAGACAAAAAAATTAACTGAGTGTGGTGTCCATAGTCTTAGCTACATGGGAGGGTGAGGCAGAGGAGCGCTTCAGCCTAGGAATTCAAGGCTACAGTGAGCTCTGATCATGCCCATGTACTCTAACCCAGGTAACAGAGTGAGACCCTGTCACTAAAAGAAAAAAAAAAAAAATCAACATCTATCCCCAGATCCTCTGAGGGAATGGGAAGATAGGAGAGAGAAGAGGTCATAACCCACCCAACCAAAACCATGAACCTTCCAGACAGGAGCCCCGGAGGCAGGGCGACAGACTGCTTCCCTGGAAGGAGAAGCTACAAGACCGTGGTCTGTGGAAACATAGCGCATACACAAACTAACAACATTCCAGACGCTCAGCAAGCCAGAGGGCAGCAGCAGAGTGCCCTGGCTGGCATCCTGGAACAGGTGTGGCCCAAAGCTCCAGCGCATAGGAAACACTTCAGCCCCTGAGAAAATGAGGAGAGCTTCTGGGACATAAGACCTTCCAAAGCGATGTTCCTGCAGAGGGCAGCAGTCTCAGATGCTCCCCTCCCAGCCAAGGTGGCACCGCGTGCTCACTCAGCTAGTGCTAGTGTCACACTTGAAGGTGGAGGTGACAAGAAGATCCTTTATCATGAGCCCCAGTCACGTGCCACACCTCCTCCACTGGGCTGGCACAACCTCTGCCTGTCACCTTTCAATCTTCCCGGCCCAGCTAAGCTACTAGGTGGGATGTGTGCCAGAGCCTCTGAGACAAGGCAAAATCATGAAGGCCACAGTCCAGCCTGCAGGTGTGGAGGTGAATTTCTCTAAAGGGCTCCATCCAACGTTAGCAGTGGGGTGGGGGCATCAGGCTAAAACCAACAACTTAACCTTCCTTCTTCATCTATCCTGTCCCCACATTTCCCTGTGAGGCAGTGGTTCTTTTGATTTCTTGCACTGAATCTGAACATTTGGTATGAAATGGAGGTACTGTGTGTGCTGGCAAGCAGCAGTTTGGAACCTGGAGAAACATCTGGCTCCTGGGCCCTGCCCAGATGTCAGGCAGGACAGAGACTTGGTACTGCAGCTGGAAACTCAACCTCCTTCATCAAAACCACATGACTACAGGCCAGGCATGCAGGGCTCACACCTGTAATCCTAGCACTTCAAGAGGCCAAGGCAACCTTGAGTTCAGGAGTTCTAGACCAGCTAAGCTAGAGTGAGATCCCTTCTCTATTAAAAATAGAAAAATTAGCCAGGTGTGGTAGCATAACTGTAGGGACAGGAGGACCACTTGAGCCCAAGAGTTTGGGATTGCTATGAGCTATGGTATCCTCACTGTACTCTAGCTGGGTGAGACTCTCAAAAAAGAAAAAAAGGCATGACTATAGAGTATTGTTTTTTATTTTCAAACCCAGAACAACCTTTCCCCTAACCCACTCAAAACGTCTACCACCCAGGCCAACTTCTTAGCAGTTTCTTTTCTTTTTTTTTTTTGAGACAGACTCTATATTGCCCTTGGTACAGTGCCATGGTGTCACAGCTCATAGCAACCTCAAACTCTTGGGCTTAAGCAATTCACTTGCCTCAGTCTCCCAAATAGCTGGGACTACAGGCACCTGCCACAACGCCCGGCTATTTTTTTGTTACAGTTGTCATTGTTGTTGAGCAGGCCCAAGCCAAGTTCAAACCCACCAGCCCCAGTATATGTGGCTGGCACCCTAACCACTGACCTACAGGTGTTGAGCCACTTTCCATTCTTTTTCTAAAAAATTATATGTATTTTTAATTTATATACATATATATGTATTTTAAATTTTTCTAATTAGTTTCAATTCTTGTGATCCAGTAGGAGGAAGGAACCAGGTGGAGAGACTTCTACACTTTCTACCAAGATCAGATGTTAGAGAAAGACCAGCCCTTAGAGCCTAGCATGGTGGTTCACACCTGTAATCCCAGCACTCTGGGAGGCCAAGAAGGGTGGATGTCTTTTTTTTTTTTTT
>NW_003852442.1:9514566-9517319 GCF_000181295.1 Otolemur garnettii
GGTCCTAGCTACTTGGGAGGCTGAGGCAGGAGACTCGCTTGAGCCCAGGAGTTAGAGGTTGCTGTGAGCTGTGATGCCACAGCATTCTACCCAGGGGGACAGCTTGAGGCTCTGTCTCAAAAAAAAAAAAAAAATCCACATATAGTCACAGGGCCAAAAAGTAACAGACAAGGAAGCAAAGTGAATTGTATGACCATAGGCACATGTGAAAGAGGGAGGAAGAGGAAGTGAGAAATGTTTTAACTGGGAGGAATGAAAGACATCAAAACAACTGGCACTGGTTATAGACGAGCCCCAAGCAGCTTAAAAAAAAAATCATTTCGGGTATCGAGAAAGACACAGCTGGCCTAGAACAAATTTTAAAAAACTAAAACAAACAAAAAGCATTAAGTTTAAGAGAGAATTCTCCTTCTGAACCACTATCCTGGTTTTTTCTTTTCTTTTTGAAACATCTGCTGTTGTTTGCATGTTGTAATCATGACGGAGAAATATACAGAAAGGAAGCATTCGAATCTTTCTTAGTGAGGGGGTTAGACTAGCCTACAAGCCAGGAATCACCTCTGATAGAATAAAAGAAATTTCTAAGTGCTTAGTGGATAGAGGGTCAAAAACTTAGGCATACAATTCAGGAATATAATTTTCAGGCACCCCTATAAGGTCAAAAGGCCACACTAACTCACATCTAACCAGTCCTTATAATTAGATATAGAAAAGGTTTATCTAGGATAGGGTTCAATATCCAAATATGTCTATGATATTAAGTTTCTATTTGGTATCGGGATCCATGTTGAGAAAAAGGATGAATAAGATTCTTTGATTCTTTCTTTTATCTGCCTAGTTATGCTGTGCGACACGCTGGTTTGTTTGGTGCAATGATTTATAGCTCCTAGATTACCTAGGGGCCACAAGCTGTTCCTATTGACCAGTTTCCAGACTGTCCTGCCCTTTACTGGTTTTTTTTTTTTTTTTTTTTGAGACAGTGTCTCACTTTGTCACTCTTGGTAGAGCGCCATGGCGTCATAGCTCATAGTAACCTCCAACTCTTGGGCTCAAACTATTCTCTTGTCTCAGCTTCCCAAGTAGCTGGGACTACAGGTGCCCACCACAACACCTGGCTATTTTTAGAGACGAGGTCTCGCTCTGGCTCAGGCTGGTCTGGAACCTGTGAGCTCAGGCAATCCACCCACCTCAGCCTCCCAGAGTGCTGGGATTACAGGCGTGAGCCACCGTGCCCAGCCAAGGGTGGATCTCTTGAACTCAGGAGTTTGAGACCAGCCTGAGCAAGAGACCCTGTCTCCACTAAAAATAAAAACATTAGCCAGGCGTTGTGGCAGATGCCTGTAGTCCCATCTACTCAGGAGGCTGAGACAAGAGGATCACTTGACCTCAAGAGTTTGAAGTTGCTCTGAGCTGTGACAACGCGGCACTCCACTCAGGGCTACAGAGACTCTGCTTGAAAACTCCACCCCGCCAAAAACAAAAAATAAACAAGAGCAGCCCTTGTGTGGCAGCTTGTGGGTTAAGCTGGGCCTCAGCAGTGTGTCAAGAGGTGGATCTTTGGCTGGGTACAGTGGCTCATGCCTGTAATCCTAGTACTGGGAGGCTGAGGCAGATGGATTGAGTGAGCTCAAGAATTCAAGACCAACCTGAGCAAAAGTGAGACCCTGTCTCTACTAAAAATAGAAAAAAAACTACCTGGGTGTGGTGGTGGGCGCCTGTAGTCCCAGCTACTTTAGGAGGCTTAGGCAAGAGGATAGCTTGAATTCAGGAGTTTGAGGTTGCTGTGAGCTATGACACAATCACACTCTACCCCGGGCAACTAAGTGGATTCTGTCTCAAAACAAAAACAAAAAGAGGTGGATCATACTACCAGACTTACTAAGACTAAGACTTTACTCCTAAAAGAGATATTCATGTAGGGGCCAATTCCCTGAGAAATATAGGGAAGGAGGCATCCCCTCTTTCTACCTGCACAGCCAATAAACTGAGTAGAGAGAAGGGTCTGGCAGAGACCTGACCACACAACGGTTAAGTCTTCTCAGAGAGGACTCCTGGTGATACGAGTTTGGAGGACAACTTAAGCAGGAAGACAGGCCAGCACCAGGAGGCCAGAGAGTGCAGAGGTTTGCTGGCCCTAGCAGTTGTTATCTCCAGAGAAGGGTAGAACAGGGTAGGGTCCAAAAGCCCTTGAAACAAACCAGTAACCTGTACTTCGTGAGCCAGGCTGTTTTTACTCTTTCTATAACCTATCTTTAGCTTTCTTTTATTCTCCTTTTATATTTAGTAATGTCTTTGGGAAAGGTCAACCCCTGGCAGCTATGCTAATGGAAACTCAAACATGTCTGCATCCACCCTTGGACCAGAAGATTAAAGGGAAACAATATAATCTCTGACACCCCAGGAGTGGAGAAAGGCAGAGTGAAAGGTCGGAGGAGACGAGGATTGGGCCACTTGCTCAGGTGCAGTGTCCTCTGGACATCTCTTTTCCAACAGAGATCCTGTAAGTTCCAGTTAGGGAGAGAGCAGTCATGAGCCCATGGCCGGCCTGGTGCCATTTGGTAACTTCTAGCAGTAACCCTGCAGGTGGCCAGGTGGCTTTGGGAATCACCCTAGCCCTGTGCTCTGCTTTTCCCTGCCACTAAGGTTCAGCCCCAGAGGCTCGGCGCCTATAGCTCAGCCGGCTAAGGCGCCAGCCACGTACACCTAAGGTGGCGGGTTCGAATCCCCAGCCCGGACCCGCCAAACAACAATGA
>NW_003852442.1:9517492-9524120 GCF_000181295.1 Otolemur garnettii
AAAAAAAAAAAAAAAGGTTCAGCCCCAGAAGGCAAGGGGTGTGGAACTAGAATGGAGATCCCAACACACCCTTGCTTTCATTTCTCTCTGCCTCTGGCTGAGCAGTCCTTCTCTTTACTGAGGAGCTGAAAATATGCTATGACCTACTCAGGCAGGGTCCCTGGTTGCTAGAGAATTACTTTTCACCTGAGAGTGGTAATATCAGCTGTTATGAATAGGCCTACAAAGGTGAGGGGAGCTGGGCTGGGGAAGCCAGGAGCCCTGCCCAGTCCCCACTGCCCCTTCTCAAGGAGTGACTCATTCTCCCAGATCTGGCCTAAGTTATAAGCTCTCTGCCAAAACGATATCCACCACAACCCCCACTACCATTGTCAACTTCACAGGACATAGCAGGGAGGGGTACACAGACTTTGGGCCATTATGATGGCCCTCAGGGCGCTATCTTTACTACATATTGGTGTTACCAGGAATTACTAACACTGTGGGTTGTGGAGGATGGGACACTGCTGGGGTAACTTGAGGCTGTGAGGAGGAGGGGCCCAGGCCCTCCTTCATGTCCTTTGCTTTCCCTTGTGAGATATCCCCACCCCAACTTGTTCCTATGAGTGAACATCTTACAGTGAACTATGGACCAAGGATGGAGGACCTTGATTCCAGGACTGGCTCTGCTATTTGAAATTTGCATATCCTCTTTTTTTTTTTTTTTGCAGTTTTTGGCTGGGTCTGGGTTTGAACCCTACTCCTGTGAGCCAGAGCCACGGCCCACCCCCACCCCGCCCTGAAATTTGCATATCTTCAGGCAAATCATACTGGTCTGGGCCTCAAGTCCTCCATCTGTAAAATGAGCACGACAATACCTGCCTTACTAACTTCACATTCTCCCTGCAAAGACTAAATAAGCAATGCTATCGGCTGTGAAGGGCTATATACTCAAGTAACATAACTGAGTTTCAGCATCACAGAGAAGGAGGAGGCAGGCTTGAGAAACACCATAACTAAGCCTAGGGAAAGGCGAGGTATGACTCAGGTTGGGAGGCCAGTTAGAAACAGGCCCCAGGGAGGAACGACCAGCAGAGCCCTCTAGGCGCCAAGCAGGAAGAGCAGACCCAGCACACAGGTCAGTATGGGCTGGCAGAGAAGACACCAAAGAACTGGCTGTCAGCAAATGTCTTCCTGAGAGAAAGGGTCAGAATGAAAGAGGAAGTCAGCCCCAAATGCAGAAAAGCCCCACTCCTTGAGAGCCAAGGAACTGTTGAGAAAGGCCTCAAAGCTCCCAGGACCTCCAGCGTTTTGTTAGTATATAATTTTACACTCTCATATAGCCCATTACCCCTCACAGGGACAGCCTTCCCTTTCTAGGAAGAAAGGGCCATAGCAAAGTGACTCACCCAAGGCAAGAAGCCTGTGGAAGACTGCACTTGAGATCTCTGCTTGCTAAGTCAGAGGCTCAAAGCCCAGAGCACACTGCCAAGCTCTCCCTGCACTATTCCATTGCTCTGCCAACCTGGGTCAAATACCTGCACCCAAACAGATTGGAGGTGATGGGAAACTGAGTCCAGAAGAGAGGTACTTTTGTCTTTCTCTATTTGAAACTGTCACCACTGGCTCGGCACCTGTGGCTCAAGTGGCTAAGGTGCCAGCCACATAAGCCTAAGGTGGCGGGTTTGAATCCAGCCAGGGCCCACCAAACAACAATGACGGCTGCAACCAAAAAATGGCCAGGTGTTGTGGCGGGCGCCTGTAGTCCCAGCTACTTGGGAGGCTGAGGCAGGAGACTTGCTTGAGGCTCTGTCTCAAAAAAAAAAAGAAAGAAAAGAAAAGAAAAAGAAACTGTCACCACTGTCCTGGGTATTCTCTTCCAAAGAAGATGACAAAGTGGCACAACTCTCCCCAGCATAAAGTCCTCCAACATAATTCAGCAAACACAACAGCACTAAGGCTATATACTGATCTAGGTGCCAACAAAAAAACTACACATGAGGCTGGGCATGCAGAAGCCCAGACAACAGGGGAGACAGAAGGTGGAGGGAAGAGCCCCAGGCAGAATCCAGAGCTGGACCAGTGCTGCCTCTGTTTACTGGGGCCTGGATGAAGCCACAGTGAGTGAGGGTCTCCATTTCAGATACAGCCTTTCACAACACCAGCTACCATGCAGATCACCCTGGGTCACAGGAAGAAGGGACCATTTGCCATAACATGCCTCTGTCAGCTGATTCTGCATAGGGAATAAGTCACTTGTCATAGACGGGGAACCAGGTGAAAAAGGAACTCCTTCCTAAAAGTTGGCACTTCATACCAGAAAGAGCCCTCAACCTGCAAATCAGATAATCTGGGTTCTTATCTCAGTTTGTCTATAGTGGTATTTAGGCCACAGAGCTACTATAAGGTTTCAGTGGGTTCAAATGCATACCTGACACTGCCACAATTCACAACATCTTTATAGTGGGGATGGTTCCTGAACCATCTCTCCCTAAATTGCCATCTCTGTCCTTGTAACCCAGGCTTGGTCAATCAGAGCACCAAATGCACCCAGCCACAGTGCTTGGCCCAGGGTTGGTCATGGCCCCAATTAAGAGCAAACCCTGCTGCTGGGCAGAGATGCTATGAGGACGGAGGCCTACTGATAGGTGTCCCCTGCAATGTGAGAACTCAGAGTGGGTCATTTTCCCCCCACCGCACCAGGCCAGTCATACCGGCGGGCATGTAAGTCAAAGGATTCCCTTTTGTCAAAGAATACTTCCTGCTGGATTCTTAGCCTTTGCAATGGAAGAGGTCCAACTGATAAAAATCATGCACACATGGACAACCATTTCCCATTTCATTTAAAGGAACTTTATGGAGTTCCTTGTTTCAGGGCCAGGTATGGTGGCTCACACCTGTAATCCCAGCACTCTGGAAGGCTAAGAAGACAGGCGGACTGCTTGAGCTCATGAGTTCAGGACCAGCCTGAGCAAGAGCAAGACCTCATCTCTAAAAAAACAGCTGGGCGTTGTGGTGGGTACCTGTAGTCTCAGCTTCTTGGGAGGCTGAGGCAAAAGGATTGCTTGAACCCAAGAGTTTCAGGTTTCTGTGAGCTATGATGCCACAGCACTTTACTGAGGGCAAGGAAGTGAGACTCTGTCTCAAAAAAAAAAAAAGTTTCTTGTATCACTTGCCATCTGATGCAGAATAGTCCCCTGAAATTTTCTTGTCTATTTTTTTTCTCTTTTTCTCCCCCTGAAATTTTCCCTAAAACCCTTGTCCTTGACAAGTCAACCCAGCTCACAGGCCCACAAGGGTAGTAGCTAACATTGTGGGATTCTCGGCAGTGGCTCAGTTCTGGCCAGGACCCAAGTCCTTGTCCAGTCAGGGACACTACCCAGACATGCAGATTGTGAGGGAAGCCCTGTTACGTTATGACCTTCTAGGATGCCTGGGGTGAGCACTGCTTGCCACCAGAGCCCCCAACCACAGGAAAGCCTCAGCAATGAGGGTGCCATGCTTTTTGCTGTCTAGCCACACTCTGCTCCAGCTGAAATGGTCAGGAAAAGAGTACATGCCCCTGGACATGGAATGTAAAAGGAAGTCAGGACCCTAGGTTCCATTTCTTAGATTTTTGAGAGGAAGCCTTTCCAAACATTTTTCTTAATTGGTTAAGAGTCATCTCTGCCTTAAATGATCCCAGAGACTCCCCTGAATATCAGACCTGTCTATCTCACTAACTTCTGAATGCTAACCCTTAGATGGCGTACCTTTGAGGTACCTCAAACTCAGCCTACCCTAAACCAAATTTGTGCATAATCTGAGCCCTTCAAACCCAGTTCTCTCTCTGTATTCCCAATTTCTGAGAAAGGGACCACCATCCATCTAACCCTGAAACTTCAGACTCATCTGTGAGCTCCTCCTTCTGGTAACTCCCTACAGCCAATTTATTATAAAACTCAACTGACTTTTACACTTAAATCTACCTCTAATCCTTCTATTTCTCTCCAGGTATATAACCATTATTCTATTCAAGGAAATGTCATCTTTTTTTTTTTTTTTTTTTTTTTTTGTGAGGCAGAGTCTCACTTTTTTTGCCCTTGGTAGAGTGCCATGACATCATAGTTCACAGCAACCTCAAACTCTTCAGCTCAAGCAATTCTCTTGCTTCAGCTTCCCAAGCTGGGACTACAGGCGCCTGCCACAAAGCCTGGCTTTTTTTTTTTTTTTTTAGAGACAGAGTCTCACTTTATCACCCTTGGTAGAGTGCTGTGGCATCACAGCTCACAGCAACCTCCAACTCCTAGCTTGGGCAATTTTCTTGTCTCAGCCTCCTGAGTACCTAGGACTACAGGTGCCCACCACAACACCCAGCTATTTTTTTGTTGTTGTTGCAGTTTGGCCAGGGCCAGGTTTGAACCCACCACCCTCGGTATATGGGGCCAGCGCCCTACTCACTGAGCCACAGGTGCCACCCAACGCCTGATTATTTTTACAGATGGAGTCTTGCTCTTCCTCAGGCTGGTCTCGAACTCCTTAGCTCAAGGGATCTACCATCTCAGCCTCCCAGAGTTCTAGGATTACAAGTATGAGCTACCAAGCCCCACCTCTGAAACGTCAACTTTCACCTACAGGAGCCTCCTAACTGCCAGCCTCAGATCTACTAAAGAGACCCTCTCCAATTCCTTCTCCACACTTAAGCCAAAGTGGTCTTCACAAATGCAAATCCCATCAGATCTCGGTCTCCATCTCCTCCCAACAAAATAGCCAGATCTGCCAATGTTTTGATGCAAAGGCTGACCCCCCAGATGGCCACATGGCTCCAGGTCTGGCTGCCTGAGAAGCTAAGTAATCCTGAGACCAAAATGAACAGGAAGGTCTGGGAATCACTGCTCAGTCCACAGCCCTGGCCCCACTACTAGGGTGGCTCTAAACTCCTGGGTCAGGCTCAGAATTGGCTCAGTCATGGCAAGTTTGGCCCCTCACCCCCCCAGGGTAGACCTTATCTAACCACAGATGGGAAAGGGAGCTGGCAGCCAAGCAGGAGAAACCCAGCTGGGCTGAAGCCAGGGGCTGTATATGGAAAGAAAAAAGGTGGTAAGAGCACCAGCAGCTCCACACTGATGTCAGTATCTGCAGGGCCACTGAAGAGAAGGCAGCTGTTAGGAATACAAAACCAAAAGGCAAGGGGTCTACCTCTGCCCTTCTATCTGACTGACCTCTGTCAGCCTGTGGCCTGCAGAGAACAGTCATTAACAGCCCCTCCTACACTTCCTGTGGGCACAACCCTATGTGTTCAGCCCAGCCTGATCCAGCCTGAGGCTGCCAGAAAGCATGCACCTTCTTCCCTGCCAGCCTAAGGCTTGGGGCCCCCTCTACCATATCCCCCCTCTCAGGCATGATCCTTGTGCTTAGCTCAAACTGGTCTTCTCAAGGTCCCCAAATGTCCCCTGCCTTTTTAGTTCAGGCCTTTCCATCTCAGTAGATGTGGCCTTTTCCTACCACCTTCCTTCTCTTCTTTACTATGAGACCTGCCCTGCCCCTCACCCCATCCAGGCAGGTTCTCAACTCCCAGCAGATATGCCACGTGTCTGCCAGCTGCCCCAGGCCTCCCATGATCAGCCTGTGATTGCACCTCCCACCCCAGCTTTGGGGGGAGGGGGGAACTGCCTAGAGAAGAGCACAGGATTCAAAGGGGTGGGGGAACTGGGAACAGAAAAACACAGGAACCCTATTAACAGTCACCCCAGGGCCTAACTGGCACTGTTGTAGGAAGGGAGGAATGTGAGGAGAGACCAGATGCCTAAACCCAGGACAGAGCCAGAGCAACAGTTAGGAGTGGGGACCATGAACTACTGAAAATGGGAGACCAGAGAACAGCTCCCTGGGCCGCAGAAGCCTAAATCCCCCAGAGAGATGCCATGGACCCAGACAGACTGGGAGAATGTTCAAACCGATCTCCACAGACATCCAGATTGCATGATGGCATCCCAGGCCCCAGCACTACCTCCCCTCTGCCAGGCAGGTCGACCGGTGGTTTGAGAGTAAAAACCTGAGCTGACTTTCAAATTTATTCACAGATGAGAACTCTGAGGCCCAGACAGGGGCAGTGACTTGCCCCGGTCACACAGCACCAAACCCCCCATGGGTAGCAAAGACACCAAGAACCCTACGTGCATCCAACCAGACTTAGCCCTGAATTGTGAAAATCACCAGTCCCCTCATCCCACCTCCAGCCCCCTCAGCAAACAAATAAGCTGCTTCCCCTGCAGAAAAGCCAAACAGCCATCCCCTGACACAGCCCAGGACTCCACCTGACCTCTTGGCTGTCAATAGAGGGCCTACTGGCCCCTCCCCCGTTCTGCCCAGGGAGAAGGGCAGGGATTGCTAGAACAATATGGGTGGAAGATGATGCCCTCCAAGGCACCTCACCTGGGTTTGACAGGGGCAAGGAGGGCTTGGTGCCTGTGGCTCAAGTGGCTAAGGCGCTAGCCACATACACCTAAGGTGGCAGGTTCGAATCCAGCCCGGGCCTCCAAAACAACAATGATGGCTGCAACCAAAAAATAGCCAGGCGTTGTGGCAGGCACCTGTGGTCCCAGCTACTTGGGAGGCTGAGGCAGGAGACTCACTTGAGCCCAGGAGTTGGAGGTTGCTGTGAGCTGTG
>NW_003852442.1:9525024-9532229 GCF_000181295.1 Otolemur garnettii
AAAAAAAAAAAAAAAAAGAACCCTCTCCTCCTACCCATGGTATCTGGGGTCTCCCCTGAGGGCCCTGAAACCACCCAGAGGCTGAACAGGCACCGCCCAGGGAAATACCAAGCCTCTAGGATAGGAGGAAGCAGAGAGAAGGTAGGACCCCCTGGAAGTTCCCTCATGGCCTGGCAAACTGAACCAGAACCTGACTGTGGGGGACGTCACACCCCTCCCTAGGGAGGGAAAGGGGGAGTCAGAGGCTTTCTTGGCTCTCCCTACCTGGCCTTTCTCACATAGCCACCGTCCCTTTGGTTGCCACTGTCTGTTTTCCTGCACAGCCTAACTATACAACACAGGCCCACAGAAACTTTCACTTCCCCCTGACACTCAGGTTCCAATTCACTGCTTGCATCAAATGGCTAGTATTTTGTCTTTAACTGAACTTGAGCCAGAATGAAGGGGGAGGGCCACTTATGGGGCAGGGGAGACTCAACATTCTACTTATGTCCCTTTCAAACTCACAGGAACCCTGCAAAGAAGGCAGGAGAGAAGGGTGGGGGAGTGGAGGAGGCAGCCAGGGTGGAGCAGAGGGGGTGCTGGTGGGGAGAACCCTCCTTACTTCTACCATTCCCAGGGCTGTGTTCCTTCCCTCAATCCACCTCTTATCCCCCCCTCCTCACTACCAGCCCCATCCCCTCCAAACTCCCCTTAGCCACAAAAATAAACAACTTGATTTTTTCTCACCAGAGCAGCTCCCTCTAGACCAATTAGCTATTTGCATTTGTTGCCAATTCTCTTCCTCAGAAAGCTGCTGACCTGCCAGAGCTGGGAGGCTGTTACCTACCTAGGCTGAGATTCAAGAGAAAAAGGCAGACTCCCCAGTCTCTGGGTCCTGCCATAACACCTCAGGGTCGCTTCCTTCTTTTGAGCCCTGCAAAACCACCCTCTGGGTTCAGGAGAGGCCTTTTAGCCTAAAGATAAATCCCACCTGGAGGAAAAAGCTGCACTGAGGAACCTCAAGTTTTTCAGTATCTGACACCAGAATTATGCATGTTGTGCTACTAACACTATTGTGCAAGTAAAAGTTAAGTATTGGTCTGAAGTGGCTCATGCCTGTCCTTCCTACCACTCTGGGATGCTGAGGTGGGTGCATCGCTTCAGCTCAAGAGTTCAAAACTACTGATTCTGGTGGATCCTCCTCCCCTAATTAAAATCTTTTCTTGTCCCTTTGAAAGAAAAAAAAAAAAAAGAGTTCAAGACCAGCCTGAGCAAGAGCAAAACCCCATCTCTACCAAAAACAGAAAAACAAGCCATGCACTGTGGCAAGTGCCTGTAGTCCCAGGTACTCAGGAGGCTGAAGCAGGAAGATCACTTCAGCTCAAGAGTTTGAGGTTGCTGTGAGCTATGAAGATGTCATAGTACTCAACCCCAAAGCAACAGAGTGAGACTGTCTCATAAAAAAGTTTATCATTAATAGCAACATAAAGAAAACTATACTTTTTCCTCTGGATTTCCTTTGTTCACTTATCATCCATGGTAGTATCCAGTGCATTAATACAGAGTAAAATAGCACATACATTTGAATTGAGAAAAAGTCGTCTTCACTCCAGGAAGATGACCTTCTGCTCTGAAATCTGTGGGGATCAAGAGCCCTTCAGCATAGCTCCTCTGCTCCCACCCAAAGGACCCTGTGTTCTCTCTCTCTCTACTCATTCCTGTAGAAGGAAAACTCCCTCAGAGACAGGCTAGAAAGCTGGGTGGCCCAGAGCCCAGCCTATGCCCTGGAGCCCTAGGAGAGATCTGCAATGGCAACAGAAGGCTGGATTGACAATATGTTGTAATTATGATAATGATTTATAAATAAGCAACAAAAGTACTCCAGAATGGCTGGTTAGGAACAGCAGGTAGGCGTCCCTGATGAACATTGCATAACTGGAGGAAAAGCCTGTTTTCCCCAGATAGCAAAGTTCAGACCCCCTCCTTGAGAAATGTCACTTGGAGATATCCACCCTAAGAGCTAGCAAGGACTTACTGTTAACAAGTGTTCCTAGCAGACAGGGAGGGAACCTAGGTTCCAGGGAGCTGGGCCAGCCCCCTTAGTTGGTCAGAGCCCAGGTGTGCTGGAACATGGGGTGAGCTGAGCTGAGTGGAACAGAAAGGAGAGAAGGCAAAGAAAGGGGAAGCCTATCCTGGACTGCCTGTGGAGACAGAAGACATGCAAAAGGGCAGGGCTGGCTGCAAAGCTCCAGTTGCTTGCAGGATAGAGAGGCCTCTGAGACTTTACAGCCCTACCTCGTCAGGGCTGCGGGGCCCCAAACCTCAGGCAGCTCACCAGGACTCTGGGTGTGCTGTCCACGTACTGCACATGGCTCTGCTAAGGCAGGGACACATCAACTACTGAAACTCTTCCTCCTCCTGACTGCCCCATTTCAGCTAAAGGAACCAAGTCTCTCCCCAGGGCCAAGCCTAGCCAATCAGAAAGTCTGTTCTGAAGATGGTATCTCTTTTCACAACTTCTAGAATCAGTCCCCTTTTCCATTTCTACTGCCAAGTTCCATCTCACCTGGACCCTGTCTAGTTTTCTGAGTCCTCCCTCCCTCTGCTCCCTGTCCCCTTATGACAGCCATATCCTGCTGCCCATCTGCCCTGGGTCTGACAGAAACTTGTCAGACTATAAAGTACCTCTTCACCACCTGTCAGTTGGAGTCCTAGTCTAGCACCTTTCTGGACTGACCTTTTGCAGTGTCCATTTCCTCTTCTTCTGGAGACTTTTGCTTTTCAATAAGATCTAGGGGGGCTGTCTACCATGCCACCCGCCCTTGCCTAGCCAAGGGAGGGAACATGGCCCATGCTGGCCAACCAGACATTTCCTCCCTGGCACGTGATCCCAAGAAATGGTGATAAAATTACCAAGTACAGCTATAGGAGATTTATCCTTTTTTTTTTTTTTTTTTTTTTTTTTGAGACAGAGCCTCAAGCTGTCCCCCTGGGTAGAGTGTCGTGGCATTACAGCTCACAGCAACCTCCAACTCCTGGGCTCAAGCGAGTCTCCTGCCTCCACCTCCCAAGTAGCTGGGATTACAGGCGCCCGCCACAACGCCCGGCTATTTTTTGGTTGCAGCCGTCGTCGTTGTTTGGCAGGTCCGGGCTGGGGATTCGAACCCGCCACCTTAGGTGTACGTGGCTGGCGCCTTAGCCGGTTGAGCTATAGGCGCCGAGCCAGGAGATTTATCCTTGGCAACAAAGGCACCCTGAAAACTCTGGCCTTTGGTTCCTGCCATACCTACTCCAAGACTATATGGGACCTGGGGCCTGAATTTCCCTCTGAATCTGTAGCTCCCATGGCCTTCCAACGAAGTCCTGTCTTACCAAAGTTGCTCAAGTTGTGGCTTGAAACGAAATAGGATTTCAATCCTTTCTAAATATATTCCCTATGCTCTAGTGGTCTAGCCAAAAGGGACAATTCCCTAAATGTGCCATATGACTGCCTCTTCTTGCACTCACTGGCCTGCACACCACCAGCCCACAGGTACTTCTGGAACCCTACCCTTAAGGCCCATCCCAAATGCTTCTGAGCCCTCTATTGGGTAAAGCCACCAGCTACACAGTCAGTCATAGACATACTGATGTACTTGTCTCATCCCCGCTCCCAGAGTACACTGACTTGGTCATTGCTATCTCCTACACAACACCAAGCAAAGTTCTAGGCTCAAAAAATTTCATCAGGTCAGACCCAGTGGCTCACACCTATAATCCTAGAACTTTGGAAGGCTGAGAGAGGAGGATCACTTGAGCCCAGCAGTTTGAGACCAGCCTGAGCAATATATTAAGGCCCTCATCTCTACAAAAAATTTCAAAATTAACTGAGTGTGGTGGTGCACACCTGTAGTCCTAGCTACTCAGGAGGCTGAGGCAGGAGGATGGTGTGAGCCCAGGAGTTTGAGGTTGCAGTGAGCCATGATGATGCCACTGTATTCTAGCGGGGGCAACAAAGGAAGACTTTGTCTATAAACAACAACAACAACAAAAAAGCCTCATCAGACTTTTAGGGACAATTACAGGTTTTCCAGGCAACAAAGACTACAAAAGACTAAGAACCAATCTAAGAGCATGCAGTATGTGTCAGAAAGACCCAAGTTTCAATACCAGGTCCTCGTACTTGCTGCCTGACTTTGGGCAAGCCTTGTAAGTTCTGTAAGACTCAGTTATTCATCTACAAAATAGTGATAATGATGTCAACATTGCAATGTTGCTAAGAGGAGTTGTTAACACCTAAGAACATCTAGCACAGCGCCTGCCAATAAGCACTCGACAAACAGCAGACGTTATTTTAACTATTAGTAGCCACTGGTTTAGCAGACACTCAGTCCAAGAGTTGGAATCAGTAGTTCAGGGGTCACTGTGTGACACACAGAGTATCTCTTTGTTCTTCCATAACCCTATCTGGGTCTCTATCTGACTTATAAACCTTCCATAAAACAACAGATGGAAAGTGCTTTGCAAAGCACAATGTAAGTGATGTTGCCTGCTTTTCTAAATTTCAGAAAGTCCCAGGCATCCTGTTCAGTGAGCAGCCATGGCAGGACTTTGCCTGGCAGGCACCCCAACTTGCTCAGTCTGAGAGACAGGCACAGGGCAGACAAGGGCCTGGCTCAACATTTGCTTCACTATATCCATGTAGCCACCCTTTTCCAAAGCCCTGGTTCCTAATGTCCTGGGGGCTCCATGTAACTATCGGGCAGTGTCTGCTACATGGTTACAGAGTGGCCAGCACCTCAGGCACAAGTCACCCCTATCGTTAACATGCCCAAACTTGGACAGCATCAGAATGAAAGAAAAGGCCAACCAGTACAACTGCAGAACAGCCTGAGTGGGGAAGTAAGGTGGAAGGAAGTTACTCCTAAGACTTTACATTTGGCTGCATTAATCTCCCAAACAACTGTAAGGGTCCCAAGGAGCTTTGTAGAGTTGCAAATTATAAGCCCCACCCAGACCGACTGGATCAGAAAACTCGGGGGGCCTAGTCATCTGTGCTTTAAGCAGATCTCCAGGGGATTCTCACATCTGGTCAAATATAAAGAACCCTGCTCTAAACCTTTAACCATAAGACCCTCTGCTTTTACTCACACATATACTGAACACCTACTATGTGCCAAGAACTGAGCCAGGTGGTGATATTGCAGAAATCAGGGAGCATATGAAGAATATCCACAAAATCAAGTACACAAATAGTGCCAAAACAAGGCAGCACATGAAATAGAAGAATGCAAAGGAATCTGTTTTCCATCCCTCTCCCCAGACCCTACCCCTCAGATCTCTTGCCATGGAAAGAAAACAAATAGTTCTGAGAAAGCCAGACTGCCTCACTTCCCCTCACCCCCTCAAACCTGGTATTTCAGACCCCTCAATCCCAGGAGGCCTTCTCAAGAGCAGTGGCAGTCCTCAGAAATGCTCCCTGAGGCCATATCCAGTAAGTGGTTCTTAGGGGCTTATATATGGCTGTGTATGGAATTTGGGCCTTCAGCATGCCACAGCACATCACAACAATGCACTCCCAGGCAGGGTCACTCCCACAGGCGGCTGGCAAGCTTGCACACGAGTGAGTGTGCAGATGCAGACAGAACCAGTTGCACAGATAGTTGGCCCCCTGGCCTCCCTTCCTCCACTCTCAGGTTACAAGGTTAAAAGCATCCAATTCACAGCCAAGGGGGAGTCAAGGGAGGGGATGCTGAACCATCTGGTTCACATCAAGATTGCTCATTTAGGACCCCATAGAATTCCTGGAGCCTCCAGTCCCTTCCTTTGTCCTCCCCACTGAAAATTGGGGATTGGGGTAGAAAGGGAGGACCCCCAAAAATAATCGGTTGAAGGAAGACAACAAACAAAAAAAACTGAATCATACAGGCAATTCTGTGCCACCTCTCTTAGCCTTCGTTCCCTCATCCCTTCGAACTTGAGATCACCACCTACAGATACTGTGCCTTCCTCCACCAAGAGCTCAGAGTACTCAGTAGACATCCTTCCCTGAAAGGGTGACCCCCTCCAAACTTAGCAGCAGTAGATGAGGCTTATGGGTGTGGCCTCACCGACTCCTCTCCCTAGAGGAAGGAGGTGGACGCCTTCCATTTCTGAGGGGCTTTAGAGCCCACCAGGCATCATAGCAGGAAGGGATGGCCAACCAGTGAGTGGCCAACCAGCTTCCAGACATCCCTCCCAAAGGCGAAGCAGGAGTGAGTGTGAGTTGCTGGCTAGGAAGGACTTTCCCAGAGGCCTCAAAGTGCCCAGAACTCCCCTCACTAGCTTTGCCTAATAGAGGCTGTGAGTGGGTCTCCTACTACCACCTCGCTCTCCCTTTTGCCCAACACCACCTTAGACTTTGTTCTCTGGTCCTTTACACAGCTGTAAAGCAGAAGGCAAGATGGGAGACACATGCAGCTGGCAAGAAAAAGAAATCCAAAGGCTAACGAGCGAGCAAGCAAGGGTGAGCGACTCCTCTACAGGCAGAGAGGGCCAGGTGTGGGATATTTGCAGGAGGAGGGGAAGGAGAAGGTAGAAAGCTAAAGGGGAGACTAAAGTGAGCTCAGCTCCAGCGACAGCAGGGGTGGGAAGTTTGGTCCAGTCACAGGAGAATGACTGGGGGCAAGAAGTGACTCTTCTGTTCCAAAGCATGAGCAGGAGGGACGAGGGACGGGGCTCAGGCCAGCCACCACAGGACTAGCGCGCTGGCCGTTTCTGGCTCATGCCATGCCTCAGTTTCTCCAAAGTGGGAAGGAGGTCAAGCTGGGAGAACTGGGCCACTAAGGCTGGCCGGGGGCAGTGCCAGGTAGGGAGAGGGGAGAGGCGCTGATGGTTCAGGCAGCCTCTGTCAAAGAGGGGCAGGGGACTAGCGTCCGGGGGTGGGGGTACGAACTAGGCAATGGACTGGAAGTCGGGACTGGGGCAGGGACTGGGGGCTGCCGACAAGGAGCGGAACAGGAGCGCCAGGAAAGCTGGGAGCGGCTGGACGTGCACAGCAGAAGGCGGGGATCGGGATTGAGGCCAAAGCCAGAGGACCCCCGCCCACGCGGGGGAGTCCAGCGCCCGACCCGGGGGAAGTTGCCGGGCTGGACCGGGCCGGTCTGGGCCGCCGGGCCGGACCAGCTGCTCACGCAGAGGAGGGCTGGGGTAGCCGGGGGCCCCGGGCGCTTCGCATCCCGCCCGCCCTCATCCCGCCCGCGCAC
>NW_003852442.1:9532475-9536576 GCF_000181295.1 Otolemur garnettii
GGGTGGGGGGAAGGGGGTGGCTGCCCCCTCCCCATTCGCATACTCCCCTCATCCCCGCCCTCCGCCTCCTGCACGTGCGCGGGCATGCTGGGATACCGAGTCCTGCCGGCGCCGGGCCGCGGCGGGCGCCGCGCACCCCGGACTACCTCTCCCAGGAGGCAGCGCGCGCCCACGCTAGGGATCGTGGGCTTTGTAGTCCGGCTGGAGGTAGAGGGTCTACCGCGCTGGGGGCCCCGGGGAGGGGTCGAGGGAGGGCGATGGGGGGGCTCTGGCCGGCCGGAGCCGACGGCGTGGAGTGTCTGTGATGCTCTGGACCCGGGTTGGATACCTGCACCCTCCGGGAGGTGCACACCAGCCGAGGATGCCTCTCAGATGCGGCTGTGGCCAGTTGCGGCCAAGCCCAGCTAGAGGGGACTGTTCACACTCGCGCTCGCAGAGAGCCACGACCTGAGACCAGCTTGGTTTCACACCCCGGCGCTGAGAGGCGGAGGTGCGGTGGGGCCGCTGTGCCCCGGCCCGAGGGGACAGAGCCCGCATTAGCGGTGTGGGCGTGGGGTTTGGCCTCGCTAGACTTCATGTTCCCCATCTGTGGAAAAGGGGCTGCGTATCTATGGTTTTCCTAGTGCCCTACCCACGGGGGCACCTCCCCATTCCAGACTCACCTAAATGTTCGCACCCTCCTACTGTTTAGAATACAATGCATGCATTTAAAATATTTTCCATGTCTTAGTTCATCCTCCAACTTTCAAACCTGGGTTAAAACCTTTGTGAAGCTGCAGGTGGACCACTATTTCGTCCTCCATCTTCTTCCCATCCGGTGGTAGGTCAGAGGGTCTCAAACTTCAGTAGCAATAGAATTCTGGAGAGCTTGTACCAGCACAGATTGCTGGTCCCCATCCCCAGCTTCTGGCTCTGTAGCTTTAAGGTGGCCCCAGAATTTGCATTTCTAACAAGTTTCCAGATGTTGCTGATGCTGCTAGTCTAGGGAACCACTTTGATAACAGCTGCTGTTGGTGTTTGTTGACCAGAATTCCTTATAGTCTTTCAAGGACGGCCCTCCTATGGGGTAATAGTAGCCTCTGCAGAGCCAGGCTGTGGAAGGCAGGGTCCCAGTCCAATTTAGCACAGGAGTGATCTCTTTAAGAGTAATAAACAAGGCCAGGCTCACTCCTGTAATCATAGAGCTCTGGGAGGCCAAGACAGGTGGATTGCTTGAGCTCACCTGTTGGAGGCCAGCCTGGGCAAAAGCGAGACCCCATCTCTACTAAGGATGGAGAGACTGAGGCAAGAAGATCTCTTGAGCCCGAGTTTGAGGTTACCATGAGCTATGACTCCATGGCACTCTACCCAGGGTGACAGCTTGAGATTCTGTCTCAAAATAATAATAATAATAATAATAAAAAAAAACAAGGCAGTGCATTCAGTAAAGGAAGATACTACATGGGGCCATTTGACTGAAAAATGTTCCACATTTCAGCCCTTGAAATTCCCTCTAAAGCAGGGAAGGTTTTTCTGTTGTGAAGGAGGTAGGAAAGATATTCCTGGTGGCTACTTCCCAAGCCAGGGGTTGTGACGTCAACCCCCTAGGAGAAGGTCAGCTCAGTACAATCTGCTGCCCATGGGTAGGCTCTGACCTAAGACAGGCTGGCGAGTGACAGATGGGGAAGTAGATCCCTGATTTGTCACTCTTAGATGAGAGTGCCTCTCATTCCTACCTAGGCAGACCTCCCTACTACCTATTACTCTGCTGTTCTTGGAAGTACCAACTGCTGAAGAGGAAGCTTGGTGAGCACCACCTTCAGGCAGGAACCTAACTCCCCCCATAAGGGAACAAAGACTCCTCAACTAAACTCCAGCCAAGCTCCACTGAGCCCTCTTCTCAACAAAGCCTCAACCTTGGCCTATACAAACTACAGAACACAAGTGATTTTATCTGCCCGCTTCCCTCCACATCAAAAGACTTACATACTAACATAGTTTCTAACAGCTCAAGGCTACAACCCTAGAATGACCTTTGCTTCCCTTAAAGTGCCTGCCGAAGAAAGCTCCCTACTGCCACAAGAATTTACTGTTTGTTCTAGCAACACCTGACTACCCTATCTTTTTTTCTCCTTTTTTAAAAGACAGGGTCTCCCTGTCACCTTGGCAGGAGTGCAGTGGCACAATCATAGCTCACTACAGCCTCAAATTCCTGGGCTCCAGGGAATATCTGGGACTACAGGTGCACACCATTGTGGCAGGCTAATTTTTAAAAAGTTTTTAGAGAAAAGATCTCACAGGTGGGCCTACCCTTTTGTGAATCTGTTCTCTAATCCTTTGAGGTGTGTATGTATCTCCCACAACTTCAAGTGACCTGATAGCCATTCATTTCAAATAAAGTTATCCAGAAAGTCATCCAGAGGGATAAGGCCTCCATCTCCCAGTCTCTGTGGGAGGGTAGAATCCTAACTTCAATAATTGCCAGCTAATAGACACAGCCCCTTGCAATTTTTCACATTCCTGCCTCTATTGAGCCCTTCCTTATCACCTTCTCTAGTCCTTCAATCTCTCTTTAAAACACCCAGGAACAGGGTGGCACCTGTAGCTCAAGCGGCTAAGGCGCCAACCACATACACCAGAGCTGGCAGGTTCGAATCTGGCCTGGGCCTGGCAAACAATGACAACTACAACCAAAAAAAAAAAAAAAAAAAAAAATAGCTGGGCGTTGTGGTGGGCACCTATAGTCCTAGCTACTTGAGAGGCTGAGGCAAGAGAATTGCTTGACCCCAGGAGTTGGAGGTTGCTGTGAGCTATGACACCACGACACTCTACTGAGGGTGACAAAGTGAGACTCTGTCTCAAAAATAAAACAAACCAAAACACCCACTCACCTCTGTACAAGCTGAAGCTGGGTCCAGTTCATGCTGGACCTTCTTCCTTATTGCAATATAGTGTATTACTGATTAAAATTCATTAGCATCAATTTAACCAGTGTTTGGTTTTATCTATCTTTGACAAAATGGGCATTGACTCTGAGTCACAGGGGCCCAGACTCTAGCCTAAGGTGACCAGATTTTAACATTGGTAAAGCAGGACACCATTGACGGCTGTGTGTGTGTGTGTGTGTGTGACAACAATGCAAACTTTGATAAACAGTTCTCGATAATCACTGCTCAACAATTATTTGTTACTATTACAGCTTAACATTATAAAATTAGCAAAAATAATATAAAACTCATATCCTGGCGAAATAGCCACATGGCAGCTGAAAACCGTATATTCCCTTCCTGTTTTCCTGTCCGTTCGTGCATTCTTTCCAAAAATCGGGACTTTTTTAAAACGCTGCAGGACATGGCAAAAATTGTCAAAAAGTGGGACGTCTGGTCACCCTACTTTAGCCTCTCCTCATCAAGGATCAAAAGGGTGAATTAACTCAAGGTTTCTGGGCAAGTAGCCACATAGCTACTAGAGGCATTGGACCTTGACAGAGGTTAACTTAGGAATGTGTTTCTGTTTCCTTTAGACTTGTGTCCCATTATAGGCATGAAGGTCTCAGTAATCTACATGCAGTTCCAAGCTCTGCCTTTAGACCAGCTGCCAGGCCCCTCTTGCAAGGATGTTCCCTCTGCACCTAAATTACATGCCATAGTAATGTCCCCTCACAGGCAGAAGTTAAATGAAGCTTTCTGAATTTATATCCATCTCCAAAATCACTGTTAACAGATTATTCTGAAACAATTAAAATACCCTTTCCGGGCGGCACCTGTGGTTCAGTGAGTAGGGTGCCAGTCCCATATACTGAGGGTGGCAGGTTCAAGCCCAGCCCCGGCCAAACTGCAAACAAAAAAATAGCTGGGCGTTGTGGTGGGCGCCTGTAGTCCCAGCTACTTGGGAGGCTGAGGCAGGAGAATTACCCAAGCCCAGGAGTTGGAGGTTGCTGTGAGCTGTGACGCCATGGTACTCTACCAGTGGCAATAAAGTGAGACTCCGCGGCTAAGGCGCCAGCCACGTACACCTAAGGTGGCGAGGTTCGAATCCCCAGCCTGGACCCGCCAAACAACAATGACGGCTGCAACCAAAAAATAGCCGGGCGTTGTGGCGGGCGCCTGTGGTCCCAGCTAC
>NW_003852442.1:9536773-9539382 GCF_000181295.1 Otolemur garnettii
AAGGACAGCAAGACCCTTTCTATCCCTCAGTTCCAACAAGAACTCCCTATCCCTGTTACTCTCATTACCTCCTAATTAGATGTCCAAAGGGTTCACCCACTTCCCCCTGCCAATTGTGCTTTCTGATCCTCTCTGCCCATCTAAACTCTGCCTTACTGTCCAAAGTCTGTTTTGAATTTTCTGTCCCTCCAGAAGGTTCTCCCCAGATGCCTCAGCCCCATGTGGACCTTATATAACACTCAATTTGTTGTCATTCATTTAAAAGCCTAGCTTTGCTGGTAAACTGTCTGGTGCAAACCAAGCATGTGACTAGCTAGATGCATTGGCTCATGCCTGTGACCCTAGCACTCTGGGAGGCTGAAGTGGGTGAACTGCTTGAGCTCAGGAGTTTGAGACAAGCCTGAGAAAGAGCAAGACCCCGTCTCTACTAAAAATAGAAAAACTGTCCAGGTGTGGTGGCAGACACTCAGGAGGCTGAGGCAAGAGGATCTCCTGAGCCCGAGAGTTTGAGGTTACTGTGAGCTATGGTGATGCCATGGCACTTTACCTAGCATTGGAGTGAGACTCTCTGTCTCAAAAATAAAAAAGAAAAGAAAAAGAAAAAAATTAGCCTAGCACAGTGGCAGGTGGCTATAGTCTCAGCTACTCAGGAGCCTGAGGCAGGAGGATCACTTAAGCCCAGGAGTTTGAGGTTGCTGTGAGCTAGGCTGAGGCCATGGTAGTCTAGCCTCGGGAAACAGAGCAAGACTATGTCTTAGAATAAAAAAAAAAAAAAAAAAAGGGAAGAAGAAGCAGCATGTGAATATTGAGAACAGGGCATCGGAGGTAGATAGCTACTAAACAAAGAGTTGATGCTCTCCATTCCTGGGCTTCTGTTTCAGGAACAGAAGTTCAAAGTCAGACCAAACTGACACAGTTCTCTCTTCTGCAAAATGAGAATAATAATAACAATACACTCTGCACTTTAGAATTGTTCTAAAGATTAAATGAGGAAAGTACTGTGATCTTGGCTAGGAAGACTATTAAAAAGAAGTCAAGTTAATCTAGTATAAATGTAATGTGATCCCAATACGAATACCAGCAGGTTTCTTTGTGTAAGAAGGGAAGATATGCCTGTAATCCTAGCACTTGGGAGGCCAAGGTGGGTGGATTGCCTGAGATCACAGGTTCAAGACCAGCCTGAGCCAGAGTGAGACCCTGCCTCTAAAATGAGCCAGGTGGCTCGGTGCCTGTGGCTCAAGTGGCTAAGGCGCCAGCCACATACATCTAAGGTGGTGGGTTCAAATCCAGCCTGGGCCCGCCAAACAACAATGATGGCTGAAACCAAAAAAATGGCCAGGCGTTGTGGCGGGCACCTGTGGTCCCAGCTACTTGGGAGGCAGAGGCAGGAGACTTGCCTGAGCCCAGGAGTTGGAGGTTGCTGTGAGCTGTGATGCCACGGCACTCTACCCAGGGGGAAAGCTTGAGGCTCTGTCTCAAAAAAATAAATAAATTAATTAATTAATTAAATAAAATGAGCCAGGTGTTGTGATGGGCGCCTGTAGTCCCAGCTACTTGGGAGGTGGAGGCAGGATAATCACTTGAGTCCAGGAGTTGGAAGTTGTTGTGAGCTGTGACGCCATTGTACTTGACCCAGGGCGACATCTTGAGGCGCTCTCTCTCAAAATAAATAAATAAAGAAAGAAAGAAGGGAAGATAAATGATTTAAAAATTCTTTTGGAAAAATAAATAAGCAAGACTAGCCAGGAATCTTTTTTTCCTTTTTTTTTAAACAGAGTCACACTTTGTCACCTTGGGTGGAATGTCCTGGTGTCATAGCTCATAGTAACTTCAAACTCCTGGGTTCAAGCAATCCTCTTACCTCAGCCTCCTGAGCAGCTAGCTGGGAATACATGTGCCAGGTGCAACATCTAGATAATTTTTTTATTTTTAGTAGAGACAAGGTCTTGCTCTTGTTTGGGCTGGTCTCAAACTCCTGAGGTCAGGCAACGTACCTGCCTCGGCCTCCCAAAGTGCTAGGATTACAGGCATGACCCACTGCCCCTGGCCTAGCCAGGAAACTTCAAAACTCTGCTTAGTGAAGAGTATTAGCCTTCTCAGATATCGCACATATTATAAACCCATAGTTAAAAGAATGTGATACACTAATGGAATAGACCAGATAGTCGAGAAAGAAATTGAAATACTAATGAAAATTTGGCATATGGTAAAGAGGCATTTCAAATAACTGTGTGCATGGTGGGGAGAGATTATTCCATAAGTGGTACAGGGATTTCGTATCTCTTGTAACAACCAGGATGGAATTGGAAACCATTCTTCTAAGCAAAACATCACAGGAGGCCAGGTGTGTTGGCTCACACCTGTAATCCTAGCATTCTGGGAGGTTGAGGCTGATGGATTACCTGAGCTCACAAGTTAGAGACCAGCCTGAGCAAAAGTGAGACACCCATCCCTAAAAATAGGTGCAGCTCAGCACCTGTAGTTCAGTAGTTAGGGCACCGGCCACATACATCCAGGCTGGCAGGTTCAAACCTGGCCCCAGCCTGCTAAACAACAATGACAACAACAACAAAAAAAAATAGCCAGGCATTGTGGTGGGTACCTGTAGT
>NW_003852442.1:9541528-9545839 GCF_000181295.1 Otolemur garnettii
TTGTTGTTTGGCGGGTCTGGGCTGGGGATTCGAACCCGCCACCCTAGGTGTACGTGGCTGGTGCCTTAGCCGGTTGAGCTATAGGCGCCGAGCCACCATCACTCTTAATAAAAGAAATGCAAATGGAAGTCACAGTGAGATATCATTTTTCACCTCTCACATTGGCAAGGATCAAAATGCTTGATAACTAGCTTGGCAAGACCATAAGAACAGGCACGCTGGCTGGACGCCTATAGCTCAAGCGGCTAAGGCACCAGCTACATAGCCTAGAGCTGGTGGGTTTGAATCCAACCCAGGCCTGCCAAACAATGACAACTACAACCAAAAAATAGCTGGGTGTTGTGGTAGGCGCCTGTAGTCCCAGCTACTTGGGAGGCTGAGGCAAGAGACTCGCTTGAGCCCAGGAGTTGGAGGTTGCTGTGAGCTGTGATGCCAAAGCACTCTACCCAGAGTGACAGCTTGAGGCAGTCTCAAAAAAAAAAAAAAAAGAACAGGCGCTGCTAGTGAAACTGGCAGCTATGTAACCTCAAGGAAGAGCAACTTAGTATAATATCTTCAAAATTACAAACGCACAAACCGTTTGACCCAGTAATTATCTTCTAACAAAGTATCCTATTCACACATGTTCAAAGTTCCCTATAGAGGGCCTGGGCAGATGGCTCACACCTATAATCCTAGCACTCTGGGAGGCCAAGGCAGGTGGATTGCTAAAGCTCAGGAGTTTGACATCAGCCTGAACAAGAGTGAGACCCTGTCTCTACTAAAAATAGAAAAAAGTAGCTGGGTATGGTGGCAGGCATTTGTAGTCCAAGCTATTCAGGAAGCTGAGGCAAGAAGATAGCCTGAGGCCAACAGTTTAAGGTTGCTGTCAGGCTTGATGTCCATAGGATACTCTACCCAGGGCAACAGAGTGAGACTCTGTCTCAAAACAACAACAACAAAGTTTCCTATACAGAAGGATACTTGTTGCAGTATTGTGAGAACAAGATTAAAAAACGATCTACCACCGTGCCTGTAGCTCAAGCAGCTAGGGCGCCAGCCACATACACCAGAGCTGGTCGGTTCAAATCCAGCCCAGGCCCCGCCAAACAATGACAACTACAACCAAAAGATAGCTGGGTGTTATGGCAGGCGCCTGTAGTCCCAACTACTTGGGAGGCTGAGGCAAGAGAGTTGCTTAAGCCCAGGAGTTAGAGGTTGCTGTGAGCTGTGACACCATAGCACTCTACCCAGAGTGACAGCTTGAAGCTCTGTCTCAAACAAACAAACAAACAAAAAAAAAACAATCTACCAGGCTTGGGAAACGTAGCACAGTGGTTACAGTGCTAGCCACATACACCAAGGCTGGCAGGTTTGAACCTGGCCCAGGCCAGCTAAACAATGATGACAACCTCAACAAAAAACCAGCCAGGCATTGTGGCAGGTGCCTGTAGTCCCAGCTTCTTGGGAGGCTGAGGCAAGAGGATTGCTTGGGCCCAAGACTTTGAGGTTGCTGTGAGCTATAATGCCATGGCACTCTACCCAGGGCAACAAAGTAAGACTATGTCTCAAAACAAACAAACAGACCCAAACAATACCAATTTTTTTTTCAGTTTTTTTTTTTTTTTCATTTTCTCCTTGGAAGACCCAAAAGGAGAGTTTAGTATCCTCTCCCCGTTTTCTTCACTCAATTTCCATTTCTTGAGTCCCCCTTCATCCTCTGTTCTCCAACCCTGGAGCATCCCTTTACAGAGATGACGCACCCATTTTTGGCTTTCCTGAGTGTTGGTTGCCAATGTCTCGCAGCTTCACTCAGAATTTGACATCAGCCTGAACAAGAGTGTTTCTACTAAAAATAGAAAAAAGTAGCTGGGTATGGTGGCAGGCATTTGTAGTCCAAGCTATTCAGGAAGCTGAGGCAAGAAGATAGCCTGAGGCCATCAGTTTAAGGTTGCTGTCAGGCTTGATGTCCATAGGATACTCTACCCAGGGCAACAGAGAGAGACTCTGTCTCAAAACAACAACAAAGTTTCCTATACAGAAGGATACTTGTTGCAGTATTGTGACAACAAGATTAAAAACGATCTACTACCGTGAATAGGGATGCCTGGAAGTTCAGTTTCTCCTTCCCCCACCTCCCAGTGGCTGATACAGGGTACAAAGTCCTGCTCCATTGCTTCTGAGAGGGATAAACTTTGTGATGCATTTTATGCTCTAGAGTTCTCTGTAGGATCAGACTGAAGCTACACTTAGGTGAGCTCACATCTTTGCTGGGTTTCCTTCTCTTCCCTATCCTGCTCTTTTCACTCCCCTGGAGATCATTTGCAGAGGAATCCTTGTCTTGATCGCTGCATCTAGGGAACCCAACCTAAGATATCCCCATGGGCAGTCCTGGCTCCCAGAGGGATTTCCTGCTACCAGTATCAGCTACACATCTTACCTCCTCCAAGAAGCAGCCTCAGACCTGGACCCTCACACCCTGGGAGTGTGTTTCTTTTCTTTTTTTTTTTTTTTTTGGAGACAGAGCCTCAAGTTGTCCCCCTGGGTAGAGTGCCGTGGCATCATAGCTCACAGCAACCTCCAACTCCTGGGCGCAAGTGAGTCTCCTGCCTCCCCTCCCAAGTAGCTGGGACCACAGGCGCCTGCTACAATGACCGGCTATTTTTTGGTTGCAGCCGTCATTGTTGTTTGGCGAGCCCGGGCTGGATTCGAACCTGCCACCTTAGGTGTATGCGGCTGGCATCTTAGCCACTTGAGCCACAGGCACCAAGCCACTTCTGGCATATGGGGCCAGTGCCCTACTCCTTTGAGCCACAGGCACCGCCTAAAATCAGAACTTTTTTTTTTTTTAACTTTATTTATTATTTTTTTTGTTGTTGTAGTTTTTGACAGGGCTGGGTTTGAACTCACCACCCTCAGTAGATGGGGCTGACACCCTACTCACTGAGCCACAGGCACCACCCAAATTAGAACTTTTTAATAAAAAAAGATAGCTCGCCGGGCACCGTGGCTCAACCTATAATCCCAGCACTCTGGGAGACTGAGATGGGCGGATTGCCTGAGCTAGAGTGAGACCTCGGCTCTAAAAAATAGCCGGGCGTTGTGGAGGGTTCCTGTTGTCCCAACTACTTGACAGGCTGAAGCAAGAGGATCACTTGAGCCCAACAGTTTGAGGTTGCTGTGAGGTGTGGTGCCACAGCACTCTACTGAGGGCAACAAAGTGAAACCCTGTCTCCAAAAAACAAAAACAAAACAAAACAAAAATAAATAATTAGGGCAGGGCCTGTGGCTCAAAGGAGCAGGGCGCCAGCCCCATATACTGGAGGTGGTGGGTTTGAACCTGGCCCTGGCCAAAGACTGCAAAATAAGAATAATAATAATAATTAAACAATAAAATTAAAAAAAAGATGACTCTGTGTACCCCAGACAGTAGGAACAGGTAGGGTAGAAAACTACATGTTTTTTTATTTTTGTCTGCTGCTGACAAACTGCACTGAGGGCTTCATTTTCCTAACCTTCCTTGAGTCTCTTTGCCTCTCAGTCTGGGAATTACTGGAGTGGCTGGGGAGCCACACCTTTCCCTTTCCCGAAATGAGGCTGCCCTAGGAGGTGGGTGGAGCCCTTTGCATTTGAGCTCCTTGGGGGCACATTCTGTGTTCCTGAGCCCCGGCCAAAGCTGCAGTCGCAGGCATGGCTGCCTCCCACTCTACTGCAGAGCCTGGGAGCTGCATTGCTGAGAACAGCAGCAGTGGGAGGCAGCTCCTCACTTCCCTGGAGGCCTTCTGGGTGCACAGAAGCAAGAGCAGGCACCAAAGTGGGGGAAGGAGGATGCGACCTGGGCCAAGTGAAGATGGGGATGACTCCACTGGGAAAAGACTCAGGGAAGGAGAGAGATTGTTGGGAAGAGGCAGGTTGTTAAGAGCTGAACAAGTGACTGCTCTTCCCGCATTCCTTCATTCACTCGACAAATTGTTCTTAAACATTTATAATGTCCTCTGCACAGGGAGAATGTAACAGTGAACAAGCCAAAAGTCCTGGTTTAATGGAGCAGAATGGGAATGACAATAATCATAATAATGGTTAATTTTTGTTTACTTGGCAGTGAGTTTGCAAAGGTTAACTTTTTAAATAACTTTGCTTGTTTGGCAGCCTTTGGCCAAGGTCGAGTATGAACCCACCACCTCCGGTATATGTGGCCAGCGCCCTACTCCTTTGAGCCACAGGTGCCACTCAAAGGTGAACTTTTTTTTTGGCTGGGGCTGGGTTTGAACCCACCTACCCTTTGAGCCACCGGCGCCGCCCACAAAGGTTAACTTTTTTTTTTTTTTTTTT
>NW_003852442.1:9546047-9557255 GCF_000181295.1 Otolemur garnettii
GGTCCGGGCTGGGGATTCGAACCCGCCACCTTAGGTGTACGTGGCTGGCGCCTTAGCTGGTTGAGCTATAGGCGCCGAGCCAAAGGTTAACTTTTAAAAGCACTTACTATGGGGTCAATCATTTGTCTTATCCTCACAACAATCTCAGGCGTTTGATACTATTATTAACCTAGATTTTTTTGCTTTTTATTGTTGTATATTAACCCATTTTACAGATGGTTACATAGAATTAGAACAAGGTTACCCATCTCTGTTGAGACTGACGGCAGACTCCCTATTAACAAACGCCAGTAGAATTGAAATTAGACTCTTAGCAAGAAACATCCAGACTAAACTCAAGTTCTACTTGCCCCTCCCATCCTTGCTAGTCTCGCCCCAGGATGCTCTCCTTTCCAGCTCTGTTCCTGTGCATAACCCATACTATACGTACATAAATATTTTTGACGAGAGTGGTTACTCTTACATAGTTGTTCTACAATTTGCTCCTTTTCTCTCAACAAAATGTCTTGAACATCGTTCTCTACAATACGCCCTGTTCTAACTGCTACACAGTGTTCCATTGCAAAGATGTGCCTAGTTTAGCTTTCCAGTATCCTAGGGAGAGAGAGACCCTGGGGTGTTTCTAATCTCCGGCAATGACAAAACAATGCTGTCATTAACAACTTTTCCAAATGCACCGCAGATCCTCTTCCCACTGCCTGAGTTGTAAAGTTTCTTCCCGGAGGACCCAAGTCACGAAACCAGCGAAAGAACCGCGGGCTGCAAATTCACTGTTTCTGTTTCTGCTGGAGCAAGAATGTGACTTTTTCCCCTCATTGGGTTTTTCTCCCGAGGAAAGCGGCGGCCCCTGGCTGAGGCCAGAGGGTCATAACCCCCCCGCTCCGTCCGCCTCGCCTGTCCAACGTCCAAACCAACACCCCCAAAACTGGGACCCGGAGTCCCAGAAAACGGGCCTGTGTCTTTAAGACGCATTGGACGCTCCGGGAGTTGTAGTTTCGCTGGCTACAGCATGGCCCTCCAGGCACTCCTCCCTTCTGACTATGAAGATCCACCGCCCTTTGGGAAAGCTCTACCCTGAAGGTATCCGCCGAGCCGCGGTAGCTCGGCGCGTGTCTTCTCAGGGTGCGCTGGCGCGGGAGACACAGTCCGCCTGTGCGGGCGAAGGCGTGAAACTACATTTCCCAGGGTGCACTGCGGGGCGCGCGGCCCAAGTGAATGAGCCCGCCCCGCGGAGCGCCGGGAGGTCGCAGGTACGTTTGCCCCGCTTGTCCCTGCAGGTCCTGGCGACGCGCCAATCCCCCCGCGGTTTCCCAGTGCCCTCTCCTCGGTCAGGAGCGCGGAGCTGGGCCACGAATCTCCTGGGTCCTGATAGGGAGAAGTCTCTGGGAACTTCACCGGCGCCCCCAGAGAGCCCACCTGCTGCGGGAGGAGCCTCCTGGTTTCCAGCCTCCCCTTGTCCTGGGATTGGGTCTTCCAGCCCGAGTCCCGGGACCTGGGCAGTGCTGCAGTACCTGCGGACGACCGGGACAGGGAGGGATAGGGGGTCGGGGTCTCTTACCTCTGAGGCAGGTGGGACGCTTGATGCCGGCACTGCTCTGATTTTGCTTTGAGGCTGCGTCTCCTTGCCTCAGTTTACTCCGTCAGGGCTCAACGTTACGCACCAATCTCATTGATACACTGTTGTGTAATGTACAGCATGATTTTGCTCCCAGCCAACTTCTTTCTGCCCGTTACCGGTATTAAGGCGGCAGCAAATCAGAGTCCTCCGTGAGCTCATTTGTTTTTCTTTTTAAACTCTAAAATGCGCAGAGTCCCTGGCCCACCTCTCCAAAAAATATTTATGAAAAGTCCTTATTTTATTCTGTCTCTAGCTCCCCCACCCTATCCCAACCTTGGAGGACAGCCTGTGGCTGAGGACATTAAACAATATCTTACTTAGCAGATGAAGTTCTATTGAAAGAGGGCAGAAGAATATTGAAGCAATTAGGGGTCTGAATTTTTTTCTTTGTATACAAATGTCAGGTGTGACAGAGGGGCCAGGAATTCTAAGAGAGATACTTTCTTTCTGCAGGTATTTATGATTAGCAGCATAAAGCTTTGTGTTGGATGCCACCTGGCCTGCCTATACTAGCTATGTGTGACCTTGGGTAGGCTGCTTGGCTCTTTAAGATACAGTTTTCTCCTCTATGGCTGTAGTGAGATAAAATCTAACTCCTGGGGCTGTTGGGTGGATCATGTGAGCTGATCCTGGAATGCCTTTGGTGTAGTTCCTGAAAAAAGCAGTGTGGGTTAGTTACCTGTGTCATGCTACATTCCTGTGTGGGATGCCTCTCAGACTTGCTTGATTCCCCCAGTCCTTCTCTGATTCTTTGACACAAGGATATTTCAGAGCTTTTAGTTCCTCCTGCTCAGATCCAGGTTAAACTCTTCTGCTCTGCCAGGCTGGAAAGAGCTGCAGGTTTTTTTTTTGTTTGTTTGTTTTTTCCTGAGACAGAGTCTCACTCTGATGCCTTCCTGGGCTCAAGTGATTCTCTTGCTGCAGCCTCATAAGTAGCTGGGACTACAGGTGACTGCCACAGGGCCCAGCTATTTTTTTTAGAGATGGGGTATTGCTCTTGCTCAGGCTGGTCTTGAACTCCTGAGCTCAGGCAATCCACCTGCCTCAGATTACAAGTGTGAGCCACCATGCCCCACCTGAAAGATCTACATTTCATTGAGCCACTGCTCTATACCACATACTTTATGTTTTATTTGATGCCAACAACAGTCCTAGGAGTTTGGTGTCTGTAGCCCCAGTTTTCAGATTAGGAAACAGGCTCAGGGTGGTTAAGGAACCTTCCTGGGGTCACACAGGATGAGGCAGAGATGGGCACAGAGCTGATATTTAGCCCAGGACTGTTCCTCTGCTTCTGTCTGTAGCAGAGTTTGGTTCAGACAGGGATACCTGTCCTCTCTGGCCAAAAACCTATCAGTTGCTTATGTTGCTCTGTCACTTGGCTGATACTAAGACTGGGTTCAGAACTTCGGGACCATCTCAATGCTTTACTTGGGGCTGGATAGCATTATTATCATCACCTGAATAAGAATCTGAGTGACCAGCTTGGCACCTGTGGCTCAGGTGGCTAAGGCGCCAGCCACATACACCTAAGGTGGCGGATTCGAATCCCCAGCCCGGGCCTGCCAAACAACAATGATGGCTGCAACCAAAAAATGGCCGGGCATTGTGGCAGGCACCTGTGGTCCCAGCTACTTGGGAGGCTGAGGCAGGAGACTAGCCTGAGCCCAGGAGTTGGAGGTTGCTGTGAGCTGTGATGCCACGGCACTCTACCCAGGGGGGGATAGCTTGAGGCTCCATCTAAAAAAAAAAAAAAAAAAATCTGAGTGACCCAAGTACTAACCTTGACTAAAGCATTTCCTAGCTTTTGTACAGTGGAGATAATAATATCACAATATCTGTAAGGGGGTTGTGAGGATAAAAAAAATCATAGCTTCATGTATTTCATTTATTTATTATTAATATTTTGAGAGAGTCTCACTCTGTTGCCCCAGCTAGAGGGCCTGGTGACATCACAGCTCACTGCAACCTCAAACTCCTGGGCTCAAGAGATCTTCCTACCTCTGCCTCCTGAGTAGCTGGGACTGTAGGTGCACACTACCACACTCAGCTAATATTTCTATATTTTTTAGAGATGGGGGTCTCCATTTTGTTCAGGTTGGTTAACACCTGAGCTCAAGTAGTCCTCTTACCTTGGCCTCCAAGCATGCTAGGTTTACAGGTGTGAGCCGCTGTACCAAGTCATAGTTTCTTTTTTTCTTTTTTGAGACAGAGTCTCCAGCTGTTGCCCTGGGTAGAGTGCTATGGTGTCATAGCTCACAGCAACCTCCAACTCTTGGGCTCAAGCGATCCTGTTGCCTCAGTTTTCCTATTTTTAGTAGGGATGGGATCTTGCTTTTGCAAGGGATGGAACTTGTGAGCTCAAGCAATCCACCTGCCTCAGCCTCCCATAGTGCTAGGATTATAGGCATGAGCTACCATGCCCGGCCCTCAAGTCATAGTTTCTTAACTGTGGTCCAGAGTGGGTGAATTTGGTCCAGTAGCTGTTATCACCAATATTCCCATTCCGTTACCTTATACATGTATTTGTTTAGGCTTTGTCATAATTATATTGAAATATGTATTGAATACTTTACATATATTTACTCTTTTTGTTCTTTTCCCAACCCTACAAAGTAGTTACAGTATAGTAGTTAACAGAATGGACTCTGAAAAAAAGTATTTAGGTTCAAATTCGGCTCCATCACTGGTTAGCTGTGTGATCTTAGGCAAGTTACTTTATTTCTCTGTGCTTTAGTTTCTTTATCTTTAAGGTTAAAGAAAATTTCTTAGATGTTAAATTAGAGGTTCTTCCAGGGGTTTTTGCTTTGACGGTACCAAGAAGAGGATATTATTCCTTCCATGTTAGTCTGAGTCCTCTGAGAAGTAGCTGTAAAGATGGGATTAGACTTGGAAGAGATTTATTGGGGAAAGGAAAAAGAGGAGGGACCTGGAGGTGGTCAGTCTGAGATCTGGGTCTGACTCCCTTGAAGGCACATAGGAAGGAGGGAGGGACAGATAGGAAGAGGTTCAGCTTGCTGTGCAATTCTTTTTTTTTTTTTTTTTTTATTGAATGGTAACTGTGTACATTGATGCACTTTGGGATGCTGTGCAATTCTAAGTTCAGCTGGGTTATTGGGGAGTTGTGAAGCCAAGACCACCTGTTGGAGGGTCTGGAGTCTTGCAGAGATAGGACTGTCTGCATCCCTGTGGTGCTCAGTCATTGGGAGCATTTAGAGAAGCGGTTCTCAACCTGTGGGTCGTGACCCTTTTGTAACAAAGAAAATACATCACGGCATTAGAAAGGTTGAGAACCACTGATTTAGAAGGAAGCATGGCCTCCATGTGAGCAAGTAGGGGATTCAGATTGTAGCAGCTGTCAGTTATACTCCCTGCTGCAGGAAACCTAAGGTTTAGGGGTCCCTTGAAGCCCCCTTCACAAGGCAGGCCAGGTGGACATCCTGGGAAAAGCCTTTTTCCTTGGATGCCAGCCAGGATCTCTAGTTCAGATCCCCCTCTCTGGATTTCCCTTCTGGCTGAGCTGGGAACAAGGCAATTTTTGTTACTAATGGAGGAGGCATCTCCTGAAAGCGTGGGGTGGGGGGAGTGTGGGTTTTGCCAAGTGGTGGTATCCTTTTTTTTTTGAGACAGAGCCTCAAGCTGTCACCCTGGGTAGAGTGCCATGGCATCACAGTTCACAGCAACCTCCAACTCTTGGGCTCAAGCGATTCTCCTGCCTCTGCCTCCCAAGTAGCTGAGACTACAGCGCCTGCCACAATGCCCAGCTATTTTTTGGTTGCAGTTGTCATTGTTGTTTGGCAGGCCCAGGCTGGATTCAAACCTGCCAGCTCAGGTGTACATGGCTGGTGCCTTAGCCACTTGAGCCACAGGTGCCGAGCCAATAAGTGGTGGTATCCTATCAGGCTTTTTTTTTTTTTTAGAGAGACCAAGTCTTACTTTATTGCCCTTGGTAGAGTGCCATGGCATCACACAGCTCACAGCAACCTCCAACTCCTGGGCTTAGGCAATTCTCTTGCCTCAGTCTTCTGAGCAGCTGGGACTACAGGCACCCACAACACTTGACTTTCTGTGCACTTTGGCCTGACCAGGTTTGAACCTGCCACCCTTGGTATACTATGAGGCTGGCGCCCCACCCATTGAGCTACAGGCGCTGACCGTATCCTGTCAGGCTTATCCATAGGCTTGGTGGCAGCAGAATCTGTCCTATAAGGACATTGTTCTGAGGTTTAGATTTTCTGTGGGCTTTTGGCTGGGTCATGCACTGACCACTCCCTGCTTAGGGTAAATCTCAGGCAGGGGCACCTAGCTTGCTTCCCCTGTCCCTCCCTCCCCCTGCTGGGCTTTGGAGGCTGGAGGGAAGAAGTGGAGGGTGAGACAACAGTGGGAGTCCCCCAGAGGTGAGTGCCAGGGAACTCCAAAGGAGTCATGCATAGGTGGTCTTGGGTAGGCCAGAGGCTCTGGAGTCACACTGGTTTCCCATTTGGCAGGAGTGTTCCTGGGGTTGGGGGCAGGGTAAAGCCATAGCTTTGGGCTCACTTTGTGCCCACTTGCTTAGAGTGCCCTGGAGGAAGATGACAGACAGATAGGGCTGCTGCCCCTGCTGGTGTAGAGCATCTGTGAGGGGAGGCCCCTGAGTGGGTGTGGCACTCTGCCCAGATCCTCTTAAATAGGCTGGTGCCCTCCTTGCACAGCTTACAGCGGGCATGTGGGCTCCTCACAGCTTCCTCCTCCTCTAGGGAATTGCCCTCAGCCTAAGGAGGCTGACTCATTCCTCTCTCACTCCAGCTCACAGCGGGTAGTGGAATAATGGGGGTGTGTGCTGGTGGTACAGAAAGGCAGCCGCTTGCCTAAGGGGCGCCCAGCTGCCTCTCCATCTTCCTCACGTCCTTCCTCCCAAACACTCCCTGGGGAAATCACCCACACTCATGGTTTAGGACAGCACCCTACACTTACCACATGACCCAGCAATCCCACCTGGGTGTCCACCTAGAGAAATGAAGCCTTTTGCCAGTGGTTCTCAACTTTCTAATGCCACAATGTATTTTCATTGTTACAAAGGGGTCGTGACCCACAGGTTGAGAACCACTGCCTTATGCTCACACAAACCTATAGCAAAGGTTTATAGCAGCTCATGACTGTAGAAAACTGGACACAGCTCAAATGTCCTTCAATGGGTGAAAGGAGAAACAGACTGTGCCACATCCATTCAAGGGAAGAGAAGGAGTGGGCTGTTGAAATGTGCAGCAACTGGCTCGGCGCCTGTGGCTCAAGTGGCTAAGGCGCCAGCCACATACACCTAAGGTGGCAGGTTCGAATCCAGCCCGGACCTGCCAAACAACGATGGCGGCTGCAACCAAAAAATGGCCGGGCATTGTGGTGGGCGCCTGTGGTCCCAGCTACTTGGGAGGCTAAGGCAGGAGACTCGCTTGAGCCCAGGAGTTGGAGGTTGCTGTGAGCTGAGATGCCACGGCACTCTACCCAGGGGGACAGCTTGAGGCTCTGTCTCAAAAAAAAAAAAAAGAAATGGATGAAAGAAGCTAATCTCAAAAAGATTGTATGCCAATTATTTGACAATTAAACAAATTTATTTAAATAAAATTTTTTTTCTTTTGTTTTAGAGACCAGGGTCTCACTATATTGCCCAGGCTGGACTCCAACTCCTGGGCTCAAGAGAACAGGAATGGGGTGGGAGGTCCCAGGGTCCTGGGTTGGGGGGGTGGGGGAAAAAAACCTTCTGGTCTCAAGGGATCCTCCCATCTTAGGCTTTATTTGACATTTTTGAAAAGATAAACCTGTAACTATGGGGAACAGATCAGTGAGTGTCAGGGTTAGGGATGGAGGAGGGATAGCATGAAGAAGTTTTTTGGGGTATAATAGTGATGGCCATAAGAATCTAGACATGTATTAGAATCTATGGAGCTATATACAAAAAATCAATTTTAGTGTATGATAATTTAAAAAATATTCACATACCATATTGCTCCCTCAGGAAGCTCCTCCATTTGGCCAAAATGCAGCACCCAAAAGGGGTTGATTGGACAGTTGTCATCCTAACCTGTCAGTACAAGGACAGTGTCCAGGTCTTTCAGAGAGGTAGGTGGTGCTCCCTTCTCCCCTTGTTCCAAACATAAAACCCACCCCCTTTCCTTATAGGCCCAGAACCAGGCAGACCTGGGTTTGAACCCAGATCTCACTTCTTCCCATTCATGTGATCTGATACATATCCTGCACTTTCTTGTGCCTCAGTTTTCTCATCTAGAAGATGGGAGTGCTAGTACTTCTACAGAATTGGGTAAAGAGCTAGGGAACTACTACATAAAAGCTACTAAGTCAAAGAAGATTAAACTAATGACCATCATTAGGCTTGCTCAGGTGCTTTGGAGCAGGGCGGGGAGGGAGGCAGAGAGCAGCTCACAGCACATGTTCTGACCATAGAGCTGGAGGTGCGGCAGAAGCGGGAACAGATCCCCGCTGGGACGCTGTTATTGGCTGTGGAGGACCCTGAGATACGCGTGGGCAGCGGAGGAGCCACCCTTAACGCCCTGCTTGTGGCTGCTGAACACCTGAGTGCCCGGGCAGGCTTCACGGTGAGTTCTTCCGAGAGCTATCCCTCGGCCCTACGTTTCTGTTGAAACCAGATTGTTTCTGAAATTCCCAGATCTTGAGGCTTCATTGCTTGGCCAATTAGGCTTTGGGCTCAGTTTTTGTACCTATAAATTGGGCATTCATCTCTGTCCTGACATCTGGTGAGGGCAGAAGGCAGGGCCAGATTTTGTAGTGTTTTCAGAGAGTCATAATGAGGCTTTCTGGCTTCTTTTTAAAAGTTCAAAGATCTTGCTACCTTAGGTTGTCATTCTCTTACGGCAACTGTTCACTGGGACTGAGATACATCTGCCTCCTTTGGGCAGGACATGTGAGTCCGTGTTCCCTCTGGGTCCTCGTCCTACACACACCCAGCTGCTTTACTTGGTCATCTTTTCTGCATGGTACATTGGCATGCAGAATGAGGAGAGCCACAGGCATGGACAAGCTCTGGTGATAGAGGTGGTACCTACAGGAGAGGGGACTGCTGTGTGGCTGCCATGGAGCTGACTTCCCACTAGTATTCATTCAGCCAGCTCTGACCTGTTGCCTGCAGCCTCCCCTCAAATCAGGGAGCAGGAGGTGGCTCAGGTGGAGGTCATCGGTTCCCTTATCCTTGCCTGCCTATGACCATCAGTCTTTTTTTTTTTTTTGAGACATACTCTCATATCGCCCTCAGTAGGTGCCGTGGCATCACAGCTCACAGCACCTTCAAAATCTTGGGCTTAAGCGATTCTCTTGCCTCAGCCTCCCAAGTAGCTGGCACTACAGCACCCACCACAGTGCCCAGCTATTTCCTCTGATGTAGTTGTCATTGTTGTTTGGCAGGACCAGGCCAGGTTCGAACCCGCCAGCCCTGGTGTATGTGGCTGGCGCCTTAGCTGCTGAGCTACAGGCACTGAGCCTGACCATTTCTTGACGTTGCCTTTGTCCTTTTGGTACCTGAGTGGATTTATATTGTGATCCTTTCCTGGACAAGAGGGTACCACCCTCCAATGCCATCTGCCTGAGGACTCTGTCAGCAGAGTGCTCCTTTCCCTGATAGGTGGTCACGTCTGATGTCCTGCATGCGGCCTGGATCCTTATTCTGCACATGGTAAGTAAGTGGAATTTGGGGCAGAGGTCTTGTAGAAGGCAAGAATCCCAATTCTCAGAGTTGGGTAGGACTTCAGGGGTGTTCTGCTATTTGTGTGTGTGCAAGATGTCCATTGTGCAAATCCAGAAGAATCAGAATCTGAATCAATCTAAATGTCAAAAAATTGGGAATATCTACTGTATATTCTCCCAGCGGAACATTAGATTAAAAAGCCCATCTAGGGAGGCGCCTGTGGCTCAGTGAGTAAGGCGCCGGCCCCATATACCGAGGGTGGCGGGTTCAAACCCAGCCCCGGCCAAACTGCAACAAAAAATAGCCGGGCGTTGTGGCGGGCGCCTGTAGTCCCAGCTACTTGGGAGGCTGAGGCAGAAGAATCGCCTAAGCCCAGGAGTTGGAGGTTGCTGGAGCGACTCCGCTGCACTCTACCGAGGGCGAAAAAGTGAGACTCTGTCTCTACAAAAAAAAAAAAAAAAAAAAAAGCCTATCTAACTCCCTGTTAATGGAGGAACAAAGCTTATCAGCTCTGTGACCTTGGGGAAGTCATTTGACCTTTCCTAGGCCTCAGTGTCTGTAACTTTTATAAATCTATAAAATGAGGGTGGTAACAGTTCCTCCTTCATGTGGACATGGGACATGCTGAGATGATCTGTGGAATGCTTAAAACAAGGCCTGGCTTACTCTGTGGAAAGGGCAGTGATAGTTTTATAGAACGATCTGTTTTTTCTTTCTTTTTTTTTGAAACAGAGTTTTACTTTATTACCCTCGGTAGAGTGCTGTGGCATCATAGCTCACAGCAACCTAAAACTCATGGGCTCAAGCAATTCTCTTGCCTCAGTCTCCTGAGTAGCTGGGACTACAGGCACCTGCCACAATGCCCCACTAGTTTTAGAGACAAGGTCTCACTCTGGCTCAGGCTGATCTTGAACCTGTGAGCTCAGGTGATCCACCTGCCTCAGCCTCCCAAGTGCTGGGATTACAGGCATGATAACCTCAGTTTTTTGTTTTTTTTTTTGGCTGGGGCCGGGTTTGAACCCACCACCTCCAGTATATGGTGCCGGCACCCTACTCCTTTGAGCCACAGGCACCACCCCTGACCTCAGTTTTTTTTTTTTTTTTTTTTTGGAGTTTTTGGCCGGGGCTGGGTTTTGAACCTGCCACCTTTGGCATATGGGGCTGGCGCCCTACTCCTTTGAGCCACAGGTGCCACCCCTGACCTCAGTTTTTTAATGGGAATTTTTTAAAATCGAAATTTTGATTGAGATAATTATAGATCCACATACAAGAAATAATACAGAAAGAAGCCTTTATAGACTTTGCCTATTCTCCTTAATGGTAACATTTTGCAAAACTATAGTATTATATGATATCATAGCTAGGATACTGATATTGATATAGTCCTTTTATTCCATTTCCCCAGTTTTCTTTTTTATTTTATTTTATTTTTTTTAAGATAGAGCCTCAAGCTATCCCCCTGGGTAGAGTGCCATGGCATCACAGCTCACAACAACCTCCAACTCCTGGGCTCCAGCGAGTCTCCTGCCTCAGCCTTCCAAGTAGCTGGGACCACAGGTGCCCACCACAACGCCTGGCTATTTTTTGGTTGCAGCCGTCATTGTTGTTTTGGTGGGCCCTGGCTGGATTCGAACCTGCCACCTTAGGTGTATGTGGCTGGCACCTTAGCCACTTGAGCCACAGGCGCCAAGCCCATTTCCCCAGTTTTACTTGTACTGTGTGTCTCTGTGTTAAATTTTTTTAGAATGATCTAATTTTTGCAAAAAAAAATTTTTAAAAATGTATGAACAGTAAGTAGTTTGATAGGATATATCTCAAAATGAGGACAGTTATTAGTATCCCTGAGGGATTTTTTTTTTTTTTTTTTTTTTGAGACAGAGCCTCAAGCTGTCCCCCTGGGCAG
>NW_003852442.1:9557771-9573202 GCF_000181295.1 Otolemur garnettii
TTTTTTTTTTTTTAATTTGAGACAGAGTCTCACTATGTTGTCCTGGGTAGAGTGCTATGGCATCACAGCTCACAGCAACCTCCAACTCTTGAGCTTAAGCAATTCTCTTGCCTCAGCCTCCCAAGTAGCTGGGACTACAGGTGCCTGCCACAACACCCGGCTGTTATTTTATTGTAATTGTTATTGTTGTTTGGCAGGCCCAGGCTGGATTCGAACCAGCCAGCACCCTAGCTGCTGAACCACAGGCCCTAAGCCATATATAATCATGTTAATTTTAAAAATTATGAAAGGAAACACCAAGAAAACATTTTTTGTCATTCGTTCCCTATTCTCTGTGCTCCATCTGCACAACTAATGAGGTGGCCCCAGGCTCTCAGCCTCACAGACTCCCTCACCCCACAGGGCCGAGACTTCCCCTTTGATGACTGTGGCCGAGCCTTCACCTGTCTCCCTATGGAGGATCCCCAGGCCCCTGTGGAAGCCCTGGTCTACAACCTGGACTGCTTGTTGGACATCATGACCTATCGGGTGAGGCCAGGCAATGGCCCCTGGGGCCTTGTCCCAGATAGAGCCACTTCTCTCCCACTGTGCACCCAGCTGTAGTCTGTGCTGGCTCAGCTGGGGGGCCCCAGGAGGAATGGTTTTGGGGGCACCTAAAGTTAGAGCTTCAAAAATTAGTCTCAGTGATTTTGGGGGAAGGTGTGGCTCCTGGTCCGATGAGGAGCCACACCTGGACACACCTTCCCCAATGCAACTGAGACTAGTTGTTCCCTTGGAGGTTACTTCAGCAGTGCAGGGCTCTTGGGTAGGGTGGATGTGGGGACATGAACAGGCCAGGCTGAGATTGGACTAGGGGAGAGCAGAGAAAAAGCTGGGTCAGGTACCAGCTATGGGTCTGTTCTTTCTCCCCTACATCCTGCAGCTGGGTCCAGGCTCCCCGCCAGGCGTGTGGGTCTGTAGCACGGACATGCTGCTGTCTGTGCCTCCAAATCTTGGTGAGCATGAGATGGCCTGGTATCTCCTTCCCTCCCCTGCAGTGAGAAGCTAGTTCTGCCTTTCTTGCCTACTCTGTCTCTGGGCCCAGCCCCCTGCCCTCTTCAGATAGGAAGCTGTAGGATGTGGAAAATGAAGCCCAGACCAAGAGGCAGGGCTTCCTCTGCTGGGCCTCAGTCTGCCTGTCTGTAGAACGGATTTAAATTTCCCTGCCCTTCTGCCCCTCACAGCTTTATGGAAGAACTGCGGGAGAAGAGGGTAGTCATTCCCTTAGATGAATGTCCATTTAGCTTTGGAAACCATATTTCCCTTTTAGAGGCACCTAAACGCCCCAGCCTTGGGATCTTAAGTCCTGGCTGGGGACTCCCTGTCTTCGTTTGGGTCTTTTGGCAGCCTCCTGAGTGCCTCACCTTACAGGGATCACCTGGGATGGCTTCCAGGGAGCCAGAGTGATCGCTCTTCCAGGGACACCCACCTATGCTCGGAATCATGGTGTCTACCTTGCTGACTCCCAGGTAGGACCTCTGGGGGCAGCGGCATGGGTGGCTGAGCTGGCCCAGGGTGGCCTTCCAGCCCTGTGCATTGGGCAACCTCTCATCCTGGATTTTGAGTCTTGAGGAGTTTCCTTCATGGCAACAGCTCTGGAGGTCACTTATTCTTTTGCTAAAAATTCACTTCACACTGACCACCAAGCTGTGTGCTCAGGCTCAGAGGCTGTGAAAACATTTAAAGGTTGCCCTCCACTGTCACAGAGCAGAAGTCTTAGATACTTGCATCCCTGAGTCTGGCACCTCCCAGACTTGAGTCCTGAGTTTTTATTTGGAGAAGTCCCTTGCTGGCACCTGTGGCTGTAGCCTCCTGGATCCTTTCTTGCTCTTCCTTATCTCTTTTCTCCCTTGACACAGGGCCTGGTGTTGGATATTTACTACCAGGGCACCGAGGCAGAGATTCAACGGTGTGCCAGGCCTGATGGGCAAGTGCCACTGGTATGGCTGCTGGGCCCAGGTTGGGGGTCTTTGGGGTCCTTATGGGACAGGGAGAGAAGGTCAGCTTTCCCTCCAGAGGTAGCCCCACTCCTAGAAGATTCCAGGACACGTTAGATGCAGAATCTGAGGAAGATCTGCAACTAGCATCCAGATGAGCAGATGGAGGCAGCATCTGAGGAAGGGGTAGTTTTGCAATTCAAGGTCTTGTCCTAAACCTCAGAACCTGGAACCTGAATGTGAGCAACGCAGGGATTGTAGTCAGGAGATCTAGAACCAGACTTGGGGAATGTTTCCAGAATGAAGGACCAGGATGGGAGTGGTGGGAATATCCAGGACTAGACCCTGATGGGGAAGACAGAAAAATAGGTTTGGGAGAAGGCCTGAGGTGAAGGGTGTTCCAAAAGGTGCCTTGATGGGAGCTGCCCAAAGTAAGTCTGGAGTGGCTCAGAGACCAGGGCCCTGCCTGGTGTGGCCCTGCTTGGCCCACCTGCATGTGTCCTCTTCGACTTGTGCCCAGGCCTGTCCCAAGGCCCCTGTCCTGACCCTTTGGGGGCCCTCCAGGTCTCTGGGGTTGTCTTCTTCTCTGTGGAGACTGCTGAGCACCTCCTAGCCACCCATGTGAGCCCGCCCCTGGATGCCTGCACCTACATGGGCTTGGACTCTGGAGCCCAGCCTGTTCAGGTGACTGGGAAGGGTAACTAGGGGGCCTTGAACTAGGAGCGAGGTGCTGTGTGACCTCAGTCAGCCCCTTTCTCTTTTTGGGTAGAGTCTCTGAGGATGATGCTGCCCCAGCTCAGTCTTGGAACTTTAGGGCCCAACCCCTGCGCTGCCAATAGCTGTGCTTTTTACCCTTATTCCAGCTGTCTCTATTTTTTGACATCCTGCTCTGCATGGCTCAGAATGTGAGCCAAGAGGATTTCCTGGTGGGGCGGCCCCCGGAGCTGGGGCAAGGTGGAGCGGATGTTGCAGGATATCTGCAGAGTGCCCGGGCCCAGCTATGGAGGGAGCTTCGCGATCAGCCCCTCACCATGGGTAGGTACTGCCTCTTGGCTCTCTGGGCTGGAGAGGCCTCTGAGCTCACTTTCTTCCTGTCTTCCTTCTGCCTCATTCCTGGGCTCCAATCCCAGTGCATCCACTTTCTAGCTGTGGGGCATTGGGCAGGTTGCTAAACAACCTCTGGACCTCAGCTTCCCTTTGTCAGGGCCTAACATCACTCTGCCTGCCTGCCTAGTGTCTGCCAGGGGAGGTCTGCCTGGCACCTGAGCTGCAGCAGACATTGTGTTGGGGTCAGTACTTGTGTCTTTACAGCTTATGTCCCCAACGGCAGCTACAGCTACATGACCTCCTCAGCCAGTGAGTTCCTGCAGAGCCTCACACTCCCTAGGGCTCCCAGGGCCCAGATTGTGCACTCCCAGGTAGAGGTAAGACCTCCTTGCCCCTCAGAGGTGGCTATTGGGTGCCTGGGTTCAGGTGGGCTGGGAGCTCCAGGGTAGGGAATAGCCCATGCTTGGAACAGAGTACCTGAGTGTGGGTATTATTATCCCCAGGAGACAGAGGCTCAAAGAGGCTAAGTAGCTCAGAGAAGCTCACAGAGCCAGTAAGTGGCCAAGTCAGGATTCTGTATCTAGGTCTGTCTGATTGAGAAGCTAAAGAAGACCTTTCTGCGGGTCTGCTTGGGGAGACAGGCACATTTGAGGTGGTGGGCCTGTGTCTGTGCCCTGGTGCTGAGGAAGGAGGCAGGCAGAATATGAGGTGGCCATTGGGGTGGCTGGGGTGGGGAGAGCTGGACGGGGGTGATGAGAAGAAGCCTCAGGCGGGGGCCAGGGCAAGTCTGGAGAGGATCTGGCTGGCAGAAAGGCATAGAGAGGAGCAGGCCTTGACGCTCTACACCCCGATGCTGGACTCTAGAGGATGGTCAGGCAACCCCTACCCTTGGCCCTCACGTCCTCCTCTTCTGGCTGCACAGGAGCTGCAGCTCCTGGCTGCTGGGAGCTCCGTGGTCAGCTGCCTGCTGGAGGGCCCCATCCAACTGGGTCCTGGGAGTGTCCTGCAGCACTGCCACCTGCAGGTGAGGCCTGAGAACAAGGGTAGGCAGGTGGGGGCCAGGGCACTAGCATTGTATGTGTTGGGGGTGCTGGGTGCCTGCCCTCCCAGGACACCTGCCCTCTTCCCTGCCAGGGCCCAATTCACATTGGTGCTGGCTGCTTCTTGAATGGCCTTGACACAGCCCAGTCTAAGGCATTGCGTGGCTTGGAGCTTCATGACCTTGTCCTTCAAGGACACCACATACGACTACATGGCTCCCCAGGCCGTACCTTCACTCTCGCTGGACGTCTGGACAGCTGGGAGGTAGGTGCCCCTCCTATATACCCCCTCTGCAGGCTTGGGGAAGCCCTAGGGTGTCCTGGCTCCCACCCCACTCTGGGCCCTGGCAGAGGGATTGGACTGTGAGGAGGGTATGGCCAGTGGAGTCTCAACAGGCCTTTGCCTTGCTGCTCTCATCTGCTCTTTGAGGTGGGCTGGGTAGGGATTTTATCGCCAGTTTACAGGCTGGAGACTGAGGTTCAGAGAGGGAGGTGACCTGCCTTGGGCCACAGAGGCAGTCATGGCAGATTGGGCCTGGAACCCAGGATTGTGCTCCAAATGCTAGCCCCCAGGTAAGAGTATTGAGGCTCCAAGGGCTTGAAGCAGTGTGTCCCAACTTGCTCCAGTATGTGCTGTGTCTCTCTTCTTGTCCTCCTGGAAGCAGCTCCCAGCCCTCTGGCTGAGCATCCTAAGCCCTTTCCGTGGCCTCCTCAGCCCTGATCACTTCCTCCTCTTCTCCCAGAGACAGGGGGCAGGCACATATCTCAACATGTCCTGGAGGGAATTCTTCAAGAGGACAGGCATTCGGTGAGGTCCATGGCCTAAACTGGGCAGCTAGGGGTGGCCTCTCTTAGACACATACCCTTCCCCCTGCTCTGGAGGAGCACCAGCCCCCTACCATCCACTGGGCTTGGGGTGGTTTTGGCAACTTGATTCACTCCAGCACTTTCCTGCTGGGGGAACTTCAAATCCCTCGCTATGCTTAGACTTTGGGATTCTTGCTTAGTGGCCTGGGGAAGGAGGCAAGGCAGCTTGGCCTTCCTCCCCAAATTGCCCACTGTGCTGCCTCTGGAGAAGTTTGTCCCTGAATTGACAGATGTGTCAGAGTTTCCCTCCTGCTAATGTGACTTCTCCCCATGTCAGAGACTGGGACCTGTGGGACCCGGACATGCCCCCTGCAGAGCGCTGCCTTCTCAGTGCCCGCCTCTTCCCTGTGCTTCACCCCTCAAGGGCCCTGGGGCCCCAAGACATGCTGTGGATGCTGGACCCGCCAGAGGATGGGGGTGCAGCCCTGCGGGCCTGGCGTGCCTCCTGGCGCCTGTCTTGGGAACAGCTACAGCTATGCCTGGACCGGGCTGCCACGCTGGCCTCCCGCCGGGACCTGTTCTTCCTTCAGGCCCTGAATAAGGCACGGCATGTGCTAGAGGCCCAGCAGGACCTGAGCCTGCGCCCACTGATCCAGGCTGCTGTCCGAGAGGGCTGTCCTGGGCCCCTGCTGGCCACACTGGACCAGGGTAAGTGTGCTGGCCATTACTGCTGGGCGATCAGACTAGGGTCACCTGCCCTACCTGCCTTTTGGACCATCAACCTGATGGGACAAGGGAGGCTTGAGGTGCTAAAGTAGTGAGACACGGTGGAGTTTATTTTGAGGTTTCCAAGTTTAGTGGTTGAGGCCTCTGGGTCCTGTGAACATTGGTAAACCTGCATGTTCTGTATTGTATGCCAGGATGTTGGTACAGAGCTACAGCAGAGCACCCAGGGGATGTGGCCACTCTTCCTGAGGTCACAGGCACACTGCATGGGGCTCAGAGCCTTAGCCTGATAAGCAGCATCTCGTGAATGCTCCCAGGGACTGTGAATTATTGTCTCTGTTCAAATCACTTTCCCAAAGCCACACAGCTAACTGGCGGTGAGGCTGAGATTTGAGCCCTTATGGTTTGACTCCAGAGCCTGAGCTGTTAACCACTCTGGGCACCCTTAGTGGGAATGAAGAAGTACTTTTGGGCTGGGGCTGGCAAGATTAGAAGAGCTTTACCAGGCAGAAAGTGGGTGCATTTACAGACAAGGATATATCTTGTGTAGTCTCTGAGGGCAGAGGGTGTTGGGGTAGGCCCCTTCCTTTGCCACCCTGACTCCTGGTTCCTCAGTTGCAGCTGCAGCAGGAAACCCTGGTGTGGCGGCACGGGCACTGGCCTGTGTGGCAGATGTACTGGGCTGCATGGCAGAGGGCTGTGGGGGCTTACGGAGTGGGCCAGCTGCCAACCCTGAGTGGATGCGGCCCTTCTCCTACCTGGAGTGCGGAGACCTGGCAGGTGGTGTAGAGGCACTTGCCCAGGAGAGGGACAAGTGGCTGAGCAGGTGGGTGCTGATGGAAGTACGATCCCTTTGAGAAGTCCCCAGCTGTCTAGACAAGTGGCCCCTGATGTTGGAAGCCCAGAGAAAGGCAGGGTGTGTTTGGGTCATCTAGGACAGTCACATCCCTAAAGCCAGGCAGTCCAGCCCTAGCCTGTGTTTCCATGCAGCTGTCTCTCCCTTTCCTTGTGGCAGGCCGGCCTTGTTGGTGCGAGCAGCCCGCCATTACGAGGGGGCTGGGCAGATCCTGATCCGCCAGGCTGTGAAGTCAGCCCAGCACTTTGTCTCCACGGAGCCAGTGGAGCTGCTGGCACCTGGGCAGTGGGTGGTAGCTGAGTGCCCAGCCCGTGTAGATTTCTCTGGTGAGTAGGGGTGAGGGTGGCTGCCCCAGAGCTAAGCTGGCAGCCCCCTGACCCAGCTTGGTCTTACTGAACTGCCATAGGGGGCTGGAGTGACACCCCACCCCTTGCCTATGAACTCGGTGGGGCTGTGCTGGGCTTGGCTGTGCAAGTGGATGGCCGCCGGCCCATTGGGGCCAGGGCACGCCGCATCCTGGAGCCTATGCTGTGGCTGGCAGTGGGGTCTCGGCAGGACAAAATGGACATGAAGATACCGTGCCAGAGCCTGGATGACCTGCAGGATTACTGCCAGCCCCATGCCCCAGGTCAGGGCACCCCAGGAATTGGCAGGTGGGGATGGCAAACATAGCCAGCTGGGGTAGGGACAGAACCTAGAGACCCCCCTCCACAAAGGACTGTAGATAACTGGGACCTGGCCTGATGGTGGCCAATCTGGTGGAGGGACCCTGAAGGAAAGGAAAGGACTGGATGTTACTTTGTTGAGGCACATGCAGACACAGGAAATAGAAATGACACATTTTTCCATGTTAAGGACCCCATAGCCATTTTGTGGTTTGGGGATGGGGCCTTTACTGCTGCTGGCCTTTTATCCCACCAGATGAGCCCTGCACTGGACTGGGAAATAGTGGGGGTGTGGAGTCTCCATCTGCCTGTGGAGACCAAATTCCTTGCTGTGTGCCTGTCCCTCTGCAGGTGCCCTGCTGAAGGCAGCCTTCATTTGTGCAGGGATTGTGTGTGTCCACTCCGAACTCCCGCTGAGTGAGCAGCTGCTCCGCAGCTTTGGGGGTGGCTTTGAGCTGCACACCTGGTCTGAGCTGCCCCATGGCTCTGGCCTCGGTGAGCAGATCCTGTCCCTTGCTACCCATTCACTGTTACAGCCCTCCAGTCTCACCTGCAATCCCCCTCCCTGGCCTCTGCCCTGAGGGGAGTGGGGCAGATGAGGCTGGGTATAGATGTGTCACACCTGGTGCCCCCCCTTCACACCTGGCAGGCACCAGCAGCATCTTGGCAGGTGCCGCCCTGGCTGCCTTGCAGCGGGCTGCTGGCCGGGCAATGAGCACGGAGGCCTTGATCCACGCGGTGCTGCACCTGGAGCAGGTGCTCACCACAGGTACGGGGCTGCTCTGGGCCTGGGGAGGAGGTCTCTGGCACTTTCCCAAGGGCTTGTAGGGTTCCCCTGGATTTGGATATGATTGGTGAACAGCCACATAACTGTACTATTCCTTAAAATAGTTATATTTGCTTATTACTGCGACCTTCTCTGATGGTTTTCAGCTTGAAATGTTCTATCTCAATGAGCTGATGTTTTATGAGCACCTACTGAATGCCAGATTCTGCACTGCACCTTTCATGTTAGGCACTGGCTGGTACCAGGTGACTCTGCCCCCATCCAGGGCTATCCCTGGACAAGGCCAGGCAGGGCTGGTTTGGACTTTCAGCCTCCCCTTCTGGGACCATGTCCTTCCCTTGGGCTATGATTATCTGTGCCTCCTACCCCCCTCTCCAGCCATATAGTGGAGCAGTGAGAGCCCCCAAATGGCTATGATCTGATGAATGTTACTAGGACCAGGCTTCTCTCTCTTCCTGACCACTGTGGCCTTTCGGGAATCCATGTGCAGTACAGAGTAGCCAGAGGTTTGTCTGGTCCCAGGTCCTGGGGCACCCTGCCTGTCTCAGGTTGCCAGGCCTCATCTGCAGCATGACTCTGGGAGGAAACTGCTGCAAAGACATACAGATGTCTCGTTACTTTGCAGCCTAGTCTCCTCCTTCTGTTATGATTCACATCCTACAGTAGGTAGTCATTAGCAAAAGAAATAGGTGGGAGGCTTTTTCAGTTTTCTTTTGAGGTGTACCGTACAAGTTCTTCACTTGGTCAACTGACAACTTTTTATTGAAAATCTGACTCTTGGGTCCTGGAGATAAAATGAAAAAAAAAAAAATACGGTCCTTGTTTTCTTCAGACATGGTCCATGGGAGACAGAAATTAATAACCACCTAGTAAAGGTGTGATTACAAACTGCACCAAGTACTCTGAAGGAAAGGGGCACAACTGGGCCCTATGCTACGTTTTGGCTGTAAAGTTCCAGATGCCTCTGGCTGTTTGGATTTTATACTTTTAAATCCTTGCAGGCCCTTTCCCAAATATCATAGCCTTGTCTGTAAGGGAGCTCAAGTTTTATCATTTTATATAGCTGGGGGGGGGGGGGCAAAGAGATCCATACTTTCATTTTAAAGGAAGATGTAAACAAGCTCTTTCAAGATGGAGAAAGATAAGGGATGCTGAAAAGCCGCTTTCCAACATAAACATTATGTATCAGAAAAGATAGGGTGCAGGAGGACTTAGGTGATAGGGAAGTCCTGTATCACTTTTCCTGTGGCTAAAACTCCCCTAGGGAGTCTCGGAGGTTTAGTGTAAAATCTTTATCTTTTGATGTGGTTTATCTCAATTCCAGTTACACATTAGGTCTGCAATAAAATTCAGGCCTTGAGGATTCCAACCTTGGCTCTTGAGTGAAGTCCTTTCCCTTACTGGAAACAGAAGCTACATACCTCACCTGTCCCAATGAGTTGGGGGAAGCTATCTTTTCTTTCCATGCTGGTCCCACCAGGGGTGCAAGGGAGAGTGCAGTTGTGCCCAATAGTTCCGACAGTGACGGGGCCCTGGGCTTGCAGGAGGTGGCTGGCAGGATCAAGTGGGTGGCCTAATGCCTGGCATCAAGGTGGGTCGCTCCCAGGCTCAGCTGCCACTGAAGGTAGAGGTGGAAAAGATCACTGTGCCTGAGGGCTTTGTCCAGAAGCTCAGTGACCACCTGCTTCTGGTGTACACTGGCAAGACCCGCCTGGCACGGAATTTGCTGCAGGTGAGCCCTAGCCCCAGAATGAGGGAGGGAGGCAGATGGCTTAGTTTAGTCCAGATCTTCAGTGCACCTCTCTCTCCCGCCTCATCTACAGGATGTGCTGAGAAGCTGGTACGCCCGGCTGCCTGCTGTGGTTCAGAATGCTCACAACCTGGTGCGGCAAACTGAGCAATGTGCTGATGCCTTCCGCCAAGGTGACATGCTTCTTCCAGGGTGGGTCAGGGCATTAGGAACCAGAGCTTGTGGGAGTCCAGAGGCCAGGGTCATTTACAGCTTGGCACAGGGCCCAGATATTAGGCCCTTGGGAACAGATGTCTATTGTCTGTCATCTCTGGGGTCTCAGACTTGGGCAAGAGCTGTGAAAAAAACTCAAGACAAAACTCGTATCGTGGTAAAGGCCCTCTAGCCCCACCTGACAAAAGCAGGTGGGGGAACAGGCCATAGCTGAGTTCCAGGAAGTCAGAGCTGAGCAGGGGTCCCAGTGTGTGGCTGCGCAGTTCACTGAACACCAACTGTGCTGGGCTTTATGCACATTCGTCCTTAAGCAACTCTGAAGTGGGCTGTATTACTCCTGTCTCCAGCTAGCACTGGAACCCGGGTTCTTAACCATTACACTGGGTCAATAGTGCCTCTTGGTTCTTCATTTTTTTTTAGAGACAATCTCACTTTGTTGCCCTCAGTAGAGACTCGGGACATCACAGCTCATAGCAACCTCTAGCTCTTAGGCTTAGGCAATTCTCTTGCCTCAGTCTCCCAAGTAGCTGGGACTATAAGTGCCTGCCACAATGCCCAGCTATTTTTTGTTGCAGTTTGGCCAGGGCCGGGTTTGAACCCGCTACCCTAGGTATATGGGGCTGGCCCCCTACTCACTGAGCCACAGGTGCTGCTCTTGGTTCTTCATTCAATCTACAGTTGGGTGTTGAGTATCTTGGCCTAGGGACACCACTCCCCTCTCTGCCCTCACCTCAGGAAGCCTGCCTCTGCTGGGCCAGTGCCTGACCTCATACTGGGAGCAGAAGAAGCTCATGGCACCAGGCTGTGAGCCCCTGGCTGTGCGGCGTCTGATGGATGTTCTGGTCCCTCACGTGTATGGCCAAAGCCTGGCAGGGGCAGGCGGTGGGGGCTTTCTCTATGTGTTGACCAAGGAGCCGCGGCAAAAGGCAGCTCTGGAGATGGTGCTGGCCAATACTGAGGTACTTGATGGTTGTTGGGGTTGGTGGTTGGTGGGGACAAGAGACCTCAGTGTAGCCCACCAGCTAACCAGGGCTATATCTGCAAGTCTCTCCGGCCCTGCAGCCTCAGTCCAGCCTCCAGAAGGCCTGAAATTTTTCCCATTTCTCTAAACACCAATCATGTCCTATCTTGTCCAGGGTCTTGGAAATTGCAGCATCCACCTGGTAGAAGTGGATACTCAGGGCCTGAGCCTGAAGTTGCTGGGGAGTGAGGCCTCACCCTAATGCCCATTCCCATGAGGCTGGCCCCTCATTGTAAGAAAACTTGGAGCTACAGTGACCCCTTCCCCCTCCTTTACCCATGGGAGCTTTCAGCCTCCTACCCCTCACCCACCTCTGCGAATCTGCTCCTAAAGACCTGAGGAAGACTAGGGCAAGCAGAGACAGTGCTCTCCTGTGACCTGGCTGTTAGCAGCCTACTCTTGGCCTCTCTTCTCTTTGGACATCAGGTCCTAAGCTTAGTGTCCCATGTGGCCTTTACAAACTCCACAGCCCAGTGGGTCTTCTCACTTTCCACGAGGGCCCTGGAAAAAGATGACAACCAGCCTTAGCATATGGTAAGGCCAGCCCTGAAGAGGCCTTTGAGGCATTTCCTGCGGCCTTTCTTAAGAGTTGTAGAGACATTGTGCTCAACCCTCATGAGAGGGTGAGGGTGCCAAGTCTGTGGCAGTGAGCCAACAAGTCACTGCCAACCCAGGCCTTAACCAGCAACACTAAGTAAGGACTGTACCAAGTGACCTGATGCCTTTTGGGCAGTGGGTTCTCAGGATTATGACATTCTTGGAATAAATTCATTGCCCTTCTAGGTTGTCCTTATAAGTATTTTTTGTTCTTATTGGGAGCAATTACCACTTCCATTGGCACTATGGGAAACTGCCTCCAGGATGATCCAGCTTGTGGAGCTGAGGGTTCAGGACTGGATGAGGCTTCTGCTCATGTGGGGCCTGGAGCAGCTGCGCACTACTCCAGGCGTGGCACAGGCGGGGGCTCTAGGGTTTGCCTTCACATTTCAGTGCAACTAACTAACTGGTGGACCTGTCTGGGCCCGAAGCACCCAGCCTTCCCTGGAAATAGTACACTGGCATCTCTCCATGAATGTCTTTATTCAGGGATCATAAACATTACAGTCTTTCCTCAGAGTCAAACCTAATTCCCAGGCCCCCAGATGTACCCAAGTCTAAGCCTGGCAGGGGCAGCATGTTGTAGTGTTTGAGGGCCATACAAAAGGTAGGCCTGGGGTGCATGCTGCCTGCCTAAAATTTCCCACCTAATGAGTTGTTGTCACCTCTCTCTTGGTGGGAAAAGGCTGCCCCTAAAGCATCACCTAGCTAGGTCTGAGGGTAGAGCAGGAGTGAGTCTAGGCCTTGTTTCTTTGCTGCCAGCCATGGTACAGTCTGGGTGGTCAGAGTTCCCTTAAGCCAGACAGTCTTGCTCAGCAACTTGGCTATGACCACTTAGGGATAACCTGGAAGTGTGATGGGCCAGGTGAGCTCACCCTGGGTGCTACAGGCGCAGCCTCTTGATGTCCTCACTGCGGAAGTCTATGCGTAGAGCCAGCACCTGGCGTACTTCAGCAGGGGTGAGGCGCCATGTCAATGGGCCAGAGTTGGCACCCCAGTAATCTAGGATCTCGGTGACCTGTAGGTAAGAATGTAGAGACCTGTTGGCAAGGTCAGGGCTATCCTGAAAGAAGGCCCTGGACCTCATTAGAGGCAAAGCAGGGGTAACCAGGAAGGGGAAGGTGCCCTGCAGGGGTGGCTGCTGCCAGACCCATGGTTTGCAGGGAGTGGCAAGGATCCAAATTTTATCTTTGGCCTGCTTTCCAGTCACCTTTCCTTGGCTAGGCCAAGGGAGTCCCACATACCCGTTCCAGATTGAGGATTGTGGCCATTTGGGAGAGCCGAGCAAACTTGTCTCGGATGGTCCAGGTGGTCACCGTGGTAAGGTAGGCAATAAGTGACCTCAGCTCCTTGTCAAACTGCAGACCGCCCAACTGCCGAAGAACATAAGCCAGTTATGCTGTTTAAAGCCTGGCCCTCTGGCCAAGCAGAAACACTTTCAGTTGCCCTCATAGCTGGGTGGCAAGGCTGGCTGGGCCTTACATGGTATTGTATATGTAGTTGCAGTTAGATCTAAGGCCTCAGAAGCCAGAATGGGACTGGGCCTAGATGTGCAGGGCCTATGGATAGCACACAGTGGGGAAAGAAGTCCTGGGGTGGCAGCATCACTTATCTTTAGAGGAGAAATGATAGAGCTGTGCCCCCTTGACCTTACCCGGTTGAAGGTGGATTTCAGCACTACTCTCTCCAACTCGACGGCAACAAGGTTGGTCATAAGGCCAGTCAGGCTATCATAGATGATTGGAGACAGGCTGGCCTGCACACAGAGGCTTGACGTCAGTGGGAGTCCCCTCTGCCTCTATGCTGGAGTCTTCAGGGGATGGGACAGTTACATGAGGCCAAGGGGAAGTGTTTGTACAGGCTAGGGTTGGAAAGGCTTTTAGGGTCCCCAGCAGGAATGTGATGAGAAGCCACAGGCTGCTAGTTTGGGCAGAGGTGGGGAATCCCATAAGCTGACCCTTGAAGCTCCTGTTCACCTTGAACTCTGCCATTTGCTGCTCCAGGTTAAGAATGAACTGCTGTACCCAAGGGTCATTGGCTTCATAGTCATTGAATTCTTCCTATAGTGAGGAAGCAAGGTGGGTCACCATGGGCCTCTTTTTAAGTAGTACCCATTCATCCACCACTTCCCCCAACCAGTCTAAGAGAATAATGTTACAGGGTCTTCCTTTCCTTCTGACTCTTCCAGTTTAAAGCCAGCTTGACCACTCACGCTGGCAAAAACCAGTGAACCACCCTGGGCAATAACGCTCCTGGCATTTTATTCCCTCTTGCATCTCACATTCTAAAGGAATGAAATCATTAGGCTAAGAACAAAAAAAGGTCCTAAGTCTATGAAAGGTGGGACAAGAACCTCAATAAAAGAGGGTGAGTCAGGTCAAAGCAAAACTCCCTTCTGATAGCCTTCTGAGCCCTTCTCCGCCCTTCTCACCCCTTCTCACTGCAAGAACAAACTTTCCTGGGAGGAACCTAGTCTTCAGGGGGAAGAGTGAGGAAGTGGGTCTCGCAGCTCCACTGTGCTCTAGCTGGGGATGGGGTATAGAGGGATAATCCTGGGCATGATAGCTACGTGTGGCCAGGCTGACCTCCTCGATGTTGTGGGAGACGGAGAGAAAGGTGTTGATCCAAGGCTGCACCTGTGGCTTGACTGCTGTGCTGTTGAGTTCTGCCAGCCCTTCCTGCACAAGGACAAGGCAGAGACACATCAGACACAGGAGGCACCTACCCCCATCCCTTTCATTTCTTCATTTATCCCATGACTGCAGGACATTCTTTCAGCTCTGAGGCATTCTGCAGGCCTTGTCAGAAGTATAATAGAGATAATGCTAATTAAAGAAGCCAGGAACAATATATCCCTTTCCAGGTCTGTGCAGATTCAGGTCCAGGCTAGAGATGAGGCCCTGAGGTGGTTCTGGTAAACTTTCAAAAGAAGAGATTTCAGAGTGCCTGTTGGTAGATGGCACCTGTGGCTAAGGCCAAGCAGCAGGTCAGAGCAACAATGTGGTTCCATTTCCTCTGATCATTTTTCCAAGGCCTACTGTTACTGTGGAGGCCAAGTGGAGGTTCTAGAGGACTAGACATTGGCTTGGCAATGTGACAGCTTCACTGTAGAAAAACTAACAGGGCCTTTAGTTTCAAGGGACTTGTGTAAGCTCAGAAGCTTGTGTGCTACTCCCTCATTCCTCCTCCCCATTTCCTGTACACACTGGAGCCCAAGATAAGCCAGTTAATAATCCCCTCAGAGTAACACAAAGGCATAGGATTCAGCTAGCAGTTGAATCTGGAACTTACCTGCAAAAGGTCTTGGAATTTGTTGGAAACAGCAGCCAAGTCAGAAAGGCAGCTCTCAAATTTGGCCTGGGCCTGCTCCCCTCCAATGCCTTGGCTGAACAGCTTGGTGCAGTCACTCTAAGGGAGAACATAGTGTTAAGTCTACTAAGCATGTCTGGGCCATGGGAGTGTGGGGTGAGGCAGGGAGGAGGTCAGTAAGCAGCCAGCCATTTCTCCTCATCCAGCCTTGGCAAGAACCCTGAGTAAGTTTCAGAAAACCTGGATTTTGTCCTGGTGCTATCCACTTGGTTCCCACTTCCCCCTTTATAACATGGGGGTACCAGTGTCAAGGGAACTGAAGAAACATAAATGCCAGAAATGTTTCATGTCTATAGAGTAGACATTCCTAGATTCAAGTCCTGGCTCACTCATGTACTAGTTGAGTGACCTTGGATAAATTAAAAAGTCAATCTACTTGTCCATAAATGAGAAAACCAATTCCTGCTCCTACAGTGTTGTAAGTTATATATGATGATTTGCCAAGTGCTTACCCAGTGCCTAAGGGGACGTTACTATTATTACAGTTTCTACTTCTTAAATATTTTGGTCTGGCTGCCAAAGGGCGATTGTTGTGATCATAGCTAAGGTTTTTTTCTTTTCTTTTTTTTTTTTTTTT
>NW_003852442.1:9576293-9580499 GCF_000181295.1 Otolemur garnettii
ATTTTCTCATTGTTTCTCTCACTGACCCTGCCAAATACCCTCACAAAACATGTATTATCAAGCCCAGTTCATGGGAAGATGAGAAATGATTCACCAAAGTCTGCCAACAATTAACTCAGCAAATATTTACTGAGCACCTGCTAAGTGCCAGGCACTGTTCTAGGCACTGGGGGGAATGCAATTAATAAAACAGACAAAGTCCACCCCCTCACAGGGTTGATATCCCAGAAAGTAAGTCAGATGGTGAACAAGCATATGTATTATATAATGTCAGGCAGTGATAAATGCCACAAAGAAAAATAAAGCAGAGTAAGGGACAGAAACAGAGTGACAAGGCACAGAGCTGGAGCCATGCTTAGAATTCAGGACTCGCTGCCCTGGGGCCAAGGGCTGCTTCTTTCCTAACTGCCTTACAGACTAGATGCAGAATACCAATTGTAATAAGTAGCATGTGACAAAAGTGATAATTAAGGCACTTACTGCTCTGGCCATTTAGAGGAAAGAAAAAACTTGTGGGCTGAGGCATTCATGGAAGGCTCCCTGTTCTCTCTTACTCATTTCCCACCCCCCAAAATAAAATAAATTTGTACTTTTATATCCTAAAAAAAAAAAAAAAAAATGGCTGGAACAAGCCAGGAACAGAGTGGCACAAAAGGCTGAGGCAGGAGGATCATTTGAGTCTAGGAGTTTGAGATCAGCCTGAGCATCATAGTGAGATCCTGGGAAGAAAAGCCTGGAACAGTTCTGACTGAGCATGTTTCTCTATCTCAACCGGCCTCTTTCTAGCTCATTGTCCTAGTTGGTATTTCTTTTCTTTTCTTTTTTTTTTTTGAGAAGAGTCTTATATCGTCACTGTTGGTAGAGTGCTATGGCATCACAACTCACAGCAACCTCAAACTCTTGGGCTCAAAAGATCCTCTTGCCTCTGCCTCCCAAGTAGCTGGGACTACAGGTGCCTGCCATAATGCCTAGCTATTTTTAAGAGATGGGGTCTTGATTTTGCTCAGGTTGGTCTCAAACCTGTGAGCTCAAGTGATCCACCCGCCTTGACCTCCCAGAATGCTAGAATTATAGGTGTGAGCCACCTCGCCTGGCCTCCTAGGCAGTATTTCTTTTTTTTGCAGTTTTTGGCCAGGGCTGGGTTTGAACCTGCCACCTCCAGCATATGGGGCCGACACCCTACTCCCCTGAGCCACAGTGCCGCCCCTAGGCAGTATTTCTTAATGGTACTTAAGATTTCCCAAAATGATCTGGTTGGTTTCTTGTTTACCTTTTCCACTAGGAAAGAGCCCATGAAAGCAGGGATCTAGCCTGTCTTCAACACTGTATCTCTAAGATAGCATCGTCCAACTTTCTAGATAATGGAAATATTCTAAATCTGCACCATCCAGTATGGTAGCTCCTAGCCACCTGTGTCTACTAGGCACTTGAAATGTGGCTTGTACAACTCATGAACTGGCTTTTTTTTTAGACGGAGCCTCAAGCTATCCCCCGGGTAGAGTGCCATGGCATCACGCTCACAGCAACTGCCAACTCCTGGGCTCAAGTGAGTCTCCTGCCTCAGCCTCCCAAGTAGCTGGGACCACAGGCGCCCGCCACAACGCCCGGCCATTTTTTGGTTGCAGCCATCATTGTTTGGCGGGCCCTGGCTGGGGATTTGAACCTGCCACCTCAGGTGTATGTGGCTGGCACCTTAGCCGCTCGAGCCACAGGCGCCGAGCCTGAACTGACTTTTTAACTTAAATATAAATTTCAGTAGCCACTTGTGGCTAGTGGCTACCATGTCGTGCAGTTGAACTTTAGAACCCAGAATGGTGCCTGATAGATAGAAGTTTCCTGACAAATGCTGAATGAAAGAGTGAAGAAATGTATTCTGGAAAGGAGGGAGTATAAGAAAATGCAGAATGGCAGGAATCCCCAAAAGGTATTTGGGAAATAGCAGTGTCAGTTCTTAGACATGTGCTGGAAAGTGGCAAGACACAGATGGGCAGAAGTGGGTGAAGTCTGACTGGGACTAGGGTGCTATGCTAAACAGTTAGTCCTTTGTCCTGTGGGCAGTGGGGTTGGCACTAAAGATTTCTTTTTTTTTTTTTTTAAGAGACAGGGTCTCACTTTGTTGACCTCAGTAGAGTGCCGTGGCATCACAGCTCACAGCAACCTTCAGGTCCTGGGCTTAGACGATTCTCTTGCCTCAGCCTCCTGAGTAGCTAGGACTACAGGCGCCCACCACAATGCCTGGCTATTTTTTTGTTGCGGTTTGGCCAGGGCACACTCTGTATATGGGGCCAGTGCTCTACTCACTAAGCCACCAGCACCGCCCGGCACTAAAGATGTTTTTCTTTTTTTTGAGACAGAGTCTCATTATGTCACCCCTAGTAGAGTGCTGTGGCATCACAGCTCACAGCAACCTCCAACTCCTTGGGCTTATGAGATCCTCTTGTCTCAGCCTCCCAAGTAGCTGGGACTACAGGCGCCTGCCACAGCTATTTGTTTTTGTTGTTGCAGTTGTCATTGTTTTAGCTGGCCTGGGCTGAGTTCAAACCCACCAGCCTCGGTGTATGTGGCCAGCACCCTACCCACTGAGGTATGAGTGCAGCCTGGCACTAAAGATTTCTTTTTTGTTGCAGTTTGGCCGGGGCTGGCACCCCACCCACTGAGCCACAGGTGCCACCCATCACTAAAGTTTTTTTTTTTGCAGTTTTTGGCTGGGGCTGGGTTTGAACCCACCACCTATGGTGTATGGGGCCAGCGTCCTACTCCTTTAAGCCACAGGTGCCACCCCTTATCACTAAAGATTTTTAAAAGCAGGTAAATGCCACATGAGCATAACTGTGTTTGGGAATACTCATATAGAAGCTCTGTGTGGGGGGCAGCACCTGTGGCTCAAGGAGTAGGGCGCCGGCCCCATATGCCCGAGGGTGGCGGGTTTAAACCCAGCCCAGCCAAAAAAAGGAAGCTCTGTGTGGGAAGAATTAGTGTTCAAGAGGCTCCCATTGCCTCTGAATTGGTGTGCTGGTAGTGTGACCAGGAAGGCAGGGGTTAAGTAAGGAGGATCCCAATCTTCAAGACATGACCCAGGAACATCAGCGTAAAGGAGATCCCAGAACCACAGGGACTGAGTTTAGGAAGTCCTTCTTATCTTCCCCATAGTGCTTCCTTTGTCAGTATCCTGCAGCCAATACTGAAAAACCACACTGCTGGCGCTGCTGCTTACGCCACTCTGATTGTGGATGGATAAGCCTAAAGGCCCTTTAACACACTGTAAGGCTGCTAACATCACAAGTTTCCAGATAAAATAACTGCACTGTCATGACAGCTTAAGGATGAAAGCCACAACATAAATGTTTCCAAGGCATTTAAGGACACCAAGAATAATTGTTATGAGGGGAAAATGGATTTGGGGTCAAATGGAATTGATTTCAAAGTTTTCCTTGTGTTGACAGACCTTGTAAGCGTGGATCCATTGGGCTTATCCCTTGTCCACAGTGAATGATATGTCAGTATAGTCAGAGAATTTATCTTGACAGCCAAATAAATCAGGGTGACATAAAAAATAGGCCCTGCAGTAGGAGTTATGACATTTTAAGTACTTGGCATTGGAAAAACTAGAAACCTGTCATCAAACATTTAGCCTTACCTTTGTTTTTGGCCTTATTTTCTGGGCCCTCAAACAATAAAACTGTGAATGGGAGGTCCTTGCAGAGCAGTGAAAGACTGAACACGCATTGGCCAGCCTTTGGGATGTGTGTAGTCAGGCAGTGGAAAACACGACTAGATACATAGGATGGGTGAGATTCAGGAGGCCTAAAAACAAACAGCCAGGCTAAGTCATCTGGCTTTAATGTGGTAGTTAATAAAGAGCCAATGAATGTTTCTGAGCACATAAATTAAAGAATGAAAGTGCTATAAAAAAAAAGAGACAGAATGAATAGAGGTTGGGTAGATATTAGCAAGTTTAGCTTTCTGTCTCTGAAAGCAACAGCTCTGAACTTTTTGGGGTTCATGGAACCTTTTAAGAATCTGACATACGGGCTTGGCGCCTATGGAGCCAGTCACATACACTGAGGGTAGTAGGTTCGAACTCAGGTGGGGCCAGCTAAACAACTGCAACCAAGAAATTGCTGGGCATTGGGCGGTGCTTGTGGCTCAAAGGAGTAGGGCGCTGGCCCCATATGCTGGAGGTGGTGAATTCAAACCCAGCCCCGG
>NW_003852442.1:9580671-9587790 GCF_000181295.1 Otolemur garnettii
AAAAAAAAAAGAAAGAATCCGACAAAAGCTAAGGACCCTGCTTCCAGCAAAATACATATGTACATCTTTGCAAACAATCCCCTCTGTGGACTATTGAGAGTTCTGCTATTAGTTGTTTCCTTTAGGCTCTAATCTTCACAATGTGAGAGGTGGAGAATAGACTTCGGACAGCATGCCAAGATATCCCTTGCCATAGAAGCATAGGCTTAGGACTCATGTGTTCTCTCTGGCTTATTACAAACTGGCTGTTACTTTGTACGGATCCTTTCATTCTTCCATGCTTTTCTTTGTTGAGCTGTCACACAACTGCTAAGACTCACATCACACCTGCCATTCTGGGTAGTTGAGGGCTTTAGTAAGGTCACCTTACCAGAGGAAGCTAAAGCCTCAAATGTACACCAGAAAAGCAGTCCTGGAGGGCCTAAAGGACTGCTGCCCACCTGTGATATGGGAATCTCCTTAGAGAAGTAGTCTGGAGGTCTGCCACAGATGTCAGCTACAGCTGGTTCTGTGGCTGATGTGAGCCAAGCTTGACACTCAGTGGGGCCTCTGAATAGCTGGGCAATGAAGCATATCCTGACTCAGGCTGTTCAGAAAAAACAGATCCCTGAGTGAGAAATAGTTTCAGAAATTTCTAGAAGGAGCTTTCCTTAAAGTAAGACTTTTCCTTCTATATTGACACTGGAGGGAAGAGTCTCCAGCTCAATGCCAATAATACTGTGGCTTAGAGATATTAGTTCAACCTCCCAAGATAAACTGACCCAGTTGCTGGTCTGTGGGTACCTACCAGGAAGGACTGCTTGGCCTCGTCAGTGCTCTCGATGCCTTTTGTGTCAAATTTGCCCTGCTGGAGGCTGCTGTGCATGATATTCACTGCACTTGTCACGCCGCGCTGGATGTCCTGGAAGGTGGTGGCTGGGAAGCCCATCCGCAGCTTGTTGCACAGAACATCCCTGGGGGACAGGGTGGCATATGAAGAGTGACAGCATTTTGCCTCCAGGGCAGCAGGACCAGAGTGTCTACCACCCTGATCCAGCAGCACAAGTTGCTCTTTTGGGAGGATAACAAATCCTTGAGACCACTGTAGGAGATGGAGGAGCCAGGGTATGAGAGGGACCAACATCCTTCAAGGACACTGATGTGACAAGACATCTAGAGGAGACTAGCCAATTCTATACTTCTTATGAAGCTTTCAGTTATCACTACTGCACTCCAACAAATGAAGCAGAGGCAGTATGGCTCAGCGAAAGGCAGCACCATACAGGAATTGAGAATTGGTTTTGAGTCAGTCCACTTTGGACTTTATAGTCCACCACTTAGGAGGTGTTGATTTGAACTGCCTGTTCTTTTTCCTAGAACCGAGGACCAATTAATTGCCTCTTCAGTCCAGTTCAGAGAACAGAAATTTGACACATAAGATAGCTAGCTGATCAAAAGCTTCCTAGAGTGAAGGATATTGTGTTAGGGACAGGAACTTATGTATCTCTTGCATACAAGTGAACTAGAATTAAAAGGAAAAAAAATGAAGAAACAAATAAACTCTGGTGATCTAGGACCTTTCTGCCTAGATAGGAGAAAGGGAGGCAGCTGTACCTGAAGTCAGACTCCAGCTCTGTGGTGGCGAGGTTTATCATGGCACAGAGACAGTCGATACTAGAGCTGGACAGAGCCCGCCCAATGCACTTCTTAACAATGTAGAAGACATCATCCACCATGCTGGATGTCAGCTGGCCCTTCTCGTAGGTGTCCAGAGCCACAGCCTACCCAAAAGGCAAAGCACCCAGTGAGAGTCCTAGTTCTGTATGTCCTGATCTAGATGGTTCTAGTGACACTGGCCCTGGTGCTGCTCCCTTCTCTATACCTTGTTCATGTTTCTCCCAACATAGCTTATTCTGGTCACAGCTTGGTCTAGATCAGCGGTTCTCAACCTGTGGGTGGCGACCCCTTTCTAACAATGAAAATACATTACGGCATTAAGAAGGTTGAGAACCACTGGTCTAGATCCTCCTTGCCACAACAGCTCGCTTCTCTATTGTTCTCTAGGTTAGAGATTTTTGCCCAGGGAACATCTATTACCTGGGATGTAAGACATCCCAATAGAGGTCCTGCTTCCCTGAGGCTCCTCAACCAATGCCTCCAGGGAGCCAGAACAAGTAGGCACCCTGAGGAGTTGAGCTATTCTTTTGAAATCCTTGGGAAAGTCCCTACTAGGTATACAAAGAGCACAATAACTCCAAAGATGCCCTCTAACCATGTGTGGTGCCACTCAGTTTACATGCAAGGGTATTCTCAAAGCAGGACAAAGAAATGCAGGATGTGCTCAGCCATTTCCTTCAGCCCGCATTCTTGGACAGCAAGCCCCATTACTAAGAGATGTGGTCTATGTCCTACCTTATTGACAGTCTCCCTCATGAAGTACTCCTCCATGGTAATATAAAAGCCAATTAGCTCCTGCATGGTACAGCTCAATAGGCAGTTATTGAGGAGTTTGTCCAGACACTTCTGGTGCTCTAGGGGACAGCCAAGAAATGAATACTCAATTTCCCCAACAAAAAAAACAGAGCAACTTTTTTCATTTTTTCAAGTTTTTTTCTAGTCTTTATTCCAAATATGTATGTATTTTACATGATTATAATCACAGTACAGATATGATTTTGTATTTTGCTTTAAAAAAGTATAGGCTCGGGTGGCGCCTGTGGCTCAAGGAGTAGGGCACCGGCCCCATATGCCGGAGGTGGAGGGTTCAAACCCAGCCCTGGCCAAAACTGCAAAAAAAAAAGTATAGGCTTGGCACCTGTGGCTCAAGTGGCTAAGGCGCTAGCTACATACACCTAAGGTGGTGGGTTCAAATCCAGCCCAGGCCCACCAAACAACGATGGCTGCAACCAAAAAGTAGCTGGGCATTGTGGCGGGCCCCTGTGGTCCCAGCTACCTGGGAGGCTGAGGCAGGAGACTCGCTTGAGCCCAGGAGTTGGAGGTTGCTGTGAGCTGTGATGCCACAGCACTCTACCCAGGGGAATAGCTTGAGGCTCTGTCTCAGAAAAAAAAAAAAAGTATAGCATAAATATATATATATTTTTTTGAGACAGAGTCTCAAGCTGTCCCCCTGGGTAGAGTGCTGTGGCATCACAGCTCACAGCAACCTCCAACTCCTGGGCTCAAGCGAGTCTCCTGCCTCCGCCTCCCAAGTAGCTGGGACCACAGGCGCCCGCCACAATGCCCAGCTATTTTTTGGTTGCAGCCGTCATTGTTGTTTTGGCGGGTCTGGGCTGGGGATTCGAACCCGCCACCTTAGGTGTACGTGGCTGGCGCCTTAGCCAGTTGAGCTATAGGCGCCGAGCCAGCATAAATATTTTCTATGTTTCTGCATACCTTACTCATTTTTTCTTCCTTTTTTAAAAGTTAAAAAATTTTTGGGTGGTGCCTGTGGCTCAGTGAGTAGGGCACTGGTCCCATATACTAATGGTGCCAGGTTCAAACCTGGCCCTGGCCAAACTGCAACAAAAAAATAGCCGGATGTTGTGGCAAGCACTTGTCGTCCCAACAACTTGGGAGGCTGAGGTAAGAGAATCGCCTAAGCCCAAGAGGTGGAGGTTGCTGTGAGCTGTGACACCATGGTATTCTAACGGTGACAAAGTGAGACTCTGTCTCTTAAAAAAAAAAAAAAAATTAAAAATTCTTTTTAGAGACAAGGTTTTGCTCTGTTGCCCAGGCTTTAGTGCAGTGGCACGATCATATTTCACTGCAGCCTTATATGCCTGGGCTTAAGCAATCCTCTTGCCTCAGGCTCCTGAGTAGCTGGGGCCTATCAGCATATGCCATCATGCCCAGCTAATGTTAATTTTTTTTTGTAGAGACTATCAGCATATGCCATCATGCCCAGCTAATGTTAATTTTTTTTTGTAGAGACGGGGGTCTCACTTTGTTGTCCAAGCTGGTCTTGAACACTGAGAGATCTATTGCTTAACTATTACAAACAGTGCCAGCCCACTCAGAGAATATGACAAGCACATTTTACCTTGCTTTACTTCTTCTGAGGCCATGGAGTCCCCCACCTCAAAATCAGAGCTGATCCTTTTCCTGAGGAAGCGTAAGTATAGCTCGCTGCGGGCATTCATCAGGGTGACCTCAGTCAGGATGGGGTCCAATTCCCTAAGACATACAAGAGCACAAAAAATAGGATATGAGATTCCTTCAGAGATAAGAGCAAACACAGCTGGGTGCAGTGGCTCATGCTTATATAATCCTAGCACTCTGGGAAGCCAAGGTGGGTGGATTGCCTGAGTTCACAAGTTCGAGATCAGCCTGAGCCAGAGTGAGACCTCATCTCTAAAAACAGCTGGGTGTTGTGGCGGCACCTGTAGTCTCAGCAACTTGGGAGGCTGAGGCAAAAAAATTGCTTGAGCCCAAGAGTTCAAGTTGCTGTGAGCTGTGATGCTGGAGCACTCTACCAAGGGTGACAAAGTGAGACTCTGTCTCAAACAAACATAAAACCCAAGAGTAAACAAAATCCCACCCCACCCTTCTTCCTATTGGGTCCCTGATGGTTAGTACTGCCAGATTGTCATTCTGGCTCTGTTGGCCTTATTATAATCAGAGACCACTGTCAACCACATTTTCCATTGACCTGTTTCACCTAAATCTTTCATCCCCTTACATTCTGCCAGGGCTAGACGGGTGCAGCAGTGTGCGTCTACAGTCCCAGGTATTGAGGAGGCTGAGACAGGAGGATTATCAGAGTCTAAGAGTTTGGGGCCAGCCTGGGCAATATACCAAGACCCTATTTCTTTCTTTCTTTTTTTTTTTGTGAGACAGAGCCTCAAGCTGTCACCCTGGGTAGAGTGCCATGGCTTCGCTGCTCACAGCAACCTCCAACTCCTGGGCTCAAGCGAGTCTCCTGCCTCCGCCTCCCAAGTAGCTGGGACCACAGGTGCCCGCCAGAACGCCCGGCTATTTTTTTTTTTTTTTGGTTGCAGCCATTATTGTTGTTTGGCGGTCCAGGTGGATTTGAACCTGCCACCTTAGGTGTATGTGGCTGGCGACTTAGCCGCTTGAGCCACTGGCGCTGAGCCAAGACCCTATTTCTAAAAATATTCTAGGCTGGGCATGATGGCTCATGCCTATAATCCCAGTACTTTGGGAGGTCAAAGTGAGAAGACTGCTTGAGGCAATCAAGCAATCTGACAATCAAAACCAGACTAGGCAACACAGTTAGACCTTGTCTCTACAGTAAACAAAACAAAACAAAAAAATCTGCCAGAGATAAATAAGAAGTTGGGAAGGTTTTTTTGTAGTTTGAATAAAAATTATCTATGCCTCATGTGAACGAAAACATACTTCCCTGATCTCTATTATTATTATTATTTTTTGGAGACAGTGTCTATGTTGCCCTTGGTAGAATGACATGGCATCACAGCTCACAGCAACCTCAAACTCTTGGGCTCAAGCAATTCTCTTGCCTCAGCCTCCCAAGTAGCTGGGACTACAGGCACCTGCCATAACACCCAGCTATTTTTTTGTTGTAGTTGCCACTGTTGTTTGGCAGGCCTAGGCTGGGTTCAAACCTGCCAGCCCTGGTGTATGTGGTTGGCGACCTAGAGGCTGAGCTATAGGTGCCAAGCCAATCCCCAATCTCTAATTTAGCCCTGGCAGGATTTAGGAAATGTCATTAAACTGTCCAAATATCTAACCAAATGAACAGTTAAAATAATCTTGAAAATAGGTGTATGTGGCTGGTTCTTTAGCTACTTGAGCCACAGGCACCAAGCCAGTCAACTGATTTTCTTTTCTTTTTCTTTTTTTTATTGAGAGAGTTTCACTTTGTCACCCTCGGTAGAGTGCTGTTATGTCATAGCTTACCTCAACCTCAAACTCTTGGGCTCAAGCAATTCTCTTGCTTCAACCTCCTTAGTAGCTGGGACTATAGGTGCCTGCCACAATGCCCCGCTATTTTTTGTTGTTGTTGTTTAGCAGGCCCAGGCTGAGTTCGAACCCAACAGCCTGGGAGCATGTGGCCGGCACCCTAACCACTGAGCTACGGGCACCTGGTTGACTGATTTTTCAATGAGAGTGTGAAGATAATTTGATAGAGAAAAAATGGTATTTTCAACAAATTTGTGCTGGGACAATTTATCCATATTCAAAAAGAATGAAGTTGAATCTCTACCTCATATTACATATAAAAATTAACTTCTTTTGCACAGTGAAGTCCAAGAGACGTTTTAAAAACATAGATCATACCATACGGTTTCCATAGTTCTCAGTATACAAGATCCTGAACAGCCTGACTCTAGTAACCTCTCCATATTCATCTCATCATCTCATTTCAGGCTCTCCCTACCTCACTGAACTTCAGGTACACTGGCCTTCCACATCTGACCTCTGTACATGCTTATTCCCAAACTATCTGGAACACTCCATTGTTGTTTGGCGGGCTCGGGCTGGATTCGAACCTGCCACCTTAGGTATATGTGGCTGGCGCCTTAGCCACTTGAGCCACAGGCGCCGAGCCCCTACTCACTTTTAAGGTCTCAGATCTATGGTCATTTCCTCAGGAATTCGTTCATTAACTTCCCAGCATTAGGTTACATCCCCTTATTACAATTACATGCTCTCTTGCACCCTACACGTGTATCACAGTGGTTAACAGCATGAACACTAGAGTCAGATGGCTTGGATTCCATCCATTTCTTGCTGGGCCACTTTCTAGCTACATGACCTCAGGAAAGTCTTTTAACCTCTCCAGGCTTCAGTTTCCTCATCTATAAGATGTTTATGGATTAGATAAGTGATTTTCAACTAAGGGCAATTGTGTCTTACTGGGGGATAGTAGGTAGAGACCAGGGATGCTGCTAACCATCTCACAGTGCTTAGGACATCCCCCCGTAAGTGTCCTATTATCTAGCCAAATTACCATTAGTGCAGAAGAAACCTTGGATCAAATGATTTAATATTTGTTAAGTGCTTAGAACAGTGTTTGGCATAAACCCTATATATGAGTGAGCTATTATCTCTCTACAGACCATAGGTATTACAAAGAAAGAATTATGTCTGTTTTGTTTGCTTCCTGCCATATTGAGAACCAGTATCTACCATATAACATATACTCTTTTTTTTTTT
>NW_003852442.1:9589936-9600039 GCF_000181295.1 Otolemur garnettii
TTGGAGGTTGCTGTGAGCTGTAATGCCACGGCACTCTACCCAGGGGGACAGCTTGAGGCTCTGTCTCAAAAAAAAAAAAAAAAAAAAAAAGTACAATTATGTGCTGTATAATAACATTTTGGTCAATGATAGACCACATGCACAAAGGTGGTCTCATAAGATTATCACATTTTTACTGTTTTTTTTTTTATGTTTAGATAAACAAATACTTATTGTTATAGTTGCCTACAGTATTCAGTTTAGTAACATGCTGTATAGGTTTGTAGCCCAGGCTCAATAGGCTATATCATACAGCCTAGGTATTTAGTAGGCTACACTATCTAGGCCTGTGTAAGTATACTCTATGATGTTTGTACAATGGTGATATGTCCTAACAACGTATTTCTCATAATGTGTTCCTATTGTTAAGTGATGCATGATTGTTCTGATAATGATCTATCACTCTTTATGAACCACATTATGTATACTTTTGTTTATATTATATATTCCACTGAAAAATAAGTAGGAATAATATTTTAAAAACAGACCACGTTGTAGCAAAGTAGTCTGCAATATTCATGATTACCGATTAAAATTCTTATGGGTTGGGCAATGCCTGTGGCTCAAAGGAGTAAGGCGCTGGCCCCATATGCCAGAGGTGGCGGGTTCAAACGCAGCCCTAGCCAAAAACTGCAAAAAAACCTCCCAAATAAAGAAACTAAAAAAGAAAAATTCTTGTGGGTTAAAGGATATATTACCTTGGTTCGATTTTTTCTGTCGTAGAATTTCTCATCAAGCTGTTCTGGACATGTCGGAACTGGAATATACCACAGAAATCAGAATACTCCCTCCCCCACCCCCAATTGATCTGCCTCTCACTGGTCACTTCAAAATTTTGAGTATAAGAACATTTAGGTTTATTTTGCTTACCAAGCAAACATTCTTTCAGGCTAGAGGTGCGCTTTCAGGATGATGGGCCAATGATTTGCTTTTGGTTTAGATGCTAATACCTCTATTACTGCACTTAAAAGTAAAGCTAATGGTGGTTTTTTTTTTTTTTTAAGACAGAGTCTCACTATGTTACTTTCCGTGGAGTGCTTGGCATCATAGCTCACAGCAACTTCTAACTCAAATTTCTTTCTTTCTTTCTTTTTTTTCTTTTTTTTGAGATAGAGTCTCACATTATAGAGTTCCCTGGAAGGGCTGTGGTGTCATAGCTCACAGCAACCTCAAACTCTTGGGCTCAAGTGATCCTCTTGCCTCAGCCTCCTGACTAGCTGGGACTATAGGTGCTCACTACAATGCCTGGCTGTTTTTAGAGATGGGGTCTTGCTCTAACTCTGGCTGATCCTGAACTTGTGAGCTTAGGCAATCTGCCTGTCTTGGCCTCCCAGAGTGCTGGGATTATAGACGTGAGCCCCAGGACCTGGCCTAAGACAAATTTCATTTTTCCTTTTTTTTTTTTAAGAGACAGAGTCTCACGTTATCTACCTTAGAGTGCCATGGCATCACACAGCTCACAGCAACCTCCAACTCCTGGGCTTAGGTGATTCTCTTGCCTCAGCCTCCCAAGTAGATGGGACTACAGGCGCTCACCACAATGCCCAGCTATTTTTTTGTTGCAATTTGGCCGGGGCCGGGCTTGAACCCACCACTCTTGGTATATGGGGCTGGCGCCCTACCCACTGAGCCACAGGCACCACCCCAAGACAAATTTCTTGACATTCAGTAGGACCTTAGGAAATAAATTTCTCATTGTATCACCAGAGGGCACTGTTGCATATTCTACGAAAGATTTGGTCTACCATTTCTGTCCATCATGCTCCCGTATGGAAGCTTTTTTATTTCCTTCTTAGCCTTGTACTGAGGCCATCATCATCTCAATAACAGTTCATGTTCACAGTAAGCTGGTGATGGGCAAGATACAAGCCAGCCTGCCTTTGGCATTTAATTTTTCTCCTATCAGCGCCTTTTTTTATTTTCCCCTCTCTAATTTATTTTACTCAATGACCCTGTCTAAAGCTGCTTCCAAACTGCCTGTAGCTCTCCTGGCTCACCTGCTGGTGGTAGTCCCTTTGCTTGATGAACTTGTCTACCACCTTCTCCACTTGTCTGTCACATTCCACCTGTAGATATTTGATCAGGGTATAAAGTTTCCCTGGCCCATAATAGGTCTCCACTATTGGCTGGTGGGTTTCCACGATTCGGGCAATCCCTAGAAGGAAGTGAGAGGGCTGAATTTCAAATATTCTTTCCACAAAAGAATGAATTTGGCTCCCAGGACCAACCCAGGGTCTAACTCAATTCTTTTCAGGTGCTTCACTTCCTAGATTAACATAAAGTAAACTTTTGTAAGTTGACCATCTAAAGGAAAATAACAAACTGGTCAACCTATGGAGGTGGCCAACATAAGGAACTATGCCTACTGTACAGATATGTACATTTAGCACATGTTTGGTGTATAAAAATTAGGTGAATTGAAGGAGGTGGTCAAGGTACGGAGGTGGTTAACTATAGAGCATCTACTGTAGTTCTAGGCAGTGCTAAGGGTTTCTAAGAAAATTTGTTTGTTTAAGGCTGGGTGCTGTGGCTTATGCCTGTAATCCTAGCACTCTGGGAGGCAGAGGAGGATTGTTTGAGCTCAGGAGTTTGATACCAGGCTGAGCAAGAGCAAGATTCTATCTCCACTAAAAATAGAAAAATTATCCAGGTATTGTGGTGGGTACCTGTAGTCTCAGCTACTCAGGAGGCTGAGAAGGGGGATCACTTAAGCCCAGGAGTTTGAGGTTGCTATGAGCTAGGCTGATGCTATGTCACTCTAGTCTGGGCAACAGAGTGAGACGCTTTCAGAAAGAAAAAAAAATCGTAAAAAAAAAGAAAAAAATCGTTAAATATGCACAGTGCTTGGTCTATCAGCAAGCATTTGGTAAGTTATATAGATATTATTTTCTACAGCAGCATTTCTGGAAATAATCACTCTCATTCCTATAATTTATTTTAAGTCTAAATTTGTTTGTTTATTTACTTATTTATTATTTGGAGATAGAGCCTCTGTTGCCCCAGACAAGAGTGCCAAGACATCAGCCTAGCTGATAGTAACCTGAAACTCCAGGGCTCAAGAGATCCTCCTTCCTTAGCCTCCCAAGTAGCTGGGACTATAGGGACCAGCCACAATGATGGCTAAACTTTTTTCAATTTTTTGTAGAGATGGCATCTCACTCTAGGTCAGCCTGGTCTTAAACTCCTGAGCTCCAGGAATCCTCTGGCCTGGGCCTCCCAAGGGTGTTAGGATTGTAGGTGTGAGCCACTGCACCCAGTTTAGAGTTATATTTATTCTTATAGAGTCTGGGTCTTGAAGGTTAAGAAAGATCAAAATACCAGAGACTGTAACTAATCTTGCTAATCAGGTACTGAATCTGAAAGTTAATTTTCCAGTAAGTCAATACGTAGTGAACTACAGGATGACATTAACGGCATCAGGCTAGAGATGAGAGAAGGGATAGGGTACATATGTCACACAGAAATGTCTCCAGTCTCCCTAGAGTGGAGAAAGAGGCTTACCCTCAAACAGAAGAGTGAGTGTATCTGCAAAGATGACCGCAGCTCTTCGATCATTCATATCTGTCCCTAATACTAAAAGCAGATTCTCTTCAGCTTTACTGGCCACCTGAAAAAAGTAGAAAATATATAAATATTCTCATACCAAAGGCTAGTCTCGCACCAGGTATGTCTCAGTTTTCTAAAAAGGCCTCTCAGGCTGAGCACAGTGGCTCATACTTACCCATATAATCCCAGTATGCTGGGAGGCCAAGAAAGAGGATTGCTTGAAGCCAGGAGTTTAAGAGTAGCCAAGGTAACATAAAGAGACACCATCTCTTAAAAAAAATGAAAACTAGGCTCAGCGCCTGTGGCTCAAGTAGCTAAGGCACCAGCCACATACACCTAAGGTGGCGGGTTTGAATCCAGCCTGGGCCCGCCAAACAACAATGATGGCTGCAACCAAAAAAAAAAAAAAAATAGCTAGGCATTGTGGCGGGTGCCTGTGGTCCCAGCTACTTGGGAGGCAGAGGCAGGAGACTCGCTTGAGCCCAGGAGTTGGAGGTTGCTGTGAGCTGTGATGCCACAGCACTCTACCCAGGGGAATAGCTTGAGGCTCTGTCTCAAAAAAAAAAACAAAAAAACCCAAAAGGCCTCCCATTGGCTTCCTGGATTCCAAGCTTTCCTTGATTCTTAGAAGCCCAGGCAGCACAGAGGAACCTCCCGTGGGGAGCTCTGGGCTGTCTGAGCTGCAGGCAGGAAAAAGAAACTGGAGAAGGTGGTAGCTCCTCTTCCATTCAGAGGTACAAAAATGCTTTTCTTTTTGAGACAGAGTCTCACACTGTTGCCCTGGGTAGATTGCGTTGGCATCATAGCTCATAGCAAACTCAAACCCTTAGGCTCAAGAGATCCTCTTGCCTCAGCCTCCTGAGTAGGTTGGGGACTACAGGCACCCGCCACTACAGCAAGCTAGTTTTTCTATTTTAGTAGAGGTGGGGTCTCCCTCTTGCTCAGGCTGGTCTTGAACTCCTGAGCTCAGGCAATGCACATGCCTTGGCCTCCTCGAGTGCTAGGATTATAGGCATGAGCCACTGCACTCAGCCTCATTTTTCTAAGTGGTAGAACAGTGTTCTATATAGTGTTCTAAAATAGTGTTCTATAGAATAGAACTGAGGGGGTATAGTGTATATAAAATTTTGGAGGGAAGGCTCGGCACCTGTAGTATAGTGGTTATGGCACCAGCCATATACACTGAGGCTGGTGGGTTCCAACCTGGCCTGGGCCTGCTAAACAACAATGACAACTGCAACAAAAAATAGTGGGGTGTTGTGGTGGGCACCGATAGTCCCAGCTACTTGGGAAGGCTGAGGCAAGAAAATTGCTTAAGCCCAAGAGTTTGAGGTTGCTGTGACGCCATGGCACTCTACCCAGGGCCACAACTTGAGATTGTTTCCAAAAAAAAAAAAAAAAAAAAAAAAAAGCTTTCTGGGCTTCCAAGAACCAAGAATTAAGGAAAACATTTTGGAAGGGGAAAGGGTCGGGATGCACTGACATTCAGATTAAAAAATACCCCCACAACTCTATGTACACATGCCTGCTGGATTTACTTCTCTGTATCTAAGGGGTGGAGGTGGGAAAGCCTAGGTGTTAACCAAAATCTTTCTTTTTGGGCTGGGCACCATAGCTCAATGGTTAAGAGTGCTGGCCCCATGCACTTGGGGTGGTGGGTTCAAACCCGGCTAGGACCTGCTAAAAAAACAAACAAACAAAAAAAATCTTTCTTTTTCAGGACTTAAGTAACCTTACCTCCTTCATCTCAGTATGCCTTATTTTGAGACTCAAGCCTGATTACATAGTCTTAAATTCACTGACCAAGAATTCTAATCACTCTTAAAAGAAGCCAGGTCCTAGAGAGAGGACTTGCATTGTCAGAGAGCTTGCATTTTAATTTTCCTATACTTTCACCTGGTCTGTTAGATATAGATGTACATCAGCTGATGTCTTAGCTGTGCCTGGTACACAGTAGGCTGACAATAGATATGTTTATGAATGCACATATCCTGTTCTGCCAAACTATAGCAAGAGCAAAAGAGGAGTCATATCCAGAAGAGAGAAAGTATCTACAGAAAACTGGATTCATCCAGTGCCCCCGTCTGCAGGCAGAGGATCATATAATTATCCTGACAAGTAATCAGGATCCATACCTGTTTGCAAAGGTATTCTGAGAACTTGCTTAAGCCCTCCTCATGCAGACCCAGCAGTGGGAAGATCTTGAAGAAGCGCTCCACTTGGGGCAGATCCCCTTCTTTGGTGGCGATGGCAAACTTCTCTGCTACAATGGCTTTGAGACGCTGCTCAGCTTCCTGCAGCAATTTCAGGTTGGCATCAATCATGCTCCCTGCTCAGAGGGAAAACGATGATAATTAATGTAGAAAATGGTATTGTGTCAGGTGTATGCCACTTAATTTGTATACCACAAATATGTATTAAGCACTATGTGCAAGATACTGTGCTAGCAATGTGGTTGATTAAAAGATAAATCAACTTGTGATCAAATACAAGAGATAAGGTTTGTGCAAAAATAACTATAATAAAATTCAGTGTGTGATAAATGTCATAAGAAAAGAGCCCAAAAGTCACATTTCTGGTAGAAGTGATCAGATTAGGCTTCCTAGAAAAGGTGACATTCCATCTCTCAAAGATGGGCAGGATTTTTTTACCTACATAGGAGAGACATACATTTCAGGCAAGGGAATGAAATAAGCAAAATAGCAGCAGCAGAAAGATGAGAGAATATCTGCAGAGTATTATATAGCATATGCCCTGGCCCACAGATATTTGCACAATGAATGGATGCATGAATGAGTAGCATGAAATAAGGCTAGGAAGACAGGGTGAGCCAAGATTACAGAAGATCTAAAATACTAGGCTGAGTATTTCATTTTATAAGTAGTCAATATGGTCAAGTACAAAGAGTACTTTGGTTCTGGCTGGAGAATCAGTAGATCTGGATTCAATTTCCTTTTCCATAAAAGAGAAATACAGTAATGCCCCCCTTATCCTCAGAGGATATGTTCCAAGTGGATGAGTGAGACGTCAGATAGTACTAAACCCTATAGTTTATAAATTAGGCGCAGTAATTACTACTAATAAAATAGAGTAATTAAAACAATATGCTATAATAAAAGTCACGTGAATGTGGTCTCTTGATCTTAAAATTTTATTGTGCTGCATTTACCCTTCTTTTTTTTTTTTTTGGAGATAGTCTTACTTTGTCACCCTTGGTAGAATGTCATGGTGTCACAGCTCACAGCAATCTCAAACTCTTGGGCTTAAGCAATTCTCTTGCCTCAGCCTCCCGAGTAGCTGGGACTATAGATGCCTGCCACAATGCCCATCTATTTTTAGAGATGGGATCTCACTCTGGCTCAGGCTGGTCTTGAACCTGTGAGCTCAAGCAATCCACCCACCTTGGTGTCCCAGAGTGGTAGGATTACAGGTGTGAGCCACAGCGCCTGGCCTTCATTCACCCTTTTTATGATGATTATGAAGAAGGTATGGAGTGGGATGGCATGAGATTTCATCATACTACTTACAACAGTGCACCATTTAAAACTTATAAAATGTTTATTTCTGGAATTTTCCATTTATTATTTTTGGACCTTGGTTGACCCAGAGTAATTAAAACCACGAAAAGTGAAGCTCCTGATATGGGTAAGAAGACTACTATAATAGTCTGTCTTAGTATAGTATAGGACCTGTATAGGGCCTACCACCAGACAAGACAACTTCCTAATAACTGATATCTTTTTTTTTGAGACGGAGTTTCACTTTGTCACCCTTCATAAAGTGCCCTGGCATCATAGCTCACAGCAAACTCAAATTCTTGGACTTAAGCGATTCTCTTGCCTCAGCCTCCCAAGTAGCTGGGACTATAGGCTCCTCCCGCCCCCAACACCCAGCTAGTTTTAGAGAAGAGGTCTTGCTCTGGCTCAGCTGGTCTTGAACTCATAAGCTCAGGCAGTCCACTTGCCTCAACCTCCCAGAGGGCTAGGATTACAGGCGTGAGCCACTGTGCCTGGCCCTGATAACCTTTTTCCTGGTTGAGATTACCAACTTCCTGGTTCAGCTCCTGTAGCTCAAGTGGCTAAGGCACCAGCCACATACACCAGAGTTGGCAGGTTCGAATCCAGCATGGGCCCACCAAACAACGACCACTACAACCAAAAAAACAGCCGGGCATTGTGGTAGATGCCTGTAATCCAGCTACTTAAATGGCTGAGGCAAGAGAACTGCTTAAACCCAAGAGTTGGAGGTTGCTGTGAACTGTGATGCCACAGCACTTTACCCAGGGCAATAGCTTGAGGCTCTGTCTCAAAAAAAAAAAAAAAAATTATAGATGACCTTAACTAAACTAGAAATCAGCCGTTTGGGAAGCTCACCTTCTTTGCCCTGTCGGCTGAGCTCAATGACTGACTTGTCCAAGCACAAGTAGCGGTGAATGTGGGCTGCAGCCTGCTCATAGTCTTCATTCCTCAAAGCAGTCTGAACTCCATCCATGCAGAACTTCAGATCCAAGATATCATCAGCTCTTTGAATGGCCTGATAGAGGCGGTTCTGCAAAAGGACTTGGCACTTAGAAACAATGTCCCACTCTTTCATATACACTTCTTCAGAAGGCAGGGAGATGCAGGTGCTGAATCTGGCTAACCATGTGTCCTTTTCACATTTCACTGGAAACTCACAAATGCTCCCACCACTGCTCACAAAACTGTTACTGATGATGATCAAGACCCAATAATTATCACACAATTTCATTAGTGTAGTCAAATCATTCATTTTAATGGAAGCAGAAATGGAGATAATATGTAATTTTATTTGGCTTTCTTTCTTTTTTTTTTTTTTTTTTTTGAGACAGAGCCTCAAGCTGTCCCCTGGGCAGAGTGCCGTGGCATTACAGCTCACAGCAACCTCCAACTCCTGGGCTCAAGCGAGTCTCCTGCCTCCGCCTCCCAAGTAGCTGGGACCACAGGCGCCGGCCACAACGCCCGGCTATTTTTTTTTTTTTTTGGTTGCAGCCGTCATTGTTGTTTGGCGGGTCCGGGCTGGGGATTCGAACCCGCCACCTTAGGTGTACGTGGCTGGCGCCTTAGCCAGTTGAGCTATAGGTGCCGAGCCGGCTTATTTTGTTAAATTTATAATAGTATCAAAATGTATCTGACATTTTGGGAATATGACATTGTAAGGCAAGTAATGAAGTAAGTGAAATATGTGGAAGGTATTTTTCTTTTAGAACAAACAAGCATGTTTATTTCTTCTTTTTTTTTAGAGAAAGAGCCTCACTTTGTTGCCCTTGGTAGAGTGCCGTGGCGTCACAGCTCACAGCAACTTCCAGCTCTTGGGCTTAGGCAATTCACTTGCCTCACAAGTGTCCCGAGGCGCTAGGACCACAGGTGCCCGCTACAGCATCTGGCTATTTTTTGTTGCAGTTTGGCTGGGGTCGAGTTTGAACCTGCCACCCTTGGTATATTGGGCCAGTGCCCTATTCTCTAAGCCACAAGTGCCACCCTAAACAAGCATGTTTAAAAAAGCTTTTTTATATTCTGGTTTGTCTTTAGATCATAAACAACTTTTGCCTTTTACTAAAAAATCCCTTTAACATGGAGTAGGTGGCTATGTGGCTATAGTGTTCTGTGGCAAAGCTATTTTTGCAGAATCTGAGCCAACAGATCAGGAAGAGTTATGCTACCTCCAGGGCCACACTGGCCTAGGAAAGATTTGTACAAGAACCCAGGCTCTGTGTTATTCGATGCAGTAGCCACAAACTACAAACGGCTATTGAATACTTATAAACACAAATTTCAAAGACTCAGTGTAAAATTAAAGAAGATAAAATATCTCATTAATATCATTTTATAATAATTACATGTTGAAATGGTATTTTGGATATAAAAGGTTAAATTATTAAATTATTTTCATCTATTCCTTTTTACTTAAAAAATGGCTACAAGAAAATTAAAAATTATATAGATAGTTTATACTAGATTTCTAATTTTTTCCTTTCCAAACTGAGTGCTTTTTTTTTTTTTTCAGTTTTGGCTGAGGCCAGGTTTGAACCCGCCACCCCCGGTATATGGGGCTGGTGCCCTATTCATTGAGCCATAGGCACTGCCCTAAATGCCTTTTTTTTTTGAGACAGGGTCTCAATCCTTTGCCAGGCAGTATAGTGGAATTGTCATAGGTCACTACAACTTCAAACTCCTGGGTTCAAGCAATTCTCCTTCCTCAGCTTCACTAGCAGCTGGGACTACAGGTGTGTGTCACCATGCCCAGCTAATTTTTCTATTTTTTGTAGAGATGGGTCTCCTATGCTGCTCAGGCTGGTCTTAAACTTCTGGCCTCAAGTAATCTTCCTGGCTTGGCCTCCCAAAGTGCAGTAGTGCTGGGATTATAGGAGCCTCCATATCCAGCTTCTCTTTTTTTTTTTGGAGACAGAGCTTCAAGCTGTCCCCAGGGTAGAGTGCTATGGCATCACAGCTCACAGCAACCTCCAACTCCTGGGTTCAAGTGAGTCTACTGCCTCAGCC
>NW_003852442.1:9601075-9603567 GCF_000181295.1 Otolemur garnettii
GTATGTGGCTGGTGCCTTAGCTACTTGAGCTACAGGCACTGAGCCTTTGCTAGTGTTTTGTTGTGGGCTTTTATGTCTATATTCATAAAAGCTATTGATCCAGAGTTTTCTTTGGCTTTGTTATCTCACATTAGATTTCCATTGGATGATACTGCTCTGATCTGTAGTAGCTTCTTTAGTGCCCTTTGCTAACTCAGACATCAAAAACTCAGTGGTATTTACCTTGGCCAGATCAAGCTGACGGACTTTGCTGGATACATTCTCAGCTAGGTTGCAGGTAAAGGTGATCATTCCAGCCAGCTGCTTTGCATCTCCCTCAATCAACTGCAGGTTGGGACTGGAGACACACATTGTCAGCACATACATATCCACAGGGGCAGAGTAAGAAATGGAAATTTTCTTCCTATGGAGCCTATATCTTCTACTTCTTTTATACCTCCTCACAACTCATAGCTCAGTTCCCTCTATACACAGCTTTTTCTCAAGTTATTTTACTTTAACTCAGACCTATATTTAACAAAAAATAAACTTCTACAACTACTAAAGATATCCTTTTTTTTTAAGTTTTGAGACAGAGTCTCACTTTGTCACCCCCAGTAGAGTGCCATGGTATCATAGCCCACAGCAACCTCAGACCCTTGGGCTCAAGTGACTCTCTTGCTGGGACTACAGGCACCCACCACAACGCCTGGCTATTTTAAGTGTTGGTCTTGCTCAGGTTGGTCTTGGAACTCGTGAATTCAGGTGATCTACCTGCCTCGGCCTCCCAGAGTGCTGGGATTACAAGCATGACCTACCGCATTCGGCTAAAGATATTCTTAATTAGGTATAGCCTATGAAGTAGGTAACAGATTCTCTCAATTGCTGACTGAGCATAAAATGTACTAACCAATAATCTAAGAGGATAAGGACAGCAAAGAGCAATTTTTATGACTGGTAAATACAAAATGTCTATAAAAACAGTGGTTCTCAAACTTGAGTTGTATATCAGAATCACTGGCTAAGCATGTTCAAATATACATTCTTGGACTCTACCACTAGATGTTCTGATTAAGTAAGTTTGGAATTGGGTCCCAGAATTTGCATTTTTTTTTTTTTTTGAGACAGAGTCTTAAGCTTTCTCCTTTGGTAGAGTGCCATGGTGTCATAGCTCATAACAACCTCCAACTCTTGGGCTCAAACGATCCTCTTGCCTTAGTTCAGGCATCCTCAAACTGCGGCCCGCCTAGGACATTTATCCCGCCCGCCAGGTTGCTGCTGCTGCCTGTCCTGCTTAGCAGCCAACTTGTCTAGGGGCCTGCAGTCTGGCCCTCCAATGGTCTGAGGGACAGTGAACTGGCCCCCTGTTTAAAAACTTTGAGGACCTCTGCCTTAGTTTTTCTTTTTTTTTTTTTTTTTTGAGACAGAGCCTCAAGTTGTCTCACTTTGTCATCCTTGGTAGAATGCTGTGGCATCATAGCTCACAGCAACCTCCAACTCTTAGGCTTAAGCAATTCTCTCGCCTTAGCCTCCCAAGTAGCTGGGACTATCGGCGCTTGCCACAACGCCTGGCTATTTTTTGGTTGTAGTTGTCATTGTCGGCCCAGGCTGGATTCCAACCTGCCAACTCTGTTGTTTGTGGCTGGTGCCTTAGCCACCTGAGCTACAGGCACTGAGCCAATTTTTCTATTTTTAGTAGAGACAGGGTCTTGCTTTTGCTCAAGCTGGTCTTGAACTCATGAGCTCAAGCAATCCACCCACCTTGGCTTCCCAGAGTACTTGCATTTCTAAGAAATTTCTATGTGATGCTACTGCTGATCTAAGAACTTTTTAGGAACCACTGAAATAGACACTTTACCTTAAGGTAATCCTTATTTACATTTTGAAATCAACCGGTAGTTTACAACAGTAATGAAAAATGGTTATTTGTCCAATGGAGTTCACAATAGCTCTTGCTGAGGCCCAGACTTACCCCATTCGATGGAGAGTGACCATCTTACTTTCAATGGTGTTTTGTTGTTCCAAAAGAGCATCCAGTTCTCTCTCTACCACTTTCTGAAATACAGAGAAACATCTCTTCACCAGAATGGTCAGAAAGAACCTTAAGAACTATCTAACCCTGGGAGGTGCCTGTGGCTTAGTGGATAGGGCACTGGCCCCATATACTGAGGATGGCGGTTTCAAACCTGGCTAAAACAGCTAAAACAGCCGTGAGAATTACAACAAAAAACAGCCAAGTGTTGTGGCAGGCGCCTGTAGTTTTGGGAGGCCGAGGCAAGAGAATCTCTTAAGACCTAGAGTCGGAGATTGCTGTGAGCTGTGCCACTACGACACTCTACTGAGGGTGACAAAGTAAGACTCTGTTTCAAAAAAAAAAAAAAATTGTCTAACCCAACGACTTAGCTGAAGGGTGAATTCCATTTCAAATTTCTTCTTTCCTTCTATTATACTCCCCTCAGACTTTAACAAACACGACTTCATTTTTGCACTTAACACAGAGCATAATGGTTGTT
>NW_003852442.1:9603695-9605260 GCF_000181295.1 Otolemur garnettii
GAGTCTCCTGCCTCAGCCTCCCAAGTAGCTGGGACCACAGGCGCCTGCCACAACGCCTGGCCATTTTTTGGTTGCAGCCGTCATTGTTGTTTGGCGGGCCGGGCTGGGGATTCGAACCCGCCACCTTAGGTGTATGTGGCTGCCGCCTTAGCCGCTTGAGCCACAGGCGCTGAGCCATGGTTGTTACCTTTTGTGTATCTTATTCCGAGGAAATAAACTTTTTTTTCTTTTGGACAACCAATGAAATCAGAGACCCAGAGGAAATAAACTTTTTTTTTTTTTTTTGAAGATAGAGTCTCATTTTGTTGCCCTTGGTAGAGTGCTGTGGCGTCATAGCCTACAGCAACCGCAAACACTTCAACTCAAGTGATTCTCTTGCCTCAGCCACCCAAGTAGCTGGGACTATAGGTGGGTGCCCAATGCTCAGCCATTTTTAGAGATGGGGGTCTCACTCTTGCTCAGGCTGGTCTCGAACCCGTGAGCTCAGGCAATCCACCCACCTTGGCCTCCCTGAGTGCTAGGATTACAGGCGTGAGCCACTGCGCCTGGCCTAGGAAATAAACTTTTATTCAATATCATTAGCACACTGCTTACCACAGGAAGGCATTTAAAATATAATGCCTAAAAAATGCAATTTTCAAAGTAGCAGTTACAGCAAAAAAATTTCTTCTTGGTACATAATCAGTACCCAGAGGGGATAAATACAATTCTATATCAGTCAAGCCATTTACTGGTATTGTGCTATCTCAATTTATGAACCCTTCTTATATCTCACTTTTCTCATCTGTTAAAAAAAAAATAGATACCAATACACAGCCCATAGGCATATCAAATTAGGTAAGATGAAGTGCTTAGCACAGTATGTTGTATATAAGTTGACCAACAGCCACTAATATTAGCTATACATTTTTATTATATTAAAATGACTCATAGCAGGCCATAGTGTCATGCTACTCAGGAGGCTGAGGTGGGAGGATCGCTTGAACCCAGGAGTTCAAGCCTTCAAATGAACTATGATTACAATCGTACCACTGTACTCCAGCCTGGGCAACAGAGCATCTCTAAAAAATAAAAATAGGTGTCAGTCTGCCCTTCCTGGAGGGCCAGGCTGGGGGCTGACCAAAACACTACTGCAGTCTGCCACTTTAAAATAGCCTACTTGCCCTGGCAATGGAGGTCTATTCACTGTCTATGGCTAATCTATCTTGCTCTATAAGTCTGTATCTTACTCTTACTCTGTAAACCTACCTTTCTCTTTCCCAATAAATTTTGTTTCATGCTTCCCTTAAAAAATAGCCCAGAAGGCTCCAGAGGGAAACTACTCCCTGACAATCATCAAATACAAATACATTACTGATATCATTCTGTCTGTAAGATTTCCTTAATTTTCCACTGAAAGTATTGATTGACTCAATAAATGCAAGTTTAGGAATGTGAAGTCAAGACATTGAACTTTATTTTTTTTTTTTTTTTGGAAAAGAGCCTCAAGCTGTCCCCCTGGGTAGAGTGCCATGGCATCACAGCTCACAGCAACCTCCAACCCCTGGGCTCAAGCGAGTCTCCTG
>NW_003852442.1:9606654-9613208 GCF_000181295.1 Otolemur garnettii
AAAAAAAAAAGTGGATTGACAGCTTCGGGTTGCCATGCAAAAGTGAAGGCGTCAGAAGGAAACAAGAGATTCAGGAAGTGTTTCTTAGAATCTAGTCCAAGACCCTCATTTGACATGACAGGGGTCCAAGGGTTCAAGCAATGAAGTGACTCGCCTAAGATTAGACAGTTGTGCCTGAGTCCTAAAAGCTCAAACTTCTATCAAGCTGTGCATTAACTGAAACGCTTAGGTCACACCCGGAAATCAATCTTCCCTAAAAGGAAGTCTTAAAATAATTCAAGAAATTTATCTGCAATGACTTCCCTCTTAAGTAACAGAATGAAAACGGTTTCATAATTTTTAAATTACTAAGGCAATGCAAGAGGCCGATTATTATTTTGAGAATCAAGCGTTTTGGCATTAACTCTCGGTGGGGAAACTACGGGCCAGGGCAATCAATGGGGAGTAGAGGGCAGAGGGTGCAGATCGCTCTCATATCGGAGCAAGTAAAAAAGTAACACGGCCGGCGCCCGTGGCTAAAAGGAGTGGGGCGCCGGCCCAACATGCCGGAGGTGGCCGGTTCAAACCCAGCCCTGGCCAAAAAGTGCAACAAAACAAAACAGGCCTCCCCAAATACCCAACATTTCCGCTTCTTTGTTTTCCCGTTTTGTTTTTTTTTTTTTTGGTTTGTTTGTGTGCTTGTTTCCCCTAGCAAAGAGAGCATCCCAAGACCAGATTTCCCAACGCGAAAGCTCCTACGCCCCTTGCCCCTGGAATAATAGGAGGCTCATCCCCCCCCACCTCCTCGCCGCAGAGCCGTTCGTATACAGCCTCCAGCTCCTGCAGCTCTGTCAGGGAGCGAATGAGCTCGATGGAGACTTCGGAGCACCGGCCACTTCCCACCCCTTCAGGCGGCGGAGGCATCCCTGACAACTTCTGAGGGGAACCGAGGTCCGCCATCTTGGTTCCCGTGGCGCACTTCCGGGCCGGCAAGGCCCGCTACTCGTTGGCGCGCTCGTCCTTAGAGCTGCCCACAGAAGTGCCAGAAGAACTCCTGTGGGTTTTTTTAAGTCTAATTTTTAAAAAAGTCTATCATTTTTCTGTTTTCCTGGGAAAACCAACGGTAATAAAATGTGTTTAAATCATTTTCAATCCGTTATGGGAGCAAGCCGGATGCCGTTTTAAAAAAAATTACTTTATTTTTCTGCAGGCTCGGATTGGATAGCTTTTTCCGCCGCGCGCCAGCGCAAGGCCCCTGTCTTGAGGACTAATGGCGGACGCCGGCGGGTTGGCGTTGGTGGTGGTTTAGACCTTGACCGGACTTAGCATCTGCCTGATATCTGCGCCATCCTTTGCGTTGTAAGGTAAAGAAACGGCTTCGTGACTTCCCCAGGCCTGGGGAGGTGGAGAGCGGCCATATGGAAGCGGGGGCCCGAGACTGCGGTGGGGGGGGGGCGAGTCTCAGGTAGTCTAGGCCTGAGAGGGTGCAGCCAGGGGCCAAGGAGGAGGTGTTGGACAATGGGGTGTGAAAAAGATTCCCGACCCTCCTGCGTCCTCAGTATGGGGGCATCGTGTTTTGGCTCCAACTAAGGCTCATAGAGATTGCTTCGTTTGGAGTCCTGGGGCCTGGGAGGCCGGGGAAGTGTGAGAAGGAATCGGAGAAATATCTCTCTAGGAAGAATAAATGGTGCACTATGATAGAGCATGCGGATGTTTAAGTGTAAATAAGGGAAACAGTCTTTGGACCTAAGACTCTGGTTTGAACTTGTGTTTTGGTAGTTGGGCAACTTGTCTCCTCCTCTGAACCTCCATTTTCTCGGGTGCGAAATATGGGACGATAGTGTCTGTCTTGGAGACTTTGCAGAGTTCAAGTGCGATGATGTTCCCTTGCAACAGGGGAAAAGGTTGGCCTTAGCAATGACAGGCTTCTCGTAGTAATCGGAGACGGGAGGTGGACGTAGGGGAAGTTAGAAAGTTTATACCAGGTTTCGGCGGTTGATGGTTCCTGGTATATAGTTCTTATAGAACAGATCTGATCGTCCTCCAAAACGCAGCTTTCTGTATTACCAAGATTAGAATGTAGGTGGAGAAACCTGGATCCTGCTAGGTTTGGGGAAAACGAATTCCAAGGGTTCGTAACGGGAATTATAGAGGACCCGGAGTGTAGGCTGAGTTCCTCCAGTTAGCGGTAAAGTATGAAAAGTAGCCTGAGGGAAGCTCTTCACGGTGTCCTCCTAAGTTGGTTGTTTCTTCACTTTCTTCTCTTTGAACCTCAGACCTTTTCGTCTTCTTTCCCTGTGATTGTAGAGAATGTTCCTGAGTTTCAAGTAGGAAGACTTATGTATGTCAGATTCTATAATATTTCCCAGTTGGAGGATTGGTCTTGTCACTTTACTTTTGCCTGGCCCCCCAGAAATTACTTAGGAGGGCATTTACTTACAATTCAAAAATAATTGTTTATGAGGAATTTTACTTAGAGTTCTCTCTTCTGGTTTAACAACAGAATCAAATTTGTATGTTAATTACACATCAATAATTTATTGGATTTCTTAACATTCCGTGCTTTTGTTTTCTTAAATAATTACACTGGAAAAAACGCGTTTTTTGTTTTTTTTTTTTTTTTGAGACAGAGCCTCAAGCTGTCCCCCTGGGCAGAGTGCCATGGCATTACAGCTCACAGCAACCTCCAACTCCTGGGCTCAAGCGAGTCTCCTGCCTCTGCCTCCCAAGTAGCTGGGACCACAGGCGCCCGCCACAACGCCCGGCTATTTTTTGGTTGCAGCTGTCATTGTTGTTTGGCGGGTCCGGGCTGGGGATTCGAACCCGCCACCTTAGGTGTACGTGGCTGGCGCCTTAGCCGGTTGAGCTATAGGTGCCGAGCCAATGATTTTTTTTTTTGTGTTTGTTTTTTAATAGGAAACTGTAGGAATAGTTTTGGGTTAATCTTATGACAGAAGTAGCTCAGTTTGCGGTGTCTGCTTAGAAGGAATCCTTTTTTTGTGACTTGATATTCCTTCACAAATGGAGGAATTCGGTTCTTGTAGTGTTTTTTTTTATGACAATCACAGTTTATTTTTATTTTTTTTGGTTCTTGTAGTTTTTGATGGTGAGTAGGTTTCAATTTTAAATGTGAACCACTCATCAAATAATAGAGTTAAATAAGAGATGCAAAGCAAAAAACTACACTAAAATACCAGTTTTCCTCTTTTAGATAAACAAAGGTTGGAAGTTTTTTTCTTTTTCTTTTTAAAATTTATTATTGGGGATTCATTGAGGGCACAAGAAACCAGGTTTCACTGATTGCATTTGTTAGGTAAAGTCCCTTCTACAATTGTGTCTTGCCCCCAAAAGGTGTAGCACACACCAAGACCCCACCTCCCTCCCTCCCTCCCTCCCCCTCTTTGCTAATCCCTTCCCCACACTTCCCTCCTTCCTCTCTCTGCTCACCCCTTCCCTTGTCATTAATTGTCCTTATATCAAAATTGAGTACATAGGATTCATGCTTCTCCATTCTTGTGATGCTTTACTAAGAATGTGTTCCACTTTCATCCATGTTAATACAAAGGCTATAAAGTCTCCATTTTCTTAAATGGTTGAATAGTATTCCATGGTATACATATACCACAGTTTGTTAATCCATTCCTGAGTTGGTGAGCATTTAGGCTGTTTCCACATTTTGGCGATTGTAAATCGAGCTGCAAGGAATGGTCTAGTGCAAGTGTCCTTAAGATAAAAGGATTCTTTTTCCTTCTGGGTAGATGCCCAGTAATGGGATTGCAGGATCAGATGGGAGGTCTAGCTTGAGTTCCCTGAGGGTTCTCCACACTTCCTTCCAAAAAGGTTGTGTTAGTTTGCAGTCCCACCAGCAGTATAAAAGTGTTCCCTTCTCTCCACATCCATGCCAGCATCTGTAGTTTTGAGATTTTGTGGTGTGGGCTGTTCTCGCTGGGGGCTGGGGTTAGATGGTATCTCAGGGTGGTTTTGATTTGCATTTCTCTAATAATTAGGGATGATGAGCATTTTTTCATATGTTTGCTAGCCATTTGTCTATCTTCTTTAGAGAAGGTTCTATTCATTTCTCTTGCCCATTGATATATAGAATTGTTGGCTTTTTTCATGTGTATTAATGTTTTTGTTGGAGTTGAGTTCCACCTTTAGTGCCTTATGGTCTGAGAAGATACAAGGTAAAATTTCAATTCTTTTGATTCTGTTGAGGTTTGTTTTGTGTCCTAGGATATAATCAATTTTGGAGAATGTTCCATGGGGTGGTGAGAAGAATGTATATTCTTTATCTTTGGGATGAAGTGCTCTGTATGCAACTGTCAAGCACAGTTGCTCTAGGGTCTCATTTAAGTCCTTTATATCTTTGTTTAGAGGATCTGTCCACTCTGTAAGAGGAGTATTAAAGGCCTCTGTTATTATGGTATTGTAGGATATCATATTGCTCAGACTGAGTAATGTCTGGAAGTTTTTTTTGTTGTTGTGACAGAGTTTCACTTTATCGCCTACAGTAGAGTGCTGTGGCATCACATAGCTCACAGCAACCTCCAACTCCTGGGCTTAGGAAATTCCCTTGCCTCAGCCTCCCGAGTAGCTGGGACTACAGGCGCCTGCCACAACACCTGGCTACAAAGGTTGGAAGTTTTAATATCATTTTGGCTGGTTGTGGGGAAACAGGGACGCAAAAAATACGGGACATGTGTTAATAAATTGTTGTTGGCTGGGTGCCCACAGCACAGTGGTTACAGTGCCAGCCACATGGGTTCGTGCTCGGCCCAGGTCAGCTAACCAACAATGACAACTGCAACAACAACAAAATAGCTGGGCGTTGTGGTGGGTACGTGTAGTCCCAGTTACTTGGGAGACTAAAGCCAGACAACTGCTTAAGCCCAAGAGTTTGAGGTTGCTGTGAGCTGTGACACTATGGCACTTTACCGAGGGTGACATAGTGAGACTGTCTCAGAAAGAAAAAAAAAAATGGGGCAGCGCCTGTGGCTCAGTGGGTAGGGCGCTGGCCCCTTATACCGAGGGTGACGGGTTTGAACCTGGCCCTGGCCACACTGCAAGAAAAAATAGCCCACATTGTGGCTGGCACCTGTAGTCCCAGCTACTCGTGAGGCTGAGGCAAGAGAATCGCCTAAGCCCAGGAGTTGGAGGTTGCTGTGAGCTGTGACGCCATGGCACTTACTGAGGGCGATAAAGTGAGACGCTGTCTCTTAAAAAAATAATAATAATGCTACTTGGAGGCTGAGGCAAGAGAATCGTCTAAGCCCAGGAATTGGAGGTTGCTGTGAGCTGTGACGCCATGGCACTTACCGAGGGTGATAAAGTGAGACTCTGTCTCTCTTTTTTTTTGAGACAGAGCCTCCAGCTGTCCCCCTGGGTAGAGTGCTGTGGCATCAACAGCTCACAGCAACCTCCAACTCCTGGGCTCAAGCAAGTCTCCTGCCTCTGCCTCCCAAGTAGCTGGGACCACAGGCACCCCACGCAACGTCCGGCTATTTTTTGGTTGCAGCCGTCATTGTTATTTGGCAGGCCTGGGCTGGATTCGAACCCGCCACCTTAGGTGTATGTGGTTGGCGCCTTAGCCACTTGAGCCACAGGTGCTGAGCCGAGACTCTGTCTCTTAAAAAAATAATAATGCTACTAAGGAGGCTGAGGCAAGAGAATCACCTAAGCCCAGGAGTTGGAGGTTGCTGTGAGCTATAATGCCACAGCACTCTACCGAGGGCTATAAAGTGAGACTCTATGTCTCTAAAAAAATAATAATAATAATAAAATGTCTCTTTGAAAGGCAGTTTGGCAGTATCAGAATTTCAAATGTTTATAAAGCAATTCTACATCTAGGAATTGATCTTAGAGATAAACTCATACACATATAAATGACCTATATGAAAGGAATCTTTTTTCTCTGTATCAGTGTTCAGAATAACAAGAGATTAGAAACAACTTGAATGTTCATCACTAGGGTACTATTTAATGTCCATTCAGTGGAATACTCTGTAGCTGTATAACTGAACTAAGAAAGCCCTTTGTTTCTGGTTATCTCAAAGTAGAAAAATAATAAAAAATAATGTGAATATGTAAAACACAGTGGGCACCCTTTGGTTAAAAAAAGGAAATACCTCAGTACAAGCCAGGCACAGTGGTATGTGCCTATAGTCTCAGAAGCTCTGAAAGGTGACTTGGGAAGATCTCTTGATTCTGAGAATTTGAAGCTAGCCTGGGCAACATAGCCAGAACCCTGTCTCTTAAAAAGAAAACACCGCACAATATAAATGTATGTTTTTACTTGTGTATATTATGAAAAATATCTGGAAGGTGGCTCAGCACCTGTGGCTCAAGCGGCTAAGGCACCAGCCACATACATCTGAGCTGGCGGGTTCAAATCCAGCCCAGGCCGCCAAACAATAATGACAGCTGCAACCAAAAAATAGCCAGGTTTTGTGGCAGGCACCTGTAGTCCCAACTACTTGGGACGCGGAGGCAGGAGACTTGCTTGAGCCTAGGAGTTGGAGGTTGCTGTGAGCTGTGATGTCTCAGCACTCTACCCAGGGCAACAGCTTGAGGCTCTG
>NW_003852442.1:9614084-9615989 GCF_000181295.1 Otolemur garnettii
TAGCTGGGACCACAGGCGCCCGCCACAACGCCCGGCTATTTTTTGGTTGCAGCCGTCATTGTTGTTTGGCGGGTCCGGGCTGGGGATTAGAACCCACCACCTTAGGTGTACATGGCTGGCACCTTAGCCGGTTGAGCTATAGGAGCCGAGCCAGTTCTGACTTTGTAACCAGAAATTTCCATACAGAAATGTCTATTAATAATAATTAACCAGCTCTTTTTCTCTTTTTATTTGTCTTTAGCTTTCTTTGACTTGGTACTGTTGGTATACTAAGGCCTGGAGTTCTGAGTGGCTCAGTTTTGCTGAAACCATGTTCCTGTACAACTTGACTTTGCAGCGAGCCACTGGCATCAGCTTTGCCATTCATGGCAACTTTTCTGGTAAGTTCTGTAGATACTATGTTGTTTATCTCTTGTGGTGGAAATGTTTTACATTTACAAGAAAACAATTGGTGAATGTAAACAACACAAATCTGGCTTGTAATTTATAAGATTTGGTGTTAATTGAGGTGTATTATCTGTTACCTAACTTCAGGTCTTTTTGTCACATTGTGTAATTTTATATTTGTGTACATTTCTTGGTTACCTGCCTAGTGCCAAGTTGTGTGTTTATTGCTGTGAGGTATAATGATATGTGTAAGATGTGACCCTTGATCTTGAATTTGACATCAAATTGGATAAAAAGAATGTCTAAAGGTGTTTGTTAGGTTGAGAGAATAGTTTTAAAAAAGGAGTTTACCTTGGCTTGGTACTTGAAGAGAAGGGAAAGTGCAGGTTAGATGGGGAGTGCTGCTTATGTAGAAACATTGTTTGCTGTTATTTGTTTATTACCTGCTTTGGCCCATGTGTAGTAAGCTGGAGTGGTGGGGGATATTTTTGGAAAGAGGAATTAAGACAAGGTGTGAATTGTGTGAAATGTCAAATACTGGATTAGGAAAAGAAGTGGTGAATTGTGTGAAATTTCAAATATTGGATTAGGCTGGGCAAGGTGGCTCACAACTGTGATCCTAGCACTGTGAGAGGCCAAGGCAAATGGATTGCCTGAGCTCAGGAGTTTAAGACCAGCCTGAGCAAGAGTGAGACCCCTGTCTCTACTAAAAATTGAAAAACTAACTGGATGTTGTGGGTGCCTGTAGTCCCAGCTACTCAGGAGGCTGAGGCAAGAGGATCTTGCTCTCTCTCTCTTTTTTTTTTTTTTTTTTTTTTGCAGTTTTTGGCTGGGGCTGGGTTTGAACCCACCACCTCCAGCATATGAGGTTGGCGCCCTACTCCTTTGAGCCACAGGTGCCGCCCGGCAAGAGGATCTCTTGAACCCAAGAGTTTGAGGTGCTGTGAGCTATGACACCATAGCACTTTATCAATGGCTAAAAGTGAGATTTTGTCTCAAAAAAAACAAAAAAGGGTATTAGGCAATAGTTATTGAAAATGAGGTACTGATGTGTATAAAATAAAAATTTTCTTGCCATTTGCAGATTTAACATTTGTGAGTTAAATTAATTCCCAGTAATACAGAAGCTTCGTGATTGTGTAGAATATTATATAATTTTGAGTTCAAAATTCAAAAGTTTCAAAAGTTCAAATTTGAATACCTGTTATGCCTTAACCTATTGAGCAGGAGCCTGACTGACCACACAGACTTCATATTTCATGTTGGCAGTATTTTCTCTTGTCTTCATTTGAGGATTTGTTGTGAGTTTTTTTTTAAATCCTTTATTTTTTTTAATTTTCTCTATAACATATACATGTGTTTATTTGGTTTCCACTTTTTACCTTCACAAAATTAAAAAGGCTTAAAATTTAATAACAGTAACAACGTTTGGCTCGGTGCCTGTGGCTCAAGCGGCTAAGGCGCCAGCCACATACACCTAAGGTGGCGGGTTCGAATCCCCAGCCCGGGCCCGCCAAA
>NW_003852442.1:9616096-9617708 GCF_000181295.1 Otolemur garnettii
CAGGAGTTGGAGGTTGCTGTGAGCAGTGAAGCCATAGCACTCTACTCAGGGGGACAGCTTGAGGCTCTGTCTCAAAAAAAAAAAAAAAAAAAAAAGATAAGGACTAGAAAATAAAAACCTCATAAAGAAAGAACAAAGATAAATATATTCAGAAAATAAATCAGGCTTGGCACTCATAGCTAAGTGGTTAGGGCGCCGGCCACATACTAAGAAATCAGACAATTGCTGCAGCGAAATATTGAGCAAAGATAATAATGATGCAGAAAACGTAGTGTTCACATTGCCAGGTAAAGTATGTCTATCATAGAATGCTTTGACTCTGAGGTTCAGTATGGAGTCATCAGTTAGCTTCTTTTTTTTTCCCCAAAGTCTCAAAAAATAGACAACTAATATTTATAAATAAAAATAGAAGATAATTTCAAGAAAACAGATCATGCCAAATCTTATAGACAATAGAAAAAGAAGAAATACGTCAAAATCATTCTACTTCATCTGGATATACCTGATATTTAAATTGGAAAAAATGTTATTATAAAGGGAAATTACAAACATATTTCACTTATAAATGAGGCAATATCTTAAATAACATATTAACAAGTTGAATTAAAAAATTATTCAAATAATGTACTTTGGTCAAATCCAGTTTATGTGAGAATTAGTCACTATTTTCTTTTCTTTTTCCTCAGCCTCTCCCTCCTCTCTGTCTGCTCTCTGATTCCCCCACCCTGCACTGTATCATTGTCATTAATTGTCCTCATATCAAAGTTGAATACATGAGATTCATGCTTCTCCATTCCTGTGATGCTTCACTAAGAATAATGTGTTCCATCTCCATCCAGGTTAATACAAATGTGCACAAATCTCCATTTTTTTTTTTAATGGCTGAATAGTCTACATATACCACAGCTTGCCAATCCATTCCTGAGTTGAGGGGCATTTAGGCTTTTCTTTGAGACAGTCTCAAGCTGTCTCCCTGAGTACAATGCCATGGTGTCATAGCTCACAGCAACCTCAGACTTGGTCTCAAGTGATCCTCTTGCCTTAGTTTTTCTATTTTTAGTAGAGATGGGGGTCTTGCTTTTCCTCAGACCAGTCTTGAACTTGTGAGCTCAAGCAATCCACCTGCTTTGACCACCCAGAGTGCTAGGAATTTGAGAATTTGTAACTGACTTTATTATTTAATGTAGTGATTTCTAGCTGGAATTTATATAGCAGAATTCCTTCTTTCTTATTTATCTGAGACAGAGTCTCACTCAGTTGCCCTAGGGTTGAGTGTCATGGTGTCATAGCTCACAGCAACCTCAAACTCTTGCTTCAGCCTGCTAAGTAGCTGGGACTACAGACAACTGCCATAGCCTCCTTTTCATGTTTTTTTCTGTTTTTAGTAGAGACGGGGTTTCACTCTTGCTCAGGCTGGTCTCCAACTCCTGAGCTCAAGCAGTTCACCTGCCTCAGAGTGCTGGGATTATAGGTGAGAGTCACTGTTACCTGGCCCAAGAGAATTTCTTTTTAAAACATTCTGTGTGGGCTTGGTGCCTATGGCTTAAGCGGCTAAGGCACCAGCCATGTATACCCAAGGTGGCGGGTTCGAATCCAGCCCAGGCCCGCCAAA
>NW_003852442.1:9617751-9636648 GCF_000181295.1 Otolemur garnettii
TTGTGGCAGGCGCCTGTGGTCCCAGCTACTTGGGAGGCTGAGGCAGGAGACTCGCTTGAGCCCAGGAGTTAGAGGTTGCTATGAGCTGTGATGCCACGGTACTCTATCCAGGAGGACAGCTTGAGGCTCTGTCTCAAAAAAAAAAAAAAATTCTGTGTGTAAGAGAATTTTTTTTCTTTCTTTCTTTCTTTTTTTTGAGACATTTTCAAACTGTCTCCCTGGGTAGAGTGCTATGGTATCATAGCTCACAGCAATCTCTAACTTTTAGGCTCAAGCAATCCTCTTGTCTCAGTTTTTCTATTTTTATTCTTTTTTGAGACAGAGTCTCACTATGTTACACCAGTAGAGTGCTGTGGCGTCACAGCTCATAGCATGTTTAAGTGAGTCTCTTGCCTCAGCTTCCCAAGTAGCTGGGACTGCAGGTGCCTGCCATAATGCCCAACTGTTTTTTTGTTGTAGTTGTCATTGTCGTTTGGCAGGCCTGGGCCACGTTCAACCCACTAGCCCTGGTTTATGTGGCTGGTGACCTGGCCGCTAAGCTACAGTCGCTGAGCCCTGGCTATGTTTGTGTCGTCGTTTTAGTAGGCCAGGGCTGGGTTTGAACCTGCTGGCCTTGGTATATGTGGCTGACACCCTAACCACTGAGCTATGGGCGCCAAGCCAGTTTTTCTATTTTTAGTAGAGAGACAGGGTCTCTTTCTTGCTCAGGCTGATCTCGAACTTGTGAACTTAAGCAATCCACCTGCTTCAGCCTCCCACAGTGCTAGGATTACAGGTGTGGGCCACTTTGCTGACCTGTGTGTTAAGAGAATTTTTGAAAGCTTTACCAACCAACCAACCTCCTTCCCTCCCTCTCTCCCTTCTTCTTCCTTCACTCCCTCACTCTCTGCTTTCCTCCCTCCCTCCTGTCTTCCCTTCCTCTCTTACTCTCTCTTTTTTTCTCCTTATTTTGTCACACAGACTAGAGTGTAGTGACCTAATCATAGCTCACTGTAACCTTGAACTCCTGGGCTCAAGTGATGCTCCCACCTCAGTTTTAGCTAATAGCAACCTTCAACTCTTGGGCCCAAGCAATTCTCCTGCCTCAGTTTCTCTCTTTTATTTTTTATTTTTTTGAGACAGAGTCTCACTATGTCACCCTAGGTAGAGTGCTCTGGCATCACAGCTCACAGCAACCTCAAACTCTTAGGCTTAAGCGGTTCTCTTGCTTCAGCCTCCCAAGTAGCTGGGACTATACAGGCACCTGCCCCAGTTACTATTTTTTGTTTTTTTTTGTTGCAGTTGTCATTGTTGTTTAGCTGGCCTGGGCCAGGTTTGAACCTGCCAGCCTCCATGTATGTGGCTGGTACTGTAACCACTGTGCTGTGGGTGCTGAGCCTATTTTTATTCTTTTTTGAGACAGAGTCTCACTATGTTGCTCCCTGTGCTATTATGTCACAGCTCGCAGCAACTTCAAACTCTTGGGCTCAGGAGATCCTCTTGCCTCAGCCTCTTGAGTAGCTGGGACTATAGGTGCTTACCACAACACCCAGCTAGTTTTTCTATTTTTAGTAGACATGGGGAGTCTCCGTCTTGCTTGGGCAGGCCTCGAACTCCTGAGCTCAAGCAGTCCTCCTGCCTCAGCCTCTCAAGAGTGCTGGGATTATAGGTGTGAGCCACTGTGCCTGGCCTAATTACATAGAATCTTAATATAATGATTTCATAGAATAGTATCCTTAGGCTCGGCGCCTATAGCTCAACCGGCTAAGGCGCCAGCCACGTACACCTAAGGTGGCTGGTTCGAATCCCCAGCCTGGACCCGCCAAACAACAATGACGGCTGCAACCAAAAAATAGCCGGGCGTTGTGGCGGGCGCCTGTGGTCCCAGCTACTTGGGAGGCGGAGGCAGGAGACTCGCTTGAGCCCAGGAGTTGGAGGTTGCTGTGAGCTGTAATGCCACGGCACTCTACCCAGGGGGACAGCTTGGGGCTCTGTCTCAAAAAAAAAAAAAAAAAAAGAATAGTATCCTTAAAGATGGACTGAAAAGAGTCTTTGGAGAATTTCTGTTCTTTTTTTGCGGGGGGGGGGGCAGAGTCTCACTTGTCACCCTCAGAATGCTGTGGCGTCATAGCTCACAACAACCTCAAACTCTTGGGTTCCAGTGATTTTCTTGCCTCAGCCTCCCAGGTAGCTGTGGCTCAGGTTGGCCTCAAACCTGTGAGCTCTGCAATCCACCATCTTGGCCTCCCAGAGTGCTAGGATTACAGATGTGAGCTACTGTGCCTGGCCTCTTTGGAGAATTTCAATCTTATGTTATTATATATTATACACTAATATCATTTATGGGTAATTCCCAATTAGCGGGGGTTTTGTTGTTGTTTGTTTTGTTTTTGAGACAGAGCCTCAAGCTGTCATCCTGGGTAGAGTGCTGTGGTATCACAGTTCACAGCAACTGCCAACTCCTGGGCTTAAGCAATTCTCTTGCCTCAGCCTTCCGAGTAGCTGGGACAATAGGCACCCGCCACAACAATGAGCTATTTTTTGATTGTAGTTGTGATTGTTGTTTTGCAGGCCTGGGCTGGATTCAAACCCTCCAGCTCTGGTGTATGTGGCCTTAGTCACTTGAGCTATAGGTGCCGAGCCGCCAATTAGTGACAACTCTTAAATAACTGATGGGCTGGGTGCCATGGCTACACCTGGCGTGTGCCTGTATTCTTAGCTACTTATGAGGCTAAGGTGGGAGGATCCGTTAAGCTCAGGACTTTGAGGCTGCAGTGAGGTATGATTGGGCCACTGCATTCCAACTTGGGCTCCAGAATGAGACTCTATGTCAAAAAAGAGGAAATTAATTAAAAGTAGCTTGTCCGACCACTTTTAAAAAGCTTTTTTTGATACTTCTTTTTTTTTTTTTTTGAGACGGAGCCTCAAGCTATCCCCCTGGGTAGAGTGCAGTGGCATCACAGCTCACAGCAACCTCCAACTCCTGGGCCCAAGCAAGTCTCCTGCCTCCACCTCCCAAGTAGCTGGGATCACAGGTGTCCGCCACAACGCCCGGCTATTTTTTGGTTGCAGCCATCATTGTTGTTTGGTGGGCCGGGGCTGGATTTGAACCCACCACCTTAGGTGTATGTGGCTGGCACCTTAGCCACTTGAGCCATAGGTGCCGAGCCTTGATACTTCTTTTATTAGATTATTTCAGTTCTAGGTAAAATGCTTTTTCAAATAAAGTAAATTAACTTAAAGCACTGGGTCCTCAACTTGTTGAATTATCTTTAGTATCATTTCCATTTATCCAGGTTACTTTTTAGACTAGTTCTGGATGTTTATGATCTTTATTTTTTGGTGATCTAGGAACCAAACAACAGGAAATTGTTGTTTCTCGTGGAAAGATCTTGGAGCTGCTTCGCCCAGACCCCAACACTGGCAAAGTACATACCCTTCTCACTGTGGAAGTATTTGGTGTTATCCGGTCACTCATGGCCTTTAGATTGACAGGTGGCACCAAAGACTACATTGTAGTAGGCAGTGACTCTGGTCGAATTGTTATCTTGGAATACCAGCCATCCAAGAATATGTTTGAGAAAATTCACCAAGAAACCTTTGGCAAGAGTGGATGTCGCCGTATTGTTCCTGGCCAGTTCTTAGCTGTGGATCCCAAAGGCCGTGCTGTTATGATTAGTGAGTGACTTGCTCTACTTGGCTCTATTGAGTACATCTCTTTTATAAATGCTCAATTTAGGATAATAGTGCTGTGACCTTGACAATGTGCTGTTGCATCGCTTATATGGGTAAAGTTTGGCATTTTCTTTAAAAATAATGGAAAAAGTCTTAATGCACTTTTTAAACTTTGCTTCTAGTTGGAAATAGGATTTTTTTTTTTAAAATTTACTCCATTTGTATAGTAAAAAGGCTATAGTGAAATGATCTTAGGGTAGTAGACAATGAGTATGGTTGCCTTCATCAGCCTGAAATGATGAGTCACATTCATGTCTCTTCTCTGATAAATTCTTGAAGAAAATTCTGTGTATCTGATCGGGCCTCTAGAGGGCAATCTTTTCTGAGCAGTCAAAAAACTGCTAGGTATACAAAGAATAAAATTAAAATTAACCTGTTTATGAGTTATTTAGTTTTTCAGTAACCTTAAATCTAGGACACATTTAAAAATTTTAAAGAGTTAATGTGTTATTAAGATCCCATTAGGAAGGAAGAGGCCAGAATTATGCTGTTACTTATTTTAAGGATAGAAAACAGAATCATGGGTTACTGCACTTATAGAGTTAGTGCTAGCTGTTAATAATGAAAGCTGTGATTTTTAAAAATAATAATCAGAATGTAAATCTAGTTATTCTGTAAATCTTTTCATTATCTGGAAATCTTTTTTGACTATAGGTGCCATTGAGAAACAGAAATTGGTGTATATCTTGAACAGAGATGCTGCAGCCCGACTTACCATTTCATCTCCCTTGGAAGCCCACAAAGCAAACACTTTAGTATATCATGTAGTTGGAGTAGATGTGGGATTTGAAAATCCAATGTTTGCTTGTCTGGAAATGGATTATGAGGTAATGGGGACCATATTTTTCTCTTTGGGTAACCTCATTGTTTTCCTAAGACTGTTTTCTTCCTTGTGCGTATCTTAAATCTCATTTTTTCCATATTCCAAATGTCTTACTGAAATTCTTTGGAATGTTTCAGAGCTTAATTAACAATATATGGTAAATTAGGTCATTCAATATGAAATGTCTGATTTCGAATCAAAAATCTAGTTTATGGCTCAGCACCTATAGCTCAACTGGCTAAGGCGCCAGCCACGTACACCTAAGGTGGTGGGTTCGAATCCCCAGCCCGGACCCGCCAAACAACAATGACGGCTGCAACCAAAAAATAGCCGGGCGTTGTGGCGGGCGCCTGTGGTCCCAGCTACTTGGGAGGCGGAGGCAGGAGACTCGCTTGAGCCCAGGAGTTGGAGGTTGCTGTGAGCTGTAATGCCACGGCACTCTACCCAGGGGGACAGCTTGAGGCTCTGTCTCAAAAAAAAAAAAAAAAAAATCTAGTTTATTACATCTCAAACAAGAAGCAATACAATTAAAGTATGCCCCTAAACTATCGAAAGTTTTCCATTTTAACAGTAGGTCATGTATGCCAACGGGAAAGAAGCCTAGAGAGTGAGTGGTGCTAAAATCAACAAAAGGTACTTTCCACAGCTCAGTGAGAATTGAGTATTTTTCCTTGCAAGAAGTGGTAGTCAATTGGTAAAGGTCTAATTAACATGGTGGATCACAGCTATGTTTGTGCAACAGTGTTACTTTGCAAGAGAATTAGCCTGTCTCTGTTGACCAGTCTCAGATGCTTAATCACAAGCATCCTCATCATGTTGTCCAATTGGTTGCAGTAGACATCCGCTGTAATCCTTTGACCAGTTTTTATGAAGCTGTGGTAGATAATACCAGCACTGGACCACCAAACAACACCATTAGCATTTTTGATGAATGTTTGGTTTGTGACTGTTTGGGTACTTCCATCTTTATTCAGCAGTTATGCTGAATGCTTTTGATTGTCAGAAAGAATCCATTTTTCATCACATGAAACAATACAGTGTAGAAATGGTTTGCCTTTATGTCGTGACAACAAAGAAAGGCAAGTCTAAAGGCGATATCTTTTCTGATGTTTGTTGAATGCTTGTGGAACCCATCTATCCAGCTTCTTTACCCTCCTGATTTTTTTCAAGTGGTCTAATATTGTTGCAATAATAACGTCAAATTTTGCTGCTAATTTGTACATAGATTGAGATGTATTCACTTCCACTACACCTTTCAGCTCAACATTATACACTTTGATCTCAGGTCACCTACTTAGCTCATTGAGATAAATACAAGCCAAAACGTGTTCAGAAGAATTAGGATATACCTTCCTGATAAAAAAGAGCAGGCATTGAAGTGAAATGTCAGAGATAGCAACTGTCAAACTTATTACTTAAGGAAATCAGACATTTCTTAACTTGATCTAATAATAATTTCTTACTTAATCTAATAATAACCTTTGCTCCCCATGGAAAACATCTTTTCACTAAAAGATGCTTGAAAAATACTAGGGTATTTTTTTTTCATAGGGAAATAAAGAAAAGCAGAACATACCATTCTTTGCCTTGAATGGAAGGCAGTATCCTGTAGTAGAGGGATTCTTGGATCCAGAATTTAAAGATTTGGATTCTTGTTCAATCTCTGTCATTTACTAGTAGGGTAAACTTGGTTAAACCATTGGACATTTGTGGACTTCTATTTCCTTGTTGGTAAACGGAGGAGTCCTGATGTCCTTTCCAGATGTAAAAATTCTTTGATTTTATGCTGCTAATAAGTGTTTGTGCCTCTCCTCTCTATAGGAAGCAGATAATGATCCCACAGGGGAAGCAGCAGCTAATACCCAGCAGACACTTACTTTCTATGAGCTAGACCTTGGTTTAAATCACGTGGTCCGAAAATATAGTGAACCTTTGGAAGAACATGGCAACTTCCTTATTACAGGTACTTTTCTTTCATAGCTGCTCTGTACCCTTTTACTTGGTCCATTTTGTATTCAAACTTAATGGGTTTAGCAAGTCAAATTAGACAGTGTTTTAAATGCACATAGGGTAAGATTTTGGAGGAACTCAAAGATGGTTCACCAGTAGAAAATAAATATCACGCTAATTCATCTATTAAAAGGGTAAAGGAGGACAGCTTTATTTCTGGCCATTTATATTTCCCCAAGTTTGGGGAAGGCAGTGATCCAGTTCTTTGTATTTTGAATCAGTTGCATTTGAATTGATAACCAAAACGTTTGTTGTTGAGGAGGACTTTGGAGATTAAAATAAGATAGCACTTGTTTTTGAGCATTAAATCTTAAGAGATGGTATGCACAGATGAATCATTAAAAATAGGTTCTAGAGCTTGCTTCAGCAGCACAAATACTAAAATTGGAATGATGCAGAGAAGATTAGCATGGCCCCTGCCCAAGAATGACATGCAAGGCTGAGCACCATGGCTCATGCCTATACTCCTAGCACTCTGGGAGGCAGAGGCGGGTGGGTTGCCCGAGCTCATGGGTTCTAGACCAGCCTGAGCAAGAGTGAGACGCCATCTCTAAAAAACAGCTAGGTGTTGGGGGGGCTCCTGTAGTCCCAGCTACTTAGGAGACTGAGGCAAGAGAATCGCTTAAGTCCAAGAGTTTCAGGTCGCTGTGAGCTATGAGGCTTACCACCCTCTACTGAGGGCAACAAAGTGAGACTCTTGTCTCAAAAAAAAAAGGAAAAAGAAAAAAATAGGTTCTACATCTCATTACTTAACATTATTATACCTTTCATTTATAAGGGCTTCGTTATTCAACAAATTTTTATTGATCCTCTGTAATCAATATGTGCCAAGTCATTCTACAGAGTTCTGGGACTACAATTGTGAAGAAATTAGATATGGTACCTCCCTTTGTACAAGATCGAGTCTAGTGGTAAATACAGATAAATAACAACAACAACAAAATACTGGAGACTGTTCCAAGTGCCATGATAGCATAGAGGAGTTGTCCCTAACTCAGGGAAAGGAAGGTGCTCTCTAAGCTGACACCTGAGGAGCAGTTAGAAGTTAGCTAGGTATAAGTAGGGATGGGAGAGGAAGTTTCTGTTCTGAACAGAGGGACCAGGATGCACAGAGGCCCAAAATATAAGAAGTAATATGGTTCATTGAGAGAACCGAAAGCTGTTTGTGATTGGATTGTTAAAAGGTTGGGGTAGGAATGAGGTGGAAACTGCTGAAGGATTTTAAGTGAGGAAATAATACCTTGATGGGTGACATTTTAGAAAGAGTACTTGCTTACATTTTGGTTAATGGAAGATAAGACTGTAAAGCAGGAGATTAGAAGGAACTTGAGTTTAAGACTACAGCGTTGTTTTTTTTTGTTTGTTTGTTTGCAGTTTTTGGCCGGGACTGCGTTTGAACCTGCCACCTCTGGTATTTGGGCCAATGCCCTACTCCTTTGAGCCACAGGCGCCGCCCTTTATTTTTTACACTACAGTATTTTATTTTTAAAGTACCTCCTGTGGGGCTGGGTGTGGTGGCTCATGCCTTTGATCCCAGCACTCCAGGAGGCTGAAGCGGTAGATTGCCTGAGCTTAGGAGTTCAAGACCAGCCTGAGCCAGATGGAGACCTCGTCTCCAGAAATAGCTGGGTGTTGTAGTAGGCGCCTGTAGTCCCAGCTACTCCGGAGGCTGAGGCAAGAGAATTGCTTGAGCCCAAGAGTTTGAGGTTGCTATGATTTGTGATACTACAGCACTCTACTGAGGGCAGCAAAGTGAGACTCTGTCTCTAAAAAAGTAACTAAATAAATAAAGTACCTGTAGCATGTCCATGTCTAGTAGATAATTGAATTATAGGTCTGAAGCTAAGAACTGAGCCCCATCAAGTTGTGCTGAAGGAGATGAGGCGTTGGAAGCTAAATTGGTTTATGAGTATATCAATTCACTGTTATGTTTTATTTTCTCTGACAGTTCCGGGAGGGTCAGATGGTCCAAGTGGAGTGCTGATCTGCTCTGAAAACTATATTACTTACAAAAACTTTGGTGACCAACCAGATATCCGCTGTCCAATTCCTAGGAGACGGGTAAGGTCTTTGCTATAAGAGAAAGAGGTATTCATGTTTGTGAAATGAATTTAATTTTTATAATTATAATGTAGGCTCTTAGTTTCTCTGTTGTCAAGTTTTAGTGTTTTGTATGTTGTTTTAATATATCTGGTAAAATATTTTAGTAAAGGCTCGGCGCCTGTGGCTCAGGTGGCTAGGGCGCCAGCCACATACACCTAAGGTGGCAGGTTCAAATCCAGCCCGGGCCCGCCAAGCAACAATGATGGCTGCAACCAAAAAATAGTTGGGCGTTGTGGTGGGTGCCTGTGGTCCCAGCTACTTAGGAGGCGGAGGCAGGAGACTCGCTTGAGCCCAGGAGTTGGAGGTTGCTGTGAGCTGTGATGCCACGGCACTCTACCCAGGGTGACAGCTTGAGGCTCTGTCTCAAAAAAAAAAAAAATTTTTTTTTTAGTAAAAGCAAAACAAATTCTTTGTGAAAGTGAATTAAAAATTAACATAATTGCCATTTCAAAGGAGCCTGATAATTGTCTAAGTATCAGTTTAAAATTCCTGAATGTTTCTGCTAGCTGAGTATCATGGCTAGTGCCTTGTAGTCCCAGCTACTTAAGAAGCTGAAGCAGGAGGATCTTTTGAGCCCAAAAGTTTAAGGTTTTAGTGAGTGGTGATGCATGGCACTTTACCTAGGGCAATAGAGTAAGACTTTGTCTCAAAAAAAAAAAAAAAAAAAATTCTGGGCTGGGCGGGTGTTTTTTTTTTTTTTTTTTGAGACAGTCTCCCTTGTCACCCTTGGTAGAGTGCCGTGGTGTCATACTTCACAGCAGCCTCAAACTCTTAGACTCCAGTGATTCTCTTGCCTCAGCCTTCCAAGTACCTGGGACTACAGGTACCTGCCACAAAGCCCAGCTATTTTTAGAGACAAGGCCTTGGTCTGGCTCAGGCTGGTCTTTAACCTGTGAGCTCAGGCAGTCTACCTGCCTCAGCCTCCCAGTGTGCTGGGATTACAGGCATGAGCCATCTCAACTGTCCCTGAAGTTTTCTAGTTTGGGGAAGCCAGACATATAATTGTCGGAAATAGATTGTCTTTTGTTTTTTTCTTAATTTGTTCCAGTGTTTTGTTTTTAAAAATTTCAACATATAGGAGATTTAAAAATAATAGCACAATGAATTCCTATATGCTTATCACTTCGTTTCATCTATTATTGTTTTGCTACATTTGCCTTTTCTTTCTCATGATATATTCATACACCTTTTCTAGGCTAAATAATTGAAAAGAAGTTGTAGACATTATACTTCAAGTAGCTCCCAATTTGTGGTTCCTGAGAACAAAGACATTTTCCTACATAACCACACTGCCAGTATCATACCTACGACATTTAAAATTTTGTGTAATATACTTATGTGCAGTTCTTTTTTTTTTTTTTTTTTTTGAGACAGAGCCTCAAGCTGTCCCTCTGGGTAGAGTGCCCTGACATCACAGCTCACAGCAACCTCCAACTCCTAGGCTCAAGCGAGTTTCCTTCCTCAGCCTCCCAAGTAGCTGGGACCACAGGCGCCCGCCACAACACCTGGCTATTTTTTGGTTGCAGCTGTCGTTGTTTTGGCAGGCCTGGGCTGGATTCGAACCCACCACCTTAGGTGTATGTGGCTGGCGCCTTAGCCACTTGAGCCACAGGCTTAATTTTTATTTTGTTTTGTTTTAAGACAGTGTCTAACTTTGTAGCTCTCAGTAGAATGCTGTGGCGTCACAGCTCATAGCAACCTCCAACTCTTAAGCTTAAACGATTTTCTTGCCTCAGTCCCCCCGAGTAGCTGGGACTATAGGCGTCTGCCACAATGCCCGGCTTTGTTGTTGTTCTTGTTGCATTTGTCATTGCTGTTTTAGCTGGCCTGGGCCAGGTTTAAACCTGCCACTCTTGGTATATGGGAACAGCACCCTACTCACTGAGCTATAGGTGCTGCCCCCAGCTTAATTCTTTTGATAGAGAGCTTTTGATAGGTAGTGATAGGTATTTCCCACTATATCACATTGCATGTTACATAGTGTTGGATTTTCTCATTGGGACACTGTTAAGATGGCATCTGCTCACTCATTGTGAAGATACTTTTTTGGATCTGTGTTTTGTTTTGTTTTGTTTTTTAATTTTTTTTCCTAAAGATAGGGTCTCATTATGTTGCTCAGGGTGCTCTTAAACTCCTGGCTTCAAGTGACTCTCCTACTTAAGCCTTCCAGAGGGGTGGGATTATATGCATATAATTCACTGCCCCCAGTCAAGTGGTGATCTTAGAGACTAGTAAATATCCTTTTCACCAGCATCTTTTCACCCAGTGGTTTTGGTGTTGACCCTTCCCCTGAATCATTTACTGTAATCTCTCTTCTCACCCTTGGATTATTTATTTGCTTTTTAATATTTATTTGTCCCAGTTTTAACTTTTAGGATTTGTTTAGTTAATCTAACACATGATATCTAAGTAGGATTCTGTCAATTTTAGAAAACATGAGAAGAAATTTGACAGGTCAAATTATTTTTGACAAGGGATGGAAAGTCACTCAGTTGATCAAACATTTATTGAGCACCTAACTCTGTTAGAGCTGGCTTTGCAGCGACAAAGACAGATAAAACTTTTTGAAGAGCTTAAAAAAATCTCATCGGCTCGGCGCCTATAGCTCAACCGGCTAAGGCGCCAGCCACGTACACCTAAGGTGGCGGGTTCGAATCACCAGCCCGGACCCGCCAAACAACAATGACGGCTGCGACCAAAAAATGGCCGGGCGTTGTGGCGGGCGCCTGTGGTCCCAGCTACTTGGGAGGCGGAGGCAGGAGACTCGCTTGAGCCCAGGAGTTGGAGGTTGCTGTGAGCTGTAATGCCACGGCACTCTGCCCAGGGGGACAGCTTGAGGCTCTGTCTCAAAAAAAAAAAAAAAAAAAAATCTCATCCATTTTGCTATTTTTCTCACTCATGAACACGAAACTTCATGAATGCGAGAAATAACAAAATGTTGGAACATAAAAAAAAAAAAATCAAGGCTGGGTACAGTGGCTCATGCCTATAACCTAGCATTCTAGGAGGCCAAGGCAGGTGGATCACCTGAGCCCAGGAGTTTGAGACCATAAGGAGCAAGAATGAGATCCCGTCTCTAAAAAATAGCTCGGTGTTGGCTTGGCACCTGTGGCTCAAGCGGCTAAGGCACCAACCACATACACCTGAGCTGGTGGGTTTGAATCTAGCCTGGGCCTGTCAACAACAATAACAGCTGCAACCAAAAAATAGCCGGGTGTTGTGGTGGGTGCATGTAGTCGCAGCTGCTTGGGAGGCTGAGGCAGGAGAATCGTATGAGCCCAGGAGTTGGAGGTTGCTATAAGCTGTGATGCCATGATACTCTACTCAGGGTAACAGCTTGAGGCTCTGTTTCAAAAAAAAAAAGCTGAGTGTTGGGCACCTATAGTCGCAGCTACTTGGGAGGCTGAGGCAAGAGGATTGCTTGAGCCTAAGAGTTGCTGTGAGCTATGATGCTGTGGCACTCTACTGAGGGCAACAGAGTGAGACTCTGTCTCAAAAAAAGTTAAGGAATTGCACCTTTTAGGAAATCAAGCCAGTTGATATAGAACCAGGGTGGTTGGATGGAAGTGTCATGGACACGTGTTATATTCACAGCCTGAAATGATGACTCTTAAATTTCATGTCTCTTTGTTATTGTTGTTATTGTAGTTTTTGGCCGGGGCCGGGTTTGAACCCACCTGGTATATGGGGCTGGTGTCCCACTCCTTGAGCCATAGGTGCCACCCAATTTCATGTCTTTTCTGACATTTTTATCTGGAGATAGTTTCAGCTAGATCTGATCAGGCTGTAGAGTAGAATTGTGACTTTTTTTGGTTACCCAGGATATTTATAGCAGATAAGACTTTTTAGCTGTTGTAGTGCTTTGACTGGTAGGCTGCTCTGGGTCTTTATCCAGAACTGAGAAGTACCCATTTTTTGTGGTTGTCATTGTTGTTTTAGCTGGCCGGGGCTGGGTTCGAACCTGCCACCCTTGGTATATGGGTCTGTCGTCCTACCCACTGAGCCACAGGTGCTGCCTCGAGAAGTACTCATTTCTAAAATGTTGGTTTTGTATTTGACTTTGTTAGAATGACCTGGATGACCCTGAAAGAGGAATGATTTTTGTCTGCTCTGCCACCCATAAGACCAAATCAATGTTCTTCTTTTTGGCCCAAACGGAGCAGGGAGATATCTTCAAGATCACATTGGAGACAGATGAAGATATGGTAAGTAAGCCATGGATGGAAGGGGAAAATAAAAAATCCCATTTGTTGTGGTTGTAGTTTGGTAAACATTATTACAATTTAAGAAAATCAAATAATGTTTTAAAAACTTGTATTTGTATGTACATTTAAGGTTTACAACTCTGTTTTAGAGACCATTTATTCAGTACAACTACTCTGAGATGAGGTACAGCACAGTTAATATGTTACAAATTAAAATAATGGGAACTTAGAAGCTGTTGGTACTGGTATATGAATATAAGTTTTCTCTCTCTGATTAACATATTTCTGATTTGGTAACCTTACACATAATGACACTGGTAATGCCACCTCTAGTGATTACTTTTAGGTGGTAATAATTGGTGTCACTATGAGGAAGTTCTCCATTTCTATTGAAAACTGGTAATATACACAATCTGTTAACTACTATCATCCTATGGAAGAGCTCTGTGAACGTTAGGGCACTTTCTTTGGTGGCTGTTTTGATTAGGAATTGGCATACTTTTTTTAAAGGCCAGATAGTATATGTTTGCAACTTTGGGGGACCGTATAATTTCTGTTTCAAATACTCCAACTCTACCACTGTAGCATGGTAACAGCAGTATGGAAGTGAATGGATGTGGCTGGCCCATGGGAGCTACTTTACTGACCCCCAGTTTAAATATGAAGTAGAGTATTTTATTTGCTAGTCAGTTCGTACCATCTTATTATAGTACTAGGTTCACTTTTGGTGGCCTTACTTCACATATCTGTGCACTAGAGTCTTGATTCTTTTCTCTCTAGGTTACAGAGATCCGGCTCAAATATTTTGATACTGTGCCTGTTGCTGCTGCCATGTGTGTGCTTAAAACAGGCTTCCTTTTTGTAGCATCAGAATTTGGAAATCAGTAAGTAATCCTTTATAACCCTAGGTTACCCTAGTTACTAGTAAAAGTTGGCAGGAGGGAGGTATGGCTTCAAGGCTTGGGTAGCTTTTCACAAGAATATCTTAGTTTCTTCAAAACTAAAGTTTTGCTTTCCTTTTCTCTTTAGTGGTTTAGTCAATTCCTCTGTGGTTATCTGCAAACATAATCTTTAGAAGAGATGTCTTTCTTGAGCTTTTTGCTGGGCATTCTATCGAATAAATACTTAGGGAGCTACTTAACATAAGGAGATATTCTTTAAGCACTTCATTACTACATAACTAAAGTTGAGGCTTATCATTCATTATCCATACCTGCCCACCACATCACCAATCAGTCCTCCCATCCTCATTGTTCCTGTTAACGACTAATGGGTCAGTTCTAGCAACTGAAACGTAAAATCTCAATTTATTTCCCCTCCTCCACTTTCATTTAAATTATATATATATATATATATATTTTTTTTTTTTTTTTGAAATGGAGTCTCAAGCTGTCCCCCTGGGTAGAGTGCCATGGCATCACGCTCACAGCAACCTCCAACTCCTGGGCTCAAGCGAGTCTCCTGCCTCAGCCTCCCAAGTAGCTGGGACTACAGGCGCCCGCCACAACGCCTGGCCATTTTTTGGTTGCAGCCATCATTGTTGTTTGGCGGGTCCGGCCTGGGGATTTGAACCCGCCACCTTAGGTGTATGTGGCTGGCGCCTTAGCCGCTTGAGCCACAGGCGCCGAGCCTAAATTTTATATATTTTTGAGAACAAGTCTCACTCACTCTGTCACAGTGGGAAGAATGCTTTACCCCCATCATCATAACTCACAGCAATCTCAAACTCTTGGGCTCAAGCAATCCAATCCACTTGCCTCCATCTTCCAGAGTGCTAGGATTATAGGCATGAGCTACCAGTTGGCCTTTAAGTGCTAAGTCTTTTTACTTTTGTATCCTTTTTTTATGATGCTAATCTGCACTAGTTCACTAGTTTACTTTTTTCATTTCATTGCCTTTCCTTCAAAACTCAGCCTTTTTAGAGTCATCTCATCAAGTAGACAACAAACCTTGATGAAATAATTTTCCCTATCCCTGCATTATGCTCTTAAGTGGCTTTTCATTGCTAAATGGAAGAAATATGAACTCCAGTCTCAATTTTAAGACCAGTGTCTAAGACTCCAAATTACTTACAAGATAAGATGACATGATTTTGTCAGTATCTGCTAAAGGTAGGAAGGCTAATTCTTTCTACTTTAAGTAGAGATGGGGGTCTCAACTGTTGCTCAGGCTGATCTCAAATTTTTGACTTCAAGGGCTCTTCCCTCTTCTGCTTTCCAGAGTGCTAGGATTACCAGTGTGAGCCACCATACCCAGCTTTAAGGCCCTATTTTAAATACTTTGAGTATATACCCAGGAGCGGAATTGCAGAGTCATATGGTAATTTTTGTGTTTAACTTTTTGAGGAGCCACCAAACTTTTCCATAGCAGCTGCACTATTTTACCTTCCCAAAAAAAGTGTATGAGGGTTCCAATTTCTCTACATCCTTCACTGGCACTTAGCACTTACTATTTTCTACTTTTTTAAAATCATAGCCATCCTAGTATGTATGAAGTATCTCATTGTGGTTTTATGTTGCTTTTCACTAAAGATTAGTGATTAGTGATGTTGGTTGTGCATCTTTGCTTTTTGTCACCCTCTGCAGAGTGCGGTGGCATCATAGCTCACAGCAACCTCAAACTCTTGGGCTCAAGTGATTCTCTTGCTTCAGCCTCCTAAGTAGCTGGGTCTACAGGTGCCCACCACAATGCTCGGCTATTTTTAGAGATGGGGTCTTGCTCTTGCTCAGGCTGGTCTCGAACCTGTGAGCTCAGGGCAGTCTACCTGCCTTGGCCTCCCAGAGTGCTTAGGATTACAGGTGTGAACCACTGCGCCTAGCCCTTTGTCTGTTTTTAATTAGAGACAGACAGAGTCTTAACTCTGTAGGGTGGAGTGTAGTACAGTCTGCAGCCTCAAACTCCTGGACCCAAGTCATCCTTCTGCCTCAGCCTCCCAAGTAACTAGGTGCATGGCATCACACTCAGCTAAGGTTTAAAATTTTTTTGTAGAGGTGGGGGTCTCACTAAGTTGCCCAGGCTTGCCAGAAGTTTGATTGAGGCTTGTCTTGAAGTCCTGGCCTTAAGTGATCCTTCCTCTGTGGCCTCCCAGAGTGCTAGGATTATAGCCACTATCACTGCCCTCCTTCAAGTGTTTTGAACAATTTTCAGCTATCATGCTTCATCATCACACTTAAAATTAATAATAATAATATTTTAATAGCTCTTGTATCGTGTTGATGTTTGACATTGTCTTTAGACAGAACATGTTAACTAACGTTTCTCTTCTGTGTTTCTCCTCAGTTACTTATATCAGATTGCACATCTTGGAGATGATGATGAAGAACCTGAGTTCTCATCTGCCATGCCTCTGGAAGAAGGAGATACATTTTTCTTTCAGCCAAGACCACTCAAAAACCTTGTGCTGGTTGATGAGTTGGATAGCCTTTCACCTATTCTGTTCTGCCAGGTCTGAGTCTTTCTCCTCACCTCCATAGTGAGCAGTGCCAGCCGCCTAACTTCAGTTTACTTTTATTTTCAAAAATTTCTTCCCATGGCTCTGTGCCTATAGCTCAGCAGTTAGGGTGCCAGCCACATACTCAGGGGCTGGCAGATTTGAATCCAGCCCGGGCCTACCAAACAACAATGACAACTACAACAACAACAAAAAAATAGCTGAATGTTGTTGCGGGTACCTGTAGTGCCAGCTACTTGGGAGGCTGAAGCAAGAGAATCGCTTAAGCCCAAGAGTTTGAGGTTGCTGTGAGCTGTGATGCAATGGCACTCTACTGAGGAGGACATAGTGAGACTCTATCTCAAAAAAAATAAATTTCCCCCCATGAGCCATTTGGGATTTGAAGTCTAAAAATGAATGAGTTTATAGTTTCTTGCAATTAAATGAAGGTTTGTTAGCATGTCTATGAGATCATCAGTGTGTAAAGGTGAAACAGAAATAGAAGTTAGGCACTAAAAATAAATTCTTAACGCCTTTTAAAAAATTATAAAACTCATGTTTTATGTCAAAATTCAAACCATGGTGTAAAATAAAAGTCCTCCCTTTAGTCTGCTCAGTCCTCAGCTCCATTGAGGCCATTGCTATTAACAAATTCTTATGCCTGCATCTAGACATTTTCTTTGCATTTGCAATTTTAAGTATGTCAATATGTGTTATCTTTTTTCTTTTTAAAGTGGGTTCATACACTGAACAGTATTCTGACCTTTCATCACTTAACAGCCTGTCACTTAACTTTTATTTTACATCATGGTTTGAATTTTTACATTAAACTGTAAAAATTTTTTTGCTTTTTTGAGACAGAATCTCAAGCTGTCTGCCTGGGTAGAGTGCTGTGGCATCACAGCTCATAGCAACCTCAAACTCTTGGGTGTAAGCAGTTCTTTTGCCTTAGTCCCCAAGAAGCTGGGACTATAGTTGCCCGATACAACACCGGGCTATTTTTAGAGATGGGTTCTCTTGCTCAGGCTGGTCTTGAATGTCTGAGCTCAGGCCAGGCAAGGTAGCTGTGCCTATAATCTGAGCGCTTGGGAGGCCGAGGTGGGCGGATTACCTGAGCTCATAGCCTGAGCAAGAGCAAGACCACATCTCTAAAAATAGCTGACGTTATGGTGGGCGCCTATAGTCCCAGCGACTTAGGAGGCTGAAGCAAGAGAATTGCTTGAGCCCAAGAGTTTGAGGTTGTTGTGAGCTATGATGCTACAGTACTCTACGGAGGGTGACAAAATGAGACTCTGCCTCAAAAAAGAGAAAGAAGTATTGTGTTACATATGGGTCTAGTGGAAATGAACACATTGATCTGGTATATGTGGCTGCCATCCTAACCAATGAGCTATAGGCGCTGAGTCAAATAAGTTTTTTTTTTTAAGACAGTTACATTATGTCATCCTCAGTAGAGCGCTGTGGCGTCACATCTTACAACAACCTCAAATTCTTGGCCTTAAGTGATTCTTTTGCCTTAGCCTGCCAAGTAGCTGGGACTACAGGCACCTACTACAATACCTGTCTATTTTTTGTTGCAATTGTCGTTGGTTATCTGGTCCCAGCCTGGTTGGAACCCACTAGCCTCAGTGCATGTGGCTGGTGCCGTAACCACTGTGCTGTGGGCTCTGAGCTGATAAAGTAGTTTGTTACCTGTATAAATACATAAAGACACACACAATTTTTTCCTTCAGCAGTACTTCTGGATCGAATGGTACTTACATTTTTAGTTGGAAGGGAATGTTAAATCCTAATTGGAGGTTATATAATACTTTATTCATTAAATACAAAAGTTCCTTTTCTAACTTAAGGACTAATTTAGGCGATTTTTTTTTGCACCATGTTGCTCTTTCAAACTGGAGTCTTTTTTGGAATACTGGGGCTTTTTCTCTTTATATCCCAGAGATGGTAGCCAATATGTAAATTAAAAAGTAGTTTGTGTCCAGAGAATCTGAGTTGTATTAGAAGCTTAGCACTAGTAGACATTTTTTTCTCCTTTGTCTTTGTGCAGATAGCTGATCTGGCCAATGAAGATACTCCACAGCTGTATGTGGCCTGTGGTAGGGGACCCAGGTCATCTCTGAGAGTCCTGAGACATGGACTTGAGGTAAGATTGGAATTTCTAGATAATCTGCAGGAATTGGAGGGAAGAATTGACGAAGCTACAGTTTATGGCTTTACTCTGATGTGGTCAAAGACAGAGTTAATGTTTCTATGAAAAAATATTTTCCTTTTCCCTGTTTCCCTTAAATTTGTATTTTTCCTTTTTGGAGACAAGGTCTTGTTCTTTCATCCGGGCTAGATTATAGTGGTGGGATTATAGCTCCTTGGCTAAACGGATCCTTATGCCTCAGCCTCTCAAATAAGTAGGACCATAGACACATGCCACCATGAATGGCTATTTATTTTATTTTTTGGAGACAATGGGGTCTCACTGTATTGCCCAGGCTAGTCTCAATTTCTTTCTTTCTTTCTTTCTTTTTTTTTTTTTTTTGAGACAGAGCCTCAAGCTGTCCTCCTGGGTAGAGTGCTCTGGTATCACAGCTCACAGCAACCTCCAACTCCTGGGCTCA